>NC_045559.1:133162387-133878012 GCF_009819795.1 Aythya fuligula
TAACTAGCATTCAGTCAATCTCCTCTATGCAGGGTGTACTGGGTCTGGCTGGGATGTTAACTTTCCCTGCAGCAGTCCATACAGTGCTGTGCACTTGTATGTAGCATTTGTATGTAGAACTTGTATGTGCACTTGTATGTAGCACTTGTGGCTAGAACAGCAGTGGTATCACACCAGTGTTGTATCTGCTGCTGAGCAGTGCTGGCACAGCATCAGGACTCTCTCTAACCCTCCTAGAGGGTGGGCAAAAAAATAGTGAGAAAAGAAACATCACCAGGGCAGCTGACCTAAACCAACCAAAGGGATATTCCACACTATATGATGTCACACTCAGAAATAAAAAGGTGGAAAAAGGAAGAAGAGGGGAGGGGTGGGCTCTCATTGTGAAAACATCATTCCTCCTCCCGAACACCAGCTACGTGTGTTAAGGCCCTGCTCAAGGACGTGGTCAAGCATCGCTCATTTGTGGGAAGTAGAGAGTAATTTCTTTCTGCTGCACTTCCACATAGCATTTATTATTATTATTATTATTATTATTATTATTATTATTATTATTATTATTATTATTATTATTATTATTATTATTTCCCTTTCCCCTTTTCCCCTTCCTTTTTTTTTTCCTTTACTTAAATTGTTTATTTAATAGTAACCTTTCCTCAATATTTTTTTATCTCAACCCGTCATTTGTTCTTTACTTTACGTCTTCCCCTCCTCATCTAAGGAGGGAGAGTGAGAGAGCAGTTGTGGTGTTTAGCTGCCTAGCACAGTAAGACCACCACACAGGGATACTTGGTTTATTGCTTCTTAGCTATTTAGATAATACAATAGACTTCAGTTTTCCTCAAGATTTTATTGTTTGTATTTGGGGTTGTTCTTTTCTCCTCCTTCCAGACATCGTATAGGACATGAAAGACCAGTTAAAAATGCTACTTTTGGGTCTGTACTAGCCTGTGTAGGATTATATGACAGCTCTGAAGATCCTGTATGAAACCTGGCTTATAAATTCTGTATTTCATGTGCTTGTAGCTGCTATAGAATTTAGTATAAAATGTCTATATTTTGCATAACCATCCATTTAAGAAATATATGCAGCTATCTTGTACTATTAAGTAAACCACAGAAAGACTAAAAGAAAAGTTCATAACTTTTAGCCTACATTAAAAATGGGGAGATTTGCCTTCACACAGTTTCCATTGACTGACTAAAAGAACCTAGATGATAAGCTTCAGCAGGATTCTTAAATCTTATAAAGTTAAATGAAGAGGAATCCTACTGAATGCTTTTCCTGAAGCTTCTGAGTTTGACTAAGCTTTTGTAACACCTTAAAAACTTCAGTTGAGATTGGGTTGTTATATGATTTTCTACACTGCTTGAGTATTTTGAGGCCACAATGGAGAATTCAGCTCTGTGTCCTATCTAATCATTGCTCTCTACTGTATATGCGTTCAGCCTGTATATGAAGAAAAGTCTAATGAGTGAGAGTGATGGGGAAAATCTGAAATGAATATGACTATCTAAGACGTACTATTTTCAATTTGATTTTCATTTGTTATGTTAAAAAATATTAGTTGTTTTTTTTTTTTTTTTAAAGCAAAACAAAACAAAAAACTTTAAAAAACATCAGAGAAAGTCAAAAATATATTGAAAGTTTGAATTGACAAATGCTTTTCAGTATTCACAGCAAAAATGACTTTTTGAGTGCTAATCGGGTTTCAAATTGACATTGACATTTTAATGCATGAAGCTTAGCTTTTTTTCCTTCTGTGTCTTATGTCAATGATTGGTCAGACGTTTAATATATTTAATGTTCTACAAAATATCATTACATGGGATCTGTTAAGTCTGTCACTTCACATTGAAAACAAACAAACAAAACTACTGTTGTGTTAATAGTGTGGTTACTTTTTATAGGTAGATAACATCCATAGTTCCTGTGCATACTTCAGGAATTTATAGACTGCACTTATAGAAACCAATCCTTAAAATTTTCATAACAGATGCCACAGTCTTCATTCAGCATAGATTTAAAATCAATGAGAGCTTCAGATAAAACTCTGAATCAAAAAAAAAAAGGATTGGTCCCCATAAGCAAAAGTTCTTAAAGGTCTGCCCCTTTGCCCATAGCTCTTACAACTAAAATGTTAATAATTTATTGCTACTCCACATCCACGTTTGTAGCAGTTTTGTAATTTTCTTTTCTTCAAATTTTGAGGGAGATGGTTCTTATCTCTAATGATAATACCTCAATGTGCTGATAAAAATGTTTCTGCATTATTCATTTACTATTATTTCTCCATCCCACATTACTCTTCCAAATATTGGATTCTCTATTAACCTTTCCCTTTGGCTTTCCATCTGAGAAATGGCTTCTTTTCCATCTGAGAAATGGCTTCTTTCCATCTGCGGATGGCTTCTTCCTTTACATCTTAGTAGTATCATAAGTATCTTAATATAAAGTATGAAGTACATCTTCTCAAAGAAACAAGAACTTAAGTATCATACTATTTTTTCTTTTCATTATATTATGATTCCAATGTTTCTTTGGAGTTTTCGTCTTCTGGGAAACATTGATTTGTTATTTTTATAAAAGTTCTTAAATTTTAGTTTTATTAGCAATGTTTTTAATTCTTTGAATCCTATGATCTCATTTACTTGCCTGTGAAACTTTTTGTCATACTTTTAATTTTCTCAAAGTTTACTGTGAAAGGGATGTTTTGCTGTGGTGCTTCTCCTGAGGTCGGATAGATACAGGTAGTGCTGGAGGAGCCACGGTTCTTAGCTTTCACTTTGATAAACAGGCTACCATTTGAGTGTGCTGTTTGTCTTATACTGTAAGCATGGTTGCAAGTAGAGAAATTGTCTAATTGTCTAATTTCACATAATTGAGCTGTAGACTAACCAGGGAGATATGTAATGGAAAAAGTCTTCTCTAGCGAAAGGTGTATCACAGTCTGGTGTTTTTATCTAGTTTGCTGGCATATGGTAAACATGAAATTTACAGCTACAGGTCTTTGCATTTTTGAAATGGTTCCTACGCTGGATTTTGGAAACACTTAAGAACACATGTGGGTCTATTGATTTTAGAAGACGTAGTCATGTGTGCACAGTTATTCTTGTCCGTAAGTATTAGTAAGAGTGGGATTTAAGCAGGTATCCTGCCTAAAAATATCACGTTGTCATACCTATGCTACCCTAAAAAGGTGATGGTAACTTATTTATTTATTTATGTGTTTAACACAGGAAGCAAGTGAACTTGTCTGTTTAGGGCTGCATTTTAATTTGATTGCTCTGCATTTACAATAAATTAGCCTGTGCTATTTTCTTAAAATGAAATAAATGCTGAAAATGTTTATCTTTTTTTTTTTTTCTGTTGTTCATTCCATGACTTTTCTACATATGCCTTAGTTCTTTGTAACAGATTAGTTAAAATCTAATTTAAGATGCAAATTTGAACATATTTTTTCAGTGATTTCCACTTGTTGTCTGACCAGTTGCTATCTTTATAATTTTTTTTTATCTTTATAATAATTTTTAAAAAGTAATTATTTTTTATTTATTAATCTTCAGTTCCCTTTCTCATATTATATTTTGTGAAATGGCTAATTTCCATAGAAAATATTTATGTTTACTTCAAAGACAGGAAGAGATATAAATGTGAACATTCATGGCATAAAAGCAATATAATTTGATTGTCTTAGATTCATGGCACAGCAGTAATGTAAATAGCTTTTGTTACACAGTTTCTATACTTAAAATAACATTAATTTAAATGGTATATGGTCTTCTCCACCAGACATTAGTATAAACCTCGAATGCTCTCCCCTACCATCATCCTGAAATATGTTGCAAAATTATTGTCTATGAATTTGTCTCTATATTTCCCAGAATATTGTCTCAGCATAGATAAATACTCTCTCACCATTGGAAGACACTAATCCTCAAGTACTGTTGTAATAAGTAACATAGAGTTCCTACAAAAGACACTAAGAAAACTGGGTTAACTGTAGAATGCACTCAGAATGCACTATGAATCATCCTAAATAAAGCTAATATTCACTTTGTTGTGAAATTTAATACTGTTCATTTAAAATTGATTTTTTTTTTTTTTTTCCTGTGATGGAAAGGTAATGTATGTCAATCATTCTGAGATTCTGAGAAGTATAATTTCTTCCAGAATTGTTGATTTAATGTCATGTTGGAAACCATCTGAATGGTTATTCTAAACAAATTGTACAGGACAAGACGAAGGGAAGAATTTTTCCCTAATTCTTGTAAAGATGATCAGAAGTTATCACATGAAACCTCTCTTTAACCACTAAATTACAATGCATTACACATTCACAGCACCATATTCACCTCCCTGAGGTGAATTGAGGACATACAGTTCAGAAAAACGAAATGAATCAATATCAATGCCTGGTCTCTAGTATAAGAAGTATAAGGGAAGGAAAATGTGGTCAGGAAAATCATAGCTACAAAATAAAGTAATTGTATAGTTATATAGCTTCTTATGTCAATACTTTTCTCTGTATTAGCAGTTTAATTCTGTCTCTGTTAGGATGTTATTTTCCCCTGTAACTGCTACTGTTGGGCTTTTAGTTAGTTCCATTAATTTAAGATAGAATCCTATACCTTTCACGGATATGCAGAAATTTATGATGACTCATCTCTCAGTCCTATGTTAGCACATAAACTTTAGTTCTGTTCTTTATTGTCAGACTGAAATATAATCTGTGTCCATTGAAATTATGGTAATGTAGCCTCACAGCATCTTCAGATTTGCCTTTCACTAGGCAAAGCCATATTTTGTGAAAAAAAAAAAAAATTTTGGACTTAAACTACCAACTGCTTCTTTGTTGGGTTTTATCAAGTTAACATCAAGAACTAACCATTAAATTATTATTGTTAATGATGATGATGATGATGATGATGATGATGATGATAATAATAATAATAATAATAATAATAATTTATTTCTGGTGTACTGACCATTGCTCCTCTTAAACTCCAGTACATGCTGTACCTATGGCTTTAATTTCTTCTTATGTATAAATTGGTGCTTCACTCTGGGTAAAGTGTTTTTGTTTGGAAAAAAAAAAAATACTAGGTGGGTTTTTGTCATGCTGATTGGGTGTTTTATCCTCCTTGCATCAGATTTATTTATTAATAAGATTTATTTTCGGAGATTTTCTATTTATTTTCAGATTGTTGATGAAAAATTTCACCTTATAGCCTTCTGAACTGAGGACTGTACTGGAGTACATGTACTGGAAACATGTACTTCTTTATTCCATTATTCATTCTAAAAACATTTTTCTCTCTGTCCTTAGTTTTCAGTCTCTTTGCTCCAGTTTCTTCATTTGTAAAATAAAGGTAGTCCCACATTCAAACGCTTAAAGTCATGGCACCAGTGAAGTACCATGACCAAGTTAAAAAAAAATAAACAAAAAAATGACAAGATAGCTTTTATACAACATTCCATCAGTCCTATTCCATCAGTCCTTTTTCCAGAACAGCAATAGGATTCATGCATTTGTTGTACTTATTGCAACACTAATTATCTTATTGCAACACTAATTATCTGGGAGGTATCAGAAGATGACACAGACTTATAGAAACTTTAAATAAATTATCATGGTATTAATCTTTTAAAAAATATGCTTCTTTGGTTTTAGCCAAATTCACAGCATGTATTTCACTTGATTTGAAAAGAATATCATGTTCTTCAAATTTTTGTATAAAGAGAATTTTTGTTTAAAAAAATATTATGAAGTTGGAAACCTGAAAGTATGAGGGTAATTGACACTTTCAGATTTTCATCTCTCTGTGTAGCTGAAGAATTCTACCAAATTATATGAATATGGCCTAAAGGCAGACCCTGGAAGTAATAAATATAATATGAACAAGAATTTAAAAATTCTCAAATCAGTCTATGAAAATTAAATCTTTGTATACATCTATTTTCTTATTAGAATGGAAATTATTTTTGTTTGTTTGTTTTTACATACATGCAACAAAAGCAAACAAACAAAATACACTGAACTTCAGTCCAGGAATTTGGACATTTTCCTATTCTAATTTTAATTCTCAGACATTATTCACTATGATCTAGTATTAGAAAACTCAGATAAATGTATCCATACTCTGATCATATGTCTTTGCAGCTGTTTCACAGTAGGCTACTAATGTCAGGAAAAAATCTTGGCTCAAAGTAGGGAAAAAAAAGAGTAACTGTGAATGGGCTCAATGACCCACTTACAAAAATATTTGGTGACCTGCCATGAAATAGTTAGAGAATGAAGAAAGCACCATAAAAATTCTGCATCCTGTTGGGAGCTCTGATATCTTCCTTAAGAATATTAGTACAAAGACTTCTTGTCATAAACAGACAAATAGTGTTTGTGAGTCATCACTTTCATTTCAAAGTAGCACGTAATCAAATTTTCTCTTTACATAATGCCACAAATAGAGCAAATGACAACAAACAACTCAACGACTCACATAGAAGAACATTCACAATATCCAGGATGCTTTAAATGTTCTATTCTTAGGTAAATGCCAACTACCACCAAAAGTTTCACCTTTACTCATGTATTATATATAAATTAGCCATGCAAAAACAAAGCCTCTATCTTAGAGAGATGTGAATTTAAAAGATAGGCTTCCTGAAAATATTTAGCAAGTTCACTTTTGACAAAATATTTTGTAGTAAACAGTTTTGCAAGCTATCTCTGGAGAGATTATTCTATATTTTTGTGGAGATGTTGAGATGTTTATTTGGCAGATGGAACCTTAAGTTGCTTGTTCTTGCTCAGGTGTTCAATTCAGACACTATTTTTATGAATCTTATAGATGTCTGACTCCATCATTAGTCTATTCTACAAAAATAAATGGTTGAATTAACAGTGCAATCAGTGGAGACAGATAGGCAGCTCTGACAAACTTAAGAAAAATTTACTTTTTCCAATATAGTTTTCTCCTAAGTTTAGGCAAAGCAACTGCCCTACAAGATGGCATTGAAATCTGTCTTCTTGGGAACCATGCTGACTTGCATGGAGGGGAAGACAGCATATCAAAGTGGTCATTTTGCATCATACTCTGGTAGTATTCACCCAAGTTTTGGGAAACCTATTTTATAGACTTGCTCAGTCCCAAAGGAGATATTCTGAGTTATGGTAGACTTTTTTGGTAAACTACGTATTCATGCAGACTGGGAAAATGATGGATCCAGAAATTGAAGAGGCAAAAGAAATTGATTTCCCTGAATGAATAAAGCATTTAGAGGAGGGAACATTAATTGTTATTATTAGTATTATTTAGATTAAATTTTTATTGCTTTTTAAATTCCCATGGGAAAACCAAAACAAACCAACTACAGTCCAGAGACTAGGGTCTGCAACCTTCTGTCAGTTTAGTGTTGTTTTTCTTATGTCTTTTCCTAGCAATAAAGATGACTCAAAGGGATGAAATCTTAAAAAAAAAAAAAAAAAAAAAAAAAAAAAGACAGAGCAGAGAGAAGAGAAGAGAAGAGAAGAGAAGAGAAGAGAAGAGAAGAGAAGAGAAGAGAAGAGAAGAGAAGAGAAGAGAAGAGAAGAGAAGAGAAGAGAAGAGAAGAGAAGAGAAGAGAAGAGAAGAGAAGAGAAGAGAAGAGAAGAGAAGAGAAGAGAAGAGAAGAGAAGAGAAGAGTTGAGTTCAGCTGGAAGTCAACTTCAAGATCAAGTCCAATTGCCTGACCACCTAAGGGATAAACAAAAGTTAAAGCATATTATTAAAGGCGTTGTCTAAACACTTCTAGGACACTGACAGGTATGGGGCACCAACCACCTCTCCAAGAATCCTGTTCCAGTGTTTGAGCACCCTCGTGGTAAATAATTTTTTCCTAATGTCCAGTCTGAACCTTGCCTGGTACAGCTTTGCGCATCCTGTCATTGGTTACCAGGAGACCAGCAGCTCCCTCTACACTTTCCTGTTGAGCGGGGGAAGAGAGCATTGAGTCTCTTCCCCTTAGCTTTCTTTTCTTCAGAGTAGACAACCCAAGTGTCCTCAGCCTCTCCTCATAGAACATGCCTTCCAGCACTTTTACCAGCATTTTGCCCTTCTCTGGAGCATTTCAAGTACCTTAACATACATTTTTTATTTTATTTTATTTTTTTTTTGTGTGGGGGGGAGGATGTTTAATACATTCAAAAATAATTTGCCCTCTTGACTGCCAGGGCACACTGTTGACTCATATTAAACCTACTGTCAACCAGCACCCCTAGACCTTTTTCTGCTGAGCTGCTCTCCAGCCACTTGTCTCCCAGTCTGTATTTGTGTCTGGCATTATTCCATCACATGTGCAGAACATGTTATTTTCTTTGGTTGATCTTCTTGCCGTTGATGCTTTTCCAGTGCTTCAGTCTATCTAGATCCCTCTGCAAGGCCTCTCATCCCTCCAGAGAGTCAACAGCATCTCCCAGTTCAGTATCATCAGCAAACTTACTGCATTCCACTCCTTGTCCAAATCATTGATAAATGTAGTTGGTGATCACCATGTATGATCACCAGCTGCATTCACTACAACTCTCTGAATTCTACCATTGAGCCAGTTCATCACTCAAAGTCGAGTGAACCTGCTTATACGTGTTCATTGTTACTCAATGAACACTAAATGCATATATTTATATACACATATGTGTACTTATATACATTCATAAAACTACCAGTGATGTTCTGGAGGCCAATATGTATTAAAAACACACATAGAACAACAACAACAAAAATAGAGTTCAAATTAAAAAAAAAAAAAAAAGAGAGAAAGAGAGAGAGAGAATTACAATTTCTTCATAATACCACTAAGACATTATGTAGTTTCCCAAATGCATATTTGAAATAATTAATTCTTCTATTATATTTCATTTTATGATGATTGTTTTGAATGAGACATGATGTACGTTTGAAAATAGATCTTAAAACAATTTAGTGGGTTTTTTGGGAAAGACATTTTAAGTCATACTTACATCTAAATATAATTATAGCAATAAGAAAAGTTACAGATGGTGAATTCCATAGTTAATCACCCTCTTTATCCACAAATCTAGTGAATGAGAATAATAGTTCATTTACAAAATAGGGTGGTGAAGTGCTTTGAATGTTAAAAAAAGACCATAAAATCCATCTAAGATTGTAGATATCTTCTGTAAGAATGTTTTCATATAAAGTGATAGTAAGAAATAAAAGGGAAAGAAATGGAAAGATAGTAGAATAAATAATTTTTTGTCTGTGACTGCTGTTAGCCAATGTGTATTAGTTATATAAAGTAACCTTCTGTTCTGTATCTAGGCAACAAAATCATTCAATTTTAGTAGTAAAATATTAGAGTAAATAAATAATCATTTTAATAGGCACATACTGCAAAATAATAAACTACTTGTTTACATTTTCTTAAGGATAAAGTGAAGTAAAAATATTTTCTTAATAAAAGATAAATAACAGATTTACAATAATAATAATAAATAATAATAATAAAAAAAAACACTTTAAACATAGTAAAGCATCAATATTAGAATATCCTTTGTGTTTGTCTCTAGTAGCATAACAAGAAGACACTTTGGTACAAAGTTGTTCTCGCCTTTGATTCTTTTCATTCATGAAATATTTTTATACCCAATAATGCTTTATTTAGACATTCAGAAACAAACAGTTGTTCTGGATATCTAAATATGAAAACAAACTTACTTTTTTTTTTTTTTTTTTTTTTTTTTTTTTTTAATACTTAACACTCTATTATCAGAATTATCCTTCTGCTGAGCAATAGTATAGGGACAACAAATATGAAGTGAATGTGCTCTTATTGCAGTTAATGCTAACCTCTTTTTTGTTAACTTACATATAACTGAGAGCTATTTTAGAATTGTATTCTTGAATCATGATAGTATGTTCATATAATTTTTCTCTCTTTTCTTGATGCTATGAATTCCTGGAGAATTCTGCAGAAAGTTTTCTGTAGAAACCAGCACAACAAGCTTAGTCAGGGCTAAAGAAGATGAATTTATATTCTTCAGAAATGGTTTATAAAGGAACAATTATTTCTGTTGTATGCTTTGGTTAAAAACAAGTAGAAAATTATAATTTTTTTAATGAATACAGAACAGTTTCTGACTTTTTTTTTTTTTCTTTTTACCCCCAGATAACCTCTGTTTCATACATAAAGTAATATAAAATAGAAATAAAAAAGTCCATGTAGTTGTAATTTCTTAAAGTGTGTATGTATAAATCCAGAAACAATTTTTTTCTCTTCTGTATACTTTATATCCTTTCAGGATTTTCTTAACTTTTTACTGTATTAAATAAACTGAAAAACAAACAAACAAAAACAACAAAATAAACAGAACAATGACAGGAAACAAACATTTTCACTTTTGTAACCTAGTTAAATTACAGACTTTTGTTTCAGTCATGCCTCATCTTTATAAAATAAGTGGTAGGACAAATTGGGCTGTGAAATACTGTAGTTTTGAGAAGCATTTTAATTGCTCTGAGAGCCTTGCATAACCCCAACAGTCTTTCAGGTCTTCTGACCCGTGCTACTTCCCAAGAGGAATTTCCAAAATTTCTATCTCCCTGCTAGTTTCTTTAAAGAGAAGTAAGTGGTCACCTCCTTCCCTCGTCTTTCACCGTCACTTTGCTGTATTGGAATATGATTCCCATCCGACCTGCTTCACTAGGCATTCACACTTGCTAGGTGTACTCTTAGAGATTAGTCCCATTAAACTGCTTCTCATGTAAGTGTCAAGATAGACTCCTCCAGTGGCAGCTGAAAGCAAGAGTGCAACATCAGTGTTTTAATTTACCTTCTAAGATTTCTTTTTTTTCCCCCTTTCTCTATTTCTACCCAATAACTATGGAAGAATTTATCAAGATTAATATTCCTTTGCAAAAGTTTGCCTGTATGAGTGGGATCCTCCTACTATTCACATCTCTGTTTGAGAAGACAAATTCTCAGTACTACTGTGAATATCCTCTAGCACCTCATCAGGGACTGTGTTTCTGGAATATGTTGCTTTATACACAACAACAGTGTGTGATATCGGTCTGGAAGCAGGAGATATCACTGGATGACTTGCAGTAGTCTCACAAAAATCAGAATATTTGAATGAATATTTGAAAAAAAAATGGAGAAAAAAAATAGAGAGTAATGATTCATTATTGTTAGCCCCTATAATTATAGTTTTAAAAATGAGTAATTCCACTTCCAAAGACAAGTTTGGGTTTATATACTAGAAGTATATAAATACTTCTGGATTTAAATGCTAGAAGGAAGCAGTAAGCACAACTAGCGTAAGAAAGTTATACAAGCCAAATTACTTGCATTATTTTTGACTAAACTCCATTAGCAACAATAACAACAAAGTATGAGTACAAGAGGCTGTGGAAATGATGAAGGGATGAAGGTGTTTATACTTCCTTTACCCCTTCCCCGCCCTCCTGCCCTCCTTTTTTTTTTTTTTTTTAATTTTTTATTTCTTTTTTATTTTTAAGAATAGTAATTGTGGAACATGACTCTACAGTCATGGTAAATGCATCCTTAGAAAAGCTAATTCAGAATATTCCATGTATGTGAATGTTCAGCAGAATTGATTTGGTTCACTTTGTTAGAACTGTGAATGCTGAGACACATTATTTAAATCCATTGATTTCTCACAGGGGATTCATGATTTACAAAACTAGTCTGAGACAATCTATTTTAATAAATTCTGTGGATTTCAGTGTCAAACTTTCAGAGAAGACAATTTTGCCAAAAGTTTCTTTTGAAATAAAGAAGGTATATTTGCAAATAGGACTTTCTCCTATCAGTAGACATCACAATAATATATAATGATTACATTACTAGGAGTTTTAGAAATCTGTTCATGTAATTCCAGAAATATTACTTGATCTGAGTCAAGCCTTCTAAAGCTTTGTTTTGAACGGTAGATGGAAACAGAAGTACATTTTTACATTTTTATCTTTTTGAAACAAACTCCTTTTAGCCATTTCTGAAACTGCTTATTAGACCCCTCAGACAGAACAGTCCTCATGTCAACAACACATAACAAGCATGTAAGGGTTGGTAAACTATGGCAATGTCACTCCTTTCTGTGGAACCACAACTGGGGTGATTTCTGGGGGCCCCGTAACTCAGAAAAAGAATGTGTCATACCTCAGATTGTGTACCTTGTGCAAAATAAGCAGTGGTAGTGTCTAACTTTGCCATACAGACACCTGAGAAACATCCTTGAATGTCAACAAGACTTGTGGTGAAAAAGATTATGTATACCGAAATGTTATCCCCCTGAATACAGCTATTTTGGTAACTTCAGTACTCATTACCTTTGCAGTCTCATGTACCAATTAGCTTTGATAGATGCAAAGCAACTTTAACCATTTTATCAAGCATGTTACAAAGGAATGAAAACTCAAAGGCCAGAAAGTGTTTTGTTTTAGTTCAAGCTTTTACTAAAAGCTGATGCCAAAGGAAAATTATCATTACCATATTCCAATATCCTCCAGCATAAAATATAAATTTTAAGGTTATATATTTTCTATGTAATTTTCAGCTTTAATACTGCATGATTTTGTTTAAGTGGGACACCTTGTCTAGATCCACTTAACTAAGTTCTTTAGCAGACCTTTTAGATGTCACAATGTATCTTAAAAATTTCATTTTAAGGGAGCACTTAGTACCAAAAATTAGTGATTAAGATAAAAAGTAACAAATCATTTACACTGGTTAGAAACCATTTGTTCTATGTCTTTCTCAAAGGGGACTGTATAGTATGCTTATTAATCATTTTTACAAGATTTAAACAGAGTATATAGCACGAAAAGACTTAATAATAGTCTCACTTTTCAACTTTACTTTTGGCTCCTAGAAATTTTACTAAACATTTTGTCAACAATTAGTCACAGTCAGACTAGTGAACAGAAAGTTAGACTCATTTCTCCCCAGTTCCTTTCCTTAGTGTTTTGTCAAGGAGTTAAGCATTTTTCAGAGTGTTAGGGATGTTACCGATTCTAGTCAAATATTATCAACAGAGCCCATTTGTCTAATTCCTCAGAAAATCCTACTGCATGTTATACAAGCTTTCAGAATAGCATGCTACATAGTTTATAGGTTGTTGACACAATACTGTGTCTACAAACATGCACTACAAATAAATAATGCAAGAGATTATATAAATATATATATAAAATAAAGTCAAATATAATTAGTTTCTCAGAGCAAGTGTTTGTTAGCATTAAAGTACTGCAACATTCCTGTTCATTTTTTACACTTCATTATTTAAAATTGTGTATTGGTGGTCTAATGATTTACAAATTCACAACACTCCGCATCATGAAAAACTCTACTTTTTTTGTGAGCCTAAATATAAAGTTATTTATGACACAAAATATATTTTTATGAATTATGTTTCACTTACTAGTAGAAAAAAGTAGGAAATTAAAATCACAATGGAAGGTAAAGAAGTAGTGCAAGTGCTTTATTTGCACAAAGAATTGATTTAGGTTTTCTCTCAGTACCGTATGTACTTTGTTTTCTGTGCTTACCAACAATGAGTTGGTAAGCCAACAAATTTTACTTCAACACTGTTTAAAGAATACTTAGGAAGACAATGTCTAAAATTGATCTATAACCAACTGATGCACCCCATATGGGATATTGATGAGTGTCCAAACTTTAGGCTGAAGTGTCATCTGAACATTACAAACATAAAATCGCTTTCCTAAAAGAAGAAGGGTTAACTCAGACGTTTTTTTCATCATAGATGAACTGTCACCAGTGTAATATCTTCTGGCTTTCAAATGTCGCTGAGTGAATTATAGCTGGTGCAATGGGCCAGGTACAATTGTCACATTCCAGTTCTGTGTTTGCAAGCATGCTCTTCTGTAAGCTTAAGAAAGGAAGCAAGCAACAGCTGCAAACAATTGCACAACTGATAGATATATGAAATATACCTATGTGAGGTGCTTTGTTTGTGGTTAAAGTCATGAAGTCTTTGTTTCTCAATGTAATGGTTAAACAGCAGTTGCACTTAAAGTGCGTATACTTGCTATTTTTAGAGACAGCAATACAGTTATACTCCTTTAAAGCCCTAAACTCTGAAACAAGCCATTATGAAAAAATATTTCTATTTGGAAAATGAGTTTTTGTTCTTTTCTTCTACTTGACATAGTTAATTCCATTCTGATATAGGTAAAAATAGATATTTTACTCTGTATCCTATAGCCTAAAAATTGGTGTATGTCTTTCATGGGCTAATAATAATAATAATAGGAGGGGGGAAAGCATAAATTTACTTTTAATAGTATTTGAATTGAAGTTATTATTCTATGTTCTAAATGTAAAATACACTGTTATCTTTTAATATCTCTAGAGAAAAGAAACAAACAAACAAAAAAATAAACACAACAAATATTTTCAGTTTTATAATCTAAACTAAGTGTTGTGTACTGTTGCTAGTTTAGGAGAAGGAATTTATACCTGGATAACAACAGAAAGAGACACAACCCGTTGAGCTAATTCTTTGTCTGCTTCTTGCAACTGAGAATGGTACTTAAGAGTATCGGACCAGAAGAAAAGTGAGACCACTGCTAATGATCAGTTGTTAACCATCACCCTTTTCCAAGTGGTCAATCCTCATGAGAAGGCTGCCATTTGAAAGCACATAGGCTTTTAAAATGGATGAATGAAGTCATGTTGGCTATTAGGAGAAGGGTTTGCATATTTTATCAGCTGCTGCTTTCTTTTTTTTTTTTGGCATAGTCCTTCTGTCAGTTTTTAGAAATTACTTGCCTCTACAAGTTGTCCATTACAAGTTGTAAACAAATGTAAATATTTCATTTTATTATTTTATATTATTTTCATTGAGATGTCTATTGTGTTGTTAGTCAATATAGGTTTCTCCTCTGCTTTCCAGTGTTTCGCTGCATTCCTTCTTCCAATTATGTATTCAGTCCTAGCTCAAAGTGAGTCAGACAAGAAAAATATGAATACTGACACATAAAAATTAATCTTCCTTTCAGGGATATGTGTTGTAAACGGGGCACAAAATCATAATGACCTTTGTACTCCTACTGATAATAAGGCCACTCTGATATCAGATCATCCAGCTGGAAGCCAAAATTCATGCCAGCCACCTGCACACCACTGAGTCATTTTTGAGGCCTTTTTGATCACTGAAGATTTTTCACAGATCATCTATTCTGAATGTTCCAAGGATGCCGATCTGTACATTCCTAGGGCAGTGCCAGGGGTGTTATAGACACCTGGATATTAATTATTCAAGAGGCCATAATTAATCCTGAACTGAAGTGACTCTTGCCATATTTATTTTGTTCTGCACAACTTTTCCCTCTGTAGTGCCAGAGCAAAGTAACCTACCTCCAGATTTTTGTCATCCATTGAATCCTTACACTCAGCTCATACCCCTGCAAAAAGCTCAATGGGTTCAATGCTATCTGTTACAATAATGTACATCTGCCCTGACAGCACCAAATTCACTCAAGGCAAAAAACACTTTTGGTGTTGTTAGTTGCCATTCAACTATTAGTTAAGACATCAAAGAGCAGTATTCTTACTGGAGAAATGACTACGACATAAAAAAATAAAGTCAAAAGAAGGTGACTACTAGTGGTAACTATTGCCTAAATTGCCGACAGGTGTCACTGGAGGGCCACTTGGGTAGACTTTCTTTCCCTTTTTATTTCTTCCCTTCCTTTTTTTCAACACTAAGAAAAACAAACAAACAAAAAATCTATGAAGTTCTCAAAGTGGTGAGCACTTATTTATCATTACCACACTGATTTAACATGGTTTAACCCAGCCGGCAGCTAAGTACCACTCCATTCAGCCATTCGCTCCTGCCTACATAACCCCTCACCCCCTGCCACCGCAGATGGGGGAGAGAATTGAAAAAAATAAATTAATTAATTAAATTAACCCTGTGGGTTGAGATAGAAGCAGTTTATTAGGATAGAAAATAAAGGAAAATAATAATGATAATAGTATTGGTAATGTGTACAAAACAAGTGATTCACAATGCAATTGCTCGCCACCCAATGACCAATGCCCAGTCCATTCCCAACCCCCACCCCAGCCATTAATGACGTCAGATGGTATGGAACGCTCCTTTGGCCAGTTTGGGTCAGCTGTTCTAGGTCTGTACCCTCCCAGCTCCTGCTGCATGGCCAACATGTTCACTGGAAGGACTGAGAAGGAAGCTGAAAGGTTCTTGGCTTAGTGTAAGCACTGTTCTGCAACAACTAAAATATCAGTGTGTTATCAACATTATTCTGATCCTAAATACAAAACATAGCAACATACCAACTGCTAGGAGGAAAATTAAATCTATCCTAGCCAAAACCAGGACACTTCTAAATATTTTGTATACAATGCCAATATATATTTTATACATAATTATGTTATATATATTATGGTATATATATTATATGGATTACAGTGTGCGTGTGTTTATATATAGATATATATGTATATATATAGAGAGAGAGAGAGAATGTTTATATTCTTCCTCCACTGTTGTTTTTCCTAGCAAGAAAAATTAAAACTAATCTGTTATCCTTTTATTCAAACAATTCCAATCTTTTCAATCTCGTAATTAAAGATAAAATTATTTTGCTGTTTTTACAGATGGTTGACATTTATGACAGGCAGGTTAACTTTTTGGTCATTTATTGTCTTTGCTTAGTTTTTACAATAAGTTACATTCCTTAATTTACATTAATAAATTATTATTTAATTAACATTAATTAACATTTCTACCCTGTGTCCTTTAAGGTTTTCTCTGATATTGATGAACAGCTAAATACATATATATATATATATTTTTTCATTTGATATTGATCATTTAGTTGAAAAAAATCAAAAGTATATTAATTCAATCAGTTTCATGTAGGTTCCATCTGTATTTACTAGTAACAAAAAAGTATTTCCAGCTTTCAGAGTCCTACAGAAGAACTTTTCTTGGTAAAATAGAAATGTCTAAAAAACAATCAGATGCTTTAGAAATGGAGCTTTGTGCTATAAGTGTGGAGTAAAGTACTGTGTCTGTGTGGGATGAGTTAAATTTCTTCATAGCAACCATTCTGTTGCTGTCTTATGATTTTATAGCTAAGACACTGCTGATAGCACACCAATGCCTTGGCTGTTGTCAAACAGTGCTTACACAGGGACATAGCTTTCTATTTTTCCCTCTCTGTCCTCTGCAACTTTGGGGTGGGAAAGAAATAGGAAAGGGACACAGACAGGATAGGTGATCCAAGTTGTCTAAAGGGGTATTTCATGATATAACATCATGCTCAGCAGTAATGGAGGCAGAGGAAGAAGCAGGGTGGGTCTGGCTTCCAAAGTAGCCCTTGTTTTGAGACTGTCTAGGCATCAGTCTGCCTGTGGGGGGGTAGTGAGTGATGCTCTTTGCTTTGGCTGTCTTTTTCTCTTCATCTATTAAATTGTTTTTATCCCAACCCACAGATTATCTTGCTTTATTTCACATAAAGTGTATTGTATTTTCTCCCTGTGTCCTGCTGGTTGGTTGGGGGTAACTGAGCAAGCAGCTGCGTGGGCCCTTGGCTGCTGGCCAGGCTGTCTCATTCAATTGGTTTTCTATACACAAAGTACTTTCATCTTGTTGTTGAGTGACTTTGGATTTGACTATTTAGACCAATTTTCAAAACATATTTTGATGGACTACACCAGACACTTGTTAATTGTTCTTCCAAGACCCACAACTTTTTATTATTATTATTATTATTATTTATTATTATTATATATTTTTTAATCTGGTTACTGTGATATTGTTTAATGACATTTATTATATTATTTTTAATGACTATTTAGTTTAATGACAAGCTTAACCTGCGAGCATATGGAGAAGTAGTTACTGAGAATACAAGAGACCAATAAATGCATTCTGCAGTGTTTATTGCTTTCATCTTTATTTAATATTAAAAAAAAAAAAAAAAAAAAAGTAATAATAATCTACAACCAGAACAGTTGACAAAAGCTTTTCTAGTGGCATTTCTTATAGAGTTATTGCTATTTACTGTGAAAAAAAGACAATAGAATTGAATGTTGAATATATCTTCAATCTTGAATATATCTTTCAATGTTCAATACTTTAGATAATCTACTTTAGCCTAACCTCATTGCACAATAGTTTCAGAGCATTTTATACTGAACAAGGCAAATTTAAAAACAGTTAAGTGTCATGTACAAATTTTAATTGGATTCATTAAAAGTATGTTATAGTAGAAATATCATAATAGCTTAACTGAAGGAAACTTTTGACCTCCCTACTACTTTGATAAATTTATGCTAATAAGCTTTTCACTGCTTATAAATATGCATAAAAACAGGTTTTTAATCTTACTAATATGCATCCTATTGTTTTTTGTTATTGTTTTCCCCCTAAGTGTTCTTATAAACATATGAGATTCAGGATATTTTCAAAAGGTTTTTATGGATTTAAGGCTGGATTTTCTCCTAAATTGTAAAGAACACACTTCAGATTTCAGTACTAAAGCAGTATAGAAACAAAGAATATATTCTCACTTCACCTTCTCTCTGATTTATTCTTTTGTACTGTTTGTAGTAATGTTTTTGTCTTCACAATAGAAGTAATTTGAAAGAATCCATCAAGATAGAATCATAAAAGACTGTTCTCATGCTTAGGACTGAGTTAGAAAACTGGGTTAAAGACGTTGCAATACGTATTAACACAATTTACTATCTTAATATGGAATCTATAAGTTGTTTATTATTATTATTATTATTATTATTATTATTATTCACTACAATTTTCTTATTGCTCATCATATCTGGAGCTAAAATTTAAATGTGTCTTATCTGGAACTGGGCAGGGTAAGTAGCCTTAGCAGATATAAATTTATTTCTGCTACTTTAGAGTAGCAGGCCATACCTGAGAGCCTGAGTTGCTGAAAATTAAAATAAATTGTTTTGACATCTAGCTAAGCATCTTGTCCCCAAAATCTGTTTGGAATGCTTGGGGATAGATCAGGAAGGGTAAGCATGGCATAAACATATATGACAGTTTCCTCTAATACTCTCCTAGTTTCCAACTATTTGTATCTCAGGGACTTCCTGTACGGACTGTGGTCTCTGTGTACTCAGTAATACCCAATGAATTTCATTTCATATTTGAAGATTTTAATATCTGAACTCAGCAAGTACACTTTTACAGTGGTAAACGTGTACAGTAAAAAGCTATTAGAAAACATGAAGACCCTGCTGTATGTTTGCTGATTACTCTTTGCTTTAAAAATGTCCTATCCTGGCAATTAAAAAATTTAAACAAAACAAAACAAACAAAAAGAAATGATTATGCTTCAAACCATATTTTCTTGAATCTTACTTATATTGCTTATGCCATATTTCTGATCAGATGTTATACAAATCAATTATTTTTGTGAGATTTTTGCCTGCCAAATAAATTGTAGTAGGCTATACAGGTCTGGGCAGCAGTTGCGAAGAGGCATATGGACAGAATACATTTAAAATTAGAAATAGAAGATTTAGAAATAGAGATTTAGAAAGAAGCAGAAAAATAAATCAAAGTGCACTAACATTTATTTTTTACAGGTTTCCTGACGATTAATTTTTCAGTATGATATCTTGGCTGTTCAATGCATCTTGTTAACTTTAACACAAGCTTTTCTGTAAGGGCCGTGTCATCAGCTCAGAAATTAAATATTTTGTTTTTAAGAAAATATATTAAGGGAAAATGAGGAAACAAAGGTACTTCATTTGCACTGAAGAGTGTACCTTATTTTAAGATGCACTTCTAAAATTTTTTGTAGTAGCTACTAAAACGTGCGATAGAATAATGTTTATTCTTTCCTTATTTATATGTTTGCCCTGTATGTAAAGAAAAAATATATAAAAAAACGGTTACCTTCCTGCTTTATGATTTTTTTTTTTTTTAATTTTTTTTTTAGTCCTAAAAAAGTTGGTGTAATTTTCCGGTACTGAATTATATTTGTAAATTTTTATAGGATTTCAAAACACTTTGAAAATACCGTCTTTCACACACCAAATCAACCCTGTCTATTTGTACTAGGAGATTTTAAACTAACCATTAGGAAACAAATTTATAACACACACACATAAAACAAAGATAACAAACAAACTATCCCAAGAGTAACTAGAGAAAATGATTTCGTTTGCTTGTTTGTCTGTTTCTAATAAAAAAAGTTACCAAAGAGCACAACCGGGGGGGGGGGGGGGGGGGGGGGGGGGGGGGGGGGGGGGGGGGGGGGGGGGGGGGGGGGGGGGGGGGGGGGGGGGGGGGGGGGGATGAGGAAGAAAAGAAAAAAACAAACACAACAGTGCAGTCTTTTTCATTTCTAGTTTTCCTAGCTTCCTCTTAGTTTTCTAACAACTTATAATCTATTACATCATGGCATGGACCACAGAGAATGATATTTGTGCCCATGTAGTTATATATACCAAATAGAAAATTGAAACATGAGAACAAAATAATCATAGAGCAGCTCATATTTAAACTGAGAAAGTAAAAGTAATGAAGTAAAAATACTTGAAAAATATAGTAGAGTACAAGTGTTCTTAATAGTTGCTACTGCTGTTCATCACTTAGAGTAGGCAACTTACTTTCAGCACATATGCCTTTGTTATAGAATCCTTTATTTGCAGCTGGTGTTGACATTGGAATTCAAATGTCATTTCTGACTAAGTGGAAGGGATGAGTAAGGAAGCAAGAGAAAAATTTGGACACAGATAAGTAGCTCAGTGTCTAGTATTCTGTTAATACTGTTTCAGGTGGGGAAGAAAAAAAAAAAAAAAAGGAAGGGAAGGACAAGAAATCAATGGAGGAACAAGCACAGTTGAAATGTAGGCTTTCAGCCAGACATCAAATTGATTTGATTTGAATTAGGCCCAAGGACCTACCAACACTGGGGGTCCGCCAGTCTCTGTGTGGAACATGTGACTGCTTCAGCAGTCTGTCTGTCAGAGCTTCTGTTGCTCCCAACCACCCCTCAACCCACTTGAGGAAATACAAGGTCCCACATGCCCCAAGGATGTCACTGCAAACTGCCCCACAGGGATGACCCCTGGCTGGGCACAGGTTCCCCATGGAGGGGGTATTCTGTTTGGGCTGTACAAAGGTTGTGATGCCAGGGACCAACTTCTTGCATTGTCAAAATGTTCAGGTGTTGTCTTCCTCTCACTTTTCTCTCCCTAACTAAAAATTTTTCACACTTCTTTTGTATTTTTTTACAGGCTGATTTTACTTTGCTTTAAAAGACTCTAATTCCCTGGTTGCAGCTCAGTTCAGCTGATGGTCATCTTGCCCTCTGCAAGAGGGCCTCAGTTTGGGGCAAATGACCTAAAAGAGTTTGGGTCATTTCTTTCACACACATGGGTTATGTTCACATCTCTTTTTTTTTTTTTTTTTTTTTTTTTTTTTAGCTATTGTTGTTCAAGGCATTAGGCAATGGAAGATCCATGTAGGTGGCCTTCCAAACCATTATTTAATGGAAAACAGATTTATAAAGTCAAGAACTAAATATTACTATAAATGCCTTTCTGTGTCATTATGTGGTGGGGGAAAAAAAAAAAAAAAAAAAAAGGAAAAAAAAAGGGAAAAAGAAAAGAAAGGGAAGGAAGGAAGGAAGGAAGGAAGGAAGGAAGGAAGGAAGGAAGGAAGGAAGGAAGGAAGGAAGGAAGGAAGGAAGGAAGGAAGGAAGGAAGATTTTTGTTGTACATATTCAAGGACATCCTTTCTTTGTTGCACTAGGACAGTGGACTTCCATATTCTATTAAAACCTTATCTATGGATTTTCATTTCACAGACTATCCTTTGAATCACTCTGTACAGTAAAATGGAAAATATTCTTATTTCACTTAAAATCATATACTTATCAGACACAGAGTATATCAAAGCAAAGCTTCCTTCCTGTTTGTTTAGGATTTTACAGTGACACATGAAGAAGCTATTCTGAAATCTTCACAGTGGCTACAGGAAAATAAAATAAAAACAATAAGTTGTTAGTGTTGTGTATTTCTTGATGAATAGTTACTTCTTGCCTGAAATTCTTGAAATAGCATTGAATAAATATTTTGATCTAGTACTCAGAGCATGAAATAAAATATATACTCATAAAGAAAAGACAGATTTATAAATTCAGTTTGTGTCACGTGGGGCTGACACTTTGCTTTGATGATTAGTTTAGAAATTAAGAAAATTTGCTCTTGTAATTAATGAGAATCAGCAGAGAACTGTGAAAACAAAACAAAAAAAAATCTTAATTTGTCTAACATCAGATATTCACTTACTGCAATTTTACTCAGTCACCTTTCAGAATATTTGGAAGGAATTCAAAAACACAAAGATCAACCAGCTTGATGCTGCTATAAGAGGTAAAACGTGGTTAGGCTCTGAATATTAATTACCATGCTGCTTTAAAGGTTACTAGAGTCACTTTCTCACAGGGAGGTCATAGTTCTGATTGAATAAAGGCTTAATTGTAAAATATTATAGAGCATTACAGTGAACTGCAGCAACAAATCCAGCAAGCAAGTTATTCTTTGATAGCTCTAAAAATGAAATAAAGGCATGACCTTTTTTCAAAAAGGTCAATTACAGATTTGTTGTTTTTTTGTTTGCATTTCCCTATTGGTATGAGAAAGAACATGTTATTGCTATTTTAACCACCATGCTTGCCACTACTAGGGTATTTTTTTTAATGAGAAAGCCATATCAAATGCTATTTAGTAATAAATGTATGATTCATATTACTGCAATTGAAGTAAGCGTTTTGTGAAAAATACAATATGAGATCAAATACATATGAGTTCATGAAACACTTTGTGACACTAAATAGCTATTAATAATTGCTATTTAAATCTGAAGAAAATATTTTTTGGATGCAAGATAGTAAGTTTTATTTAATAATGGCTAATCTTGCACGTAGAAATGCAATAGTGTAATGTAGTCTATATAGCATTTGAAATTTAACATTTAATCCTTTATATGATACTGTTTTTAAATCTTGAGGCTGGATTTACATCTCATTGTAGAAATTTTACCACAGAAAACATTGTGTAAATATATCTGTGAATGTCCAACACATCTAACTGTTTCTTCTTTTTGTTCACCTTTGCTTCTTTTCCACTTCTTCCATTTTCAGTCATTTAATTAATCCAACCTTGTGAATTTTCTCCCTTCTTGTCACTGAAAAAAAGACAGTCAGTGCAAATAAATCTGTTCCCATTTGCCAAAGGAGTTCAAATGTAGTGCAAGGTCTATTTTCCTTAGGACTTCAGGTCTCCCTTGTAGTCCTTGCTAGGAACAGGAAGGCTAAGGTGTCTCAAGGTTGCAGACAGTGAATCTCTTTCTCACTTTAATTTCAAACTGCTCCAGGACTGCAGATCTCCTGAGTCCTGGGTCCCTCTTCTGGCAAATTTGCCTGAAATGAAAATTTGCTTGGAAATATCAGTGAGTTCCTTCTTTGACTTGACAAGCAACTACCAGTGGTACCTAAATCAGTAACGTCCATCTGCAAACATTGTTGTAAGGTATTCTAGTGTTGTAAGGTATTCTAATAGACTCCTGGCTTCCAATTGTCTGACAGGAAAAGGTCTGCGGGAGTTAGAGGGGTGTAAGTACATGATTCAATGTGGTAATTTGAACATAACACAAAGTCTAGACTGAATGATGGGCATGGATAACATTTCAGGTTAGCTGGTTTCAGAAAAGAAAAATTAATCTCAGTCCTAGTCTCTCAGTCATTTTGTTCTAAGTTGCAAGACAGGCAGCAAATGTGTCATGCTTTGTTTCTAAAATCTGATAAACACAGTACAGGAGCAAAAAATAGCAGCACAGTTCTTCCTGCAATTTCCAATGAAAGAAACAAAAACTGATTTGTTCAGATAAAATATCTCGATCAAAAACTGAATTGCTCACAATTTATCTGCTATCTTCCTAATAAATAACCGTTGCAAAAATTTGAGTGTAATTTTTCTTTCCCTACATTGTTTCCTGATTCTTTTTCTATTTTTTTTTAATCCTTATTCTTTTTCTGAGCTTGTCCATACATATCACAAGTACAATAATTTATAGAGCTATATAGGTCAGAAGAATTTTGGACAATGTTAAGAAGCATTTAAATTAGTGTGTTAGTGAGCATTGTTCATAGTGGAAGACTTGTTATCTCACTTATTCCTGTACGTAGTCTTTGCATAAAAACAATTTACAATTTTTTATACCTTAATCACATGAAGTTGTCAAATGCTTAAAATCTTCAGATATTTTTTCATTGATACATAATTATTTCAGAAAATAAATGACGATCTTTCACAAACATTATCTCTGCATTAGGGCAAAACAAACCAAAACCAAACAACACAGAATGATTTCCTCAACCTGCACTGGAGACATGCAACTAGGACTGTAACTTTTTTTTACAAAAAAGGGGGAGAGGGGAGCTCAGAATATATGTTTACCTTGTAGCTAACTCTTTCAGTTGAATTAAAATTATCCCTTTTTTCCTTACAGGTTTTTTAAGTACTGGGGACCAAGCTGCAAAAGGCAATTACGGATTGCTTGACCAAATCCAAGCTTTACGTTGGATTGAAGAAAATATTGGATCTTTTGGAGGAGACCCAAAAAGAGTTACTATTTTTGGATCTGGGGCAGGAGCTTCCTGTGTCAGTCTTCTGACACTCTCTCACTATTCAGAAGGTAAGTATCTCCTGAGCAAAACGTAGTTCAGTAACAGTAAAATGATTCTTTTGTAAATCAACAGTACACTTTTAAAACAAAATAAATCTTTATATACGTGTATATATGCATATCTATATAATTTAAGGAAAATGGCCAAATCATGTTGGCTGAATTAGAATGACACCATGTCTGTAATTTTTTGTAAAATACCTACTATCCAGTATTCTGCATTTGTATTAATCAACACAAATATTTTACATTAAAAATGCATGCTTTTGTAGTAGAAATTTCACACAAAAAAACTGCCACAGGCCATATATTATTTTTCTGGATTTATCAACAGTCTCCACTGAATCTTTCATCAAACAATATGAAGTATTTAAAATTAAACAGAGCAGTGATATTTTTCATTTCTTAAACATTCTTGTCTACCTTTCCAGCATGTATTTAGATGTTTTCCTTACTAAATAACAATATAACTCAATTTCATACGAAAAAATGTTTAACTCTCCACAAGTAGTACATGCTCCTACACAGAGTTCTTAAGATTTTGGTAAGTGTCAGAGCTGCAGAATTTCTGCCCTCAGAAAACAGTCAACCAACCAACAACAACAACAAACAAATAACATATAGCAACAGTAGTGTACTGATTGTTATTGGCAAGACCAATTCTGCAAAAAAATGAATAAAAGACAAGACCAATGTGATGGCTTTACACTGATGGCTAACCATGTTCTCTCACTGCTCTCTCACTCTCTGTCCTGAAAGGAAGAGAGTGAAAAAATATGAAGAAAAAAGGGCTTAAGGGCTGAGATATGGGCTCCTGTTCACTGGAAATTACTCACCAAGGCTCAGCACAGGGAGATTAACATAATTTATTTTCTATTCTTAGTAGACTACAGCAGTGAGAAACTAAAAGCAAACTAAAAACACCTTCCCTCCCATCCAGCCTGCTTCACCTTGGTCCCTCTGTGAATTGAAGATGAACTTTTGCTCTGGTGCCTGGAGCACCTCCTCTTCCTCCTCCATTGACCTTGGTGTCTGCAGGGCTCTCTCTCTCAATGTTATCTCACTCATCTATCCCAGCTGCTGTGGCACAGCAGCTAATTTCCTTTCTTACACATGCTCTTAAAAAGGCACAACCAGTGTCACTTATTGGATCAACTTTGTCTAGTGGTGGGTCCCTTTTCCAAGTGGGAAAAGCTGGAACTGGCTCTTATCTAATATGGGGCAGCTTCTGGACTCTGCTTATAGTGTCTGCCCCTACAGCCCCCCTGCTACATAAACCTTGCCAAAAACAAACAAACAAACAAACAAATATGTATTGTATTTATAACTTCATGTTACTCCTATTATAATCAAACATACAGAAATCTATGGCAGAAGTCTAAGCCATAGCAGTCATTTGTAGCTAGTAAACATATCCTATTTGAAAGTACATAGAATTATTTCTGACATTTAAGGGAATTGATACAATACTGTGAAGTGAGTAACTGTTGAGTAATCCCTGCTAAAAGCAAGCAGATGGAATAATGAAAAAAAACAACTAATTGCATTACTGAAATTTTATATCCTGTGCAGTAAGCAGTCATCACAAAGGTGTATTGGCCACAGCCCACTTTCCCTGTAAATGCTTGAAGGTCTTCAAATATTTTTGTAGCTCTTGCTGTCTTCGGTATTTCAAGAGCTTGAGTGTAGAAACCATGTGCAGAAGGTGCTCAGGCTTTTTAGTTTAAGTATACAATAGGCCATTTTAGTTATCTTACCTGGAAAAAGATGGGTCTGATTCTGAAATAAGCTCCATGATCTGCAGTGCTCTGGTGTCACAAAGAAACTCTTTAGCTTGTGTCTTTTTTTTTTCTTTTCAATATTATAAAAATATAAAACAACCAGAACTATTCAATTTTGCCTTATTTTCTTCTAAAATATGCAAACATTTTAAATCACCATATAAGCATTACTAACACTATGTGTGTGTGTATACATATATATATATATATATATATATACACCCTCTCAGGTGGTAATGAAAAAAAAGTCAGAGGAGAAGGTTCAAGCCTATTAAATTGATTTTAGCAGAGCAGATTTTTTCAAATTATATGATGCATAGCTTCTGTGAAGGAAATGAGAGTGTGTAATTTTCATTTGACCTTTAAACTACTGAAGAGTGCATTTATGAGAGTCATTTACATGGTGAAGAGGATATGATTGCTTGTAGTTGCCATTCCTTTAAAGAAATTTTTACGGGATTACCACTGTGCTAAATCCAGGGGACTAGCATTTGAATTAAAAATGCAAGAAAACTGCAGTACAAACATGAGTTTTGTTCTTGAACCAGTAACCTGAAACCTTCATGTTTTCTGTATGTGAGCATCAAGAACAAGAGAGAATTTAATTAGTAGCCTATTACATGTACTATTAAAAAGGAGCAGTGAGTAGAACATATAGAAACTGAATTGGAATATAAGAATATGCGTCCTTTAGTTATTGCATAATCAATACATTCTTTTCTTAGTGAATGCTGATTATTTTATTTATTTTACTTTATTTTATTTTACCTTACTTTATTTTATTTTAGTTTAGTTTAGTTTAGTTTAGTTTTTGTAATATATAACTTGGTTTGTATTTAAACAATTTGCACCTGCAGGTTTGTTCCAAAAGGCAATCATACAGAGTGGAACAGCCCTGTCCAGCTGGGCAGTGAACTACCAGCCTGCCAAGTACACTAGGATATTGGCAGATAAAGTCGGCTGTGACATGCTGGATACCACTGATTTGGTTGAATGCCTTCGAAATAAGAACTACAAAGAACTCATTCAACAGACCATCACTCCAGCCACATACCACATTGCCTTTGGGCCTGTGATAGATGGAGACGTGATTCCAGATGACCCCCAGATTCTCATGGAGCAAGGAGAATTCCTTAACTATGATATAATGCTGGGTGTGAATCAAGGGGAAGGCTTAAAATTTGTGGATGGCATAGTAGACAATGAAGATGGTGTTTCCCCCAATGATTTTGACTTTTCTGTCTCCAATTTTGTGGACAATCTATATGGTTATCCAGAAGGGAAAGATACACTGCGAGAGACCATTAAATTCATGTACACCGATTGGGCAGACAAAGAAAACCCTGAAACAAGACGGAAGACCCTGGTAGCTCTTTTTACTGACCACCAGTGGGTTGCTCCTGCCGTTGCCACTGCTGACCTTCATGCCCAGTATGGATCTCCAACATATTTCTATGCATTTTATCACCACTGCCAAAGTGAAATGAAACCAAGTTGGGCTGATTCAGCTCATGGTGATGAAGTCCCTTATGTGTTTGGCATTCCTATGATTGGCCCAACAGAACTTTTCAATTGCAATTTTTCCAAGAATGATGTCATGCTTAGTGCCGTAGTTATGACATATTGGACGAACTTCGCCAAAACTGGGTAAGTCTGACCTTCAGCATTCCTTTCGGTTGATAACATACTACTAAGCTAGTCAACATTCTGTAGCAATGGCCTCAAACCTTGATTGTGCCATAGCACTATAGCACTATTTGGTATGCATGAGACAGTATGTAACTGGGGCTTATTCATATTTAATACATTTTTGATTAGTGTGTTCCCTCAAACTATTTTTTTTTCAGTAGCTCAGTGAGAAGAATAAAGCACTGTATTTTTGGTTTAAAAATAGGAAAATTATTAGTAAAAAACACATCTCAGGGAAAAAGACAGCTCACTTAGATACTGAAAAATCAGAGGAAATTGAAGGAACTGGCATACAGATAGCAATTATCTCTTACAAAAGTAAAGAAGTTATTATTATTATTATTATTATTATTTAATTTTTATTTTTTTAGCGACCTTCATAGGAATAGAAGCTCAGGGAAGAAGTGGATCAGACAGACATAGGAAAGATTTTTTCTTTCCCTCTGGTGGCTGTAATGGCCACAAAGCACTTCACTAGGATTAAGAAAAGACTCAGATATAAATTTTGCTATGAGAAGGTTGAACATTTAAATTAATTCTGCTTACAAAATAGACACATCAAGGTTTAGCTGAAATACAGTTGTAAACATCAAGGAAAGATCCCTCAAAGCAGCTTAATCTGTGAGTGCCATTAATAATTTCTGCCCGCTTTCTATAACATTCCTCTAAAGAATATTGCAGTGTTTTACTTGAACAGCAAGGGCTTTTTTTGTTAACCTTGAGTCTTCGGTACTCAGTTAAAACAAAGACACTTGTGGCACAAAGGGGCTGTAAATCTTTCCAATGAAAGTTTAATGGCAGGATTGGACTCTGGAAACTGCAGCTTTACTGCAGTGCAGTGAATGGTATGCAGCACTATAAGAAAAATTCAGAGGTGCCTAGTGTGAAACACTCAGCTCTAGCAGCCTTTAATGAATCCAAACAATGTTCAAGGGAGGGAGATTTTGCAGACTGAACAAAAACCTTGAGCATGAATTGAGTAAGAAACAATCACAAGCTTCAGGTCACTTTACAAGGAAAAAGAAAGCTTTTGTTGTGTTACATTTTAGACAAGCAGGTACTTTAAAATGCAGAAATTCCACAGGGCTACAACATGAGTGAATGAACTGTGGAATATTTAGATGTTTTTGGAAACAATAAGTCATCAGTTGTATGACTGGTTTGGACAAACTTAAGCACAAAAGCTTAGTTTATGGACAGAGAATGCTGCATGCTGGCTGTACTGCACACTCAGGAAGACTATTTTACCATCATTGTGTCTTTATTTGTATGGATCGAGTGTCACATATATGTAGAGGACTTCATATAGATGTGTTTGGAATTGGTATGGAGATCTCCACAGTGTCGCTGTTATATTTAATTTCTTTATGATTGTCCCATGTAGAATAAGTTGAATTTAAGCAATTTTTGAGGAGCTTCTTGCAGTCCCATTACTTGTAGTCATAAGCAGTTTACAGCTGTTGCTACATGAAAGCCAATTTCAGCAAGCTATACATACCATCACCCAGTTATGAATCCATGGTCATACTACACCTACATAATATAGCAGGTACTTCAGGAGAGCCATGAATCATTTCTGAAGCCTCCCTATAGTTGAAGAGACAGAAATGTAGCATTACAAACTTGCCATGTTGTAGACAGAAAGATACATTATTTTAAAAGACCTCTAGATGTAAAGATTCATTTTTCCCAGGTAAGGGGAAAGACCAACCCAAGATAGGTGGGTTTTTTGTTTGTTTGTTTGTTTTTTTCTTTCCCCTTAGTTTATATGAACAATATAAATATTAGCAATAGCTAATATAATATTAATTATTCTGGATAATACAGGAGAATACTTGTAGGAAAATAATATTTTAAGATTGTATTTCCTCTGTAACCACTGGTACAGGGAAACCAATATAACCAATTGTAAAGGGAACTCTGTAACCAATGGTAAAGGGAAGCTTGTAGCACCTCAAAACAAGAGTAACAGGGCACATATATCATAGAATCATAGAACCATAGAATATCCCAAGTCAGAAGAGACTTATAAGGATCATCGTGTCCAACACCCAGCACCACACAGGTCTACCCAAAATTTCAGACCGTATGACTAAGAGCATAGTCCAAACATTTCTTGAACTCCAACAGGCTTGGTGTTGTGACTACATCCCTGGGGAACCTGTTCCAGTGCGAGACAACGTTCTCGGTGAAGAATCTCTTCTTGATATCTAGCCTGAACCTCCCCTGTCACATTTTGACACCATTCCCTCAGGTTCTATCATTGGTCACTAAAGAGAATAGATCGGTGCCTGCCCCTCCACTCCCCCTCGTGAGGAAGCTGTAGACCACGATGAGGTACCCCCTCAGCTTCTTCTTTTCCAGGCTGAAAAGGCCAACTGACCTCAGCCACTCCTCGTACGTCTTCCCCTCTAGGCCCTTCAACATCTTTGTATCACTTCTCTGGATACTCTCCAAGAGTTTCACATCCTTTCTGTACTGTGGTGCCCAGAACTGCACTCAGTACTCGAGGTGAGGCCGCACCAGCATAGAGTAGAGCAGGACAGTCACTTCTCTCAGCCAACTAGAAATGCCATGCTTGTTGCACCCTAGGATACGGTTGGCCCTCCTGGGTGCCAGGGCTGGCTTATTTTCAGTTTGCTATTAACCACAACCCCAGATCCTTCTCTGTGGGGCTGCTGTCCGTATATCAAGAGTGTATATGGAAAAACCATTCTTCTCTCTACACCGCATGCAATCTGAAATCTATGTGGTGTACTTTGAGGTCCTACAACTCTCAAAAATAAAGGGTTGGTTATCTTTTTCTTTTTTTTTTTCTTTTTTTTCTTTCTTTCTTTTTTTTTTTTTTTTTCTTTTTTCTACCTTTTATTAAATTAATAATTTTAAATTAATAATTTCCCTTATCCTGAACTGGACATTATTTCTGTTTTTACCCATGGCAATACATGAAAAATCTGTTAAGTGACAGATTTTGCCGTTTGATGTTTCCCCTGTAGGTGGACCTTAAACACTAAAATTGACAATTTTTTTATATTATTATTTTAATGTCTCTTGAGATTCTTTGAGTCTCAATGACTGTCCCACAGAGACAACATTGAGGTACTTATTGTATAATTATGGCTCAGGTAGTGCATCATTTTAATGGCTTTTAACTGACCTGCTGTCACTGTTGTTTAATGAACTGTCAAAGCTAGGTTTGGAGGGCAGGTCAATCCTGTAAAAACACTAGGTGTTAAAGGCACAGCCCAAAACACAGTGCTTTATTGTGTTTTACTTTGAAGACAGTTATCAGCAAATAAGCGGCAACAATTAAAGTGACTTTAATGGCAAATGAGTCATGCTTAAAATGAATACTTAGAAGATGCTTTTGCTAATCCTCCATTTTTTACCTTGCTCTTATTATATTATTATTTTGTTTGTTTGTTTGTTTTTTACATTCACAGTCATCTTAACCTTTTAAAATATTGTTTCTAGCATGGTTAGAAATAGGGAAATAATTTGTTACAAAGTAGGCATGAGAAACTACCTTTGGGATATAAAAATGATGTGAATATGTGGCTTTTCATTCCACTACTTGGAAAATTAAGCATGGGAGTTTCATTAAGAGGTGCACTTAAAGCTTTAGTCTGCTGCCAGTAGTACTATCCTACCATAATGGAAATTTTATATGCTCAAATGTTCAGCAAATGTTCAAATATTAGGGCCATGTTACATCCTTCACAGATATATCGATATAGGGAGACTGAACAATGTGAGGGGTTGTGTGTCAGCCCTTAAAAGATAATCTGCCAGCTACATGCTTGTGAAGAAGGATTTGAAGATTCATGCAGTAGATATGAAAACATGCTCTCTGAGGCATCTATTGGGTTTCTAAAAATTACCCTCTTTTGAGTAGTTACAATACTCTATTTTTGCCCTCATTCATCCAGCTCTGTGTTGGAGATGGGAAAGATAAAGGTTGGAAAGACATATCCTTGATTCATTTTTAAATTGGAAGAATACTCCTGAGTTATATCCTGCCATTGATTCTTTATTATCTGAGTTAATAAAGATATCTAAATTTTATATTCAGTTCAGCTTTCTAAAGGAAGACCTAATAAGATCTCCAATGATTAAAATGTGTTTTCAAATAAATTCTCTCTGAACTGTTTTATGAGTTGCATTTCTTTTGATGTTTTTATCTGAAGAAATAAACATTTATTTTGGGTCTGTTGGTCAAATGAAACAGAGTACTTATGGTATGCTTTCTACAATATTTACAATAGCTGACTGAGAACATGCAACAGTGGGACTTGGTGATAAGTGAGGAAAGGAGATAAGGAATTAAAAAATAAAATAAAATAAATAATAATAATAATAAAAAAAACCATGTTTGTGTACCTCCTGTACCAGTGCTTCAGGCAGGAGTAGCTACATCACTGTTATTATTGTGACAACTTGAAAAATCAGTGTAAGCATGAAGAAGGTCTACAGAGTTTGTTATTTTTTTGGTTGGTGGTGGTTGTGTTTTTTGTTTTGTTATGTTTGTTTATTTGTTTAATATGGAGTTAAAAGAAAAGAAAGAAAATAGATTATGAATGGGCCTTTCAGTGTCTTAGAGACAGGCCCAGTGTTTAATTGTTGAGACATTTTACTCTCTGATGAAGTCAGAGAATGTCACCAAAAAAAATGAAACTCTTTAAATGCATTAATGTAACAGTTCCATTATGCTGACTAATGGTCAATGCTTTGCAAAAGCACATAAAAGGCATTTTAACATGCCATGTGGAATTCTGAATAAGAGAAAATTTCCTAACATTTCTTGACATTCTTCAGAGCCAATATCACCAGGTGTGAAATACTCAGTTCCCTCATTTGTCCTACAGGTCATCTAATAATTCACCTTGTGAATAGGAATGTGTGTTACTCTTCGGTCAGCATTAATTGCAGACACATTTATGCTTGAGAAAAAAACAATGCTTTGAATGTATGTTTGTAGCCTATGAGGTTTGAATTAAATGAAAATAAATGGCAACATGTTAAATTGAGCAAAAGCAGTGTAGACTGAAAGTGGGAGAGAGACATCATAAGTGACATCAGGTGATTCTGCACATTAATAAAAATACCTTAGACAGGACAAGAAAGACCACAATATATATTGCATACAAGCATTTAATAATAGGGGCATTTTTTTTTTGATAGAGAATGTGTTTAAACTGAATGCTGTAAATGATGAAAATAATCAGAGAACAAAATGAATGAAAGTATCAATTTTGTTCTAGCAATAGGATAACTAAAATAAAATAAAATAAAATAAAATAATAAATAAATAAAACACTGTCAACTAGTGGGATTGGGAACCATTATCCATTATGAGATCCATTAACTGAGGAAGTTCAGAACTGAAAACATATTGGTCAGATTATATTTCTATCGTAATGATTTGAATGGAGATTAAAGGAGGATATTTCTGCAGTCTTTTGTTCTGTGCCTTCTTGAATTTAAACCTCAAGAATATCCATAAACACCAGTGAAGTTAGAAGCTGAAAAAACTAAATCTGTAATTAAAATAGTGAATGTTTTGTCAAACATGTAACTGTATAATGGAAATGATTACATCTATATTTTATGTCTACAATACTGGAAAAGTATTTATAGTAGGGTATTGGAAAAATATTTATAAGAAGATAAACTTTGCAACATCACGAGGAAAAGACTTAACATACTGGAAGTTGTAACCTTCTGATTTTATCACCAGTGAGCATAGAAGAAGGTCCAAGGAAAGTAAAAATCTTCTTATAATGTATAATTTTGGTAAATCATTATAAGTCTGTAAAATTAAGATCCATTCTTTAGTAGATTCTTTCTTTAGGACTGCATTTAGTCATTTAATTTTCTTTTGAAAAAAAAAAAATAAATCTACACATTCTCCAAATTCAGTGACAGTATTTCAGCGGTTCCGTTATTAAGTGATCACTCTAGATTTGATGCCAAAAGTAACATTCTGATACCCTAAGAAAAACAATGACCTTTCTTTAGGACTAGCAGACACCCAGACACCCCCCTTTTTTTTTTTTTTTTTTTTTTTTTTTTCCTGTGCCTTGTTTCAATATGCCCATGCACAGCCATGTAAACAAGTTCTGAAATACAGGATTATTCACATGTGTCTGTAAGTTTCTCTCTTGCATTTGAAGGAGGCTTCTTTCTCATGGCTGAAGAAGGATGCAGTAGAATTTGCTATTCCTAATAGATACAGTTAAAAAGAAGACATAGAGATGCTGAATGGAAGAGAGGGAAGGAAATGGAGGTGTTTATTTACATGTTTTGTAGTCTGTAGGAAAAGAGAATGTTAATTTCAAAAATTTTTATTTGCTAAAATCATCATCTCCTGTCATGTTTATAGGTCCATTTAAAAATAATCTAAACACTTTGGAACTTTAAATGTAAACAAAGGTAAACTTTCCATTACCTTCAACAGGGCCAGGATTCCTCCATCCCCTCTTTCATTTCCACCTGGGGAAGGAGTAGGGGAAAAGGATTAGTCCAGTCAGCCGGACTGCTCAGCTTCTTCATTTCCTACTACTGTGTATGAAGTATTTGTGTGAGCTAGCTTATGTCTTTTATAGTATCCTTCCTAGAGTCTTTTGTGCTGTGAATCAGAACAGCAAGTGAGGAGAACACAAGGGGGATTTTGTGCTGTAGCTCTTCCAGGATTTTGAGTTTCTGACCAAAAATAAATAAATAAATAAATAAATGTTTTGCATTTTAATAAACTTGTTGATTTTTTCGTTTGTTTGTTTTAGAATTTATGTGTTGAGCCTGAAGGTAGATATATTGTACTGGAAAAATATTTTCCTCTCTACATTTGCCAAATCCTTCAGTCTGCTCTTTAAGAACAGAAGAAATACATTTCTTTCCCTCTGGAATGCGTGATACAATTCCTCAAACTAACAGCATATTAAAATCTATTCCCCCACTGCTTGAAAATGGATATTAATCTTCTAGTTTCAGCCAGGATGAACAATTACTAAGAAACTAAATTCTATTTTTTTTTTTTCAGAATTTACAGGTTTTGTTTATTTTTTAGTCTGTAAAATATCAACAAATAATATAAAATAATTAAAAAATAGCCACAGCTCTAGAATTCTTAATTTATATGTTATTGAGATAGGAAAGATTTGATACAGGGTAGTATGGGGGGGGGGGGGGGAAGGCCCACAAACATAGTAAAACAAAGTACTAAATATTTATAGAAATAAATTTCTTCTTCAAAAAAAAATATAAATTCTTTCAAGTAAACAGGTGAATGCAGGAATCATAAGATTATTAAACCCAAATTAGCACGTTATGCTAAGAATAGTTAAGGAATAGCTAATAGTTAATGAATAACAAAGGAACACTAAACTAGGCAATCATGCTCAAGAGGAAAAGGAAACTAAAAAGGAAAAAAAAAAAAAAAGAGGGCTTTAAAATCTGTAGCAGTGAGTCTTTGTATTCCCAGGACAGTATAACAATAACAGTATATTAGAAGAAAATCAAAATACTAAAATATGGAAGGAAAAATTATAGGAAATATTAAAGGAAAAATATAAAAGGAAAATATTAAAATCATTTTCACATGAAATATAATAATGCATATGGGAATGGAAAGGAGAATGGATGGTTCTCAGAGTAATGAGCAGAAAGTGAATCATTATAATTTATCACAAAATCTCAGAAAATATGCTTTGCTACTATAGAAGATTCAAACTCATGCAGAACAAAGTATTGCACTGTGATTGTTATTTTAAATCCTGTATTTGTCCATGCCCAGACAAAGTCATATTTATGTGCGGTTTAACAAAATTATAAACATACATGTACACCAACCATATTTAAATGCCTTTGAGTACATATATTTGCCTTTATTTTAAAATGTTTTGAAAGAAAGAAAGAAAAAAAAAAAAAAAAAAAGATAGGAAAAGCATTATTTCAATTAAATGTATTGGGTTAACAACTTTTAAATTATCTCTGTGCTACTGTACCATGCCACTCTTATCTCTACTGCTACTTAAGTACTATAAAACTTGTTGACAGCTAACATAAGTCTTATCCCTAGAAGCTGGGATGAAATTAAGACACACTGTCCTAAATCCACTAAGTATAGATATTTAGTAGTACTGAGCACAAGACAGTTATCTCTTAATGCAAACGATGGAATGATTTGTAACATAGAAATATTTCAAAAGCTTTTTCCAAGAGTAGGTCTCTGAACAAAGGGATATTAACAGTTCAGTAAAGGAACAGAAAGACAAATTGCACCCGTTTACATGTATTAGCCCTGCTACTTCACATTTTGAAGTTTTTAAAGTCATATACAGCTGGTATAAATTCTCATAGTCACATGGATTTCCAACATTGCTACAGAGATTAGATGCTTATATTTATTGCTTGCAGCAGTGGAAGTAGTGGTACCTTAAATGAGAATGTTCATGTCAAATCTTGAGAAGGTACACTTTTACTTTACTTTATGGGGGAAGATAATTAGTACCTCTCTAAGACCGCTTTGGAGTATGAGACTGACTCACAGAACTCCAGATGAACTTTTGGGAGCTGAACACATTCCTTTTTCTGTTTTCATGTAAATAAATATTAGTGTGTCTGAGGTACACTGTATAGTAAGTATTTTTTTATTATTATTATTTTGTTTATATATTAGCATCTGTTATAAATTTGGGAGGTATTTCTTCTGTTTTTAGGTTAAGTATAGGATATAAGGATATAAGGATAGGATTAACTAAAAGACAAGTTTTTATTGTTGTTGTTGTAGTTGTTGTTGCTATTTTTAAGTAACTGTAATATTGCTTGTTTTTATTTTTGTAGAGATCCAAACCAGCCTGTTCCACAAGACACAAAGTTCATCCACACAAAACCCAACCGCTTTGAAGAAGTAGCCTGGTCCAAATACAATCCTAAAGATCAACTTTATCTCCATATTGGCCTGAAACCCCGAGTTCGTGATCACTACCGAGCAACAAAAGTTGCTTTCTGGTTGGAGCTTGTGCCACACCTTCACAACCTGAATGAGATATTTCAGTATGTTTCCACAACAACTAAAGTCCCCCCTCCTGACATGACATCATTTCCTTATGTTACCCGACGTTCTCCTGGTAAATTGTGGCCAGCTACCAAACGCCCAGCAATGACACCTGCCAACAACCCCAAGCATTCCAAAGACACCCATAAAACAGCTCCTGAGGATACAACAGTACTAATAGAAAACAAGCGAGATTACTCCACAGAGTTGAGTGTCACCATTGCTGTGGGGGCGTCCTTGCTGTTCCTCAATATCTTAGCTTTTGCTGCATTGTATTACAAGAAGGATAAGCGGCGCCACGAGACTCACAGGCGTCCTAGTCCCCAGAGGAACACAACCAATGATATTGCGCACATACAAAATGAAGAGATCATGTCCTTGCAGATGAAACAGCTGGAACATGACCATGAGTGTGAATCACTGCAGGCCCATGACACGCTGAGACTAACCTGCCCACCTGACTATACACTCACTTTGAGAAGGTCCCCAGATGACATCCCTCTCATGACGCCCAACACCATAACCATGATCCCAAATACATTAACAGGAATGCAGCCTTTGCATACTTTCAACACGTTCAGTGGAGGACAAAACAGTACGAATTTGCCCCATGGACATTCAACCACTAGGGTATAGCTCAGCCCTTCCACTTTACCCTCACAAGCCACCTGGAAGAAAGAAAATAAATAAATAAAAGAAGAAAAAGTTATAATACCATCCATTGAACAACTTGTCCAAATATAAAGTAAAAAAAAAAAAAAAAAAGTAAAAGAGAAGGACGGTCATTATTTTCTTACTGATCCTTCCCACTGGAACTCTCTGATATTAAAGATCAAGTACAAACCCTGTGAAATGTGAAAAGTGTACATTGCTGTTACAATACTGCTTTAAGATCTCAATCCCTTTAATTGAAAGTTGAGTCCAGAAGAAATCACTTAAAATTGTGTTTTGAGTGTAACAAGCAGAGTCTTCTGGAACACAGAGCCAGTGACTGTACAGGTGTTTGTTCTTTTTTTTTTTTTTTTTTTTTTTTTTTCTTTTTTTTAATAAATAAAATAATAAAAAAAAATCTTTATGTGCCATACCATGAATGGCCCTTGTTAAAACAAAGACATCACCATGGGCTTTTTCCCAGCATATGAAGCTGTAATCCAGATGGGGGAAATAAATAGAATTTTATTATTAAAAACAAAAATGAAAAAAAAAAAAAAAGAGGAGGACTGACTATGCAGTAAAATACGTATAGTTCTGTGCAAAGAGATGATTTGCCAGCCTGAACTATATTTAAAGAAACTTTGTAAAAATGTACATAGCTGTGAGTTTAAAAACAACAAAAAGAAGCTTTTATTGTTGTTTTCAGTTTGAAAAGAGCTTTTAGAAAGATTGTGCATTCAGTTGTGACCTATGTGTATATACATTAGTCATACCACCTCTGTTTCCTCCAGGCCAAAGGAGGATTTACTTCTTAATTACTAGTGATAAACAAAAATCATGCGGTTTTTCTAACATGTTTCATTTATATGAGGCCATGGTGTCATGCAGAGGATACAGTTGTCTGTGTGACCTGCATATTTTCTCTTACAGGTTACACTAGTGCATGTTAAAGTATTCATAGGAGATTGTTGCTTTTTTTCTGAAACAGTTTTTTTATATATATATATAATTTAATTTTGTGTTAGCCTTTATTAAATTGCAACATAGCAATGGATCGGAAAATGGAAAAAAAAATATATGAAAACAAAACAAAACAAAACAACACATTACTATAATAAGCTTGTTGAACTGAACCAAGAGACATCCAATAATGTATATACAAAGAGTCCAGTTTGTAGTTCTCGGTTATTGTAGTACATTAGGAAGAGTTTTGTGCCCTGACAATATCAAAGAAAGCTTATGTTTTGGTCAATTTTTTCTGAGGAAAACTAATTCTATATTCACCAGCAGTTGCAGAGGGGTCTCAGCTGGGAGAGCACCTTCTTGTTCTTACTAAACAAACAAACACAAAAACAAAACAACAACAAAAGAAATGAAAGTGGGGAAATGGTGGCTTGGATGTTTTTTAAAGTTTTCATAAAGAGTTCAGAAATTATCATGGTTTAAAGAATTTCTCTGCCCTGTACCTGGCTTTGTCCTTGAGAGGAGCACCTACCTATCAGAAAATACTTTGCTTGTTTGTTACACAGCAATCACATAGTTGGTGAATATTATGGAGACAGAAGCAGAGAGTTCATCAGATGTCTTGCAACTGAATGTAACCAAAAATTCCAGATAGTATCAGGAAGGCAAAATTCTTAGTTGATTATTCCCTTTTGCCCTTCCTTCACTGGAAAACTAAAATCCATGCAGAGCTACCAAACAAGAAATTTAGCAATTTGATTCAAACAACTGGTTAGAATGTGAAAAGCTAAAAATAAGTTCTCACAGATGAAGATCACTTTGCATTTTAGAACGTTACTGCATCAAGAGATTGTAACCAAAGATATTTGAACAAAATTGGTCTGCACTCGAACATGATTATCCCAGATGTATTTTGTATTATAAATTCATGACTAAGCTGCATCAATATCATATGTCCCATAAGAATCTAACACAGGATGCCTTGTACCTCTTTTTGTTTTCTATACTTTTTTTTTTTTTTTTTTTTCCTAATAAGACATCTTGGAATAGTCACTTCAACAACAAAAAAAAAAATAGAAGACCGAGGCCTATTCATCTGAATGACTCCTTGTCATAGCAAGCAGTAAAACATTCTGAAGGAAAGAAAGAAAAAAAAAAAGAGATAAAAAGAAAGTTAATGACATGATAAAAACACAACATGTGGATGATATATATCTTATATATATCATGCACCGTACATCTGACCTGGATACGTAGGTTGGAATGTGGTGAAGCAACAAGCCCAAAGTACAAGTAGTAGCAAATGGAAAACCATCTTTTTCACTGATCCATCACATAATGTTGATTAATGCTGTCTCTATACCAGGCCTTTTCCACCACCTATGTAATGCCTCAGCCAAGATGCAGCAGCTCGTAACTCTTAAGAAAATAAAAATAAAATAAAATAAAATAAAAAAAATAAAAAGGTGAAAAAAAGAAAAAAAAGAAAAAAAAAAAGAAAAATGAAAAGAAAAATGGTAATGATGCTTGGCATCATAATCAGTTGGGTATGTTTGTAATGTGAATTACAGTATTTGTTTAGTACTTCCAATTGTCTTCTGCTAGCAATATGTACAGTACTGTGTCAGGCTTGTGACATTTGGGTAAAAAAAAAAAAAAAAGTTCCTGTAAGTGAATGATTTTAGCTTTTAAAAGTAATTATAATCAAGTTGATTTAATAATTTAATACATCTGGAATGATGTATGATTTATAGAGGGAACAGATTTATAGGGTCTTCATAGAATTCTATAATAATGATAACAAAATATACTTTACAAACTGTAAAAGAAAAATGAAAGTACTTTCCCAGTCTTATATTCTTGACCTTAAGAGGCACGCAGGGTTTAATTGTTTCTTCTGTTATTGTTTTGCTACTTTTTTTTTTTTTGTTTTGTTTTATTTTTTTTGCCTTAAGTAATGATAGAAGATATATATGGCTGGACACATATGTATAAACTTTTCAGCAGCATTTTTAATAATAAAATATCACGGTATTTTCTAATGCTTTGTGCGAAGAACTACTTGTTCATCTTTTTTTTTTTTTTTTTAGAAAGTCTTTCGGAGGTATGTTTTCTGCCCCATCTCCTCTTCATTATCTAATGTAAATGATGCCTTGATACACAGTACAGAAATATTAAAGTAACAGAGGTTGCACTTTTAAGTTAGCTTTGGGTTTTCATGGCCTTTGTAGTTCTATAAGCCTACCAGTAAAAGGAAAAAAACTCTGCCTATGAAGATATAAGAGAATAAGCTCCATATATTTATTACCTGTATGCACTGCAACTCCCATTGAAGTAATAGTTTAATTGTTGTTTTAGTATTTTCTATAGCACTGAAAAAAAGCTTAGGTAAGCAGCTTCCCATAGTGGTGTATAGCTTAGCAGCTGAAAAATGTTACCTTCTGAACTAAGGTTCAAAATAATTCAGAAAATGTTATGCTTTTAACCTCTGCAAGTAAATATACTTTACTTGTATTTAAAATTCAGATAAATTGCTATTTTTTTTTAAGAAAAAATATGTAGGAGTAGCAATATAAGTTACTCATATATATTTAGAGAAAATACATATTTGCAGGTATGCCAATATCATTCTTCCTTTTAAAGTTGAGTAAGCAAATATATATTTTTTTCTTTTATGCTATTAAATTTCTTTTATCAGCCAGGTTTCCCTTCAGTGGAAAGGTACATAGATATTTTAGCAACGTTGGCTGGACATTGTTTGCTTTCTGTAATTATTCTGTTGAATAGAGGTACTAACAATAAGGTCTGATGAATTTTAAGTATAATATTGAAGAGTATTTGCAAAAAGCAAATTCTGAATGATTCATATCAGATTTTTAATATGAAAAATCAAGATTCTGAGAAACATGTGCCTATTGACCTAATCAAGCAGCTTGAATTTTGAATATTCAATTTGTATATAAAGCTTTTTTGCAAATAAACTGCAGATTTAGAATTGTTCCGCAAATATGTTTAGTTACAAGTAATCTCTGAAATGTCACAGCTTGCTTTGAGATAATCTATACACAAGAAAAGAGGCTATAATTGTGTCATTTCTGTGAATTGTTCACCTTAAATTGCTGGGTGAACTCAATAAATAACTTTTTTTTTTTTTTTTTTCTCCAGTTAATGAATTTCACATTAAAAAACAAACAAACAAACAAACAAAAAAGCTTCAGAAGTTTGTTCATGCTAACTAAATATTGTGTTGTTTTCTTTCTTTACTGTCTGAAATATAAATCTGCAGATTAGTATGTTCCTATTTACACTTAAAAATAATTTAATAATATTTAATATCCATAAAAATCATACAAAAGAATACCATGACAATTATGTGCTTGTCTCAGATTTATAGTTTTGCATCTGTATTTAATTATTGTCAACTGTTTCTCGTATTTTCATCTACAGCTGTTTGACATCACAAACCTCATCAACCTGAATCTCTCCAGAGGCCATTAGCAGCTGGTAAAACCTGGGATTTTCATCCCACTAGAAATTATGATATTATGTATTTAATATCATAATATTTAAAGAATATTTCTCAGCATCTCACATTAGACTGACAAGTAAGGTATCAACCTTTCATGAATGCAAATGAAAAGGAAGGGATTTGGAAATGTCTAAATATCTTGCTTGAGCTGTAGCATAATAAAAAAGATTTCACTTTGGGATGCAGTTTTGATTCAAACCATTTTGTTTGGTGTTCAGCTGTGGCCACCAAGGCCCTCACTCTGTCTTCCAATAGTTATGTTTTCCTAAGGAAGTTATGCTTTTATAGTCTTTTCTGTCCTACACAAACTAGTTTATCCAAATTTTACTGTGGTATAGAAGCCCAAGACACTCAGAGATTACATGGATGCAAGACAGTCATAAAATAAAATCAGAGAAAGAATTTTGTTGTAAGCCAAATGACTTGATATGCCCCTGAGACAAAGCAGTAATTAAGGAGAACATGCATTAGTATTGCAACAACTGAAATGTAAAATAAGCTTTTAATACATCAGGTACATTCAATGTATTTATTTATTTAAATTGAAATTTGACAAATATTTATAATATGAACATTTTCCCAACTGCCTTTTCTGCCCCTTTCCCATAAAAACAGCAACACCTTACCAGCCAGTTCTAGTCATTTCTGAAATACCCACTTACATAAATGAGAAATTTAATTAATGTTATCTTTTTGTTTTCCCTACTACGTGTGACTATCAAATACTGAAAGCATAAACAGTTCTTCCTCTACTACCTCTTTCCAGGGATTATAGTTTATCCAAATATTTCAGAGTAGTCCCCTTCCCCAAATTCCAGGTTTAATTAAAAAGGAAAAGCTAGAACAGAAATATACAAGCGTAGACTAGAGAGCAGAGTTATGTTTCTCTCCAACAGCCAAAAACATGGCACAAAAAATATTGTGAACTTTATTTATGCTTTATTAAAAAGAATAATAATCATAATCTTTTCTAGAGACTACTTTTTCTTCTCTCAGCTTGTGATGTATGATGTAACACTTTTTGTTCTACCCAAGTCAAGTTTCATGTCATCCCATATCTTTTACCATGAATTCATCAGATACTTCCCTCAGAGATACAGATGTTACCAAGATGTTTTTTGTTGTCACATCAGTTATGTTTGTCACCAGATTTGTTCCATTCCATGCTGTATTAATCTCAAAGAGAATTTTTTCATCTGTCATTTTCCTTGCTCTGTTTTAGGTGTCCAAAATGTTCCACTAGAGGAATATTTGCATAACAATATTTATAATCCTTGAAATGCCTCAGTCTGTGTGGATGTCTGTACTTTATGTCAGCCCAAGAGTTGTGGTTTGACATGGTGTATGTCTTAGTGGGAAATGTCAGCTTGAAGCCAGGTTGTCCTGTTACTCTGCTATTTATATCATTGCTATTATTCATTATCAACATTTTTTTTTCCTATACTGCTCTTGAATCAAGAGTCTTTCATCCTCTCTCCCAGCAAGATTTCTCAAATTAAGCTGCATCATCAGGCCATAAAAAAGCTTTCTAAAACATTTATATTTCTTAAACCTTTTATAAAATATCTCCCATCAGAGCAAACTAACAGGTGTCAGGAACAGATAGCCTTGTATGACAAGAATTCATGGTATAAGTGGCTACTGGCTCCCACTTGGTGAAGAGACTTGTTTCACATATCTGTGGAAATAAATGTAGTTACCATTAATATGATCTAAAATGTCATTACATTACATCAAATTAAACAAGACCTTAAGGTAAAACTCATAGAAACTGCAAATACTGAGGACCACACTCTCATGTCCTGCATTAGTGGTTATTTTGTAAAGGCAACATTCAATCTGAGAGAAGTTGCATGACTGTTTAGTGCACTTCAGTCACTGGATATCTGACTTCAGAAGCTAAGGTGGAATTGGTATATTTTAGGAAAAGAAGATGATATTACAAAAGCATTTTTAATAGAGTTTGTGCTTTCAAGACTGTCTATAAGGAGTAGCAAAGAAATTGTAGGAAGAACTGTTTAAAATAAATAGGAATAAAATGCACATTGTTTCTAAATGAATGTGTCATGCAGAAATACAATATGATATAATATGGTAAGATATGAAGTTTAAACAGTGTGATGGATTTCTATGTGGAAGGTCAACAGAAAAAAAGTACTCAACGGATACATTTTCACAGGAAATAGTCAAATGAAATCAGTACAGATGAGATTATAATGGAATTTTGACAGAGACATTGTATCATAATGCTATACCATATAGATTTAGATACATTGAACATAATCTATAGTGCTCATCTGGGTATTGAGAAGTATAAAAATTAGATCCCAATATGCCCTACATTTGCCAGGCAATAGTGCTGCAATCAATGATAGATAATATAGCAAAGCTGTATGTGCAGTTGTGTCAAGAAATGAAAAACTAAGCTTTCAAATCACTTTATTCCAAGCAAGGCAATGTACCAGACTCAATAAAGAGGTAATAATGAAAGAAGCAATGTACAGGTCCTGTCTGGAGTACCATCCTCTTATGTAGGGTCCAACAGAGGAGGATTATGCTCCAAATCTACTTTTCTTTTCACTTTTCTGATGTTGAGGCATGGAAAAGGAAGACCCCAGGAACAGGCTGTATTCCAGTAACCATTTGCTCTTTCACCATCAAAATTGGTGTTTGCATTTATTAGAGGTCCCTCTAAGCTGAATGTGGGATCAAGAAACAAAGAATAGTAATTGATTGCTGTTTACCAGCAATTTTTTTCTTTTCTCAGCAAAGGACAATGAGGAAGTAGGGATAGAGGAACATTGTGCTACCAGCTTTTCCCAGGACACAGAGAGAACCACAAGCTCCTCACTCAGTTTGCAGAAGAGCTGCCAACTGCAAGAAAAGGCTATGAAGGCACTCAAGGAGCAGTGACCAGTGAGAGAGTGAGAGAGCTGCTGGACAACAGTAGCTCATGGGATTGGTTTGTGAGACTTTAATGCCTATCTTTTCTCTGTTATAATATGCTATTGAAAAAATGTTGTACTCTCCCTAGACTGTAGATTTTGCACCATTAATTTAGCAGAAAGTCAGTAATAGTTTGATTCAAATGAATCAAATTAAAAATTTCATTATCAAAAATAGAATGTGTGAGAGCAGCATTAATCAGGGTTGCTGGAATCTTCTGATCTAACTGCAGATGTGTCATTAGATTTCCAAATCAGACACTTAAAATCAAAGAGGTCTGATGACCTCTGTGATAAATGACCAAGTGAACATGCACATAGATAAAATATGTTGTTTCATTTGCAACAGCTCTCTAAATTATTGCTTCAGTAAACAGTAAGTATAAAGTTACTTACCTTTTCTCACTGAGTCTGTAGGATATGAAGTAACATATGCTAAGAACACACGGAATCACTGCCAGCAGCTCTCAGACCTACAACAGACAGATAAAGAAAACCAAACATACTAATTTCTGGAATGTAGAACAGCTAGAACCTCTTTTAGGAACCTGGCCTTCTTCAGCTTCTGCTACCAACACACCATCTAGATCATGTGTGCAAAGGATTTTCCTGCAGAGGACAGTTTGTTCCTCTAGATGGCTGCCATCTATCTAGTGACTGACATGGATTGAAAACAGAAAAAAAAAAAGCCCTCTTTGGGGTGGTAATAATATCTCAATGACTGCACTGGCAGAGATAGTTTACAAACAACTTCCTTGGCACTCAGCAGCTTACTAGAAAATGAAAAATAAATGTAAAACTATTTTCAATAAGCACCTTGTGAGAAATAACACCAGCCACTAAACAGAAAACACAGACCGTTTGTATTAATAAGATCACTGCATTTTTAAGTAATTCAACAGTGTCCATAAATTCTTATGGATCTGGAATGTCACGCTTAATAATATGGAGACTGCAAGTAATCCTGAAGGAGTTGGTAAACATGAAAAATTCCAGTTTGTGCTTTTATACTAAACTGACCATACATACTCTTCTGTTTTGAACTCAAGATCTGATCATATCTTTATGTGTCTCCTGTAATTACTCGTTTTTGATGCCTTCTATAGAGGTTTGAACACTGAAACTTGTAGAGTTTTATTGCCATCTCTATTCTTCTCAAAAACAGAGAAATTAACCACAGGACAATTCAAACATTTTTTTCATCTCAATGATTGTTTGAAGGATACAGTAAAGTTGTTTGAGAGACACAGTGGCATACATCTTTTTACCACTGTCAAATTCCTACTGATTTTTATCACGACAAGCCAGTTATTTTAAATTTTCTTAATATTACTTTAATAAGCAAGAAGGATGACACTGTCCCCTGTCCCTTTTTCCCTTTTAATTTCACAGGAAGAGATAATTTAGGTCTGAAGTAGGTGACTAATTACTGCCTTCTATATATATAATTTTTTTTCAGTTGTTAAGAAAATAGAATGAAGAAAACAGTACTTTTTTCCTTCTTGATGGGGCATGACATTTGTTAAGACTGTGATTTTTTTTTTTTTTTTTTTTTCTCAGGAATAATTTAGAAACCTCTAACACAAATGCAAAAATAATGCAAACTGATTTGCATTTGCAAACTACAAGACATTTATTTATTTATTTATTTCATTATTTGTGAAAAAATGAAAAGTACACAAAACTGTATTGCTTTTACTTCTGGGATCATTATATGCCTCCACAAATTTAGCAATTGATATGTGAGCAGTTTCTGTAAGATTTGAAACATGTAAATATGAAAATTATTTCATTTTATAAGATACATTATTTGGACAAAGGAGACATTTGATAGATATACCATTTCAATAATTTTAACAGGCAATCTGGTGATTTATATGCAAATACAGAACCTTTGTTGGCACTCCTATTTTTTTTTAATCGATTTTTATTATTATATTTTATATAGAAGTCTACATATTTAGATATCTGAGGCACGTTGCTGCATCTATCTCTACATACAGATATAATTATGACATATACATGTACATGGTAATTATTTGCTTCTTGGCTGCCAGTTTTCACTGTAAGAATATAAAACTTATTTTCAATTAATGAAAATGATAATGAAAATGAAAAATACCAATTAATTTCACAGGCATTTTGGAACTCGTCTTTTTAAACTTTTTTTTTTTCCATAGATATACACAAGCTTTTCTTCAGACTGACACACAGATATAACTGAGAGGAAGGTGAGAAGATAACTTAGATTGTCTATTTTCACCAAGTTAGTGAAAATAACTCCTCAGCTGTCATAATTCTGTTGCAGAATCTAGTCCTCAGTTGTTCCTCAGAGAAAGAGAAAGAATACCATTCATCCATGGAAAAATGAGGTTATGGGTAAAAGTGAGTGATACAGAATGGACATAACCAAGTCAGGAGGATGGCAGGAGCTACAGAAGAAAAGGGGCTGTAAACCATGGACACATGATGAGAAATTGGGAAGTGATCTGAGTCTGCTTCAACTGAACTCACAGGGAGTTCAGAAGAAAAGTATACACCACAAAGAAGGAAGAGAGAAGAAACAGGAAGCCCATAATACTAAGAATAAAAATTCAGAAGACAGTACACGTGACAAAGAATATTGTACTGCTGAGGTGTGTTTACATTAGTATTTTGTTTCAGGAGCATACTGTTAAAGTAAATCTCCCAATTCCCATTTATCAATCTTTCTTCACAAATTAAACTTTGGATCCTATTAAAAGCAGTCTTGGAGCAGATGAGTTGCATTCATTTTGCATGAAGATACCTATTAAACCATATGATCTATGAGTGCACCTCATGCTTCTAAGCAAATGCCTGAGATCTTGAAATTTTTATTTTGGATGCAAAACAAATGATTTTCTGACACTTCCTCACAGCCCTGGTGCCAGTCTTTGTCATTTTTGTATTTAATGGGCCACCAGTTTAGGAATATTGGTTGTTGTTTTATGTTAGACATTGGAAATATCTATCATAAAATGATAGACATTTCCCACTATGTCATGGCTAATTCATCCTGCTAAGTTCATCTAGTGGTACTCTGCCATTGATTTCAACTGCAAAGTGCCTCCTAAAGTGTCGAGTCCTAAAACCATTTGCAAAACACGTACCTGTCTTTTAATTCTGCTCAACCCTATGAAAAAAAGGGTTGACTGTTGACTTTTCACAGCACATTACAGTGACAAAAAGATATTACTTTTCCTTTTTCTTTGCATATAGGAGGCACACAACTATTAGAAAATCTAATTCTGCTCCTGGTGGTATAAAGATTCAACAGTGCACTGGAATTTACTTGTTGCCTACTTTTAGAACCCCAAATATTTTGTTAAATATGTTAGTGGCAAAACATATCCCCTTTCCATTATGCTATATGCTCCTAACACTAACCTAAAATGCCAGTCACACAACAATGTTCTAAGTGGAAATATGCAACAAAATTATTATTATTATTATTATTATTATTATTATTATTATTATTATTATTATTATTACTATTATTACTATTATTACTATTATTACCATTATTATCATTATCATTATCATTAACATTTGCAACATAATAATAATAATAATAAAGCTTCAGAACTTGAGAGTTTATATATGCATATTATTTTAATGTCTAATTTTAATATAATCTTTTTGCATTATCAAATCCAGTCACTGATTAGCATGCATTTCTTGTGTTATTACACTCATTTTGGCAATTCTTTTTATTATGAGATTTTGGCAAGATAATTATGAATTTCAGCGTTAGGCTTAAGTATTCCACCTTGTTTATATATACTAAACATGAAGATATATATTACAGCCAGAGACAACAGATTTTTCACTACACTGTGCAAAAGGAAAATATAATTATATATAATGGTTTATTTTTTTGTTTCATACAAAGTGAGCATTCTAGTATCAAAGCTGGACTTTATACACATTTATTATATTCTAGTTAGAAACCCTGGTGTTAACTAAGAACACAGGGTGCTAAGGGATGGAGATCACTGTTTGTTTTACTTCCATTACAATTCCATAATCAGATCAACAGGACAGAACTCCTAGGGTGTCTCATAATCTACTGCAAAGCCTTAATTTTAAGATTTCCTCAATTTAAAAACATTTAAAACATGTATTTTCAGTCCATAAATTAACTTGCAACATTTTTTTTTTTAATCTTAGCAAAACCTCCACAACATTTACATATTTATAAAAGACCAAACTATAAAAAACATACTATTCTTGTAGAAAACACAACTTACATCTATTGTTGAATGTGATTCACATCATGTGCTAGCTGCCAATCTAAACACATATTTTCTACTGTCTTCAGAAGTACAAATTAACATTTTAAAAATAAATTGTCTTGAATAAGATAGAGATTGTTTGATTAAATTTGAAGTTTGTAGATATGGTACTTTAAATCACATTTTATTTCTATTTTCACCTACTGAATAATCATTAGCTTAAACTTTTACATGTTTTCAAGATTTCCCATGAATGTGAAATCTTTAGAACAAAGAATTGATATAAAACCACCCATAAGTTTAAAGGATCAAAGTAAAACAGCTGTTTACATGGTAATTCTTTATCGTGTTCTACATTCCTGATGAAATTGCATGAATTAAAAAGATAATAATAATAATCCATTGACATTTGATAGAAAAAGTAATTTTAGCCTAAATTACCGTATTTTAGCCAAAATTGCTGTATTAAAAATGCAAGTGTGAATGAAGGAGTCAGAACATTTGACAACCTAAATTAGGCAAAATGTCTTAATTTATTTTTATCAAACCTGTGTCTCCATGAAGAAAAAAAAAATGATTACAGGGGCTAAAAATGCGATTGCATAAAATAATTTAAAATGAAAAATAAATAATTTAAAATGTAACAACAAAACAAACTAGGGATATCCTCAAATCTGAGGAAAATATTTTCTTTTCCTTACTGGGTAGCGGAAGTAATTAAAGTTGATCACTGTTCAGTTCTGAATGTCTGAATCTCAAGTGCATACATAAGGTTCACCACAACATTTTAATCAGATTAATTTTCTCAAAATCTTTTCTCAAAAAGAACATTTAACCTTTAAATGGCAAACTGTTTCTGCTGTGGAGATTTTTTTATTTTCTGCAGCTGTTCACATTTCTGGGATATCTGTAGCTCCTCTGAACACATTAACCATAGTAGAATAAGAAACAAAAATATCTACAATGACTACACATATATTATATATACTCTAACAAAAAACTGGTATTAGTTAATTGGAAGAAAAAGAAACCTATTTAGTTATTATAAGTCATTCACAAATATTATAACTTTTGTACATGGATGCCAACATATTTTTAGGTCTGCTTTTCATAACCCAATGCCCTATCACAATAAGATAATCTGAAATGACCAGAACTACTTACCTTTTAATAATTATAAAGGAGAAGCAGATAATTTCTTTGTTGTTTTAAAGGAAGCAGTGCAAACAGAATCTTTATAAACTCAAAGTGTAGTTCGCAAACTGGGAATAGAAAAACATTCTCAACAAATGTCCATAAATTTATGTTCCCACTTGTATATATGCATATATATTTATATGTATAATTTTCTTTTGAAATACTTGGAAAATGCAGATATTCTTTAATTCTCTCTTAATTCTCTATCTTCTTAATAATACCTCTTTTCCATGACACTTAATATCAACAATTTAGATGATCTGCACACTTAAATAGATGATATGTAAATACTTCAGGGCACAATTGTTTGCAGTTTTAGGAAATATAGATAATAGGAAAGTCTTAGTGGTTTGGAAAGTTGCTCTTACTGTTTTCTTTCATGATTATTCTGCTTCCTCATTTATATATGATCAAGATTATTGCACCAGGCAAGGAGAGCTCTAGCTTTAGCTTCTCAGACTGGGAATAAGGATATAGACTAGAAAGCATTCAGTAGCTCTGGACTGCTGCATCCTGATTCAAATGCAAACATCCTTCAAGTCATCCACACCTAGGAATGAAGGAATAGTTTTCTGATTTTACTCTATGGACCCTAGTAATACCTAACCTGAGAATAAGGAGCAGTGGGATAGAGAATTGAGAGCATTTCTGTATTTTTTTCACTTTATGGTTATTCAGCTATCAAGAAGGAAAGGAAGAATGGAAAGCATAAGAGGGGAGTGAAACCCAAGGGGAAGATACACTTGTGTAGGAGCAGAATAGATATATAACACTGTGTTTGGAGAAAGAAAAGATGGAACAGAAAGATGAAGGACTGTGCTCTGTAGTCTGCAGAAACAGAAGTGAAACTGATGGAGAAATTGAGAGAGCAAGAATAGGTGTTTAGGTGAAGAATTAATTCTGAATAATGAAAACTGAGTTACTAATGTCAGAACCACTAACATTTTTTAAGACTACTGTAAGCAAAAAAAAGTTTCTGTATTTGCAGAAGGTTAAACAAAAATTATATTTATGCCCAGGTATGATTGGAATTAATTGTTGCACAATTAAAACCTGGAGGCTTTAAGAGTGAGATGACAACTGCACCAACATCTGGATTGTTTCATAGCATTACAGCGTGAATTACAGTGGCTTTCCCTGGCATCAAGCAAAAAGAGTGATCCAATAAGGCATAGACTTCATCTGGCAGATAAGTCTCAGTTAGCTTGGTCTTCTGCAGAGCAGGCTAGGCAGGCCAGTAGCCTTTCTCTATGATTTTAATAATAAATGAAATCAGTTTTCTAGTGGTCTGTTTTACCAACAGTAATTGAATTTTCACCAACGACTTTGGGGAAAGGAATTGAAAATGGAAGCTACAATCCATTTGGGGTGCATTAAAGACAATATAGCCAGCTGGTAGAAAAAGATGATTCTCCCTCTATTTTTAGAATTGGTGTGGCATCGCCTGGAGCATTGTGTGCAGTTCTGGGCCCCACAACATAAAAAGCGTAAAGTACTAGAAAGAATGCAGAGGAAGGCAGCAAAGCCGGTAAGAGGGCTGGAAGGCAAGTTTTATGAGGAAAGGGTGAGGACATTTGGGTTGTTTATTCTAGAGAAAAGGAGGTGAAGAACTGACCTCAGTGCTCTCTACAACTTCCTGAGGAGAAAAGTGGAGAGGGAGATGCTGGATTCTGCTCCCTTGTAACCAAAGATATGATGCATGGTGGTGGCACAAAGGTGTGCAAGGAAAGGTTCAGACGGCATTAGAAAAAAATTCTTTATCATGATGGTGGTCAAACTCTGGAACAGGCTTCCCAGAGATGTGGTCACTGCCCCATGCCTGTCAGCATTCAAGAGGCATTTAGACAATGTCTTTAACATGCTCTAACTTTTGGTTAGCCTTGAAGTGGTCAGACAGTTGGACTTGATGATCTTAGAAGATCCCTTCCAATAGAGGCATTCTGATTCTAATTATGGACTATCTTGTAGCAAGTATGTCTGAAGCAGTCATCTGTGAGCTCAGCATTTTTGTTGAGATTTCATAATGAAAAAGAAACTGTTGTTGGAACAAGATGTAAACTTATAAAAGGACTATGACAGAAAAACCCTGAATAGGTGAAGAGAAAGTTTATATTTACAAGGGTGAAGTAATGGACATGTATGAAAAAGGAAATACAGTGTATGACAGACATCATGAGGGAGACAATAGAAGAATTTATAACCTAAGACAAAAGCAGAAAGCTGGAAATAAATAAAATAGCAACAGATAAACAAGGGAGGTTAAAAACAAAACAAAACAAAAAAACCCCTCCTTTTCAAATAGCAGTTGCATTCTTCCTATTACATTTGTGTAACTGTTTCAGAAATGTTATGCAAAGCTATGTCATCTCTGTATTAGAAATCTTTATAATGTGTACATAATAGCAATAGCCATAATGGGTTTTGAAATAATGGGTTATAAAATAACCCATTAGCCATAATGGGCTGAAGAAATGAACATGTAGTGAGACAGTGCAAAAGTAATAATTTTATGCAAAATACATACATTCCCACATTACGACTGATATATTTGAGTTAGTTCTGTCATTTTCTAGACTACTTATATACCCATGAATTAATTGTGTAAGAATATACAGACTCTTTCAATTCTTTTTTATGTCTTCTGTTAACATGTTGGCTGGTATGTGGGTGAGGTTGGTGAGTCCACAAATGAACAGCCTAATTTTTTCCATTGACAAGGTGGGTGACTGCAGTCAGAACTGGAAAGAGTAACTTTTGTTTGTTGTAGAAAAGAAGTCACTGTGTTCTGTTCAGCTTTTCCAAACATACTTTAATACGTCTTCATCATCACAGTCCACTCTTTTCTCAAGCAATATAACATTATAATGTCCAATACTTGTAAATCAGCTATTCTAATGCATATTTCATCCCTTTTTTGGCTTACCATTATGAATTTCATTCAGATTGATACAATCAGTATTCCCATTTTAAATATAAATATATTTATATATATATATACACACACATATATTCCTTTCTAATAATTAATTGTGGAATTTTATGTGGAAGAGCAAATATCTGTTTCCTGTTTCCCATATGCTATTTCATTTTTCAGTGTGCTTCACACACTAGGCTATACTATCTAACTAGTAATTAACTGTCCTAACCTTCCTTCTCCTTCATGCACACACGTGAATGTGACTATTTTAGCCTAATCCTGTGGGGACCCATGTGTATGTAGCATGAATGTAAACATAAGAATATATCCAGAGGCTTTGGATATAATGGACATAATGACTTGGTTTGTCCCAGATTGCTCACTGCCCGCCCACAACTACCTCAGGAGATCTACTAAATGACTTCAGTGGTACTTCTTTGCCTAGTGCCAGACTACAATCTGTAAGGAACAAAAGCGGCACTCTCTTAACTATTTTGGGGAGAAGAGTTTGTTGACCTATGCACATGCAGTCACAGCTCTGTTTCAGCAATGAGACAACAGACAAACATTCTCAAGCAGTAGAAGATAAGACATAGTACAACAGTAGTAATTTGTCACTATACCAGGTAGAAAGGATGGAATGAAAAACAGAAGCCTCGAGTGTGAAGAGACACCCTTATGCTATGAAGACATGTGAAGCACCCAAGTCTGTCAAGGGTTCTCTTGGCCACAGTCTGTGGCTGAAAAACTTCCCTCCTAGCTTCCTAGGAAGATGAAAGCCATAGTTCCTTAAAATGAAAATTTAAGGAACTTTGAAAATACCTTATTTGCCCTTTTCCTTTTTTTTTTCCTTCTTTTTATTATGTTTAAAAACATTCTTCAGAATTATAGTTAAATAACATTTAACATTAAAAGATTACAAGAATTCATGTCAAAATTCACCCTTGAAGACAAAAAAGTGTTGTTAAAAGTGTTCACTTAGCACACTTTGTTCACACAGTTGTCACAATAGGTTTCCTCATACAAGGTCGAATGAGCAATTAATATTTTGACATAAAACCTGCAAGAGTTACATGCCCATTTGTGACTTTGGAAAGCACTATGCATTCCAAAAGCTTTAATTTCACTGGTTCTTTGATTACGGATTTATGAATCAGTGTAAATCTGTTCCCTCTAAAAGCAATAGCTAAATTTCTACTGAATTCAACACTGCTGAATCAAGAAAGATACTCAAGTTCTCTTAAAAATAAGATACATGCGTAGCAGTTGTTTTGTCCTTTTTAAACTGAGACCTTCTCATGTATGTGTTTCCTCTCTGCTAGAACCTGAAAAAAATAAATTGCTGGTGCTGTATTAATAATATGTTATAATTTTAGCTTATCCGTGGTAAGAAATTTATAGTTAAGAACATGTTTATACTGTATTTGTAGGACTTAGTTCACTCTGGTCAAAACACATCTCACAATCTTTTTTTTTTCTTTTCTTTCTTTCTTTCTTTCTTTCTTTCTTTCTTTCTTTCTTTCTTTCTTTCTTTCTTTCTTTCTTTCTTTCTTTCTTTCTTTTTCTTTCTTTCTTTCCTTCTTTCCTTCTTTCCTTCTTTCCTTCTTTCTTTCCTTCTTTCTTTCCTTCTTTCTTTCTTTCTTTCTTTCTTTCTTTCTTTCTTTCTTTCTTTCTTTCTTTCTTTCTTTCTTTCTTTCTTTCCTTCTTTCCTTCTTTCCTTCTTTCCTTCTTTCCTTCTTTCCTTCTTTCCTTCTTTCCTTCTTTCCTTCTTTCTTTCCTTCTTTCCTTCTTTCCTTCCTTCCTTCTTTCCTTCTTTCCTTCTTTTTTTTTCTTTTTTCACTTTTTTTTTCTTTTTAATTAAAAAAATATTACTAGAATTGGTAGTCACACTAAATCTCCTATTTTAATTCATGTAATAAAGTTATAATCTGTTACTGAAAGTTGAGAAGAATATTGATTAAGACAAAACAACATACAGTTTCACTAGTACTTGACTAGATAAAATACTGTAGAAACACCACATTTAGAAAATAAATTAAAGCCCCAAGCAAAAGGAGCTGTTCAGATTATTTCATTGACATCAAAGAATAATTTATTCCAGTGTTAACATAACTTTTTTTTTTTTTTGCTTGTTTTTTACCTCATCAAAGATTTCCTATTTACACAGGAAACCTCTTAGATTCCTACATTTTTATATAATCTATTTTTTTGTTTTCTTTTCTCACTCACATTAAAATGTGGTGATTCAAATTTGAGGGAAATAACAAAAATCACAAGATTTTAAATGTAACTTTAAATTTTAGTATATACCTGCTTCTTTCAGTGTGTACTTTTCACAGTAAGATTTGATTCACATATAAATAATATATAATTGTCTGTAAAAATTTCTTACTCTATTAAAAAAAAAAAAAAAAGGGGGGGGGGGGGGAATGATAAAACGGTGGAAATTTTATTATGCCAGGAATTTTTCACTGAATTGTATTCCTATTGAAATTTTCAGTATATTTTTCCAGAAATAAAACAATAAAACTTGGTTATCTTTGAAAAATACCAAATCAGAGTGACTTTGATTTTTTTAATAGGTGTTAAAAACAGTTCTCTGTTTCTGAAACAACATAATGTCAAGACAAATGAACTAGCAATTTACTCAGTTTACTCCGTGGATTGTAAACAATAAGTAAATCATGTTCATTTGACCCAAAGAATTAAGCAACATGGATAAAAGTGCAAAATGCCATACCAAAGAAACACAATCATGATATTAACAAACTCACACTGTGCCACAAATTACACAGAAGCACATTCTTAAAAGCTTCAGAACATCTCAGAACAAAGGGAGAAGAATAAAGGGAAAAAAATATTCAGTAGTTGGAGTATCTCATCAAATTGTAGTTGAAAAATAAATTTATTTAAGACTCAAAATTGACAAAAGAAGAATAATCATATATGGTCTGATACTAATCCAAGAAGTGTTTAATTGCTTCAAAGTGACAAAAGCTATTTTTTTTTTTTTTTTAATTTCACAATAAATAAATTGTAAAAGAAACAAGCACTTGTGCATTTCCTGTGTGACATGTTTAGAACAATAATTGGCCTCATTAACTACAGTATGTTTTCTGTTTATATTTATTTTACCGGTTCAAAGGTGGGTTTGATTTGATAAGGATATTTATGCCACAATAGCATTTAATGCAGAAGAAAACAAAAGGAGCAAACTAAAACCAGTTTGTGCAGCAAGTGGAACAACAGTACCTTTTCTCATATTCATACTGAAATAGAATAAATCACTGCATTGCATTGAATGGAGCTTACAGGATATGAAGATTTGCCACTGAAGGTTTTCCTTGAATGTTTTTACCACAGACATAAGTTTATTGCTTTTTTCTTCTAATACATATATTTTAATGAACAAAATAGGATTGCTTCTACACTACTCTTTGTTTTGAAGGGAGTATAAACTAATTATTGAAAATGTAAATTTCCTTACTACTGCAGTTCTCAGATCAGTTTTTCCCCTTTTTGCCTCCACCACCATATCAATATTAATTTACAGATAATTAAGGATATTCATGACTGTTCTAGTTAGACTGCTTTACAAGAAATGTGTATTTTATTGATGCATATTAATCTATAAAAGTGACATGTAAGTCAGTTGAAAACTAGCATAGCTTTCAAAAAATGACTTTTTTTTTTTTTTTTCATGGTTTGATGTCAGGATGTCAGTCTGAGCAGACAGATTAGGTGTACATATGCTACATCTGTCTCTTCAATTTCACAGCACTGCTGGTAATATTTTTCTTCCTGCTTTTTACCTTTTCACAATTATATGACCATTCTTCCGTATTGTAATTGGCATATGCATGATACTGTACCCTTGCCTTGCCTTGCCTTGCCTTCCCTTCCCTTGTCCCTGTCCCTGTCCCTGGGGGGGGGGTGGAACTGCTGAACTCTCATGTTAATTTTATTTTTCAAGAAGAATTCAAATTAGTATTACCGCCATTTGCACACTTCTGTCCTCACACGCTGCACATTAATGACATTTGATAAACTGATGCAATGACTTGACGATAGCAGCTTGACATATCAGTTTTGATGGCAATAATGAGAATATCATTTACAGATTCCTGCCCTCAGCTGACTAATGCTATTAATCCTGTGATTCACCATTCCTCATAAATGAGCAGGACAAAAAAACTTCACAACCTTAATGTCATCATTTACCCATAGATGATCAATGGTCATTTTAGATAATGGGTACTGTTATTTTCTTTTTCTTCCCCATCACCATTTCCCTTAGCTCTTTAACTTCCTCTAGATAAGGTCTTAAAGTCTTATCAAACTTACATGTCTAGAAGTGATACTGGTTTACTTCACTGAAAATAATGCCTGAATAGTCTCAAGCAGATCTCTAACAATTTTTTTCACTTTTAAGTACTACTGAAAGTCTAAAATATGTAGAAAGCCAGTACCACTTTTGGAAGTATGTTACAGGTCTGTAACTCATTTTATTATTATTATTTTTTTCAGTTATTATAGTCTCATCCATGTGTTTATTACATAAATCCTTATTTTTTGTTTTGAATTTTCTTGTTCACTAAAACAATGGCAGAGGTTAATATAAAAATTTTCATGATTTGAAATGCAAAATATATATTTGCTTTACAGTAATACAAGGTATTCCATGCAATCTGAATTAACTACATTTTAAATTCAAATGGAACTACTTCTGTGGAATGCCTTAATGATGGACCATTAAAATGGACCATGATGGAACATTAAAAAATTAATGTTTTAATACACATTGACATAATGCCCTTCAAATGCATGTATACAGTCATACAAGACACCATTAATAAGTCACATGTAAATGAGGAATAAGCAGATTTTTACTCTTTTTCTGTTATTACAGTCTTCAAATCAAAATAAGAGGAAGAATGCCAGTGTTTTAGCTTTTGCAGAGAAGCAAAATATTCTGATCATTTCACCCTATACTTTCAAATTTTTGAATATCTTCATAGGCAAAAGCAACACAGGTTAGGAAAACTCTCAAAGATCTTGGCAAACTTGTGACTTGTTATGTTGAATAAAGAAGAATTACATTAAAAAATAAAGGAACCCATCTGGACTGTAAGGAGAAAATGTTCTTCCATGATTCTGCTAGCCAAATAATTTGTGAATTTTTCCATATGCAAAACATCAAAGTATGCATCAAAACAAACAAACAAACAAACAAATAAATAAAAATCAGCTTATCAGAACCTCTGAGAAATCCATCCTGAATTATTTGTTAAACAATAGTGTATACTAGTACATTGCCAAATTGAACATCATGTGGCTTGATCAACGCACCCTTAGTCACTTCCCTTAGGAATAAAAGATTAACAAAAGATCTTATCAGTAGGATTTTCAGAAGGTCACTTCTCTTGTCTATTTCATCATACTGCTTGTCAGAGCAATCTCTCATAATTTGTCCATATTCAGTAATGAATACTTCTCTGTAAATGTCTGTGTTACAGTATTTAATATGCTTCTGTAAAAACAATCTGAAGCACTGCTGGATGTCTGCTGCTGAATTGCACCACATTACAAGCTACTAGAACAGTAAACTCCACTAATGTCTCTCAGGGGAATGAAATCAGGACACACCTTATTGAAACAAATGAAGTAGTGAACTAACCTTGAATTAAGTAGACACAAGTCATTAAACCTATCACTGTCTATTAAAAGTTATCTTCAGGACTGACTCTGTAATAATTAAAACGAAATAAATTTTAATTTTATTTTTATTTTTTTCCAAAGTACAGCTTTATTTATTTATTTATTTATTTATTTTTGGTATTTACAAACCAACATATAGCAATTGTTTGTTTCTGATTAAAAAGGGAGATCTTCAAATAAAGAGACTATCTTGTAACCTACAATAGTTCTGCTTCAGAAAGAACATTCAAGAGGGATTTTACTATTAATCCTAGGTAAATCCAAAGTATTTTAATATATTTTTGCTCAGCAACAGAACCAGAACATCCTAACTGTTCATATAGCTTGGATTCAGTGCTATGTAGATAAAACCCCAGTGTTGTTGAAAGCACCCCGCCAGTGCTTTCCTTTTCTTTTGTCCTTAAATATACACTTTCATAGCAATGTTCCTGACACAGCAGCTTCATTTTTATTCAATAGTTAATCATGCTATGTATGATTACATGTATCCTTGCTACGAATCTTTGTGTAAGGAAAATATTGCTAGAATATCAGCTGAATGTTTGAACCTCACAGATGTGCTACTTCCTTTGAGTTATATTTACCTCACATTCATTTTTCTTATTTTTCTCTTTCAGTCTGTTTATGTTAGGGCTCAGCCTTCAAAATATGTTCCAAAACAGGTCTCCTTTCTGTCATATACTTGCTATTTTGTCATCATTTTAATGTGATCAGGTATTGAATGAAGAACAGGAGGAAAGGAAGGACTGCCAACCTTTCCAGCCCATTTCCATTCTAACAAACACTTCCTACCACATTTGACCAGTCAAGCTTGCAGAAACATTAATTCCTGTGCCACACTCTTTATTCCCCAGCAGACAGGTATTGAGATGAAGTCATCTGAGAGCCAATAGCAACATAACAATTAATCATGAGAAGCAAGCATGAAGAAAATCTGTTTTCTATAAAAATCCTAAAAAAAGATGCAGAAAACTGCTCCGTGCGGATGAGAAGAACATTCAGGTGTACTGTAGACAAGAATGAGAAGAGGACTTTTTTAAAGGACTTTTTATAAATTCAGGGAATGAAACCCTAGGATGGATCTGTGATTTTCTGAATATATATTTGCCAAACTACAACTATTTGAAAACAGTCATTTTTCTGGCAAAATTTTGCTTGTGTCTTGTACTGATTTATTCTCCTTCATCTCCCTGTTCTCATAAAGAGGCCCCCATCTAAATAATAATTAAAATTTCTCATAAGGAAAAAAAAAAGTCTGTTTTGCTTTGTGATTGTTGCAGGTCATGCACCTGCATGCCCCCCCCCCCCCCCCCCCCAAAAAAAAAAAAAAAAAAAAAGGAAGGGCAACATTTTTTTTATCAAAGTTTGTTCCAGACAGGGAAGAGCCCCAGGGAAGAGCCCCAGAAAGCTTAGTCACTCACTCTTCTGTGGACAGCAAAAAGCTGGGCAATTAGTGTCTGTTCAGGTGGGTGGGTATTCTCCATTCTGGAAGTGTTTTATATATATACCAGCCCCATGCACACAGAGATATATTAAGTATCAAAAGATACTATATTAGGAAATATAATCCAACATTACATATTTCTGTGATCTGCTACATTTGGGCTACAGTTAAACTGATAGCCTGGCTCTGAGTGTTATTCCTGGTGTCCATGATAATGTAGAGCCATGCTCTGAGCAGCTTAGAATATCCCAAGTATTTCCCACACTTATAGTAAATACATATTCATTTAGCTATAGTGTTATCTACCTCATCAGCAAACCCTAAAATAACTGAGATCTTATATTCTACTGCATCATGGAGACAATCATTTTGTATATTATATTTCCAACTGAAATATTTGTTCTCTGTTGTTTAGTCCTTATTTCACATTGCTTCTCCTTTTTTTTTTTTTTTTTCTTCCATCTAATTAACATTTCACATCTCTTAGCTTCTTTTGTAGGTTTGAGTAATTTAGTCCTATTAGCACTTCAAAAATCAGAGAACTTTGAGTAGTTTGCTTAATTGTATAAGTAGTTAATTTCCCATTACTTAGAAACTCATACATAGTAAGCGGTCTTTAACCTTTCAAAATTTCATATGAAGATTACAGTATGAAATAATGTTTTTTTTTACTAATTGATTTTATAATGTTTTAAATTAATTATAAGAGGGAGTCAACAAAATATATTTTAGTACTTGTTTTTATAAAGATTTGCCTGCAACTAATATGTTAGAGTTTCCTTAAAGTTATATCTCTTCATCTAATATATAAACTCTGAAAACATAGCTATCTATCAGAGTCTTCTCTTGAAAAAGAGAGAATCTCTAAGAATTTTTCAAGTCAATTCATAAATTTGGCAGCATTTTATATCTATGTATATATCCCCCAGGAAAAGCTTTGTCAAATATCTACCCTAAATCTATATAACAAATTACAGATATTGTTTTGTCTTCTTCTCTTAGAGTTGTTACTTTGTAGCAGAATGATTTCAATTTTACAATGAGGTTATCATAAGGTCCTGAGCACACAGATACAAGCTCTCTGTTCTTTAATCTTTCCAAGGAGATGCAGTGCAAGTTACCAAGCTAAAAGAGGCAGAGGTATCACAAAAAAACAGTCATGAAAAAAGCTTTGCTCCTCTGTAGGAGAGAGAGGAAGAAGGAGAGGGAAAGACTAAGGTGAAATGGAAGAGGAAAAGGAAGAGGAACAGGAGGCCATGGAAGGAAGAGGAGAGAATTCCAAGCTAATTCAACTAGATCCCCAAATTTTTCATGTATTTAAGTTACAGGTCAGCATAGACTATTTCTGTCTCAAGACCAGACTGTGGATGCACGTAGGTATATCTTGCTGTAATCAATAGGAATGGTTCTTCAAATATCTTTTAAATGTCTAATGGCTCTGGTTCACAAAGAAAGGCTAATTAAAATCCATCTGGAATACAAGTCATTTTCTCTCCAGTTCATCCTCCGTCCTCTTGGGTTCTTCTTCTTGATTGCTACATTGCCTGTTCAGTTTTCTCTCTGTCAGATTCTGAATTCGTCCCTCTGTCAGATTCTGAATTAGTGCAGTCTACAGCCTCATGTATAAAATAAAATAAATAAAATAAAATACATAAATATATATTTTTTTTAAAAATGCTGGTTTTCACTTAAAGTGGCAGAATGTATCAGAACATCTTCAGAAGACAGCCATGTGTTAAGGAGAAGAATCCACGAGGAAAAGGACTACACTGGAAGAAAGACAGTGTAGTCCTTTCTAACTCACAGAAAAACATCTCCAATATGGAAAAAAACTATACATCCCAACTCAGTAAAGTAATTTAGCATAAATGATGTAAGCGATACATTATTGTATTAAAAAAAAAAAAAAAAGAGAAGGGAAGGGAAGGGAAGGGAAGGGAAGGGAAGGGAAGGGAAGGGAAGGGAAGGGAAGGGAAGGGAAGGGAAGGGAAGGGAAGATTGAAATGATTGTGAACAGATACAGTGAAAAAGTATTTTTTTAATTTTTTTTAATGAATCTTTTAATATTTACATTTTCAAAATTATTTTTTCCACTTTGAAAATTATTAATGTAATAATAAAACAAAGTAATAAAACAAAATAATAAAACAAAATGTTTTCCCTCAAAGGAGAATTTTACTTAGGACAAATGCATATATTATTGAAATTTAATAGTTCTGAGGATAAAAATAAACACAAAATCACCAACAACAAAAATCCCACCACAACACAGATGTTTCTAAAAATCTTACTTTTTATCTTTTACCAGATTTTAATTTTATCTAGTTAAAAATAAATAAATATATAAGTATCACAACCAAAGAATCACCTTTTTGTATATCTCCACTTAGGAAACCAAGTCCTACTGAGTTTCAATGAGTGTCTGTGTTTGATACTGTCCCACTGAAGTCACTGATTGCAGGATGAATCGCTTTATCCCTTATACACTTTGTAACTGCGTGAGTCACACACCATGCAGCAAGGGAAGTGAGGCTATCAGCCAGATTTGTCAGGATTGAAGCCAACATTGCTTTGTTGATCCGCTCCTAGGAAGAGCCATAGAAGAATGCAAATCAGTCCTTGCCCTTTGCTGAAAAAAAAAGAAAAAAAAGAAAAACAAAACAAAACAAAAACACAGCTTAATGTTTCTAGATGCCTCAGTTCCAGAAAATATCCCCAGAATACTGCTACATTCTCATTTCCCAGACTATGCATTTTAATGAATGTAAAAACAGTGAAAGTTTCACTTAATTCTTATCAATCTTTATCAGTTAAAATATATATATATATTTGTCATTCACTATTTATGACAGCTTTGATATACATATTTATATGACCCCTTCATTGTTTCCTCACTAGTTTAGACATTTAGCAATTATTAATAAATAAAATGCAAATAGAAATCATCTGTTAGTCTTGATATTTAAGATAGTCTTTTAGATGGAACCTAAATATATTTTGACAGATGCTGTTACCGTGATTTTTATAGTACAGTAAAGAAATAGAATCATATCACATCTGCGTATCTGCTTCAAGATATATTAATCCTCACTTTATGCAGATAGAATAGATAACTTTAAAGCCAAGAAAAATCAATTTAAATTGGGCTATAGAAATCAAGTGTTAAAATTGTAGCACTGCAGATAGTGCTACTGTAGATGTATTTATTAGTAACAAAAGCAGCAGTAAACAATTATGAGATCAGACTCTTATGTTTGAGAGAAATAATATAACAAGAACATGGCCTGTTGTACAAGGTTGTTTCCATGTACCAAGCTTCAACAAACCAACAGAGGAGGAACACTTGTCTTGAATGGGCATCTCAATTGCCATGGAACATTTTCCCTTACTATGTTCATTCAAAAATGAGCTTTTTAGTGACAGAGAAGCATTATGTTCAGTGTTTAGAATTAATCCAGCTCTAAGCTGGGTTAACTGGTCCACAGATTCTTTGGGCAGACCACCAGAGCACAGAGGACAATCTATATAATGGGACTTTCTTAAATTATTTCCGGTCCGGATATATTCTCTTGTCTCTTCACACTTATGAACTACAAAAGAGAGAACTTGAAGCCTGCTGGGAAATTAGCAATTTCTTTGCCAAGCATCACAAGTGCCAAACAGTGACAGTTATATCTTGCTTTTGCTTTCAGCATTACCTGTTTCTCAAAGCTAATTATTTAGCTCTATAAAATTGCCAGATCATAAACTCCTGTAACCAAGCAATTCATTAATCCCTTTAAGCTAATTAAAGACAGAAAATTAAGATGCAAGTAAATAAAATGGTTTGAGGAAATTTCTTTTATTTTCCTCTGTTTTCAATCTAATTTTGGATAGTGATACATCAACACATCCTTAGCATTTTACAGGTAGACAAGAGAGCTACACCTTCAGGACCTTACCTTTTTAATACCATCCTTCTACTCCTTAGTATACGGAAAGTAGGATTAAATGAATTCTGGCTTGCACATTAGCAAAGACAGTATTTAATTCTTTACCATCAACTTCTTCTCTTATACCCGCTGAATCTCTAGGGGCTCAGAGGAGGACCATGGCTGACACTAGTAAGAAATCTAGACACTGCATGACAACCCTTCCTTGGGGAAGGTAAATTAATATTGTCTGTGCTTATTTACATTAATCTCCCCCTGCTACTTGAAAGATTCTTTTTGAGCAAGAGACATGCAGAAAAAAAACATTTTAAAGATGCTTCTGACAGCCTGATTTTCACTAGAAACATACTGAGAGAAACAATACAGAGAAGACAAACATATGCAGTCCCTGAAATAGTGCAAATTCAACCCAATTTTGCCATAAGCTGCTGTGGCAATGTGGTTAATTCCTTGTGTCGGGGATATTTTGACATCTGATATAATACCTAAAATAGAGGTTCTGTATGCTGGTATACAATCAGCTGGAAAAATACAGTGATATCAATCCACTACTGAATAATAATAATAATAATAATAATAATAATAATAATAATAATAATAATAATAATAATAATAAATGATCTTACTAGTGTTAAGTGTTTTTTTTGTTTGTTTGTTTGTTTGTTTTTTTTTTTTCAAAGAGCTCTAGCTTTGAGACTATCTTCAATGAAAGATAGAAATAAAGGAAAAAAAAAAAAGTCTTATCTAGTCTTCATGCAAGTGTGATGAAGATCTTTAAAATAATGCACCAAAAAGGTTCAAAATGGAAACCGAGGAAAAGCAAAACTTACTAAATTGTAACATTATTTTCTGGTTGGTAAATTGTTTGTTGGAAAAGATTCTATTAAATCTCATAGAAGATGTCTAATAGAAAGAAGAAATAATGGAAAGTACCTGCACTCAGTCAGTTTACTTTAGTATTTCTAGGCACCATGGTAATAAATTACTCCATTAGAATGGAAGCAGGTTATATGCATTGTCTTGTCTGCACTCCAAATTCACAAGCCCTTTTTTTTTCTACTGCTCTTTCATTAAGATTTTCTGACAACAGAAGAAAACAAATCTTAAACTAGAAGTGAATTATGTTTGTAGCTAAATTGTTTGCCTGCAGCGAACAATGTGTAAAGTATGAATTTTTATTCTTACCACTTGCATTGCTTGTCAGCTTTAGTCCAGTGTAATTTTAGAATTAAAACCATGTCAGTCGGGCCTGGACAGGTAGAAGTGATTTACGTTTGAAACTAAATTGTTTGCTTGCAGCAAGACAATGTGTGAGCTGTGATGTTTTACTCTTATCACTTACATTTCTTGTCCACTTTTGTCCAGTGTAATTTTAGAAGTAAAGCCATGTCAGTCAGGCCTGGCTGAGTAGATATGAAACAGAACTCATCTCAAGAAGGAAACAAACCAAAACCAAACCAAACCAAACCAAACCAAACCAAACCGAACCAAACCAAACTAACCAACCAACCAACCAAACAAACAAAAACAAAAACAAACAAACAAACAAAAAACCATAAAGGTTTAGCATTGTTTTTAAAATTGTTATTTATTTCCAGCTGTGACAGACTGCAAGCAAAGACACTATTTAATTCTGATCTGTTTCTGTGATACGGTAAATTGTACAAAATAAAATATTACTTGACAGACAAGAGCATGCATGTCCTTTCCAACCTGCACTATTCTGTGATTCTGTGACTTTAAGTCTTGGAATTCAAACTTAGCTATAAGCTTCACTACCTATTCTTGTTTCTAAATAAAAGGGCTAAGAGATGCCTAGCTCTCCTGGATAACTGATGACAGCATTTGGCTTTTACAGTACCTTTTACAATCTGCAGTACCAGATTTCTTTTGAGGAAACTAAGTTAACAGTGAAGTTGAGGAGTGCCCTAACAATTGAGTAGCATCGTCAGCTTGGGGACAAAAGTTTGTGTTTGGTTCTCATAGCAACACATTTGCACCTACTGCACTGCTAGTAAAAGGTCATCATTTGAGGAGCATCTGAGGACAGGTTTGGATATGTAAGTCAAGTCTTCATATTGGTGGATGAATTGTTTCCTGTGGTTAAAATCCTATCGATAGCAGAGAAAATAGCTTGTGTTAGCTGAAAAGGCAACAGAGTCCTTAATGATGAGAAAGCACTCTTCTAATAAGACAGTTATAATTTAATGGAAGCAATTGACATAAAGCTGTTTAATTATGATAGTATAATATGTTGTTTCACATTACTTTGTGCAGCTATAAAGCAAAAAAATGAACAGCAGTAATGCATGGCACCTTAGCTGATTGTTAGTAATGTGCCTGCAAATTAACCATAGTATTTCTTAATAACCTCATTATTTAAATTATAGAATAAAAATTGTCATCGGTATTTGTGAACTTATCTTATATATTTATCTATCTATGTTGTTTTAAGCAGATTGAAAGGACATCATCTTTTCTAGAAGCAATTGTGGTAGTAGGCATTTGTGCCTCTCCCCCTCCCCCACCCCACCTCCCAGTGTGTAGCTCCGATGTGTTGAATGGGTTAATTAATACTCCAAGGGGAAAAGCACATAATAAGCCCTTTTGAAACAACTTGAATAGAACTGAATAAATTCTAGTTTTAGGTATGGTATTGAGTTTGAAGGGACAGTGCAGAAACAAAAAATCCTGTAACAATGCTGGTTTACCATAGCTAGCTGAACATCCCTTTCATAACTATCAAAAGCATAGCATTATTTTCTTATGATGTAGACCCTGTGGCGATTTTAGCCTGAATCAGTGCTCCTTCATGGTTGCTCTCTTCCCCTGCCCCATGTGGGGTCCCTCCCACGGGATGCTGTCCTTCCAAAACTGAACCTGTGGGGGCTGCCCACAGGCAGCAGCTCTTCAAGAACTACTGCCACATGGCTCCATACCACGGGGTCCATCCGTCAGGAATAAACTGCTCCAGCACGGGTCCCCAACAGGTGGCTGCTCCCCCCAGCCCCCTGCTCCTGCGTGGGCTCCTCTCTGTGGGCTGCAGCTCCAGCCTGGGGCCTGCTCCTGCAGAGGCTTTCCAGCCTCCTCCAGGCCACATCCACCTGCTCCACTGGGGGCTCCTCCACAGGCTGCAGAGTGGAGATCTGCTCCATGTGGGACCCATGGGCTGCAGGGGGATAGCCACCAGGGGCCTCTCAACATGCCACAGGGGAACTGCTGCTGCGTGCCTAGAGCACCTCCTGCCCTCCAGCTGCACTGACCTTGGGGTCTGCCAGGCTGTTTCTCACTCCTTACTCTTCCAGCTGCTGTTGCATAGCGTTTTTTCCCTTCCTTAAAGCTGCCTTCCCAGAGGCCCACCACACTTGTCACCCTGACTCAGCTCTGGGCAACAGCGGGTCCCTTTTGGAGCTGGCTCTGATCGGACATGGGGCAGCTGATGGGCTCTGTTCACAGAGGCCAGGCCTGCGGTCCCCCTGCTGCCAAGCTCTTGCCATGTAACCCAAGGCATACAGCAGTCTGCTGATACTGAGTTTTAAAGACAAACAAACTCTCGTTACGTGACATTATAACAGATAACAGATGTGGATGGCGAGGGAAAAGGAAAAAAAAAAAAACAACTCTCTAGTGGTTAGGGAACAGCGATATCTTATGGTAAAGGTCTAATGACCATTAAAGTTATTTATTTTTTCTATATACAAAATAAAATTACTTTGAAAGGAACCATGTTCTTCCTGTAACTAAATCATTAAAAAAAAAAAAAAAAAAAAAAAAAAAAAAGCTGGACAAACGGACAGACATTAAATATCTTTTTGTCCATCCCCGATATACTTATTGGCAGCATCCATCTTATTTATTCAGTCTTTATTTAACATGCATATATAGTCAAGTTCACAAGGTTTAATACTTTCTCACATGAAAGGCATTTCATTTGGCATTCTAGTAACTCTTCCCTGTGCTTATTCTATTTTGAGTTTTATTTCCTTTAATATGGGTGCCTGGAGGAGTGCATAGAAAGGTATTATACATGTCCTGACAGTTGCAGTTATGTTAAAATCTCCCATTCACTATTACATGATATATCCTGAATTGTATGAAATACCTTTTGTTTTGTCTTGTGTTGTACTTGTGCTGCAGAGTCAGTAATCTGTAGTTCTTTTTTCTTTTCCCTCTCACTTTGTGTTTTGGCAGTACTTTCAATTCAACACCCACCACCAACACCTGAATGAAACTGCCAGCCTTAGGACCTGGAGGAGCACAGAAAAAAAAGGGCATAACAGCAGGAAAATTAAGTAGAAATTAAGCATGTGTATAACAATTTTAACTGCATTATCATTTCTTTTCCGGTGACAATTAAAACTAGATTAATAATGATTGTTGAATTAGACAGTTCAGATTATAGGAACAATAAATTCTTGGCTTTAGTTAGGTACATGGCATGCAGCTTCTTTGCTCATAAACAAGATTTTGTGCTCAGCCCACACATCATTTTGGATCCAAGCTTTGCAGTTTACTGTAATAAAATATATATTTGAAAGTGTTTGGGATGGATTTGACTTCATTGTTCTTTCGCAGAGCTCTGTAGTATGGTATGGGCATTTCCTTACAGTCCTAAATTATAAAGATTAAGTGCCTTCCATGTCAGGAAAAAACAAATACAAAAACAAAAAAATACAAATAATAAAAAAATACTCTACCACAACTTCATTCCAGTAGGAAAACCCTTGTGCCTAGAAAGCTGATGGCTGTATTATCACTCATGTCTAGAAAGCCTCTAGACCTCTATATAGAGGTCTAAATCATTTTAATTTATATCAAGTAACTGTCTGAATGGCATCTAAGAGCAAGCAGAGTTCTACAAGCTGATTTTGGAACAGATAAAAATAATCTTATCCTGTTTTAAAGTGTGCTGCCTTCTCAAATGTATTGAATATACTTTATTGTGTAAGTAGAACCACTCAAGTCTCTTTTAATTTTTATCTTTAGAAACTTAATTGTTTTGCAGCTTGCTTTGGTCCTTGCTCAGGAAAAAAATAAAAATAAATCTATTTTAAATAAATCTATTAAAATAAATCTTTTCATCATATATTCTTTCCTTTTCCCTTTGAGGAGGGGCAGAAGAGAGCGGTTGTGGTAGAGCTCAGCTGCCCAGCTGGGTAAAACCCCCTCACCCACCTTTGCCAGACTGGACACCTTTTTCTAAATCTGTTCTTCTAAATCAAGTACATAATCCCTGTTTTATCTCTTTTAGTCTTAGTTTCCATATTAGTGTCCTGACTCCTGAAGAGACTATTTCATCACTTAATGATTAAACAGAAAGGGTTCTTGTAGTCCTAGAATAGATTATGTTCAGTGAGAGCCTCAAGGAGTTTTTATTGCAGTTCAGTGAGTCTCTGCTGAGACTTTTTTTGACACATATAAGTTATCCAGATTTGTCTGTTGTCACTTGCAACAGACTTTACATACATCTTTTCTGAAATCCATACCACTACTTTAAGGGAATTGAAAGTTTTCAGACTAATAATTACCAGTGCTTACCAGTGCTATTACTGATCCCACAAATCAAGATAAGAAGGCAGATATCACCATGTATCCTGAATATAATAATGTTTAAGTGAAGATGTAGGTCATTCTTACATGAATCAAAATGAAAAATTAAAGTGAAAAATAAAAACTTGACCCAACATATTATCTCTCATCTTCTGGTGAGGAGTCCTTTAATGGCAGGGTTGTTTGTGTTTTGTTGTTGTTGTTGTTGTTTTCTCATTTGTTTTGTTTTGTTTGTTTGCTTCTTTGTTTTTTGCTTTATTAGATAATTTTTACTGGTTAATTTGAAAGATTTCAGAACTGGAACAGTTTCAACTAAATTATTCTAGAACTGTGGAAGTGGGAGTAAAATGAAATGGGATACACAAGACGTAAAATTGGATTCCTGCCTCTTAATAAGCACGTTATGTTGCCATAAAAAGAAAAGCCAAATATATCTTTGTTTTCTTTCAAGCTGGGGTCTTCTAATTCCTGCTGTAAGTAAGGCAAAGATGGCAGGGAAGAAACAAAAGAGGATTCTAAGAATATCTGAAAAAAATGTTCTTAGATATAAGTTATAATATATGATAGATAAGATAGATAAGATATATTTAAGTTATATGTTATATGTATATATGATATATATAAGATAATATATATAAGATATATAAGATAATATATATAAGATATATAAGATATTATATAAGATATAATAGTGATTAATTGGAGAAAGAAATAGAATGGGGTTAGTGTCAGGGAGGAGGCACTCGGGGCTTATGTGAGCAATAAAAGAGCAGATTTCTCCAAATACTTCAAAGATACCAATCTCAGTTCTTTGCTTCTGTTGAAGCATGATGCCATGTCATGAAAACATCACCTCTTTTGTCTCTTGGATGTGTCCCCTTGTATTTGATGATCTAATATTCAATTGCTATAATATGTCTTTACAGTATCCTGCTTCAGGCTCAAGAGCTGTGCTTGACCTATTGTACATACTTCAAAAAAGTAAAACAGTAACTTGACACATACTTTATATTCAGTAATGATCAGTATACAATGGTGGAGAATTCATTGCATTCTTCATGATCTATTCTAATAATTGGATATGTTTATTTCTGAAAATCTATGTGAGCTTCTATAGCCAATGATTTTAATTCTAGCCAATGGTTTTAATTAAATCACTTGGTGACAGACTGAGAAAGTGTTAGAATTCTCACCAAATTATACTACTAATGTACATTAATAAATTGGATGGAACAAATTAACTAAGAATTCTGTGTAACAACATGATGGTCTAACCTTTTAGTGTTCTCCTTATTCTTCTCTAAACCCTTTGTTTCCTATTTTTCAAATACTTCATGTTCTATGGATAGCAATGGCTTGACTTAGCTGCCTAGGAATAGACTTTGCAGTGCAAGCTGAGTTGTTGCAGAATATCCTATGTAGAAATCTGTAAAACAAATATTAAAGATTGCTATGAATTGCCTATGAATTAGTGTGTGTATACAAGTGGACATGTCTATAGTGAATCACCAGCAGAAACAACTAAAGAAGGACTAGAAGGTATATGTTAGCATCACATGTGTGATTTCATTCATGTGAATATGTGGAGTAAACTAATATAGAAGTGAAGTATCAAGAACAGGACTGAAGTGAAAAAAAAAAAAAAAAAAGATAAAATAATTGAGAAATTCAGGAATCTTACATGAAAGTTATGAAGAATGAAACAAAAGAATGGTGCAAATAGTCTCAAACATTTAGGAGAAAAAAAAAAAAAAAGAAAAAAAAAAAGTCTTGTTTAAAGTCTTCTTGTGCTTGAACAAAGGAGGCAGATGCCTCTGCCTTTAAATGAGTGGGGATCATAGAATACACCTTGAATTTTCATTGTATAGTAAAATGTGTCAAGAATGCACATGTTTAAAACTTTGAAAAAATTACTGAAAGAAAGGTCCTCCATGGCTCCTTTCTGATCCGGAAACTGATAAATGAGTTGTTAATCTGCTGGGGATTTTTAAAATTAACTGTGTAAAAATGGAATGAATACTTGCATCTGTACTATCTAAAACAGTTTTCTTTCCAGAGCCTTAGTGAAGAAAGTGAAAATATTTTCATTTTAGTTTTTAGTTATTTAGTATAAAAGGTCTCAACTAAAAACAGAATGTATGGCTACCCTCATTTGGTTTCATTTTGATAATATTGAAACTTAAATATTTCATCCTGGCAAGACAGAGACCTTAAATTGAATATAGAGGCTTCCAATCTAATAAGCAGATCAGTTCTTCCAGATGTCTCAAACCAGAAATCTCCATAGGAAGTCCTATAGCAGGAACCGCTGAAACCAGCAGAGGATGAGCCTCATAAGAAGCAATGCAAGTGCATAAATGACCAGATCTGCCTGAGCTAGCTTTCACTTCCAGTAACTCCACACAACACAGTGCCTCTACTGTCCTTAGAGACCATCATAACAGATAGAATCTAAGTCATGGGCTAAAAGAATTCAGTGGACATTTTTATGGACATTTAGCAAGGGTGGTCCATAGACTATGGGAATGAAATCTGTGTATTAATTGAAGTGTGGCAATTAATGAGGATGTATTGGAAAGTGTGGGACCTGAGCATGACATAAGTGGCATGGAATACAAGGTGGATACTGTCATGGGTTTGTCTGGGATAGAGCTAATTTTCTTCATAGAGGCTTGCATGATGACATGTTTTGGAATTTTGATGAAAATAATGGTGATAACACACCGATGTTTTTAGTTATTGTATGGTAGTGTTTACAGAGTCAGGGACATTTCTACTTCTCATGCTGCCCTGCCAGTGAGGAGGCTGAGGGTGCACAAAGAGCTGAGAGAGAACACAGTCAGGACAGCTGACTCAGGCTAGACAAGGAATATCCTATACCACATGGTGTTATGCTCAGCTGGTGTAAAGGAGGAGGAAAGAGGGGTAAGTCAGAGAGATAGCATTTGTCTGCACAAGAAACCATTACACGTGATGACCCTGCTTTCCTGGAAGTGTCTGAACACCTGCCTGATGATGGGAAGTAGCAAACAAATTCCTTGTTTTGCTTTGCTCGTGCATGCAGCTTTTGCTTTACCTGGCATACTGTCTTTATTTCCAACACATGAGGTCTCACACTTTTGCCTGATTTTCTTCCCCATCCCAGCTGGGAGAGTGAGCAAGCAACTGTGGGGTACTTAGCTGCATGCCAAGGTTAAACCACAACAATAGAGAAAAATAGTATGGTATCAAATTGCTTCTTGAGGCTTGTGAAGTTTACACAGTCCAAATGCACAGGGTGACATATAATAAAAAATAGCCAATATAATCTTATAAAAGATCAATCACACAAGTATGTCTGAAGAAATACCTGTCTTCCTTGCCCTGATTTTGGCTGGGAGATATTTAATCTTCTTTATAGAGGCTCGTATGATGCTGTGTTTTGGATTTTTGATTAGAAAGACAAGACACCAATATTTTGTTTGCATCTGAACAGTGCTTGCACAGTGCCAAAGACCTTTCTGCTTCTTATCCTGCCCTGCCAGAGAGGAGGCTGGGGTTGCACAAGGAGTTGAGAGAAGACACAGCCAGGACAGATGACCCAAACTGACCAAAGGGATATCCCATACTGTATGACATCATGCTCAGTAACAAAATTGAGGGAAGGAATGAAAAAGGGGGATATTCGGAGTGATGGTATTTGTCTTTCCAAGAAGCTGTTACATGTGATAAAGTGCTGGTTTCCTGGAAATGACTGAACACCTGCCTGCCAATGGGAAGCAATGAATGAATTCCTTGTTTTGCTTTGCTTGTGTGTACAGCTTTTGCTTTACCTTGTAATCCGTATTTGTCTCAGCACATCAGTTCTCACACTTTTACCTTTCCAGTTTTCTCCCCTAGCCCACCTGGGGAGAGTGATTGAGTGGCTGCATGGTGCTGAGCTGCCTGCTGGGTTAAAGCACAGTATTTATGGAATTCCCTTCTGAAAGCATATGCAAAAAAAGTGGAAGAAAAGCATACCGTTGGGTGTTTTTACCTGTTGATTATGGAACTCATGTAAGAAATAACTGAGTCGCCCGTATTTCTCAGTCAGTGAGTTTCAACAAAATACTTCTACTCCTTAGGCTCTAATTGCTAGGTAGGATGCAAGATGGGACTATTCTTCACTTGTTCTTTAGGAAGACTAAAACAAATGGAAGCCTGACTGTAATGTGATGGCAAGGACAGCTCCAATTCAATCTGTTTATTCACCCTAGTGTGGCTTAGACTATATCCAGCAAACCTTAAAAACAAAACAAAACAAAACAAAAACAGTAACTGTTCATGTAGAAATAGTAATGCAAGATGTAACACTTACCAATGACTATTAAGTGGTTTATACATACCTACATGTATAAATATCTCACAATATCTTTTACATATGAATTTGAGGATTTAATATCATACTCACTTTCAGATCTCTACAATGAAACTGTCTGTGTGTTTTTGGATTCTCTGAAGAAAAGCACTTTAAAAGTAGTTTCTCTTATCTTAGATGTTCACGTTACAGCAGATCAATCTTTGGGATCCTATCCAAAAGAAATTTTATTACATCTAAATAGGCATCTCACTATCTGGTATGGTAGTTTGACATAGTTTGTAGTTTGAGGTAGGACATTTGGTCTTAAAATTTTATAGTGTTCCCACTGAAACCAATGCTAAACTTTCCTTATGCACTCTCTCTCTTTTTAAAAATACTTTTTAATGCTATAACTTGGTCACTGGCTTAGAGAATGTTTTTATCCAATCTTAAATCTAAGAAATAAAATTGATCCGCTAGTACTTTTAGCTTGTCTCTGTTAAATGCCAAATGGTTTCCTATCTGACTTGAAACCATCTTTGGCCTGCTATACTTTTAAAAATCTCAAAAAATCAGGCATCTTATCACTGCCTTCAGACACAAGTTCAATGCCTGGCATATTTTATTTGTCCATTTTACATTCTACTTTTATTCCTACTAATGTTCTTTATAGCCACAAAAATACATAATTTCATTCTTTGATATTTATAGTCTTTAATTGTAGATTCATTATCTACACAATAATTTCCACATGATCTTTGTCCATCTAAAGTATTATTTGGTATTATTATTATTAAAATACAGACATTTTCAAAGAAATATAAGTCACACAACATCATTTTAAGGGCAAGTAACATATTTTAACATGTATGACGATGTCAGTCCTAGTTGGATATCTATAGATACTCTCCTAGGTATTCTTACAGTGTGGTGTGGAAATGTTAGACAATGTGATGAGATATGGTTGTCAAGATGAAAGACATAACGCTATACTAATAGAATTAACACAATGATTAATCCTTTTTAACAATATTATTTCACTGTAATATAGATGTCATAAGGAGCCTAGTTGTTATGTAGTCTAAACACCAGCATTAAAAAACAAACAAAACAAAACCAAAAAGCAAGCAAACAAACAAAAAGCAGTCATGTTGCAGACTTACCATAACAGTAAATATGTAAAATCTGGTACATATATTGATAGTACTGATTGGATAGTCCAAATCTGGGGATATTTTCTGCCACTTAAGCACTGTGATGTTTCTGACCAGAGTCTCACAGAGGACCATATATATATACACATATATATGTTAATGAAGATTAACATTACATATGTTAATGAAGATTAAGGAATTGTCAATATTTCTCTGATGAAGACACATCTAGCTTGAAATACAAGTAAATATGCAGTCATAGTCTTCATCACTGTTAAATCTTTGACATTGCACATGTCAAAATAGCCATATCTGTCATCTTATATATATTCTATATGTGCTGTGCTCTTTCTTATGTGACAGGCTAAGAGCAAAAAGCAGACTAGTAATTCACAGTTCAGATGGTATCACACTGAAAACTGTGCTGGAACTACAACAAACTATACATATAGTTTGGGGATTCTGTGAAAATTGGGATAATATCTCTTAAAATTTGCAGTAAAAGCTGGGTTATCTTGTGTTGAATTGGTGGAAATTACCAGAAAAATTAGCATTTTTGGAGTGACATGCGATTTGGGGTATGACTAATCATATGGAGCAAGTTTTAAATTGCCTGTAGGTATTTAAGTAGACACTCTATAGGGTCATAGCAGATTTACAATTACATCTCTAAACTAGAATTTTACTCAAATGAGAATGTAAAGATTACCTAGCATGAATTGTTACAATTTTTGCAATGCTAAAATGTTAGTACAACTAGGAAAGAATGTTGTACATTTATTTATTTACTTATTTATTGTGGTCCATAGAGTTACTGTTGAGAGGATTGAATGAAATTTACTTAACAAACAAAATGATTGCTCCACTCTGAAAGCGGTTACTTACAATAACACAAGACAGCACACTATGCACAATGGAACTAAAAAGTTAAATCATTCAGACAATAATGATAGGCTTATATCCTTCCCAGAGAAAACAGAGGTACTACAATAGTCTTTTGGAAAATCTGTTTCAGCAAACAGGACTGATTATGAATAGGATGAATAGGATATTGACACTGTTAAGAAATATACATCATACAGTTATATGGAAAATGTTACAATTTCATTACTATGTTGGTAATTCATTCCTACCTTAAATTCTGCATCTAATATTTTAAAGTGATATTTCAGAACTAAACACTTAGATAATAAATAAAAATTTCCACTGGTGAAGAGGATGAGGTAAAAGGCTTTATTCAGTGAAATGATGGAAAGGCTTAGATTATTTCATTTGGAGAAGGGATAATGGAGAGTAAATGTGACAGTAATATTTAAGTAAGGCAAGTAGAACTGCAGGATTAATTGTGTCAAATATCTTTATCTGATGCTAAATATAGTCATGTTTTATTTTATTTCAATTATGGTTCATATAACATTTATAGCTCTGAATGCTTGAAAAAAATCTGGGACTGACATGGTAAATAAAAAAATAAATAAATGTATATATCTGTATAAGAAGGAATAAGGATAAATACACCTCTTACCTGGACGCTTGTCAGCATAGACATCTCCACAAGAAAGAGTGATAATCACCATAATTTCTATTCATGTCATTTTGTAAGTAATGTATACGAACAAATTGATCCTGCCAAGAAGTCTCCTGATAAATTCATAGAATCAGAATCATTTAGGTTGGAAAAGACCTCTAAGATCATCAAGTCCAACTGTTAACCTAGCATGTCAGGTTATGTATAATCAGGTAAAGACTTGGTAAAATATACCCTCTGAAATTAAAGATTAAATTGTAAAATGACTTTCACGTTCTTGCCTTTCCTAACTGTGAAGTTATTTCAATTAAGAAAAAGAGTATTTGAAACTGATGAGAAAGAAGAACAATGTATTGAATATTTCTTTTTTTCTTTACTAGAATCATAGAATCATAGAATCATAGAATATCCTGAGTTGGAAGGGACCCTTAAGGATCATCAAGTCCAACTCTCGACACCGCACAGGTCTACCCAAAAGTTCAGACCATGTGCCTAAGTTCACAGTCCAATCTCTTCTTAAATTCAGACAGGCTCGGTGCAGTGACCACTTCCCTGGGGAGCCTGTTCCAGTGTGCAACCACCCTCTCTGTGAAGAACCCCCTCCTGACGTCCAGCCTAAATTTCCCCTGCCTCAGCTTAACCCCGTTCCCGCGGGTCCTGTCACTAGTGTTAATGGAGAAAAGGTCTCCTGCCTCTTGACAACCCCTTACGAGGAAGTTGTAGACTGCGATGAGGTCTCCCCTCAGCCTCCTCTTCTCCAGGCTGAACAGGCCCAGTGACCTCAGCCGTTCCTCGTACGTCTTCCCCTCAAGGCCTTTCACCATCTTCGTAGCCCTCCTCTGGACACTTTCCAACAGTTTCATGTCCTTTTTATACTGTGGTGCCCAGAACTGCACACAGTACTCGAGGTGAGGCCGCACCAGCGCAGAGTAGAGCGGGACAATCACCTCCCTTGACCTACTAGCGATGCCGTGCTTGATGCACCCCAGGATACGATTGGCCCTCCTGGCTGCCAGGGCACACTGCTGGCTCATATTCAACTTGCTGTCTATCACGACCCCCAGATCCCTCTCTTCTAGGCTGCTCTCCAGCGTCTCATCGCCCAGTCTGTACGTGCAGCCAGGGTTTCCCCGTCCCAGGTGCAGGACCCGGCACTTGCTCTTATTGAACTTCATGCGGTTGGTGATCGCCCAGCTCTCCAACCTGTCCAGATCCCTCTGTAAGGCCTTTACGCCCTCACTTGAGTCCACAACTCCTCCAAGTTTGGTGTCATCAGCAAACTTGCTCAAAATACCCTCTATTCCTACATCCAGATCATTTATAAAAATATTGAAAAGTACCGGCCCTAAAATGGAGCCTTGAGGGACCCCACTGGTGACCGCCCGCCAGCCTGACGCAGCTCCATTTACCATAACCCTTTGGGCCCTGCCCGTTAGCCAATTGCTCACCCATCGTATGATGTTTTTATTTAGCTCTATGGTGGACATTTTGTCCAGTAGGATCCTATGGGAAACCGTGTCAAAAGCCTTGCTGAAGTCCAAAAAAATCACATCAGCTGGTTTCCCTTGGTCCACCATACGGGTGATCTTATCATAAAAGGAAATCAGGTTAGTTAGGCAGGACCTACCCTTCACAAACCCATGCTGGCTGGGACCAATAACTGCTTTGTCCCCCAGGTGCACCTCAATGAGTCCAAGAACCAACTTCTCCATGATTTTACCAGGCACTGACGTGAGACTGACAGGCCTGTAATTGCTAGGGTCTTCTTTCTGACCCTTCTTGAAAATTGGCACAACATTTGCCAGCTTCCAGTCTACTGGGACCTCTCCAAATTCCCAGGATCGTTGAAAAATAATTGATAGAGGTTCCGCAATGACATCCGCCAGCTCTTTCAGCACCCGGGGATGAATCCCATCCGGACCCATGGACTTGTAGGGATCCAGGTGGAGTAGCAAATCCCGCACACGTTCAGGGTCAGTTGGGAGTTTGTCATCCCCACCGTCCCGGTCCTCCAGCTCAGGGCACCCTGGGTCCCGAAGCCCATCATCGGCATTGAAGACAGAGGCAAAGAAGGCGTTAAGCGTCTCTGCTTTGCCTACGTCATCGTCTGTGAGGAGACCTTCCCTATCAAGGAGCGGCCCTATGTTTTCTTTAGTTCTCCTTTTTCCATTTACATATCTAAAAAAACCCTTTTTATTTTCTCTCACAGACACAGCCAGCTTCAACTCTAGCTGTGCTTTGGCCACTCGAACTTTCTCCCTACAAACACGAACAGCATCCCTGTATTCTTTCCATGACGCCTGGCCCTCCTTCCAGTAGCGAAACACTCTCTGTTTCCGCCTAATCTCCATTAGAACATTCCTGGTCAGCCACGCCGGCCTCCTGCCCCGCCTGCCTGACTTGCGATATTTTGGAATTGCCTTATCTTGTGCTTCTAGGAGGCATCGCTTAAAGAGTGACCAGCACTGGTGGACATCGAGGCCTTCAAGAGCAGTTTCCCAGGGGACCTTACTGACTAGTTCCCTGAGCAGCCTGAAGTCCGCTTTCCCCATATCTAGGGATGAGGTTTTGGTGGCACTTTTCCTTCTGTCACCATAAATTTTGAACTCAACCACTTCATGGTCGCTATGACCGAGGCGGCCACCAATCACCACAAAAATATTCTGACTAAAGTCAGAATATTTCTTTAGCTTCATGAAATGCTGCATCTCTTAGATTTGCCTCTGGCAGGTTTTATTAAATCTTTCAGGAATCCAAAAATGAGTTCAAGTTCATCTTATATGTAACACCTTAGGGAAGTGAGCAGGTACATTCTGTTTTGGCATATACCATGTGCATTTTTTTTTCACATGTTCAAATATAAGTAGCCTGTGATTAATATAGGATAATGTAATGGAAGTGACTACATTTCTTAAACCAGGAGAATTAGACAGTACAACACAAATTGATAGTGAACTGCCTACTCTCCATGTCTCTGGGTGGATATGTAAGTTACCATAATGGTTATTGTACAGTAAAACTGTTCACTGTACAGTAAAACAGACACCCACATATTTAGACATAAATTCACACTTAAAGTTTTTGTATACAAATTTCCTGATGGATGATGTATGTAGAGTGTCTTCCTTTTTAAAGGCATCTGGTCAAGGTCTTTTGCAATGGTCAAACACCTTCCCAGTGCAAAAAAGGGTTAATAAGAAAAGGAACAAGCCAGAAATACATGCAGAGGCACAAATCTGATTAAGGGATAATGACATAGAAAGATGAGAACAAACCTGGCTTGATGCAGGAATTTATAAGGATACGTGGAATGTGAGAATGTTTATTTTTCAGTAAGATTTCTTGTCACACAGGGATGAGAAGGGGGCAAACGCATATAAAACCTGATCAATTAGTGTTAACAAAGACAGCAAGTAACAAACCTGATCAACCACACTAATTGACAAGCAATCAAGAAACTGCTGGCAAACTTTGCAACTGGAAAGGATGTAAACCTGATGCTTCAGTCAGGATGTTGATTAAGGACTATTTGTTCTTATAGAAAATGTTAAAAAAAAAAAAAAAAAAGAAAAGAAAAAAAAAAAGAAAAAAAAAAGTGGACTTTCCATGAAAGAAAAAGGTTTCAAGTTGTTAGAGTCATTTGACAAGGCCTGAACACACAGTGAGAAAATCCTTCTCCCTCTAGCTGAGCATCTGTTTTCCTCTGATCAGACTAGAAATCTCAACAGGCCAGCCCACTGACTCCATGTTAAAAAAAAAAAAAAGTGTGTTACAGCTCAACCCTTTGCTCCCTTTATTGAAGGACTACCTTTAGGATATGGGAGGCATTTTTTTTCTGGCTAGAATATACATTTTAAAATTGGTTAGCTTACCCTGGAGCTCTAGGGTGGGTTACTTTTTCACGATTAAACCAAAATTGTCACTAAGCAAACTAGTTCTAAAGTCACATCCTTCCTTTTTAAAAGAAATGGGATTATCATTGACCTTTGCTTTCTAGTAACATTTACTTCCTCTGTTGGAATCGTTTTGCATACTGTTAGCAAAATTCTGTGTCCTGCTTTGCTCCAAAGAGGGAGACAAGCTGTGGAGTGATGTTCCTATGGCTCTTACAGTCAGATCTTTCTCCTAAAGGGGAAGAAAAATCATGGAAGTAAAGCATTAAATGTTACTTGACCATCCATTTCAACTCAAAGTCCAGTCACTGTAATACACATGTACATGACATTTTGCTTTAAACACCTTTAGAAACTGTTCATAGCACTTTTTTATTTTTTATTTTTAATAAACTATAAGAAGACAATATAGAATAACTGTTCACAAAGAAAAAAAATACGTCTGATTTCCTTAAGCATCTTCATAAACACTTCTTGTATACATTGAAAAGAACTAACTAGATCCATTCTGTCAAATAAAACTCTCCATGAAGACAACATGAGACACTGATTACCAGAGCAGATATATATTTAATTATCATTCTCTATGCTCAAATATTTTTCCTCAGAAATGTCTGATACAGCAGTATCTGGGGAATGTGGGGAGAAAAAAAAAAAAAAAAAAGAGTGTGATGTGTCACCAGTTAAAACAAGATATAACATTATCCAAAGTTATATCCTAGGAAATCCAGCATTGAGTTGTTTGATTGTTGGTTTTGTTTTGACTTTTAAATGATCTAAGAAAATTCTGTTCTGTGTACATGTTTTATGAGAAATGGATTAATATAATCTACTACTTCAGGATACCTCCTCTTGAGTGGGGTGAGTGGGTATTTTTACTGGCCATTTTTATCACATAATGTCAAAGTGTAAAATTCAACAGTTCATTCCATCAAGGGAATTTACCATGTTACACAGATAGATAAGTCTTTGAAAACGATGAGGGCAAAGTTTCCCTGAAGGAAATTTATGAATCATTCAGTATCTTTTAGAGATACAACATAAACTATATAATACAGGTTAACAACAAAAGACATACAAATCCCAAGGCTGCCTGTAACAAATTCTTGGTCCCTTGATGTTATTTAGGATTTGTACTCAGGTTAGCTTTCAGTTCAACTTAAGGAGAAAGGAATTCCTACTAATTGGTGAATTCTAACTTGATAACTGCCCCCTTTTGATGTCCCATATTAGCCCTAATTTGAAGGCTCGTGGTGATTTAACGTTGTTAGATAGAAAGGCACCACCACACTACTCTCTCACTTCTCCTTAGAAGGATGGGGAGAAAATATGATGAAGAAAAAATTCATGGGTTGAGATGAGTATAGGGAGATCCCTCACCAGTTACCATCATAGGCAAAACAGACTCAGCATAAGGGAGACTGATATAATTTATTGCCTATTGATAACAAACTACACCAGTGAGAAACCAGAAACAGACCAAAAAAAAAACACCTTACCTCCCATCCATCCTTTTCTACCTTGTTCCCCCAAGTGGTGCAGGAGAACAAGGAATGAGGGTTGTGGTCAGTCCATAATGCTTCATCACTGATGTTCCTTCATCTTGATGCTCTTCTGCTCTAGCGTGGAGTCCCTCCCACAGGATGCCACCCTTCCTGAACTGATTCAACATGGGCTTCCTACAAACTGCAGTTCTTGAAGAAGTGCTCCAGCATGGGTCTGTACCACAGGGTACAGTCATTCAGGAACATATTGCTCCAGCATGGGTGCCCCACAAGTGGCAGTTCCTGCAGGACCTCCTGCTCTACCACGGGTTCCTCTCTACAGGCTGCAACTCTGTCCTGAAGCCTTCTCCTGCAAGGGGCTCTCCATGAGACTCAACCTCCTTAAGGCCACATCCACCTGATTGACTGTGGGCTCCTCCATGGGCTGCAGTGTGGAGATCTGCTCTGCCATGGTTCCTGTGGGCTGCAGGGAGACAGCCTACTCCACCACGGTCCTCTATATGGACTGCAGAAGAACTTCTGCTTTGGCACCTGGAGCACCTCCTGCACCTCCTCCCATCCTTCTCCACTGATCTTAGTGTCTTCAAGGTTGTCTCTATCAACATTTACTCACGTTTCTCTCCCAGACATTCACAGCAGTTTATTTCCTTTCCTTGATCTCCTCTCACAGGGGCACAACTATCATCTCTTACTGGCTTGTCTTTGGCCAGCAGAAGGTGTCTTTTGGAGCTGGCTGGAATTGGCTGTTATCTAACATGTGGCAGAAGCCACCTTGTCACAGAGGCCACCCCTGCAGCCCCCCTGCTACAAAAACCTTATCACATAAAATTAGTATAGCTCCATATAATGCCTGTCTCCTTAACTGATTCTGTGCATAAAGATGGCTTTCCTCTAGTAAAACAAAAAAAGTTTTCTTTTGTCAACATTCAGAGTGAAAAAAAAAAGAAAAAGAAAAAAAAAGAAAAAAAAAGAATAAAAGAAAAAGAAACAAAAACAAATTCAGAAACACCCCCCCTCCAAAAAAAAAAAAAAAAGCCCCCCACCCCACCTAAAACCAACTAATCAAATCAAACCAAACCAGTCATCCCTCTTCCCCCCTCCCCCCTGCAAACAGCAAATGATCACTCCATTCCTAAAAAGACAGGGTTGTCTTTTCTATTTAAATATAAGGATAAAATATAAGATAAAATGTTACCCTAGTATTTAGATTTTCTTTTGTCTTTTCTCCATCACGAATTTGTGTTGCTGTTAACTATAAACTGTCTGAGACATTCAAAGCTTCCTATAGAATCTGATCAATTCATTTTTATACATAAATGCATTTTTTCCTAAATTAATTAGGACTGGATTCTCCCTGTATGTATTGTTTGGTTGTTAGACATGAATTCATGCTTAACCTCACTGACAAAGCTTTCAGAGAGACTGGGAAGGAATGGAGTGATCTAACTCACTTCATAAAGACGTGATAATTGTCATATTAGGAGTCTTAAAGATCTTCAGCTTGCTGCAAAGTCTAATAATACAAAGGAAAATCCTTTCACTGTGATATTCATGCCACTTATAGGACAGCATTTACAGTAATTAGGCAAGCCAAACTTGTATTCAGTGTCCTAACATAAGGGTGATTTCTCAATGTATATCATTCATGGGGAAAAAAACAGGTGAAAACATGTTTATGAATACAGAGTCTAAATACAAGAATATTTGAAGTTCATGATTTTGTTTGCTTATATGAAACTGAGATAAGTATTAGTTATTTTATTCCATCTTCTGAGTGGCCAGCTCATATTACAGTACTGACGAATTGTGTCCTATTCATAAACTGAGCTATATTCAACTACTGATTATTGGTACATTTGGAAAGGTCATTATTCATCAACTCTTAGGCAAGCATTAATGCATATAAGTAGTCCATTGAGGCATTCTTTTGAAACCCTCTGTTTTTATTTTGAAGCGTGTTTTCTCTACTTATTTTTCACATGCCCTCTCTAGAGGGCACAACCTGACAATATGTTGGATTTTGGAGCTGACCCCAGCCAAATACTTCTGAGTGATTTCATGGCAAGCATTTTGATGCATTGAGAGCAGTGTATTCTCGTGGATCTTATGGGGACTTCAGTCCAACTTTTGTTCCTTCATTTTACAAAACTGCTTTTCATGCCTCTCAAGCAGAATCACTCCTTCCTACTAGAAGTGCTTTCAGCACTTGATGTTAACAAGCTCTATGCTTCTCTCTGCAATGACTGTAGGAATGTAATGAGCTTCTGGCATTGTATGGTGTCACTATCCACTCCGTTACAGATAGTTACTCAAGAAGACAACATTATTATGCTTGGGATTTTATTTTCCTGTTAAATAATCTAATTAGGTTCACAAAGGAAACAAGTCTGCTTTAAAGTGTAACATTGACTAAATGAAGGTCTGAACAAAGATATATCCTTCATAAATACTATTTAGTATTATTAAATAAGGCTGTGACCAACCTGCTCTGAGAAGAATATCTTACTCTCAAATAATGAATATGCAGAAACTATTAGCACTTAGATATGAAGCAGATATTCTTCCTCAGCAGGGGAATGACAAAGTTTAAAATACTGGAAAGCTGATTCAATCTCTAACATTGGAAAATGAATCCTACTATAACTTGACAGAGTTTTGAAGGATTTCTCATTAGGAAAATATTATATCATGTGTGAATATATGTGAAGCAACACAATGTTAAACAGTCAGGATCAGATTCACTAATTAGATGAGATCCACACATATTTATCTGAAATACAGAAGGATAGGAAACTGGATTAAATTCAACATCAGAGAATTTCCTTCATATTAGATAATTCCATTCAATTTAATGTGTGGCAGACTGAGGCCATTTACCTGCTGTTTAAAAAATGGTTTAGAAAAATATCCAAGTATTAAAAAAAAAAAAAAAAGAGTTACTATCAAAATTTCTATGAGGGTTCTCTGTTTCCATCAGGCTCTTAGTGACTGTTCCAAAATGTTCCTGGAGAAGCACACAGATGGTCTACTCATGCTTGCCATTGGACAAGAAAGGAACCACCATCAAGACATGAACATTTTGCTTTAAGGATTACCAACTGGCTGTCTGTAGTCACTAGCAAGAATTTTAGTGCAAGAATTTTAGCATTTGAATAGAGAGAGAGAAAAAATATGTATCCCATGCTTTTTTTTTTTTTTTTTTTTTAAGTAACACTTTCATGTTAAAGATCTTTTTATTATTTTTCATCCCATGTTATTAGAACAATGACCTAAGACTGAGAAAATTAAATGAGAGAATTAACCATTGTCACTCTGATTTCAATTACACTTAAATTGACATATAATTCATATTCTTTTTCTGATTTAGTTATGTCTTATTTGGGGATTATTACAACATTCTTGTTAAAGTTTTGCTATAAAATTAACAATGCAAATTCTGTTTTGAAGAAATTCTTCTGCAAAGAACTATTGATAAGATACATGCCATTCTACATCTGCTGTCACCTTTGTCTTTGCTCTCTCTGCATGTATGTACTAATAGCTGCTTAGAAGGGGGAATGTGTATTCTCAGATACCTTTCATTTTCTTCTTTCTCTCTTTCTCTCTCTCTCTTTTTTTTTTCTTTTTTTTTTTTCTCTAAGTCCTTACATTAAGTAACTGTTAAAAAAATAAATAAAAAAATAATTGACTATGTAGTGAAGGGAGATTGAATTTCTAGTATTGTTATTTGTATAGTAGATATACAGTAACACAGTAACTCAGCTGAAAACTGAGTAATAGCATAGCTGTTTCCCAGCATAGTAACACTAGGTGAGATCACAGTAAGTGAAGAAATAATTAGAAATAGTGAAGATCACAGTAAGTGAAGAAATAATCAGAAATAATTATAAGAAATAATCACATAAAGAAATAATTAGCATGAGAAAATTTTGGAGGTGCAGCTTTGTTATATGTTATTTTTGTTTTTTTCTTGCTTCATCCTTGTAATTAAATAAAAGGTGATGAACATTTCTATAAAAATAGAATGGTAAATCTGTTTCTATTTTAGATGAAAAACAGTGCTGAACTATGGAGCCAAAGATAAAATAAATAATTTTTGTATTTAGTACTATAAAGTATTTACAGGACCTAAAAAACTACAGTGAGAAGCAAATATTAAAAACATATCTTGCTTCATCCCTGCAGTTGCTTTTGTATTTTCTTTCTTTATCTCTTGGTAGAATCACATCCAGCTGTCCATGGTTTCTCTTTGTTAAGCTCATTTGGAACTGCCTCTGGACCTAAGCTATGTTAAAAAACAAAAGCATTTCTCTTTCTGCTTTTACCTCCACAAAGATGTCCTCTTTAGTCAGCTTAAGCAGAGGAAAGCTTCATTTCTTTCAGGGTGTACACATCACGTAAAATTCTGTGCCTACCTATCATACTTATTTGCTGTCAACCTTGGAAAAATATTTACCAATTATCTGAACTAACTCAATTTGTTGGTTGTGCTGTTGCATTTCACACTTTCACTATGTAAGCACAGATGTGAAATGACTCTTTTCAAAGCATTTATTCTTCTCTCTCCACTTTTTCTGAGCAGTTTGGTAAAACAAAGCAAGTAAGTAGTGAGATTCTTGCAGTAAAATAGCATTCAGGCTGAATTTCCCATGAATTTCATGTCAGAGTAAAAATTAAGCTTGTCGTCCTTTCCTGAGTTATTTATGCTATTTTAGAGCATCAAAACTGATATATTTGATCCATATTTCATTCAGAATCAGATTTGTTTTCAAATACCTGGAGCATTTTTTTCCTGAAATGGTTTGAATTTATTTATTTTTTAATAACTCTTTATGCCTTATTTCATATCCTACAAAGAAAATCTCTTGATCTGTTTTCAAGGGCAGTAGTAGCAGTGCTACTAGGACAGTAGCATTGCTTAGATAGAAGAATGTTTCTAAGGAGCTCATTCAGTTCTCTCTAATGGTACATATGAAAATAATGTACATATATCAAATGTAAGTTATATTCTTATGTAAGTTATTTAGGTATGTCAGTTGATATATTTATATATATATGTCAAGAAATGGTCACAGCACCAAGCCTGCTGGAGTTCAAGAAGCATTTGGATAAAGCTCCCAGATATATAGTTTAATTTTTAGGTAGTCCTGTGTTATGCTAGGAGTTGGACTAGATGATCCTTGTGGGTTGCTTCCAACTTGGGATATTCTATCATTTTATGACTGTATGATTGCAATGGGCTGCCCAGGGAAGTGGTGGAGTTTCTGTCCCTGGCAGTATTCAAGGGACATGTGGACATGTTGCTAAGGGACATAGTATAGTGATTGCATTCAATAGGTCAGGTTGATGGCTGACTTGATGATCTGGAATGTTTTTCCCAACCTAGATGATTCTATGATTCTATAGCCATATAGACATTTAAATGCATTTGTGTACACAGGTATACATGTATACATGTGCATACATATTAATTTATATGGTTTGCATTTTAAGCATATTTTAAAATAAAACTGAATTAATTTTTAAGATTTTTTGTGTGTTCCTAGAGACAGATCCAAGAATGCATGTATGCATGAATATTTATGAATAGAGACCCTGGGCTGAAAATACTGTATGTTATCTGAAATACAGTAATGTCTAATCACGTATTTTCTCCATCCAACTGAGAGTTAGAAAGCTGTTTCTTAGATTAATTATTTTCCATTATTTTATAGAAAAATACAACTTTAAAGTCTAATTCTCTCTTGAAGTCTACTTCAACCCTTCAGTTAACTTGGCTGCTATCATCTGAATTACCGTTTAGAACAGTTAAGTATATAGCTCAAAAATTACATTTATGTGATTGCACATCCGTTGAAGAGTTGTTAAAAGAAAATATGGTGGCACAGGCTATGAAATAAAGAACTAAAAGGATACATTATGGTCTGTGAATATTGGAGATGTGGCCTAAATCTATTCTAATAATAACGGAAGTTTTCATCCATTACATGTGAGTAAGCAGAGAATGGTCATATACAGCTTAGAGGAACACTTTAAATGTATCCAGCTCTAAAATAATCTTTTTTATTTTTTCAACCCAAATTTATTTGCAAAATTAGAAACAACAACGACTTGACCTTTTTTTCTCTACCTATTTATACAGCGATCTATAATATCGTTCAACAAAAGACCCCTCTCCAGAAAAAGGAATAAAAAGACTATTTTTTGATGTCTATTTTTTTTCACTGCAACTATAATAACATCTGAATCGAAGTTATTTTCTTTCATGTTACATCTAATATTCCTTTTATTTGTCTTCCCTTATCCTTGGAGAATATTGATATTTTTTGTGTCAGTCATCTGTCATTGATAATAGATGAATTTTTATTTCTTATTTATGTGGTGACTAAACAGATTCCTGCTGAAGAGTGATATAGAAAATGTTGCTGACCATTAACACTTAGGACTGCCATTAAGCTGTACTAAATTAATGGGTAATGTGCTGCAAGGTACAAGAAACAAAGACGGTAGCAACTGGTTCTTTCAAAAGCAGAAATACTTCAGACCTTTTCTCCAAGCAGGAGAAGATTTGTATTTAGGCCCATCACAATTCCTGTAGGAATATTTACATAACCATGGTATAACTAGCTGCTACCCTTGCTGAAATCAACAAGAGGAGATTCTGCAGGTTAAAATACCAATGCAATTACACAAGCATGAACTAGAATATACATACCATTGTAAGAGATCTAGCTGCTACATAAGATGGTTATACTATCTTTTTCCTGTTTTTCTAATGGCAATCCCATAATTCTGGCATTCTCTCGTCTACAATATTACAATATAAGAGGTGACAAAAACTCTCGATTTCAGAGGAGGTTATAGTGTAATGCATAAGTTTTATTTCTGAGAAATATGGAGTTAAATATCTTCAGACAGAAGAAGTCATGGATACAGAAATACTGTATAAATACTGTAACCTCAACACTGGTATATATTAATGTTGAAGATGCTTTTTCAGCTGAAATTTCTAAGGAAATTGGAAATTTCCTTGCATTGTCTGAATGGCTTGTTTGGCTTTGTATGTGTTAGATGACTAGTTGGATGGTTAGATTCATACCTCCGAGGAAGCACGCAGGACTAATCCAACCCCCTCAGATATAAGAAAACAGATATAATTCTGCATTTCCCAGAACCAGGAATTTCAGGTGCTAAGAGAAATATAAGGTGTCAGTTCTCTCAGTGGCCATATGCTAGCTAAGTAGTTCAATAGGTTTTCCTAAAAATACACCTTTAAACTGAAGCATATCAGGAGTTTTATCATATCTCTGTTTTAGTTTGTTTGTTTACTTGTTTGTGTGTTTTCTTGTTGACATAAACTTCTATACTTGACTGCATTTAATCAACAGAAAATCAATGCCTTTAAGTGCCTCTTTTGGCATGGTTTACTTGATCTCTTAGATACCTACATAATGATACATGATGATAATTGTCATCATGGTTTTTTTTGTCATCAATTTCTATCTATTATTTCTAAGGGGACTGGATGATGACTAGCTGAAATGTGACTTTGCATTTGATCAGATTAAGCCTATTCCTAATATTTACCTTAGTTATTTCCTCATCATTTAAGGCCATCCCTTATTCTGGTGGTTGCATCTTAACATTTTGAAGTCCTCTACTGCATTGATAGTAATATATCTAGCATATAACTAGATATCATTGCTAAATGGAAGAAATGTTATACCTTCATTCAAGAACTGCAGAAGCAGTCCTTGAGCAGCCTGCATATAATGATAGATTAACTGGATAACAGAAAGCCTGCCTAAGAAAACGTCTCTACAATCACTCTAAAAGGTCTTCTACCCTGTATTGACATTTAAGTTTGCCTATGAAATTTCTCATAATTTCTTTATTTTTATTTCATTATTATTATTATTATTATTATTATTATTATTATTATTATCATCATCATCATTATTTCTATTAGTAGTAGTTCTTCAAACTCAATAAATTGGGATTTGTGTCATGTAATGCTAGTATAATAAGTACTGCCAATTGTATTACAGTTGAACATTGTAATCTTTTTATTATATATTAATAGATAGTAAAGTAATCTTTTTATTATATATTAATAGATAGTAAAGCTGGCTACCAGACTGAAGAATATGTTGGATTTTCAAACATATGAAAACTTGTATATGGTGTTGAGGACTTATATATATTGCTGGCATACAATAAAGTATAAATAAATAACCTTGTACTTAAGAAAATGTAATATTGATGGATAAAGTCTTGATGCTATTGCTAAAGAAAAAAGATCTTTGTAACTGACAGACAAAGTTTTGCATTGAGAAATGGAAAAAAAAAAAAAAAAACAACCTATGCTGTTTTGCTATTTTTTATTTTAAATTGCATTGTCATTAAAAAAAAAAAAAAATCATTAGAAATTTAGCTTCATGACAGAAGAAACTAGGAACATCGAACAATCCAAAATCTCATATTCATTCATTCACTTATTTATTTATTTATTAGGGGGGATATTTGACTTCTACAGAGAGGAAAAAGTCATATTTTTATATTTCATAATATTAATATTTCATAATTTCATATTTTTCTTATTCTAATTTAAGTATTAAAATTTCTAAAGTACTAAGAAATCCCCATCTGTTAAGTTCATTTTTTTCAATTTAAGCTATATAGAGAAGTACTTCAACATTTTTGTAATGATACATATATCACTTTCTGTTCTTTTAAAAAATCTTTTCTCTGATGAAGACTCCAGAGATTAGCAAGGAGAGTCATAGACTGAAAAACAGTTAACATCCTTGAACAGAATTAGTAAAAATGTGCTGCTAACATGCCTAGGTACATGAAGAGTTAAACTGTCCTTAGTTGTTACTAACAGTTATGATTCATTTCCTATTCTCTTTTCTGTTCACACACACCAACCCTTAAAATTCCTTAATAAATGTGTACCCAGTTCTTGTTACACAGCCTCTCAGTCTTAAGATATTATTTATTATCCTATTTTTTAAATCAAAGTCAGTTAAGTTTTGAATGTTTTATAAAATACCAGAGTATTTTGGAGGGATGTATTTTTTGTGCCACAACCTTCACAGAATACCAGTCAGAATCAGTTTCTTACCATTTCCCATTCTGGACAAGTAAGCATTTCGGTGGACGATATAAAGTAGTGCAGTTTTAGCAATAAATATTAAGTGATAAAACCCCACCCCTCACTAGCTGTTCATCCAGGTAGTAAGAACATTCCTCTATGAAAGAATAAATTTCTAGAAAACTTAAGTCCTTGTTTTTGATCATTTAAAGAATATTTTTACCCAGAGACCTTCCGCTTCTCTGCGGGAGATATTCACCTGATTATCTGTGAGCAAATTGAATGTCTGCTTTATAGACCTAGAAGATCTTCTTTCATACTTAAGCATCTTTGGAACTTTTTAGGCAAGTCTTTTAGAGTTGGAATTTGATGAGATGTTGCTCAGAAATCCTACAGTTTCTGCATCCAAAACATTAGTGTGTAAACAAAAGGGTTTACATTAGTAAAGTCAAAGAGAAACAAATAGCTTTTTCCTTTTTCTAGTCTGTTCATTTCCAGGCTATTGTATGTGGCATATCTCACAATGAACAGGTTTTATTTGTCAGGATCGTTACAGCTATGTATTCTTTATAAATAATTTTCTCCCTGTAAAGCAACAAAAGTAAACATGACTAGTTAAATCACATCAAGATATGCAAAAATAGAAAATGTTTTCTAGATGTTCAGGTTCATATTCATGTGTGAACAGAAAAATAGAAATAGTAAAGTCACATTGCTATGTCTTGTTATCCTTGTTATCTTACTCTATGAAGTAGAAATATATGAAGAGCTGAAAAATTGATGGTAATGTTTGTTCTGCATCTGTGTAATTATGATTAAAAAAAAAATGAAAAAATTTGACAATTTATACTCATAGTATCAAGGCCATAAACAGCCATACATAATTCAGCTAAAGCTAAAAAAAAAATAATAATGAGTCTATCTCCCCACTGTGTATAGCCATCTAGCCTAACTTTTTATGTTAGGTTTGTAATCTTAGTCTATTTAATCTTAGACACACCTATGCTGAGTGACAGAGCTCTGGGAGGAGGTGAGTAGGTTGAGGACCATCAGGGAGTCAAGGATGGAGACAGACTCCTGGAATCACTCCCTACCTTCTGTGAGACAGGCCCATTGGGCTGAAGGGACACACAATATGGAGGATTCCCTATCCTGCCTTCACCCAGCTGCACTTAAGAGGCAATGGCAACAACTTCCTGAGTGGTGTGGCAGGCATGTCTCCTCAGTGACTACCCCTCCACCATCACCCCCAGGTGCTTGTGTGCAATAGGTTTGAGGACCTGGAAATGGAACCAAACAACATTGAGGAGCACAGTTCATCTGGCTGGAGGTGTCACTGAGCTTAATTTGGCATATGCCCTGCATCAAAACAGTTCCCACTGAGAGGAAAAAAAAAAAAGAAGGAAAAAAAAAAGGGTTCTTTCGTAGTTTACAGATGTAAGACATGAGTAAAAATAGACAGATAGAAAAGAATAAATAGAAAAGATATGAGATATAAGATATGAGATATAATAGTTTTCCTTTCAGAAATATGAGGTTATATAAATCAGGTAAAAAAAATCCCATTTCTTAGTTTATGAAAATGTTATATATATAAATATCTCTCACTATATATAGATAGATATATGTAAAATACTATGTATTTTCCCTAGCTGGTTCATCAATAATTCTTTTTCCCTGCCCATCAGTTATTTTTCAATTTTTGTTTCCTTTCTACAGATATGTATATATGTATAAAATTTGATTTCTGCATGATTTTATTTAATATCCTTGATATCAGTAATCTATCCTAACATTCCTCCTGAAAAGAAAAGAAAAAAGAAAAGAAAAGAAAAGAAAAGAAAAGAAAAGAAAAGAAAAGAAAAGAAAAGAAAAGAAAAGAAAAGAAAAGAAAAAAGAAAAAAAAAAGAAATAAAAGGAAAAAAACAGGTCAGGAGCAACTTGTGAGATGAAAACTTTTGATAGGGCACTTGTCATGTTAAAGCTAAAGACAAGTTTTCTGTCTATGAACTAGCAATCTTTTAATATAACTAAGCAACTATTGAATTATCTGCTCTATATGTCTTGAGACTTCATCTGAGTCTTACAAAATACTCTGGCTCTGACCTTTTCATGCATGATAAGTCAAATGTGGTGACATTATCAAAATCTGTATTTTATTATTTTTTATATTCATCACTTCTCAACACTATATGAAAAATGATGTCACCTTTTTTTTTCAATTGCAATAAAATATTTCTGTTATTAAGACCCTACGAGGCATGTCAGTGCAGAAAAGGATGTCATATATTTTTGTTCAACTGATATGCTTTTCTACCTCACTAATACAAACCCCGTTCCTAACTGAGTGAGGTTACTGCAGATTTTTATCTGAATTTCATGTTTCAAATGCTAGATCCACTAAAATCAGAAAAATCTTACCAATTTTTCCACATAAATATTGTATCAGACATAAAAATGAATTGAAGTTGAATTTATGTCACTTGTAGACAGGTATTTTCAAACGCTATTATTTGGAGAAGGAAGACCATACGGAAAGAGATTCCAACAGTGATATGTTAATTGGGAAATTAAAAAGCATAAAAAAAAAAAAAACAAAAAAAAAAAAACAGAAATATTTAGACCTGTTTACCTGTAGGTAAATGAAACAGTGATTTCTATAAGACTTTCAAGATAATAATATATTATTATACTGTAAATACCGAAATACTGTAAATATATTCTTAAAATTATTTTGCTTTCCATTAGGCTAATTTTTTTTTCCCCTGTCCTTCAGTGAATGTACTTTAATGAAATACTCTATTGTGGATGAAGATCACAAGTTAGATATTCTTGTATTTCAGAGAAATAGAGTTAAGACGAATAATAATTCTTTTGATTGACTTATGAAACAAAATTTTTATATTGTGATTTATCTTTCTTGTCTGGTCCAGTCTTGCTCTGCTCCTCCCCATTCAATTTTACATAGAAGTAAAACCCAAAAAGTAGCAGTTATACACTGACTTTGTTGTTTAATAATAATATCAGACAGTCTATATATCAATCTAGCTTCAGTCATAACGTTAACCATGTAGTTACATATGTAAGAACATGAGTGACAGTTTGGGAATACATCAGCAAAGAACACAAACGCTATTATAATCACTATATTTTTGTTCTTAGGTGCATTCTTACTTTAATATTTGTTCCTACACTCACTCTGACTCATTTAGTCAAAGTTGAGTTTAACATGAACTGTACAGAGTATAGATGATAAAATATAGATGATAAAAATGTACTTTTCCTGAATTTGTATTGTGTTTACATGGCAAGGTTATGGTAGTTGGGGGCTGCAGGCTCTGTGAGAAGAATCCAGAAGCTGCCCCATGTTAGATAAGAGCCAATTTCTGCTGGCTCCAAAGAGACCCACTGCTGCCCAGACCTGAGACAGTAAGTGATGTTTATGCCTCTTTGAAAGCAGATTTAAGAAAGGGAAAAAATGGAAAAAAAAAAAATGCTGGACAAGAGCAGCTGGGAGAGTAAGGAGTGAAAAACAGCCTGGCAGACCCGAAAGGTCAGTGCAGAAGGAGGGCAGGAGGTGCTCCAGGCACGAAGCAGCAGTTCCCCTGTGGCCTGGGGAGAGGCCCCTGGTGGAGCAGGCTGTCCCCCTGCAGCCCATGGGTCTGCAGCCCATGGAGCAGATCTCCACTCTGCAGCCTGTGGAGGAGTCCCCAGTGGACCAGGTGGATGTGGCCTGGAGGGGGCTGCGGCCCATGGAGAGCCCCTGCAGGAGCAGGCCCCAGGCCAGAGCTGCAGCCTGTGGAGAGGAGCCCACGCAGGAGCAGGGGGTCTGGGGGGAGCTGCCGCCCGTGGGGGACCTGTGCTGGAGCAGTTTGCCCCATGGTATGTGGGAGCAGTTCTTGAAGAGCTGCTGCCTATGGGCAGCCCCTGCAGTTTGGGAAGGACGGCATCCTGTGGGAGGGACCCCACGTGGAGCAAGGGCAGAGAGTGACTATGAAGGAGCAGCGGAAGCAAAGGGCTGTAGGCTGACCACAGCTCCAATTGCCCATTCCCTTGCACTGCTTGGGGGAAGGAGGTAGAAGAGGATGGATGGGGGGGAGGTGTTTTTAGTTTGTTCTCTTTTTTTTTTTTTTTTTTTTTTTTTTCTCACTTCTCTAGCTTGTCAGTAATAAATAGCATATTGCCCTAATCCCTATGCTGAGTCTGTTTTGGCCGTGATGATACTTCGTGGGTGATTTCCCTGTCTTTATCTCAAACCTTGAGCTTTTTACATCGTATTTTCCCTCCCTTTTCCACAGACAGGTTGAAGGACACGTGATAAGAAACATATGTTTTTTATTGGATGCAAGTGAAAAGCTTGTAGGGATTGTGCAAAGGTTATTATGGAGTGGTTTAATGTCATAGTGGTAATTTGCATAAGTGTGGAAAGCTTAGGGAAAGAACCAAAAGGGGAAAAAAGGAGGGATCCAGATGGACCAGAAAGATACAAGAGCAGAAAAATAGTAACTAACTGGGTGTAAAAAGGGTGTTAGTCTATACACTTTGCATTAAAGAGTACAGTTAAGGCAGGGTGGCAGAATTAGCTATCCCTGAACTCAGGATGACTTTGCAGAAGTTGTTTCAGAAACTAATCCTATCCCTTGTTTATCTGTTTATGAGACATTTGATACTTTTTTTTTTTTTTTTTAATTATTTTTTTGTGGATATAAATGCAAAATTAGCATGTTTTCTATTGAATCGGAATGAAAATGAACTTTCTTGGGAATAAAAAAAAATAATAATGAAGGAAATTAAGATCTTCCCATAACATCATTTTCTGGCTTCAAATGTGTTGTTTGTTTTAAATTCTGGAACAAATTTAAAAAAAAAAAAAAAGTTACTTTTTTTTTTTTTTTTTTTTTTTTTTTAACTCCAGCAATATTCCTTGTGTTGCAGATTCAGGTTGTGTGTCGAAATAAATTTTTGATGCTATCTAGTACTATGTATTTTCTCTAGCTGGTTCATCAATAATTCATTTTCCCTGTCCATCAGTTATTTTTCAATTTTTGTTTCCTTTCCACATCTAGCCCTTTCACAGCAATCACTAGCAGGAAACTTTACTAACAGAATGAATCCTTTTGAAGTCAGTAAAACTCAAAGAGTCTCATATATACATAATTCTCTAAGTTTTACTTCAAACTACTGTTCATATATTTGGAATGACTGAAACTAGAAAACATTTTCTAGATATAAATCTTAATTGTAAGTCCCATGAAGTGGGGAAAAAGAAAATATCTTTTGTTTGGAGGAGATATTCTTTCCTTTACCTACCCACTCTGAACTTATACATGTTTTTTATATATGTATGTTTTCTTGAACATTAGTTCCTTTTGTCTCTTTGACTTGACTTGTAATCCTGAGCTATACTTGCATGAAGCTTATTTACATCATGTTCTGTCATTCAGGAGCATACTAATGATATAAAGTGTAATGGGTTTATAGTAATTTTGTACTTTATTGTATAAAAGGTACCACTAGGGTAATTGTTTAATGTTCTATCCATAGAAAATATATGTTTCTATACTGTGAAATATTTGGCAAATGAAGAGAATTCAGCCCTTCTGAGTAGCTCCAGACAACCTGATTCTGCTTGCCAGCTTTGAGGAGCCAGAGGACATCTATCTGTGAAATACTGCAGCATCTTTTTTTTTTTTTTTTTTTTTTCCTCTCGTCTGTGTTTTCCATTTGATTTACTCTGTTGCCTACCAAAATGAAAAGACACAGGATGCAGTGCTCTTCCATTGAATTTTCAGTACTAGACCACAGAGATAACTGATCCCCATGTTCCCAGTGTGGGTATATTCACTGAACATAATTTTACCTAGTAATTTATTGGTTGGCACTTTTACCTATGTACCTCTAGTGCATCTCTCAAAGTAAGTGGGAGCAGAAGTACAAACTTTAAATTGCATCAGCCTTAATACAAGTAAAACATAATAAAAAATAAGGCCACATGATTTAAAAGACTGGTAAAATTATTAGAAGTATCAGTTTAGTGAGAAGTGTTAGGCAAGAGAAATATGGAACTCCTAGGGCAAAATGCATTGTTCAAGGATTTGTATCACATTGGAAGCTCAGAATATCCAATTTTACCATATAAAACTCTTCAGTGTTTTCTTCCCAGGTGTATGCAGCTCTCAGTACTGATAATAATTAATTACTATTAAAATTTAGAATTATTTAAAAAACAAACAAAAAAAAACACAAGTAGTGTGCTAAATTATTAAAATAGTTGGTTCTATCTGTAGAAGACTTAAAAGCTGTGTAAATGCTGCATGAACAAGATTTCATATTTTGACAGTGAAAGCTATAAAATAACTATGATCCCTCTTTCCAGGAAAGAAAAGACACTATAAATTTTTTCTACTGAGTGTATCTTTTAACCAATAAACCAAACTTTGTTTTGTTTTTGTTTGTTTGTTTTCTAGTTATAGGTATGAAAACCAAATACTTCATCATTATTTATATTATTTAACCTGTATATATATATATATATATACACACACACATATATTTCTAGGAAATCAATGAGTGCTATATTAATATATTTTTATTCTCTCAAAAATGTTTAGCCTATTATATTTTAAATTAAATTTTAATTCAGATCAATATTTACTACAACCCCAATGAGTATCCTTTAGTTATGAGGGATATTACATTAATTAAGAAAACACTAGCTCTCTATGAAATCAGGTAACTTGGGCACAGCTGTGCTACAAATATAATGTTTTTCCACATAAATAAACCTTAATTAATTAATTCTTTTTTTTTTTTTTTGGGGGGGGGAGGTCTGGGGGGAAGGTGAATGAACAGGGGAAAGCTGTTAACTTTAACAGAAGTGATTAATTTATTTAATCAGGAATTGTTAGCAACATATGTTTAGATAAGGGTAATTTCGTCAACATCAATTTAAACTATCTCTTATGTTGAAAAACCTTAGGTCTTGTAAACAGCTCTGAATCTGTTCTGTGCAATGTTCTCCATAGAAATCTCTTCACATCAATGTATTTCTCATAACAGTTGAGCTAGTTTCAATTAATTAAGTAAACTACAGTTAATTACTTCTCACATTGCTGGGTCTCATAAAATGGTTTGTACTTAACCCGCCACTAGCAAAGTGCTAATTTCCAAGAAAACGCGCTTAGGATACTCAGTCCTATAGCGTTGTTTACCTTGGTGGATGGATACCATCTCCTGTACCCCAGCTGCTATTCTCATGCCAGTAGGAATTTCACAGAATCAGAGAACAGCTGAGGCTGCAAGGGATATCTTGAGATCATCTGGTCCAACCTCCTTCTGAAGTAGAGTTAGCTAGAGCAGGAGAGGCTGAGGACACTTTGGCTGTCTAGTCTGGAGAAAAGGAGGCTAACAGGTGACCTCATTGCTCTGTGCTGGGTCTGTCTGGGATGGAGTCACCTTTCCCTGCCCATGTAGTGCTGTGCTCTGCACTCGTAGCAGGAACAGCGCTGGTATCACTCCAGTGTTGTGTCTGCATAGTACTGGCACAGCATCAGGACTCCCTCCAAGCCCCCAAGAGCCAGCAGGCTGGGGGTGGGCAAGTGATGGGGAGGGGATATCGCCAGGGCAACTGACCTAAACCAACCTGAGGGATATTCCATAACACCTGATGTCACACTCAGCAATAAAAAGGGGGAGGGAAAAAGGCTCTTGTGTGGAAAGGGGTTGTGCTCCTAAACAACCAGTATGTGTTTTGAGTTCCTGCTTCCCAGGATGTGGCCAAACATTGCTCATTAATGGGAAGTAGAGAATAACTCTTTTTTTTTTTTTTTTTTTTTTTTCTTTTTTTTCTTTTTTTTTCCCCTTTCTCTCTGTGCTTCCGTGCGGCCTTCTCAAACCTCAAGCTTTTTGTGTCGTATTTTCCTCTGGGAGGAGGGAGAAGGGAGAGAGCGGCCATAGTGGAACTCAGCTGCCCACCTGAGTAAAACTACCACATGCTCTCAACAAGTTCCTGAGGAAGGGAAGTTGAGAAGAAGATTCTGATCCTTTCTCCCTGGTAACTGATGACAAGGATGCATGGGAACAGCACAAAGTTGCACCAGAGAAGTTTCAGACTTCACATTAGGAAAAAAATTCTTTACTATGAGGGTGGTCAAACACTCTAACTGGCTTCCTAGTGAGGTGATTGACACCCTCCTTTCAGAGTTATTTGGATAGTGCCCTCAATAATATGCTTTGGTTAGCTCTGAAGAGGTCAGGCAGTTGGACTAGACGGTCTTTGAAAGTCTCTTTCACGTGAACTATTCAATTCAAATTGATTTGATTTGGTTTGATTTGATTGATTCTAGGTTGCCCAGAACCATATCGAAACAGGTTTTTGTTACCTCCAAGGAGGGAGACTCCACAACTTCACTGGGCAGCCTTTGGCAGTGCTCAGTTATCCTCACAGGAAAGAACTGCTTCTGGTGTTCAGAGAGAACCTTCTGTGTTTAAGTTTGTGTGCATGTCTTGTTCTGGCACTACTTCAAAAAAATATATTTTCTAAGTACTAAGCAAGTTACTAGAAAGTTCTTGCAATTAAACAAACAACAAAAACAGAAAAAAAAAAAAAGTATTTTTAATTTTGTTTCCCACAAAAAAGTCTGGTTTCTACCAAATGAAATGTTTGTTTTCTACCAAATTTCTTTTCAACCATTCTCTGTAAAATATTTAATGAAACAAAAAGGTAAGAACAAGTGGGCTGTGTCATGGAAAATTTAGGAACTAATTCCCAACAAGATAAATAAATAAATATATAATGTTCTTCTATTAATTTTGTATTTTATAATTAATTTGTTAATTTGTAGTTCTATATTAATATGCATTGTAGATATTATATATTGATATCTATATATTATATATTGACCTCTCTATATGTATATATACATATCATTTCAACTTCTCAGCTTCACTATGAGAACAAGGTGTACATTACTTCACAACCTGTTTTGAAGACAGATATCAATGGTTTATAATATCGTATCTATGAACTTGTTATTCATGAACTCTTATAATACTTAACGTTAGTCTCCTGTTGCTGCTGTTAGGAGAAATTACGTGCTAAACCATCTAGTTACAAAAATTATAACTAGGCAATATTTCCAGTTCTGTTTCCTTTTCCCCCCTTGGCACGTGATTGACCATCACTTTGAGTTGCACTAGCTTTGAAATGTTTATTGTGTTTTTGTATTCTTGTAGTTATATCAGCATATATTGTAATAAACTTTTCATTGAGTTACTCCAAATCAAGTGCAAAGCTATTCACCATTATATATAATGACACTTCCATACAGAGGGGGCTATGATAATTCAGAAAATGGTAAAGCCTGCTGAACATAAGTTTCCTTTGAGTTTTCCTCTCTTTTCCTGGTAGGAATATGTTCTCTGTTTTTATTTCTATGCCTGTAGCAATATTTCTGTCAATCCCTTGTTGTCTGAACAGTCCTTGTAAACTTCATGCAAATATCTACGTGGGCAGTTCTTGGAAGCCAAACTACTTAACAAAGTGAGCTTTATCAAAGCATTAAGCTGTTAATAAATGAAGAATGTTTACTCTCAGAAGAGTTTCAAAGAGTGTTTTGATGAAGATGAGATTTTTTTCTCTTTTGCAGCTGTCCTTGCTTGTGGAGGGGAGCTGGCAGCCCAGATCAGGCGGTCTGCCAGAGAAGAAGTAGGAGGAGGTGGGCAAGGTTTCAGTGCAGGTGTTCCTTTAGAGCTTGCTGTTTCATTGCATCCTAAACTATATCTGTGAAAGTAAGGCTGCTTTGTTCTTTTATGTATGCCACGTGTTATTTTTAACCATGATAAAAACCCCAGAAAACATTTGCACTAATTAGAATAGCAAAATCAAAGTGAAAAAAGACACTGCTCTATGATATAATCATTTTCCATCTTTTCAATAATGCTGTTGAGGTCATTCTCCTGTACAATTCATAAATAGCAATATTGAATGAAAATATTCACAAGTAACTAATTAAAGCTTGACAATATATATATATATATATATTTTTAATGTTGTCATAGAGATGTAACTTAATAGTTAAGTTGTCCAAGTTGTCCACAGAAGTTGTTTAACATGTGGACATTCCAACCTGCTAAGTGATTCAAACAGAAGCTGAATTTCTATGCTGCTTTTAGTGCCTGCTCTTTCAGACTTTGTTATAGTTCCTGAACTGAAAGATAACCTTTTTTGTCGCTCTCTCTGATTATAGTGGGTGTGTGTACTATTTTCTTTGCTTATGATTAATGTCTTTGTCCTTTGTTCAACCTAATGTATTTCAATCTAACTGAAATTCCAAGACAAGACCTTGGAAAAAACAAACAAACAAACAAACAAAAAAAACTTTTGAGTACTGTTTATTCACTTAATTTTTGATAGACTTGATAGACACAAGACAAAGACAGAATGACCTGAATACACCACACTTAGGGACTTCAGATCAATAATAATAAATTCAATTGTCAATAAAGTCTTCATGATTAGTTAAGCAAATAATACTATATTATTAAATATTTTATATCTGAAGGTTTTAAACTGAACATCATCACAAACAGTAGGAAATACAATTTAAAATATATTGTTGAGAGGATTACAAAACTCTGTTTTTTCATCACGGTGCCAAACCATTTGAAAGGAACAGAAATTTCTCCTGCTCCTTTAGGCGCATACTGCTGTCCTACAATGAGATACCCAGGAGGCATAAACAGGTATTGGTCTTTCTTCTGGCTTTTTGGTCTCTTCAAACAGTGGCAGAAGAAGGTAATGCAGAAAAGAGATTCAAGTATTTATGCAAATTGAACATAACTTGTTTTTCAATTTATTGCTAAATCTTAAAACTAAGGAGCGAATCATGTATGATGTATGATTTATTTTTTTCTTTTTAAAGTTTTTTTTTTTGTCCAACATTGAATATTTCATTTTTCCTGGCAGGAAATATTGCACATGAAGTACTTGGAATAAAACCAAAGGGTGTGTAAAATTAGATCCACAAAGCCAAACACACAAGCTCTCATTTTTCAGCCGGCAGATGGACACAATGTGAGCAGACTCACCGGCAGACTTACCAATGCATTTCCCTATGTCTAAAAGAATAAGTCTAGGGTTAAGAACTGTTTTCTCTCTTATTGACCACTGTGTACTTAAAATACTATGGAGCTGCTGTGACAGAAAAGACAGAGGGATCTTCCATAGACTCTTCCTTATGGTCTCCTGTAAAGAACATGTGGTGGGTCTTCATTTGTGTTGTCACCAAGGAATCTTTACCTATAAAAAAAAATGACAACAGCAAAGATTTCATCAGTCCAAATTATTTCAATCAGGCCTCTTTCATTACTTGTAAAGATCCACCTTCTTCATATGACTTCACTATAAACGGTGAATCCATTAAACCCGAGTCCCTCTCCTCACACCATTTCCATTTATATCTGATCTTTTCTCCCCTTTCATTTTTGGGGTACTTTATATCTTTCCATCTTGTAATGTCAAAAACAATTCTCTCATTACATTACAGTAGTCAAAGGACAGAATTATTTTTTTCTAACATGAAACCAGAGTAAAGGCAAATATGACTTTTACTTTACTGATACTTCTATACCATTATTTTACTTCTTTTTTTCTTTTTTTTTTTTTTTAACAGGGAAAAACAAAGCAAAACAAAAAAAAATATTACATTTTAAAGAAACAAGGATTTCTAAGCTAGTATGTCAAAGTGATGGCTCTCCTTAGAAGATACTGATGAAGAAAAAGAGAATAATGAAAATGAATAGAAGAGCATTATAACAAAGATGATTTTCTGCCTTTGTCAGTAGATAGTTAAGCACAGAAGACTGAAAAGAATTATTTGGGGATTTACTTTTTGGTCAGAAAGGACATAGTTTAAACATATTTTGTTCTTATACTCTACATCCTTTTGCATCTCTTGGCTTCAGTGATAGAGCTAAAGTTGATACTGTTTTTGAAAGCTGACTAAAGGCAATAGAGGAAGATTGTATTGCCATGGTCATAAATTATAACTACGCTTATGGGGAACAGAATTAAAGTAATAGAAGGCTCTTAAACAGTGAAAACAAATTCCATTGGCTGCAAATTGAATCAAGACAATTTCAGATAGGAATTGAGCATACATTACTTAATGAGGAGGAAAACTAATTGTTAGACAAACAATATTCTGTTCCAGTGACTTCTCCATTACATTAAAATTTTAAATTAATTAACAAGTTAAAGGCCTTTTCTATCCATAATTAGAACTGTGTTAAAAGCCTGTTTTTGCAGCACAATAAAAATCCATTTGATCTGAAAATTTTCTATTAACTTGCCTAAATAGAAAGACCAAAAAAATATATTTTTTTCTTTGTTTCAATTTTCAGTAAAAGCATGACAAAAGGAAAAAAAATTGATAAATTTAACTACTGGTCATAGATTTGGCAAAAAATAGCTGCTCTTAAACCAAGTCAGAAATTCAGCAATTACAGCCATTGCCTTGAAATTGGAAGACTGTCTCAGGTAGAAAATGGATTGGAAATTGTGTGTCCTCTGTCACATCTGTGCTGCTGAATATTCTGAGGTGAGTTTCTCTTTGTTAAATGTCATTGACTAACCTAGAAAAAAAAATAAATCAGTCGAAATAAGTGAAAATATTAACCCAGTTTCTTTGGTAGGGCAAATGCTCTTATCCTGCCTTCGGAGAATTCAAGACCCCTACTTCTCTTGTTCTCTTGTACTATTATGTTATATATAGTACTACTTCCAGGCTATATCACAAAATATATCACACTGGTATATCATAAAAGGAACACTGAGTTATTTCTTTCTCCTCACATCATCTTTCTTAATGCCTTTGGACACACATTTCTTTAACACGTTACAAGATTTTATATAAAAATAAAAGGAAAAGCATCTATATACCCAGTACTGCCCTAAGGAAGAAGATCTGGTATTCTCCATTCTACCCCCTATAATCTGCCTGACAATTAGTTGAGTCCACTTTGGTTTTGAGTGCACCACATTACAGTGGTAGTTTTGCAGCATTGAGAGCTGTGCAATACAGAAATATCACTAAGGCATCCATGTACAGAAATAAAATGTTCTACTTTATACAGTGTTTACATGGGTTTATCTCAAAGCAATGTCTTTAGACCTTTGCTTTTTTTCATTTTTATACGGAATGACTGACATATATACATAGATGCAAATATTTTTCAAAACACAGTCCTAAGTGATCTGAAATAACTAGCAAACCAATCTAAATAACAGCAACAAAACAACCAACCAAACAAAAACACTAAGGTGCTAAAACAAGACCATTTTTATGTTCATGCCTTGTGGGCTGACATTCTGATACATTCATCATTCCCATCATTCCCTTGTCATTCTTATTTTCAATTTCCAATATAAAATCCTGGGATACAGCAGAAAAGAGCATAGGATCTATGTAAGGTGTAGATACTGTAGGACATACGTTATTACATTTTAAATTATCAGTTCAAGCTATTTTATTTGTACAAACATCAGCAAAGAAAACAAATGACATGGAAGCAAGCTGCACAGCTGGATGATTAGTAACCAGCAGTAAAAGTCTGTTAATCTTGAAATAATTAGCAGGATAAAACTCTAACCTCACTGAGAAAAATTGTCTCCGTTTTCCTTCCCTCTGTGCAGAGGGATTTCATAAGCGTTAGAAATCAATAAGTGCCATTTAAACCCTCATTTAACCGTTTAGATAGCACTTAAGTGCTGCTTAGACTTTATTAGTCACATGTCGGCAGGTAAGACGACAATACAGGTAAAGAAGAGGAAGACATGCTAGATTTTTCATTGTGAAATGGAAAGAGTTAATGGAAATCCCTCTCCAAAAACTAAACCCAGAAATGATTCACTAATTCTAATGTATTATCAATGGAGCCCTTCTCTCACTATATACAACAAAGAAAAGCAGTAGGTAAACAATGCTAGTCAGGAACAGTTTTTTACTGTAATATAGTAATAAATACCTCTAAGCCATCAAAAGAATTATACACAATCAATTCTTAATGAACAACATGTTCAGTAAGCTTCTTCAGCTTTTTGTTAACGATTCATGGAGAGGTTTTTTGTTTGTTTGTTAATGATTGTTATTATCAACCAAAAATAATCAACATTATTTTGATATTAATGTATGTTCCCGATTGTTTCTGCCTCTGATAGATGCAGATACATGATTATGGTTAAAAGTCTGTATCCTCATTGAAATTGGGAGCTTGATTCTCACCAGAAGAAAATATGAAATAAAGACAGAAATATTAACCCATTTGGGTTCATTGCTTTGGTTTGCTTTGGTGAGAAAGATGAATTACAAATGTGAACAGCATTGCCATTTGAATGTAATCTTCAGTGCTGCAATGTGTCAAAGGAGAAGAGAGACATTAAATAACATGGATTAATTCAGGATGTTACCAATATTTCAAGTGGATATAATGAATATACTTCCCTCATCTCCCCCCCAAAATACTGTCCAATCTTGTATTTATGAACTTTGCTACATATTTCTGTGTCATAAGTTTAGCAAAAAGTATAATCTTCTGTGTTTTGTTTCTTTTTTTCCCTATCAAGAAGAAATAAGTTGTTTTTCCATTACTAGACCGAGATCATCCTCTATGCTGAATGATTTGAATACATGTCCCTTCAATGATTTCCTTCAATTTAATCTTAATTTTAATTGGTTACCTTAAGGTTTTTCACACATGAAATTTTTGAAGTCAAAATGCATTAAAATATATATTTGGCTTGTTCTGTCTAGGTCAGCTGTCTTAGTGTCTGAGCTGATATCTTTCATTTCTGACTTGGAAATTAACATGACAGGACAGAGTTGAAGGTTTCTTTTCTGACAGATTTCAGTGTTGCTCACATGTTGCTCAAATATTGCTCACATGCTATCTACATGCGGACATAGAAAATGAAGTGTTTTTTTGTTTTTGTTTTTGTTTTTTTTTTTTTTTTTTTTTTTTTGTGGAGAACAACCACTAAGACTTCTCACCTGATTTTACTTGTCTTCTGTGAATCTTCATCTCAGCTTTCTCATACCCAACAGTGAGTTCTGTGTTGGATACCTAGTTTCAGACAGTTCAAGGATAAGTTGGGAGACAATTTTGCTTTGTCCAGTGCCATCCACAACTTCTGGTAGTGAATGGTTTGTTGTTTTCCTGGAATTGTAACTTTTTGAGGAACAGCTCTTTGTTCACAGCTTTGTGTAGATTAAAAAAGAAAAACATTTAATCATGGGCAACAATGATTGTTCCTGATTCATGCTGAAAGTAGAATACATGCTATTTGATGCACTTCTTTCTCTCCCATTATTTGGGGACCTGAGAAAATGTCTTCATGCAGACATTGTCTGACTCCCTGTTACTCTGTTACTCCAGGCATGAAACCAAGCAAAGTCTTTTTCTTTCCACTCTGTATTGTATCTCTGTGCATAGGTCAGAGGATAGCACCTCTCAGTGCCAAATAAGAGAGAATAAGGGAGCAATAAGTGGCTGGGAAGATGATCCTAGCAACCTACAAAGACAATCAGTGTGCTTTGGAAGAAAAAGGAGGGACTCAGCTTGTCATACTGATATTCAGGAGGAAAGAGCTAAATGGGTGGGTGTTGAGGAGGCGTGTAGCTTATTTGGCATGCCAGGATAAAGTGGACTACTATCAGCAATAGAATAAGCTAACACAGAAATTTCATCCTTTATTTAGTCATGCCCCTTCTTTACAAAGGTGATAGTGAACGACAGAGACTATTGAGTAATTGACAAGCAGAAGTTTCTAAGGTCTATGGGTGAGGCAGCTCAGGCTAGGTGAATTACTAATCTAACCCCTAAACTTTGTCCCTAAGCTTTGACCTAACAGAACAGCACATATGAGAAAATATTTAAGCAGAAACAGGTGAAGAGGAGGTGGAATGTCAGGTATTGCACCTAGAGTTACAGAGAAAACAAGTATAAAGGAACTTTTTACAATGTTGTTTTGAAAAATGTTGCTACATACATGGTTGGACAAGTGGGCTAAATCCAGTTACCTTCATGTAAGCTCCAGTACTAGTTGGCAGGCCGTGAACAGCCAAGATGCCCATGCAGAACTGTCATGTTGATTAGATGCAGCACCCATGGGAGATCCAGGATCTTCTGTAGCAGGAATTAAAAAAAAAACATATTTATCTTCTGCAGCAGGACTGGAGGCCAAAGAAGGAAACATTAGAAACATGCAATTATATGCTTATGTGTAAGATAACTGAATCCTGACTTTTATTCTGAAGTGAAAACTATCCACAAGCCCAAACAAAAATACAATCCATCCCTTCATTGGATCAATTTGAAATAAGATTTACCTAACAGTTTGTTATGGTGACTTAAGGTTTTGTTTTCTCTCTCTCTCTTTTTTTTTTTTTATTATTATTTTTTTCCCTCCCTGTTCCCCTTTCCCCTTTCTCCTTTCTTCTTTCCTTCTTTTCTCTTCTTTTCTCTTTCTGTAAGCATCTTCCAGAAAAACAGCTAACCCAAACATCTACAAAAAGATATATATGTTCTATTATGAATGATTGTTCAGGTTGCCTCTAGATGCACAGATACTATTCACCCAAGACCTGTTCTGTGGCAGGTGAAAGGGCAACCCACACATCCTCAGAGCTAATCTCTTTTTCTCACAGAAAGAGAAATCTTTATCTGTATCCTTATCTGTATCTTAATCCTTATCTGTATCTTAATCCTTATCTGTATCTCCTGTGGTGAGTAACCTCTGGTATATGCTGTTGCATATACCTTAGTGCATATACCCTGCACTAAGGTATTGTGTGAGAGAGCTGCTTAGCACAGCCAGGGAGAGAGCAAGGAACTTTCTGACAAATAAGCAGTAGAGCTAGTTGAGTGCCAGTGCCTGAGGCTGCACCCTAGACCTGTGCAGTGTGCAAGTACAGAGTGTCAAAGTACGATATTACAGTATTAGTTCCAGTATTAGTTCTGTTTTTCTCCACTTCCCCTTCTGTTGGGTTTACTAATGAAACCTTCCATCTTAAAATCTACTAAAGCAGATTTGTGAGGTTATCCACATATATGCTTTTTTTTATTTTTTCATTTTTTTTTTTTACCTTTTTTTACTTTCATAAAGGAGATTAACTTTTTATGTGCAGCTTTCCCCATCTAAGTTCAACAGTCTGTAGGTACATAGTGCAAAGATAGGTCACTTCCTTACACGTTGAAAAATGAAGTTAGTCCCAAAAGAAACAAAACAGCCTTGCTTTCCCAAGCCTGTTTTTGGCTGAGGCTGAATAAAGCAGAACCCCAAAAGACAAAACTGTCTAATTCAGCAATGACTCTCTGCATTTTTGTTAATTTCTTCTCTTCATTGTACCGTGTTACATGAGTTTGTCCCAGCCTTGCCTTGATCAGTAGGTGAGTAAGACAAATAGTTGCTGACAGCAATGTAAGGGAGACCTAAATGTCATGAACCTTGGGATGGGCAAGGGAGTTACAAGACAAGTTACAGGAGAGCAATACCCGAAACTTCTGGGAAGTCACTGTGCAACCATCCATGTCAGCATGAGCCAGCGTTTAGCAATAAAACGCCACTAAGGGAAATGGGGAAGACATTGTTACATGGCTGTTTGGCAGTATGTGGAGGCAGAGGAGCAGGGGGAAGGATGCATTGATGTCCAGGAGATGCCCAGAGGCTGACCCTGAGGCTGGTGAGAGCAGGAGTTGCTTTCCCCCTTGCAGGCTCAGCACTGCTGGCTTACTGTGGTGGGAATATGGGCAAGTCTCAGGGAAATGTAGTTCCCCTGTGTAGCTTTCCCTACCACAACCAATTCTTTGTTTGGACCAGTTAACAAATTGAGATTAGCATCATCCTGTTGCCTGCTGTGTTGCTTCCTTCATGACATTATATTTCATATGTAATTTCTTTAATAGCAATTTTTATAATTTATCTTTTTCTCTTTTGCATGCTGACTTGGCAATACTGTTGGTCAAATGCATGATCTACAGCTTCTACACTAATCACTGGGAATGTTCTGGTACACATTAATACTTGTTTTCAATGGTAATTCTTATACCATTAGTTGCTCATGTAACCTATGTCCATAACTCCCATCAGTATTTTTATTATTTTATTTTGTCTATCCAAAGTCTCATCTGAGCATTTCATGACTTTTCACTTATTTATCCTTGTGGGTCAAAATAAAAAAAAGATAAAAAGTCAAATATGCAGATAGCAAACAAAAGACAAATACATCAGAAGAACTTCCACCCCAGACAGGTTTCTCCTTCTCCTCAACAAAACCTAAACCTGTTCTTTTTAAAAGGCCAGTAATTTCCAGTCCCTTTAAAAAAATAAGTTCATTTTATTGAGTGTTGCGATGGTAAAATAGCTCACAGGTTATCTGGGTAGCTAATGTGGCCTTCAGGCCAAAGATTAGGAAGCTTAACTGAAGGAGGTTAATTTTCAACTAGATACTTGAGAAACCAAGTTAAGTTCCCACAATTAATGCTCAACAACCATAAGAAGTTCTTTATTCAATGGTATTGTGAGGATCTCTATTTTAGTTTCCTAATTCTTATTAAGAGATATATGAAAAAAAAAAAAAAAAAAAAAAAGTCCAAAGGTTAAAAAGGATGCCTGAGTACTTTTATGTATATAAATATATATATATAAATAATCTCTACAAATTGAGAAACAAACAACACAAACAAAAATAAAAAGATAGCACAAAATGATGTTCTCAAATATGACAGCTGAAGTATGTGAACGGCTACTATCTCTTCATGCATTTTCAAGAAATTTGATATGTCTGATTTAATAGTTGAGGTTCTCTTGAATTAATGATACCCTGATTTTTACGAAGAGTTGGACACATCTCTCCAGCCCTGGAAGAAGGATGAATGTTGATGTCCTTTTTCACCTCCTTGAGTAGGTCCTCCACACCTACTGGCAGTAAGAACTGCATACCTGATTAGGGTCAAATTTACCTTAGAGATGCAGTGATGTTAGTACTCATGCACTGAAAGCCTCCCTGAAAATTTTTTCATTGTCGCTGTCAATAATAGAATGATTGACTAGCCCAGTCTTGTCATTTTGAAGGCACTCCACAGAAATAGACAGGGCACAGGCAGCACAAACTGCTGCTGTCCTTCCTTTCCTTTCCTTTCCTTTCCTTTCCTTTCCTTTCCTTTCCTTTCCTTTCCTTTCCTTTCCTTTCCTTTCCTTTCCTTTCCTTTCCTTTCCTTTCCTTTCCCTTCCGTTCCTGTCCTTTCCTTTCCGTTCCTTTACTTTCCTTTCCTTTCCGTTCCTTTCCGTTCCTTTCCTTTCCTTTCCTTTCCTTTTTTTTTTTTTTTTTTTTTTTTTTTTTTTTCTTTTTTCTTTTTCTTGGCAGGTTTTCAGTGCTTCTCTTCATGTTTTGTGAGGCTATATGCAAGGGAACTGGAAGTAGGATACTCGATAATAGAAACATCTACCTCTCCCAAAGAAAGAAATTCCCTGTGAAAAAACAGTGGTGCTGCTGACATACTGCCAACATCCTGTCTTTTAGTAGTTAATCCTCCAGATATTAAACTCTGTGAAATCTACATGTTGCAATGCCCAACTATCTTTAAATATTTAGTTCTAAGTGGATGTTTTAGGTCACAAAATAAATATCTTACAGGGCATGACTTCCAATCCCTCATTTTTTCTTACATCCTTTAAACTGTGTCACATCTCTATTGCTATCTTTCTCCCAGAGATAGTGATGTGTTCTGCAGAATGGATAATAGGGTTAGATTCACAACCAAAACTAATACATACCTAGAGAGATTTATATCATGTGGCCTTGGTTTTCTGCTTTATTTGATTAGTAGGTTTTTTTTTTTTTTTTTTTTTTTTTTTTTTTTTTTTTTCTGAACAGTGCTTTGTGCATTTCTTGTGGTTTATCATCTGAGTGAAAGTATCTTGCAGGATCTAAACATAATGCTAGATTGTTACATCCCTTCCTGACTGAGATTTTCCAACATGCCAAGGTCCCCTTGGAAAGTAATTGGACTGAAAGAGAAAACTAAACCAGAAACCTGCAGAGTTATAGGCATGTCTTGGTTCTCTTCTGAACAAAGAGATTGAGAATTTCATGTGAAATGTTTTTGACCTTTCAAGACCCAACCAATTGCTTCTTCTGATTAGTTATGTAGCAATTTCAAAACAACCCACATACAGACTACGGCTCCAATTATGTAGAATTTACAGGGGCACAATTGCTCTGTGTTCTCACATCAGAAGAGTGTGTTTCCACTTACAGCTGAAAGAGCAGCTAAATGTCACAGTCTGGTTGTAAATAGATTTTCCTGACAGATTAGTCAATTATTTCTATTTTCAAGATAAAGTACATTTATACAAAGTTTAAGTAACAAATCTGTCTACATCAGCAACTGTCCCAATATTTTGCTGTAAGGATTAAGTGTAAAAGTACAGGGTATGTTTGAATCAAATTTCAAGTTGCATGTGCATAGCACACTCTCTTGGTGCCACTTCCAGTGGAAATCATTAACACTCGTTTCTTCAAGCCTCCTGCTCTCACCATTATTGAAGTTCTTTACCTACATCCAGATTAAAGCTTCTTAACAATCAATGAAGGTTTAATTTATCTTTTCTTTCTTTCTTTATTTTTTATTTATTTATTTACTTATTTTATTTTCCTGCTGAAATCAGTATGTGTAGAAGTTTGAGATTCCACTCTCTTGTCTTGACACCTCTGATCTTTTAACAACTTTTTCTGAATCACATGAGCTTCAGTGTGCGTATGGACTTTTGTTTGTAGTTTAGACCATCTTTCTTATAAAGTCACATGAATTTATCAGTGAAGACGTAAGAATGGAATTATCAAACTCAGACTCTTACACATTGAAGATATATAGGAAAAAGAAACAACACTCTATATGGCTATTTACTTGGTAACAGTTGGAAAACACATTCTAACGTAACTTCAAGTATACAATCTTGAAAGAATCATAGAATTATAGAATGTCTTGGGTTGGAAGAGACCTAAGACACTCATCTGGTTTCAGCCCATCTGCCACAGGCAGGGATGCTACCCTGGCTTCAACTTGCCTATGGATACATGCAGCCTGGTGTTGAACACTTCCAGGAATGGGGCATTCTTCTGTCCACAGGCTGCAGCTCCAGCCCGGGGCCTGCTCCTGCAGGGGCTCTCCATGGGCCACAGCCTCCTCCAGGCCACATCCACCTGCTCCACTGGGGGCTCCTCCATTGGCTGCAGCGTGGAGATCTGCTCCATGTAGGACCCATGGACTGCAGGGGGACAGCCTGCTCCACCAGGGGCCTCTCCCCAGGCCACAGGGGAACTGCTGCTGCGTGCCTGGAGCACCTCCTGCCCTCCTTCTGCACTGACCTTGGTGTCTTCAGGGCTGTTTCTCACTCTCCACTGTCCTAGCTGCCATTGCGCAGCAGTTTTTTCATTTTCTTTAGTCTGCTCTCACAGAGGCATAAACCTAACTTACTGTCTCAGCTCTGTGAAGCAGTGAGTCCCTCTGGAGCCAGCAGAAACTGGCCCTTATCTAACATGGGGCAGCCTCTGAACTGTTCTCACAGAGGTTACTCGTGCAGCCCCCCAGTACCAAAACCTTGCAATGTAAACCCACTACAACAGATCTATTTTGTTGTTGTTGAATGAAAGTAAATATGTGCCAGAACAATAGTGCTACTGGTATTGAACTTTTATAATCTGACAAATAAAAGAAACAAGTTACCATCCAATCAGCTGAGTTGATATTATTAATATTTTTTCACCCTAATAATGTAAACTATCATTTGTTATTAAAAAAATATATAAATGTTCATTTTAATAAATAATGGAATTTTCCTACTTAATATTAGTGAATTTGAATTAAGACAATACAGCAACATCCAATTTTGAACTTTATGTATATTTATTTTTTTTTAATCCATTCTTTCATTGGAAATATCAACAGCAGTTTTACTAACTTTTGTCAGCAATAGAAAAGTTAGAGGACTTTCTGATTCATCAATATGTTCACTTAAATTTGATTCTAAGCAGATATTGAATATACTACACATTTACTGGTAAGACTAAATCATACATTTCAGGGTTAAATCCTTACCCAAGTAGAAACTCCTTTGTGTAGAACTAATGGAAGTAGGTTTTAAAGACTCCTGTGACATGCGGATAAGATAGCATGCTTGGAGTCACTCAGAATAGAGGACTTCAGAGTTGCAGGATAGTAGCAACATTGTATAAGCCATACCAACTTTATTTTTTTATGGCATTTGAGGAACATGAGGAGAAAGCTTTAGGTGCATGATATTCTGTATCTCACAGCTGCATTAAGAATCACTAAGCTTATTATCTTGGGAAGAGAGAATGTGTTTGTGTTGGGCACCTGCACCACTCACTACCACATGTTGTTCCATGCACCTGCTGCTGTCAAGGCCATCTGTGACCATGGCACCAGATGGGATCCACAAGTGATCTCTGGGTTAGAAAATTAAGTTCATAAATTATGAAGATCTTGAAGATTAAAATTTTGAAATGACCTCCTTCCCTTTATTAATGGCTGGGGAACAAGACATTTCTACCTTATACATACATGCATGAAGAGATGTGATAGGCAATGTGGCACTCTGTCATACAGGCATAGAAAACCACTTTGGCTCACCGAAGCTCGATTAAAAGCAGTAAAACTTGGCATAATGTATCTCAACCTTTGCATGCATTTTTAAACATGTTTTGCAAAATACTGTACCATTTGAAACTGCTAGTTTAGCTTGGCATTGCTGGTGGCTATGTTGTCACATTACATTATTCCCAAATCAAAGGCCAACAACTCACAAAAATGTAGAAAACCAAAAGTGAGATACAGTTTATAATAAAATGCAAAACGTTTCTTATTATATCTAATTATATAGTACTTGAACAATTTTCAGGCAAATATTAAAAACAAAATATGGAAAAAATAATATTTATTTTTCCTTTTCAAACAATATAGCTCTGAGGAGATATGGATAAAATAAGGAATATCATCATTTAAAACATATTTGTTTGTTCCAGAGGGAAAAAAAAAAACAAAAACAACATGTCAGCTCAGATAAGCTGCAAAGCTTCTCTGTGATAGAAAGAAGCCCAAATGACATATGGTCTGATTTTTTGGGTGGTCCTCTGGGGATCCAGGAGTTGACTCAATGATCCTTATGGGTCCCTTGTGGTTTCTATGATTCTAAGAAGCCCCAATGGGGCTCTCTGTCTTTTGTTTGGAGCAGCTTTTAAGCTGATTCTTGTGCTTGATCCTCTTTTGATTCATTTTGCATCTACATGCCTGTCTCTGGGCATGGGTCCTACTGATCATGTTTCCAGGCACAACTACATGCTTGAACCTTTGCAGTGACCTGTTACCATGGCCTTACCAGGTGTTCACTGGATTCTGAACTGGCTCTGGTCACCATCCCCAGCTTAGCCTGGCCCTGCTGGGTGCTGTGGGATGGGGCCCTCCTGGGGAGGGCCTACTATGACTGCCCATGGCACCTTGCCCTCGGGACAACAGGCCATCACAGTGCCCTGACATAGATGACCCCAGGTGTCTACATGAGATTGTAATCTGTGTTCCCACCCCAGGGAATACAGAAAGATTTTCAATTCATAATTTATTATTATTATTGTTTATTTATGTATTATTATTCCTTGGTCCTCGGGATTGCTCTATTAACTTCTCAGCTATTCTACATTGACTTTAATATGGGCTTAGACAGCTACTACATAGATACCTACACTTATGTGTCTTCATTACTGAGCTGAATTCTACTTCTCTGTTGTAGACAACTAAAATTAAAGCATCTGAAACTGGAGCCAATTTAACCTGTGGGGGCAGTGGCAGAGGATAGGATTTAAAGCTTCTTCTGTCTAAAGGAAGATATGGGGTCAAATAGCTTTTTTTTTTTTTTTTTTTTTTTTTTTTTTTTTAATAGCAAATTCTTTTTGTAAATCTTAAAAACACAATATTGCTAATACTAATGAACACCAACCATGCTTTTAGAGGACTAATTAGAAGTTTTCAAGTGGGATCAATTCAGCCGCTCCTAAGTAAGTATGATTTAGGGTGATTTAAGAAAAAAATATTCTAGGGTGACTTAAGTTCCTCCAGTGCAGTCTGCTTGGCCTCCAGATCACATATCTGTCTGGTGGCAGTTCAACGTGGATGTCTGAGGTACCCTTAAACATCCCAAATGGCAACAGGTGTTTATGTGTAGGAAACTGTTCCTCTGTAAATAGGTAACATGCCATTCTCAGCAGATGCCTCTTACGAACAATCAAAAAGCTAATTATCACTCTGTGGGTCACTGAGTTTCTGTATTTCCCAAAGCCCCAATTATTTACAGTTTCCACGATTAAAAATGTTGGGAGAATATATTTTCTTGCTAGAGTGCTAAAGTAAAGGTAATGTGCCTTGTAGTCTGTGCGAAGAGTAAAACATTAACATTACCTTTCAGGTATGATAATTAGCAACCTAATTTGTCTGAATGAGGTGAACATCCTCTGCAGAAAACCTTACAAAATATTGTAAGCTGAAGCCAGAAAAGTGCTACAGAACTGTTAATAAAACATCTAATATTCCCCAATATAATTTTCAAACTATAAAGAAATTTCCAACTATGAAAAAAATAAATCATATGCTTAGTGTGACATTACTAAACTAAATTGTAATTCACTGAGTATGTAGGTCATTTCTATTGATATTGTGATAGCTTGTTCATTGCTTGATCCTGTTTCAGCTTCTGTGCTACAACAGCCTTCAGCCTTTCCTGTCATATCGTCGCTTATATTGTCTAGAGTATTTTCTTGTAACTTGTCTGATCTCTGTGTATGTGGCACTTCGATGATTTATTTTAGTGGCTTTGACATAATATCAATTTTAAAAAATAATTTTCATGAGAGTTAATGAGTTTAAGGAATGTGTGTCAGTAAACTCTTAAATTAAAAGGATTTTTAACAGTCTTAAATTCTCTGGGTTGTAGATTATATTTCTATACCTTTGGTTGTTTCAGAATGACTGGTTTCCTTCAAAGAAAATAATACAAAGCAAAAGACACACAAGACTTCAACATCAATTTATTCTAATCACTGCAATTTTGAAGTATGTACTATGATAAAGGGAATAAACAGTGAACACTGATATTTAGCAAAAGTACTATAAAATTAACCATTGCAATGCATTCAGCTTTGGGGATGCCTGAAGGTCTCTTACCTTTCACAGAGGATAATTCTTGCATGGTTTTGCATGGAAGTGAAATGAATCAGCTGAAGTGGAAAAACTGGGAGGAAATTGTGTCAAAACAGTTTTGCTTAAAACGTGTAAGTAGGGGAGTTTTGACATAGAGCATTTTATCTGAAGGATTGGTTATCCATACAATTTAAGACATGGAAATAGTAACTTTTAGATAGTTCACTAAAATACAGTATAGAGTTTGATGTAATAAATAAACTATCTTCTAAATAGTTTCAATAGATCTTCTAAAGTAATTGTAACCAAATAATTAATTGAAATCTACCTAATTTAACTTTGATTCACATGAATAATTGTGAATAATTAGAATGCAAAGGACTTTTATTGCATATCCGTATATATACTTAAATGTATATGTAAAGCTGAGTTGACTGTAAACTATGTGGATTACGTGCCAGATGCAATCTAGGAACAGCAGCAGAAAGCTCAGAAAAAGTTAATACACAAACTTTACGTGCTTTCAAGTCAATAATCTTATCATGGTGAGGGTAGATTGCCACTGGAATCAGTAATAGCCAATTTAGCCTAGATTAGTTTACTCTGTATTTGCTATTATAGCAGGTATTCTCTAGTATTTTGTTTTTCAGTACTTTTTTCCACTTTTGAAATAGATTATTTTTTGTGGGATTATTATTATTTTTTTTAAAGTTCCTTGGGTGAATGTTCTAAAATTGTACAGGACTATTGAAGTCAATGAAAGCAAACTGATTTACATTTTCTGAGATCCTGTCTTTATGGGTAGACTCTAAAATGGTATTTAAAAATACATATTTTCTAAGGCTATCTTCCTTATCTGCCCACCCAGAGGCTCACTCATCCTTCTCAGTGGGAGAAGGGGAGAAAATTGTTTGAGAGAGTTCATGGTTCGAGACAAAGATTTGCTTACAATTATTGTCATGGGTAAAAAATACGTGACTAAAGGAAAAATTTTCTACCAAATAAAACAGATTCAGGGGAGGAGGGACGAAGGGAGAGAACGACACACGGACTGACATATGTTATTACAATACCTTTTCTTCCTGGTCTCCCAAGTCCAACTTCATTCTTTTATTCTGGACTCCTCCCTAAGAGGTGCAGGGAACACAGGGAGTTTGTGTCAGTACATGGAACTTTCTCAGTGCTGTGTCTTCCCTCTCATGCTTGTCCCTAGCTCTCTCATGGGCTCTCCACAGGCTGCAGTTCCTTCAGTAATATCTACCTGCTCTGGTGTGGGGTCCTCTGTGGCCTCCAGTTGGATATCTGCTCTGGTGCCTGGAGCACCTACCCTCCTATGATCTCGGTGTTTTCTCTGTTGTTTCTCATTCTTTCTGTTCTGTCCTTCTCTAAAAATCCAGAGTTTTCTTAAACATGTTTCCCCAGAGGCACACCCTGTGTGGCCACTGGGCTCAGCCATGCTCTGGGGTAGGGCCATTGGTGTCAGCTGGATGCAACTGTGTCCAGCACGGGGAAGCCCTGGCCTTTCCTCACAGAGGAGCCCTGCAGCCCTCCTGCTGCCATCACCTGGCTACCTGCACCTTGTACATTTCCTTAGGTTAGATGTAGTCATGAATATTAATGGATTTATAAAAGTTTTTGGCTATCTGCCTTATATAACATTTAAATTGCTTGAGCACTGCCAAAGAAGATGCAAAGCAATTATTGATTTTGATGAAAATAAAATAACTGTCCTTGTGACAATTACTTAAGAATAAATTAACACTATTCTGAGATGCAGTTTGCATTTGTAAATGTAATGAAATATTACTCACTTTTATATAGAATCATATCATAGAACCATTGAATGGCCTGGGTTGGAAGAGACCTTAGAGTTCATCTAGTTCCAACTGTAGTGGCTGGAACTGGTTGGAACATGTCAAGGTTTTGGTACCGAGGGGCTACAGGGGTGCCCTCTGTAAGAAGAATCCAGAAGCTGTCCCATGCCAGATAAGGGACAGTTTCTGCTGTCTCCAAAGGGACTCACCACTGCACAGAGCCTAGCAAATAAACAATGTTGTTTGCACCTCTGTGAGAGCATATTTAAGAAAGTGTAAATAAATACATAGATAAACCTGCTGTGCTACAGCAACTGGGAGAGTAAGGAGTGAGAAACAGCCTTGCAGACACCGAGGTCAGTGAAGGAGGACAGGAGGTGCTCCAGGTGCCAGAGCAGAAGTTTCCCTGTGGCCTTTGGAGAGGACCATGGTGTAGCAGGTTGTCTCCCTGCAGCCCATGGTGTACCATGGTGAATTCCCTGCAGGAGCAGGCCCCAAGCCAGAGCTGCAGCCTGTGAAGAGGAGCCCACGCAGGAGCAGGGAGTCTGGGGGTAGCTGCTGCCTGTGGGGGACCCGTGCTGGAGTAGTTTGTTCCTGATAGATTGACCCTGTGGTATGGACCCATGTGGGAACAGCTCTTGAAGAGCTACTACCTGTGGGAAGCCTGAGGGCATCTGAGAGATAGAAAGGAGTGGAAACAGGTCTCTGCTCAGTGTCTCAGGTAGGCCTCTTCCCTACCTACCTCACCTCCCTAGGTGCCCTTACACAATATGTTTGAGACCCTGGAGCTTGAGGGACAGGGTGGTGAGGATGTGGGGGAAAGTACACACAAGGGTCTGTTTGGGGCAAGGAATTTGACTCTACACCTCAAGACATTCTCCACCTAAAAGGAAAGAAGAGTAATGGTTATAGGCAACTTCCTTCTGAGGGGAACAGAGGGGCCCATGCGTCAGCTAGACCCTACCCATAGGGAAGTCCGCTGCCTACCTGGGGCTCAGGTCAAGGACATTACAAAGAAACTTCCCGACCTTGTTTGTCCCTACAATTATTACCCTTTTGTGATAATTCAGGCTGGAAGTGATAAAATTGATGAGAGAACCATGATGGCTATCAAAAGGGACTTCAGGGGACTGGGGCGGTTACTTGATGGAGTATATATAGGCTGGTGGTGTTTTCCTCTATCCCTTTGGTGGTGGGGAGGAATACTGAGTGGACCTGGAAGACCAGCTGATCAATACATGGCTGAGAGCCTGGTGCTGTCACAGGATTTTATTATTATTATTATTATTATTATTATTATTATTATTATTATTATTATTATTATTATTATTATTATTATTATTATTATTATTATTATTATTATTATTATTATTATTATTATTATTTATAATAATTAATTAAATATAATAATTAATTAATATAATAATTATTATTAATTATTATTAATTATTATTAATTATTAATATAATAATAACAATAACAATAACAATAACAATAATAATAATAATAATAATAATGTTATTATTTCTGATCATGAGGAAGTTTACTTGGCACCTGGCCTGATGGTTGCTGATGGGTCCCATCTGTCTCAAAGACTCTAGCCTGGAGCTGTCAGAGCTCATTGAGAGGGTGTTAAACTCGGTATGAAGGGGAATGGGGGAAAATGAGGCTTGAAAGGGATGAGCCTGGGGGAGCAGTCCCAGGGTTGAGGGTGAGAGCAATGGTGTAACTCAAGTGCATCAACACCAGTGCACACAGCATGTGCAACAAACAGAAGGAGCAGAAAGCCATTGTGTGGCAGGCAAACTATGATCTAGTTGCAATCACTGAAATGTGGTGGTACCACTCCTATGACTGGAGTACTGCAATGGATGGCTACAAGTTCTTCAGAAGGGACAGAGAACTAGGTGTGGCTCTCCATATTAGAGAGAATTTCAGGGGGTTGAAAATAGTAAGGTAATAGTAAGGTAAAGTCCCTGTGGATAAGGATCAGGGGGTTGGCCAATGAGGCAGACTTCCTGGTGGGGGTTGATTATAGTCCGCCAAACCAGGATGAAGAGATGGGTGAGGCATTCTACCAGCAGCTGGTGGAAGTCGCTCAATTGCCAACACTTGTCCTCATGAGTGACTTCAACTTCCCAGACATACATGTATGCTGGAAATACAATATAGCCCTGAGGAAGCAGCCTAGAAAGTTCCTGGAGTGTGTGGAAGACTGCTTCATGACTCAGCTGGTTAGTGAGCCTACCAGAGGGGGTGCCCCTCTAGACCTGCTGTTCATGAACAGAGAAGGACTGGTGGGAGATGTGGTGGTAGGCAGTTGTTTTGGGCAGAGTGATCATGACATAGTAGAGTTCTCTATTCTTGGTGAAGTCAGAAGTGGGGTCAGTAAAACTGCTACCTTGTATTTCCAGAGGGCTGCCTTTGAACTTGGTCAGGACACTGGTAGGGAGGCTCCCGTGGGAGTCAGTCCTGAAGGGCAGAGGTGTTCAGGAAGGCTGCACACTCCTCAAGAAGGAAGTCTTAAAGGCACAGGAGCAGGCTGTCCTCATGTGCCTGCCATAAGATGAGCTGTTAGGGAAGAAGTGTGTGGCTGAACAGAGAACTTTTGCTGAGTGTCTGGGAGAAAAAGAGAGTTTATGTCCAGTGGAAGAAGGGGAAGGCAACTCAGGGAGAGTACAATCACTGTACTCCATCAGCTTTCCAACATCAGCAGCAGTCATGGTGTCCAGAGAAGGACTATGAAGCTGGTGAAGGGCCTGGAACACAAGTCCTACGAGGAGCGGCTGAGGGAACTGGGGTTTTTAGTCTGGAGAAGAGGAGGCTCAGGGAAGACCTTCATGCTCTCTACAACTACCTAAAAGGAAGGTGTGGGAAGCTGGGAGTTGGCTTCTTCTCACAGATAGCTAGTGAAAGAACTAGAGGGAATGGCCTCACGTTGTGCCAGGGGAGGTTCAGGTTGGAAATTAGGAGACATTTCTTCTCAGAAAGTAGTCAGGCATTGGAAAGGATTGCCCAGGGAAGTGGTGGCATCACTGTTCCTGGGGGTGTTGGAAGGAAAGGTTGGATGTGGTGCTTAGGAACATGGGTTACCGGGTGATGTTAGTGGTAGGGTGGCAGCTTTTCACCCACCTTCTTGGCTGTGCTGCTCTCAATGTGTTTTTCTCCCAGTCTGTATTCATATTTGCATTTAGCCTTGTTGAACCTCATTAGATTCACATGGGCCCACTTACCTAGAGTTTTCACGTCCCTTTGGAAATCATCTCTTCCTTCTGACATATCAATAGCACCACACAGCTTGATGTCACCTGCAAACTTGCTGAAGGTGCACTCAATCCCACTGTCTATGTCATTGATAAAGTTATTAAACAGTACTAGTCCCAAGGCAGACCCCACAGGGGCAACACTCATCTCCAGGCTCCACCTGGACATAGGGCCACTGACAACATTTTGGGTGCAGCCTTCAAGCCAATTCATAATCCACTCAATAGTCCACTTTTCAAATCCATCTCTCTCCAACTTGTAGATGCCATGTGGGACAGTGTCAAAGGCGTCACAGAAGACATGTGCTTGTCTATGTGCATATATATACATATTTATATACATAAAACACATATACTGTGCATTATTTGAAGTAACCAAGTAACCAGAAAATGTTAACCAAGAGTGATATAGTTAGGCAGAGCAAGCATTTCATCACTGGAAAAGAAGTGAGAAGGAAATGTTTTTTCCATTGGATGAACACTTTCTAAGGTCATTCCCAATCCCTATTTATAAGTGTGAAAAATGTTGGAAGAACATTATTGTAATGCAAAACCACAGTCATACCCTTCAACCAAATGGGTACAGTAAGTATTTCACAATTCACTACGTCTGTGTATGGGAAGAACTGCTACTTGATACCAAATAAATTAGTTTTTCATATTTATTTGAAAATTTGATAGCTGAAGCTTTTATATGTTCATTAAAATATGTTCATTCATATGTTCATTAAAATATGTTTATTAATATATGTTCATTTATATGTTCATTAAAATTAATGTTTTATGCAATGTTGCCATGTGGGGATTCAGTTAACATTTTAAAGCATTTTTGTTGCTTGGACACCTGTCTATTTCTGACATTTACTTTACTTAAGCAAAGAGATGGACACATAGGTTTGGTGTTATGTCAGTTTAGATCACATTGTTGTCTTGCATTCTTTTATGTGTGTGCATGTAAGAGTGGTCCCATCTTTGTAACTTTCTTCTTGTATCAGGCAAAATTCAGACTTTTTTTTCCTTTTTTTTTTTCTTTTTTTTTTTTTTTCTTTTCCCCTCCTTTTGATGATTCAGCATTTTCTGAACAGGAAAACAGTAAAATTCAGTAAAATATCTAAATACTTTTACGCATATTTAGTATATATTCTAAAAGCAATGTTTCTAGGGGTTATTGGTGATCTTGTTATGCTGTAGAAACCATGCAGCACAGTCTACAATATCATTCCCAACCTTGTAGTTCCTTTGAAAATTCAATAAACTCTGAACTGGTCAAGTTGCCATAAATTCCTCTATTCTGTCTCAGATAGTGAATGCAGCAAAGATGAGGAAGTGAGACATCATCCTTCTGATTAGCCTGGAGACATCTGAAGAGTGTTACATGAAAAGTAATAAATAATTAAGTCTGCAATTCTGTCTCTATTTCTCAGTTCTGTACTTTGTGGAAAAATCTTTGATAGTGTTTTTGCTATAATTTACTCTGATTTATGCTCTGCAGTATTATCTCATGGGCCAATATCTTTTATTTCAAACTCCATTCTCCAGGCCTGATAAAAAACCCTTATTGAAAATTGCCTGTGTTTCCAGCTTTCCCCCTTACACCCTTTGTATATATATATATTATATATATATATACACACACATACATATTTAGTAAAATGTATATTAAATTGTTATTCTCAGCTATCAGGGACCTTATTATCTGTGACTTCAGGAGCTAGAAAAAGAGGAAAGAAGCCAGCAATTGAAAGCCAGTGTATTTGTTTGTATCACTGCTTAGCTACTGGTTCCAGCTTCCTTTTCTGTTTCCTTGGAAACAGATACTGGACAAGCAAAAACAAAGTAAAGGCTTTAAAATATTGACTTTAAAAAACTGTTCCTTATTTTAAAAACTGTTGTTAGATCCTGTCCTCAGAAGCATGAATTAAAATACTTTGCAAACTACTGCCATATGGTAACTTACTCCTATTGTTGTTGCAGCATGTATACCAGAGAGGTATTTGGTGGATAACCTTAAACAAATTATTCATTTGCATAATTTGCTCATATCTTTCAAAAATACAACTGTATGATTAGAGAGAAAGAAAATTGTATGGAAAAACTGTCAAAGCCACAACAGAGGGCAAGACCTCTCTGTCACATTCAGCTCCTCTATGAGAAACACTCTTTCCACTGTGGAAGCATTGCCTACAGGCACTTGAAAGTGCTTATTTCTGATATATTAAATTGAATAACATTTCAGTTGTATCTTTACCAGAAACAATATATACATATATATATATATATATATACTATATATACTATATTCATTCTAATTCAGGAAACGAGATACTTAAATATGTTCTGTATAAGTGCATATATATATATATTTCACTTGGGACTGATGAGACTGTCAAATAATCCATTCTTTAGTGGTTCAGTTATTGAAATCTGTATGCCTTTCTGAAATGTATCTGAATCTTGGTTCAACAACCTAGAACAGCTCTGGAAACCTTGAAAAAACAGGAGTTTTTAGCATTTATTTTTTTAATCCCTGTCAAAAATACTGGGACAGCATTATTTTTGAAAGTGGGTTTAGTCCTGGCCAGAACTGAAAACACATCCTGAAAAAAGACTGAGGGGGTGGGGGATGAGGACAGGGGTAGGGAAGGACATGGACAGGCTGGAATATCTGCTAATAATCTGATAATAATATCTGAACATTAATATTTTAAATAGTTTTCTAAATGAAAATATGAACAAGTTGAAGGCTAATGTGAAATACATTGTGTGTGTGTGTTGTAGATTTATATGTGTCAATTATAAAATGAGAGATACCCATGTTACTGACCTCTCAGTTAAGTATGATTTTATGAGAAGAATGTGAAAGAGAATCACCTGTTGCTCTGTAACAAAGCGAGTTGAAATCTCAAGGGCAATGCCTGACAGTACAGCCTTTTTCAATGAAGCTGTCATAGTGGCAAGTGCAAACTCTGATAAGTCCTGTTGTTTACACACAGTGTAAATTGTTGCTATATAACTGTTGTGATGACTGTACAACTCAAAACAAAATCCATTGTGTATTCAAGGTTTTTATGCTTCCAGACAGATGGTTTCCTAATTGCAAGCTTTCACTTGGTAATGTCTACTTTTCTTTTATATTCTTTTAGTTCCTGGCAAAATATGTTGTTTTGTTATATAGATAATACTGGAAAAATTGTGAAGGAAATGGCAAAAGGTTCAATTAAAAGATACGGATACAGAACTATGAACTACAGACATTGTATACAGGATATTTATGTTCCAGCAAGAATTTCTCAGGTTGTGAATAAGCAGAAAAAATGTCCCTGAAAATAGCATATTTTTCATTCTCCTGTTCTATGTGTACTCCAAGCTGTTGTCATAGACAAACTTTGGATTCCTTTTGTTCTGATTTCAATGCCTATGCTTAAATTGTTGCTTCTCTTCTCTTCTCTTCTCTTCTCTTTTCTCTTCTCTTCTCTTCTCTTCTCTTCTCTTCTCTTCTCTTCTCTTCTCTTCTCTTCTCTTCTCTTCTCTTCTCTTCTCTTCTCTTCTCTTCTCTTCTCTTCTCTTCTCTTCTCTTCTCTTCTCTTCTCTTCTCTTCTCTTCTCTTCTCTTCTCTTCTCTTCTCTTCTCTTCTCTTCTCTTTCTCTTCTCTTCTCTTCTCTTCTCTTCTCTTCTCTTCTCTTCTCTTCTCTTCTCTTCTCTTCTCTTCTCTTCTCTTCTCTTCTCTTCTCTTCTCTTCTCTTCTCTTCTCTTCTCTTCTCTTCTCTTCTCTTCTCTTCTCTTCTCTTCTCTTCTCTTCTCTTCTCTTCTCTTCTCTCTCGTTACAAAATGAGGTCACTAAGCTAGAAACTATATTCCTTTAATGACAAAAATGCATGTTTTACATTTCACACCAGAGTCTAATAGCACCTAAAACCATGAAAATTTCAAATGGGAAACAGCAACATGCAGAACTAATGGAGAGAGATACAACCACCAAATAGAAAAACAACGTTATTATCTTCAAATGACTGAATTTATAGCATGAAACAGAAAACTTCCATTTCTATTGTTCTCATAGATGTAAAAGCATTAATCAAGTGTTTGATAGGTTCAGATACAACCACTGTGTTAATGTTTTGCATAAGACCTAAAACCTGTAGCGATATCACACAAATTGCAGATCTGGGCATGTTTATTTGAACCAGTATTAACTTCAAAAGTAAAGGATGATTGATTAAATAGCAGCAAGGCATAATAGTTTAAAGCACACTTGTCATATTCAGTGCAAAATTTGGAAACAACAAATAGATACTTGTCAAAACTTGTCATTTATATGCTGTTGCATGATGATAGAATGCACGGTGTTTTAGGTGTCTCTTGTCAACAGGATGTAATTAACTGTGGCTACATTTAGGTAGTGTTTTTGCACACAAGATCAGCAGCTCTGAATCCCTCTGCAGGGAGTATGTTTGTTTAGTAAGGTTCTTAGCTTTTCTGAAACTCTGTCATCTGGTTCTCTCCAGGGGTTTCAAAGCAATCATCCCCCTACTCCAAGGAACTAGTAGTAAAAACAAAACAGAACATACCAAAAATTACCAGCTGCACAAACTCACTGAAACATATTTGGATTTTCATTTTGTAAAAACATCTTTTAAAAAGAGTTTAATCCTAAACTTTGTTTATGAACTACCATTATCTAGTTTATGCTGCAACAGAATAAATAATATTGTGTAAAAATAAAAGGTGTTTTGGTGAAATCTAACCAATCTGGAAGAAATATAAATTTTATTTGATCAGTCTATACTGATAATATGAATAATAAAATATTCATGTGTCTCCTTACAGTATATCTAATGATCATAAAAAATCTGTCAAATAAGAATGAAACCTATATGTGAAGCTTAGAATGCTTTTATGATAAAATAAAGCTTTATGAATATAATGCTGCTTCAGACACTGCATCTCCATCTGTCTTAAGGTATGTCATTATCCTGGCACTCAAGGTGCAACATTTTAAGAAGTAATCAGTATTATATACAATATATAGTAATATATATAATATATAGGTTCTGCTATTATCAACAACTTCAATGTGTGTCTCAAAGTGAAACGAGCATGTAGCTTCGCTAAGTTTTACTCATGTGAAATACTCTCTTTCCTTGCAGGTTTTCCCTCACTGAATGAGAACTTCCCTTTGGAAGTGTGAAGGAGTTCAGTGTTTAAAAAGGCTAACTTTACATATGGTTTGGTTTCCTAGGTTTTCTTGATAGTTTTGAAACAAGACAGGTTTTTGTAGAGAGTAATTTAAAACATACATTTAATGTAGAGTAGTCCAAATTGTCCTTTCCAAAACCTATATCTGTGCATTGGCTCTATAAAGCAAAACTACATCCAGCTACATCAAATAAAAACCTAAAAACCTAACTTCCCTTATTTTACTATATCAACTTGAAGAAAAAAAAAAAAAAAAAAAAGCTTATCTAAAAATGTTAGATTTTTATGTTACTTAATTTTTATGTTATTAAAAAAAATGTGAAATCCCATTAGATCCTATATTATCCATTCACTTGCTTGTAAAAAGCATATGAACATACTTAATGAAGTTATTAATTTATATCTCTGCTTTCCCGTGATCACAGAAACACAGAATGGTTGAGGCTTGAAGAGATCTTGAGCTCAACTGGTCCAAACTCCTGCTCAAGCAGGGACACCTGTGACTGGTTGCCTAGAACCATGTCCAGATGACTTTTGAAGATCTCCAAGGAGGGAGGCTCTCTAACCTCTCTGGGCAACCTGTGCTAGTGCTCAGTCACCCTCACAGCAACAAAGTTTTGACACAAATGTTTTGACACAACCTCCCATGTTTCAGTTTGTGCCCATTGCCACTTGTGTTGTCACCTTCCCTTTGCTTGAGAAGCTAAACAGTCCGAGCCATCTCTGTCAGCCTTTTGTCATATAACAGATTCTTATATGACAACATATTTCCAAATATTTGTATTTTCTGTTATTACTGTGTATCATTAGTGTTCAAAACACATTTTTCAATATTAAAAAAATAACGACATTAGCTAATTTCCTAATAAATTTTTAAGTGTAACAAACCTTCTTCCTCAATAAACATTCTCATCAACCCTCTTCAAAAAAACAGCCTTTCATTTAACCATAGGAGACAAAGGCATATACAATAGAGTTTAGGAGAACTGTTACTGATTCTTGTAGGATTACAATAGCTTACTAGCAGAAATGTTATTTTTAAATAGAGAATGTATTCAACTGCAATTTGCAAGCACTATCAATCACAGCAACCTTGCTCTGAAGAGTATATAGTTTGCACTAAAATATACAGAGCATAGTTACAGATGTCTCCAGTTTTAGAGTTTCATTGTACTGTATATGAATGCTAAAGAGATAACAATGGATTTGATTAGTTTCCAGCATTCGCTACTGTTACTTACTTTTTTTTTGAAGAAGTTGCGTGTTTGCAGCTGTATTATGACTTTTTTTATTTTAAAGCTTTATGTTCACATGAAGAAAAAGGGAAAATCAAGACTTGTATTCAATATTTCTGCAATTTGATGAAAATTATTTAAATTGTTTATTTGTCTTTTTATGTATTTTATTTTGCTTTCCTTGTTCAGCATGACAATGATAAATGAATGACAGATAAAAATGCCATCTTTCTATCAGCATCTCATATAGCAGTTTTAATAACTCAAAGTTTCCTAACCCTTCCAGCACATCATACTAACTTGTTTATATTGTCTCTGAAACAGACAGAAGAAATATAAGAGAATTGAAGGACAAACTAGAATAGATGGTCAAACTTATAATTTGTTTTTTGCAAGGACATAAATTTAAGACAAAAAAAGTATTATTTTGATCACCTTATTTAAAACACCAAGCTCCTGTATGTCATCTTGGATTGCAGTTTTTATACTTTGAAAGACTGCTTTAGTGGATTGACTTAATTTTTCTGGGTAACTCTATTATTATGAAAATATTAATGCTGTTTGTTTTTGTTGTAGCAGAGCAACAGAATAACTTATTAAAGCAATGCATTATTACAACAGAAATGTACAGACAAACCAATGTTATTTTAAAAAATGTATACTATTAAATGTAGTTCTAGTGCATTATATTATTGCATATAGAATTTATTTGTGTATTCTTTATACACACACACACACAGTCTATATTATAGATCAGTTTGAATATTGACAGAACCCATGCCTCTTTTTCTGAAGATCTCAGTCTGGAACATTTATTAAAAATAGGTGTAGCTATGTAGTTAATGAGGTACGGATGAAAAAAGATGAAGAGAAAAAGTTATGGCATTTGCCTTTTTTTGTGGGTGAGAGAATACTCTTCATTGAGAGCTGCTCATAAAAAGCAAAAACCCAAACCTACCTAGATTCCTGGCAACCCAGATGTCTCTCTTCTGATATATTTATTCTTAGCACTGTTCACATATGAACTCTTAAATAACAAAAATCAATACAATATAATTAATATAATATAATATAATATAATTAATATAATATATAAAAATAACACATAATATTTTGTGGATTGCTGCTTAGAGTCCAAGAGCCAATTTTCTCTCAAATAGTTTAAACTACCTCCAGAAATTAGCCATACAGAGCAACAATTTAAAAGCATTTAATAGACTCCCTCAACAGAAGAACAAAGCAAAGGGAAACATTAGATTTATTTATTTATTTATTTATTTATTTATTTATTTATTTATTTATTTTTATGCAAGCATATTTGCACCAAAATGTTAATAGTTTTTGTTGCCTTTTTTTTTTTTTTTAAATTATTCATTCTCTACTTCTATGTTGAAATAAGTTTAAAGCTGTGTGAGAACATACAAAAGAAAAAGTATTTTTTAAAAATGTCCTGTTTTCAAGCTTAATGGACAGGAACAGATACTGTAAACTGTAGTATCTGCATATTAGACTGCAGGTCAGATGTGATCCATGCTGTTAAAATTTTCTATCAGTAATTCTTTGTGACATTTTTCAAAGATAAGTAGTCCTGCCGCAAGTATGCTCATTTCCTGTCAAGCACCTGCAGGTCACACATGAACATGAAAGACAGAAATCTACACAGAGTAGTTTTTCGTCTTGAAATAAAGTTTCTACTGTCATATTACTGTGTTTGCTAGGAACTGAACCAAAGCCACTGATTGCAGAAACAAATCAGACATGCCTATGAACAAAGTTAAGTGGCATCATTTTGGCTGTGTGAGAATATTTTATTCCATTTTATTCACAGATTGGGTCATTTCTCTAGCTGGAAAAGAAGGCTCTAGTTGTCTTAACATGGCTCCTTCTCAATCTAGTGGTAATAGAAAATTTATTGCCCTACCTACACCTTTAGTTTGTAGATTAACGCTTTCTTGGATCTTGCAGAAAAGCTACCAACCCAATTGCTCTTGAATACATATCAGTCAGAATCAGTCAGAATAGCTACTATTTAAATTATTAAAGCTAGCCCATTTCTTTTTGTCTGAAATGGATTAAAGAACAATTGCTTATACACCTCACATAACATTTGAGGACAGGGATTGTAAATTTTTAATTTAGGAAAACCAGAACCAGAAGAGAATTTGGGTATATACATGCTCAAGCTGTTGTAAAACCCACTGAGGCAGTTTGTTCTTCATCTCCATAGTCATCTATTACTTTGTGGGATGGGGCAGAAAAGTAACGGAGAGGAAGAGCTCTAAGCGTATGAACAAGAATTTGCATGGGTACGTAAAACTGAATAAAAATTATATATTCATTTTATTTGTCAGTGTATGTGTCACTGGCAAATATTAATGTGCTTAATTTTACTAAACTAACCCCTTTGAAGCTTAATATGATGTTTATATATATTTGCATGTGTTACATGCATATTAAGTTGTTACTTGTCTGAACAAAAAAGCATACAGATACATAATACATAAAAACACATGGTCCCACGTGTCATCGCGGGACCTCTCTCCATTATTTTTTAACGATCTTGGGAATGTGGAGAGGTCCCAGTACACTGGAAGCTGGCAAATGTTGTACCAATTTTCAAAAAGGGTAAGAAAGAAGACCCTAGCAATTACAGGCCTGTCAGTCTCACGTCAGTGCCTGGTAAAATTATGGAGAAGATGATTCTTGGAGTTATTGAGGCGCATCTGGGGAACATTGCAGTCATTGGTCCCTGCCAACATGGGTTCATGGGGGTAGGTCCTGCCTGACAAATTTGATTTCCTTTTATGATAAGATCACCCATCTAGTTGATCAAGGGAAAACAAGTGATGTGATCTTCTTGGACTTCAGCAAGGCTTTTGACATGGTTTCCCATAGGATCCTACTGGACAAAATGTCCAGCATAGAACTAAACAAAAACATCATCCGATGGGTGAGAAATTGGCTGATAGGCAGGGTTCAAAGGGTTGTGGTTAATGGTGCCACATCTGGCTGGTGAATGGTCACTAGTGGGGTCCCTCAAGGCTCCATTTTAGGGCCAGTCCTCTTCAATGTCTTTATAAATGGTTTGGATATAGGACTAGAAGGTGTTTTGAGCAACTTTGCCGATGACACCAAACTTGGAGGATTTGTGGACTCTGTTGAGGGTGGAAAGGCCTTGCAGAGATATCTGGACAGATTGGAGAGCTGGGTGATCACCAACCACATGAAGTTTAACAAAGGCAAGTGCTTGGTCCTGCACCTGGGACGGGGCAACCCTGTCTATACGTATAGACTGGGCAATGAGGCGCTGGAGAGCAGCCCTGCAGAGAGAGATCCGGGGGTTGTGGTTGACAGCAAGTTGAATATGAGCCAGCAGTGTGCCCTGGCAGCCAGGAAGGCCAACCATATCCTGCAATACATCAAGCACAGCATCGCTCGTTGGTTGAGGGAGGTGATTGTCCTCCTCTGCTCTGCGCTGGTTGGGCCTCACCTGGAGTACTGTGTGCAGTTCTGGGCACCATAGTACAAGAAGGACATTAAACTGTTGGAGAGTGTCCAGAGGATGGTGACGAAGATGGTGGAGGGCCTAGAGGGAAAGATGTCCGAGGAGCGGCTGAGGGCCTGTTCAGCCTGGAGAAGAGGAGGCTGAGGGGGGACTTCATCATGGTCTACAACTTCCTCGCGACCTATTCTCTGCAAACACCAGTGATAGGACCCATGGGAATGGTGTTAAGCTGAGGCAGGGGAAGTTTAGGCTGGACATCAGGAAGAGGTTCTTCACTGAGAGGGTGGTTGCACACTGGAACAGGCTCCCCAGGGACGTAGTTACTGCACCAAGCCTGTCTGAATTTAAAAAGTGATTGGACTGTGCACTTAATCACATCGTCTAAACTTTTGGGCAGACCTGTGATCCTTATGGGTCCCTTCCAACTTGGGATATTCTATGATTCTCTGATTCTAACAAACATGCTGTAGATTAAACCAACACCAACCAAACAAAAATAGCCCAGTCCTCAACAGTGATTTTATAGTTCTGTGCTGTGGTTTAACCCCAGCAGGTACCACACAGTCATAGTGTTTAATGCCACCACAAATCTTGCCTCCTCGATGGTGTTCTTCATATTATAGCTGTGAATGATAATACACAACTGTGTTGTGTATATATGTGAATGATAATACACAACTAACTGATGCACATCTGTGTATCATGAAGCAGGAACCACTACAAGCTCTAACTTTTAGTAAATTGCTAAAAGTAGATTGAATGAAAGAATCCATTTGGATATGCAGGGTAATCCGCTGTTGGGGCTATTGCTGGACTAGCAACAGAATGTACATTAAAGTGTTTTTGTTTGTTTGTTTGTTTGTTTGTTTGTTTGTTTATTTATTTTTGTTTGTTTGATCATTTGTTTTAACTAAATAAATAGTAATATTTTAAAAGCTGTGGCCAAATTGGGTTTACGTGGCAAGGTTTGGGTGAAAGGGGTGGAGGGATGACCTCTGTGAGAAGAGCCCAGAAGCTGTCCCATGTGAGAGAAGAGCCAGTTCCAGATGTCTCCAAAAGGAGACACTGCTGGCCAGAGCTGAGACAATGAGCTGAGCGATGTTAGTTATACCTCTGTGACAATGCAATAACATTTAAGAAAGGGGAAAAAAAGATGCATAGCAGCAGCTGGGGGAGAGAAGTGACAAAATGTAGAGAGAAGTGACAAAATGCAGAGAGAAACAACCCTGCAGACACCAAGATCAGTGAAGAAGGAAGAGCTGCTGTCTGTGGGAAGCTTATGTAGAATCAGTTCAGGTAGGACAGCATCCCATGGGAGGATGTTGGAACAGCAGAAAAGAGTGAGGAGGAATGAGTAGCAGAGATGCAGTATTATGGACAGATAATGACCCTTTTCCCATTCCCCTGTGCTGCATAGGGGGAGGAGGTAGAAGAGGATGGATGGGGCTGAGGGCAGGTGTTTCCAGTCTGCTTTTAGTTCTTACTGCTCGTCTGTTATCAAAAGGCAATAAATTGCATTAATATCCCTTACACTGAGTCTGTTTTGCCCATGACACTAATTAGTGACTGATCTCCCTGTCTTAATTTGAACCCCCCCCCCTTTTTTTTTTCTTTTTCCTCATGCTTTCTCCCCTTCCTTTTGAGGAGGAATGAACGAGTGGTGTGGTGGTGCTGAGCTGCGCATCAGCACACTGTTTTGTTTTTGATAGTCTTGAATATACTTCCTTATATTCATGTAATTAATTTTCTTGTTCTCTTGCCTTTATGGAACCACATTCTGACTGACTGAAACACTTGTTAACACACAGGTCTCTTTTGATTAGTTCTTTTCCAGATAGAAAGCTGGAATCAAACCATCGGTTTGTCCTCTTTCTGTTCATCTTTCTGAATTTTAGGGGAAGCTGGAATTATGGCTAAAGCAGCCACTATCTCATTTCCTCTCCTTATTGTAAGATCCTTCCATAAATTTGATCAATTAATCTATTTTTTTCTTGCAATAAAATATATTCCGTAACAAAAATGTTATAAATGCACTTCCTTCTGCAGTGCACATAGATAACTTAAAGTACTAAATATGACTAATTAAATTTAAAACAAAAGGTATATAAAGAATAAAAATATCTGGTTTCCACTTATTTACTCTCTGAAATATATATTTTTTCTAATACTCTTAATTCTAATTTTATTTTTATATTTGTGGTCATAGAATAGGCTTTCTTATTCTGCTTGCTTCTGCCATTATAAATGGGCTCACTATCAATCAACTGGACAATCCTCTTATCTCTGTGTATATCTTTGTGTGTCTTTGTAGGGGACACAAGACTGACTTGCAACAGTACCTGTTCTAATAATGTTCCATTTTTTTTTTTTATTTTATTTTTTTTCAGGTTACATATTGACTTTTTATTCTATACATTTGCATTACTTTATACCCCCCAAAATAAATAAATAAAAAATTGACTAATCACAAAATTTATTGGTCTTCTTTAATACCTCAGAGAAGAACATAATTTTATGTGTACATATATCGACTTACGAGGATATATGTATTTTCTTTTTTCATAAAAAAGTGATAATATTTGGTATTTATCTCAATAATAATAATATCTCAAATATTATCTCAATATTTGATATTATCTACTGCAATTTTAGAACAAAAGTACAGGAAGTTTATCTGGGAGAACCCCTGTGAGCCACTGAAAATAAGTTGTAATCAAATACATTTAAATAAGTTATAAAAGGATGAAATCAGTATTGAAAGCTATTTTATTTCTATTCTTCTATAATGTTTCTGTTATTTCTATTTCTATATTTATTTTTATTCTATTTCTGCATTTTCCCTTTTCTAAAATGTCTCTGATTATATTTGACAGAATTTTAGCCACAGGGAATCTCAAAATAATTGCCATTGTGTCTTCTGTGGGAGCAGTGTTGTATCCTCAATGTTTTACAAATATAAGCAGGGAAATTTCTTGTCTTTTTTTTTTTTTTTTTTTTTTTTTTTTTTTGTATAATCTATTTTTTTTTATCATCTAATGCCTATAAAAGAATACTTTTATACTTAGAAGTTAAGGAGTTTTAGGAAGACTTCATTCTTGTCTGATATAGATACACTCAGGACTTTGTAATCCAATTCTTTTCTGTTCCCTGGTGTTTTGAAACACTACCCAGCCATTTGAGATTAAATTTGTCCTACTGTGGGGGGTGGGGTGGGAAGTTGACAATGGCCAACAGCCAAACACCTGCACAACCCTCACACAGCTCAGAAACTCTTCCATGGGCTGGGGAGATAAAAGGAAGTATCACAGAATCACAAAATCACAGAATTTCTAGGTTGGAAGAGACCACAAGATCATCGAGTCCAACCTCTGACCTAACACTAACAAGTCCTCCACTAAACCATATCCCTAAGCTCTACATCTAAACGTCTTTTAAAGACCTTCAGGGATGGTGACTCCACCACTTCCCTGGGCAGCCTGTTCCAATGTCTAACAATCTTTTCAGTAAAGAAGTTCTTTCTAACATCCAACCTAAAACTCCCCTGGCACAACTTAAGCCCATTCCCCCTCGTCCTGTCACCAGGCACGTGGGAGCCTGGGACCAACCCCCACCTCTCTACAGCCTCCTTTAAGGTACCTGTAGAGAGCGATAAGGTCACCCCTGAGCCTCCTTTTCTCCAGGCTGAACAAGCTCAGCTCCCTCAGCTGCTCCTCGTAGGACTTGTTCTCCAGACCCCTCACCAGCTTCATTGCCCTTCTCTGGACTCGGGGCCCAAAACTGAACACAGTACTTGAGGTGCGGCCTCACTAGAGCTGAGTACAGGGGGACAATCACTTCCCTAGCCCTGCTGGCCACACTGCTTCTTATGCAAGCCAGGATGCCGTTGGCCTTCTTGGCCACCTGAGCACACCGCTGGCTCATATTCAGCTGACTATCAACCAATACTCCTAGGTCCTTCTTTGCCTGGCAGCTTTCCAACCACTCATCTCCAAGCTTGTAGCTCTGCTTGAGGTTATTGCGCCCCAGGTGCAGGACCTGGCACTTGGCCTTGTTGATCTTCTTACAGTTGACCTCAGCCCATCAGTCCAGCCTATGCAGATCCTCCTGCAGAGCCTTTTTACCCTCGAGCAGATTGACACAGTCACCTAACTTGGTGTCATCTGCGAACTTACTGAAGGTGCACTCTATGCCCTCGTCCAGATCATTGATAAAGATATTAAAGAGGACTGGCCCCAGTACCGAGCCCTGGGGAACGCCACTAGTGACTGGCCTCCAACTGGATTTGACTCCATTCACAACTCTTTGGGCCCGGCTATCCAGCCAGTTTCTAACCCAACGAAGCGTGTGCCAGTCCAAGCCAAGAGCAGCCAGTTTCTTGAGGAGAATGTTGTGGGAAACGGTGTCAAAAGCCTTGCTGAAGTCAAGGTAGACCACATCCACAGCCTTTCCCTCATCCACCCAGCACGTCACTTTGTCATAGAAGGAGATCAGGTTTGTCAAGTCGGACCTGCCTTTCATAAACCCATGCTGACTGGGCATGATCGCCTGCTTGCCCTGCAAGTGCCGCGTGATGACACTCAAGATAATCTGCTCCACGAGCTTCCCTGGCACTGAGGTCAAACTGACAGGCCTATAGTTCCCTGGGTCTACCCTCTGGCCCTTCTTGTAGATGGGTGTCACATTTGCTAGCCGCCAGTCGACTGGGACCTCCCCCGATAGCCAGGACTGCCTGAATGATGGAAAGCGGCTTGGCCAGCTCCTCCACCAGTTCTCTCAATATCCTTGGGTGGATCCCATCCGGCCCCATTGACTTGCGTACATCCAAGTGCCGTAGCAGGTCATCAACCATTTCCTCATGGATAGTGAGGGCCACATTCTGCTCCCCATCCCCTTCCACCAGCTCAGGGTACTGGGTATCCAGAGAACAACCAGTATTGCTGCTAAAGACTGAGGCAAAGAAGGCATTAAGCACCTCAGCCTTTTCCTCATCTTTTGTAACTAGGTTTCCCCCCACATCCAGTAAAGGATGATGTAGTAGGTGAGAAGACTTGTGGACTGAGATGAACACAGTTTAGTATGTTAGGCAAAAGTTATGCACACAAAGAAAGCAAATCAGGGAAGTTATTCACTACTTCCCATTAGCAAACAAATGTTTATCCACTTATTGGAAAGCAGGACCTCAGCACTCCTGATGGCTACTTTGAAAGACAAATGCCATAGCTACAAAACTTCCCATTCTTCCTTTCCTTGAACTTTTATTCTTGAGTATGATTTCATATGGTATGGGGCAGTTTTGGTCATCTGTCCTGGCTGTGTCTCCTCCAACTTCTAGTGAACTCCCAGTCACTAGCAGTGCTAGGGATGCAGAGGAGGCAAGTGTGAAAAAGAAAAGTCCTCAACATCGTGCAAGCATGCTCAGCAACAGCCAAAACACTGGTGTGTTAACATCACTGTTTTAGCCAGAAATCCAAAACATAGTACCATACATATTGCTATGAAGAATATAAACCTTATCCCAGTCGTATCCAGTAACACGTATATGCGTTATTGGACCTCTGTGGAAGATGGGAAAGATAAACAATATTATAACCTGCAGTCCTATTTAAGTCTTTTTACATGTCTTATATTAAAAGAGCATTCTTAATTAGTCCAAATCAAAAGAAAACACAAGTGGAACTTGGGAAATTAAGCAAGTTAAGCAAGTTCACTACTGGACTCATTCCCACTTGTTCTGTATTTATATATACTGAATATATAACTTGTTAGTAACAGTTTCCATTAAAAGTTTTAAAAAACAAACAAACAAACAAACAACAACAACAACAACAACAAAAAACGTTGTTATCCAGGACAACAGTGAATGTGGTACTTTCACATCTACTGATCCAGAATTCCTAAAAACAATCAGTAGGAAGGTTACACTGAGAAATCTAGTAAAAAAAAATGGAAAAAAAAAAATTCAATGAGTTGCACTGGCTTTATCCTCTGTAGGTTTTCCAGTTTATCTAATGATCTTAGAATTTTATTGATAAGAGAGCAACACAATAGAATGCAAATTTTTATGTTTTGCTGTTAAGCAGGTGTCGAGAAATGCACTGCAAAATAGAAACAAGAATTTTAGAAACAAGAGTTTTAGATGTGGCCTGGTTTAGCAAACTAATTTGCTAACATACTAATTTAACTGCTTACAAGAAAGTGTTTATTTGAAAAGAGCACAGCAAGCAAGTCCAAATAATTTCTATTCAAATTTCTACACTGGCAGAACTCCACGGTTCAGAATATCACAAGACACTAGAGCTGCAAAAGTCTGGCTTCTTCCTCTGTGGAATGCTTGGCAAGGAACTCAGAATGATACAAAAAGGAAGGATGAAGTAAATCAGGAAAGAAACAGGAAATGAGAATGAATACCATGAATAGGAAGAATGTATTATAGGATAACTGATGGCACTTGATCTTGTTTCAACATTGTCTTGCAACTCAGACAGATTTTTTCCCTCAATGATATTTATTCCAAATATCAACTTTATTTGTACTGGATGGTAGTATCCCTTCTGATTTATTATTTTGCTAGACTGAACAAACCAAGGCTTTAAAATCTCTTCTCATAAAGAAGGCTGCCCATATTCTTGATCATGCTAGCAGGTTTTTTTAAGCATTTGTTTCATACTGTATCAAAACAGATAAAACCTCCCTTTATCAAAAGCAATCAAAATTGTGCATACTATTCCAGATGAGATCTCCATAAGTCCTTATGCAAGGAAGTTTTTATCCATATTTACTGGATATATTGTATGGTTTGGATATCTGGTAGTCATTTGTCTCTTTTTCATAATCACACCAGACTGTAATCTTCTAATTACTCATGACAGACAAGGACATTTTTTTTCATTATTTATCTCTGTAAAGGTTCAAGGAGCTTGCATCCTTAATGCTTTGAGTTACCAAAGCCAATTCTGTTTCTATTATTTCCACCATCAGGACCAAACAACTTTTCCGAACAATATACTGAATCTAATCTGTATTTGAATATACTTTTTTTTTTTTTTTTTTTTTTTTTTTTTTTTTTTACCATTTTATTGTATTAACTTAAATAAAGGGACAAAGGCAAGGAACAGTTCATAACAATAATTAACTTGCTAAGTATTTTTAAATGTGAAATCCTACAATCTTACCACTGCAAAAGGATTTATATTTTTTTTTGATAGAAAGAGAGACTATGAGGTATAAATTTATATAGTCACCATGAAGAATGATATCAAGAGATACTTACATGAATCTTTTCCCAAAGAATAAAGAATGTCATACATAGATCTTGTTTGTTCTTAAAAGATAATATTTTGTATTTAAAATTTCATTATCATACATACATTAATGCATTTTGTACATATGTATACAGACATTTGCATTCATTTGAATCTTCTTACTATTTTATTTTATATTATATTTTTGTCACACACACACACAAGAAAATAAGCCAAGCCAAACCAAACAGGCAGGGAAAAAAAAAATCCTGTTTTACATACCTTCTCTCTAAAACTGGGCTCAGAAATGTAAAGGCAGAATTGTGGGAAATGTAATAACATTTATTAGCTCAAAATACAAGGGATAAAGGCCAATACCCATATATAAGCTTGGAGTTCAGTAGTGGGAAACAACAGAAAAGTAAGATAAACCTCCCTGCCTTTAATCTGTCTTCTTCATTCCCAGAGAGAGAGTGACTTATAAAACATAGGAATACCTTATTGTACTTAAGTTCTACAGCAGACAAGTGTGCAGTGATTTTATGTTCTCACCCCCTCAGGTTTCATTCAGTCTTTAATAGTTATTGGCTTAAGCATAATATTTAACCATTATGTTCAACCACAGTATTAACACAAATAGTATGAAAGAAGTTGAAATGTGAATGCTTTTAAAACTGGCTCATCCCCTCCTGGCTTGGACATTGGACCAGTATTTCCAGTATTTCTTTTTGACTGAAAATAATGCAGTGTAAGCATTATTTTCTATATTCAGTGAAAAGAATAGTCCCAGGAACTGGAAGGATTACAAAACAGTGAGTTGGAAAGGATATAACATTTTTATGAAATTATCCAGAAAAACATAGAGGCAGTCTACATTCCTACTGAAGCTGTGCTGTAAGTAGGCCACAAAGCCAGCTGAGATTGCATTATTTCTGCTTCATCAGTTAACACCTTTGGATCTGAAGGCAGATATGATTTATGGTGGAACAGAGGCTGACAGAACCTAGCTGGAAACATTCATAGTATGTGAGCTGAAATACAAAAAAAAAAAAAAAAAAACACAACAAACAAACAAAAACACTAAAACTGGGTTAGTGTTAAAATGTAAAATGCAATCTAGGTCATACAAATGGAGATAAGTAATTCATTCTCAATAAACTGCCAGACAAGGACCCTAAAATAACAATGTTTTTGTCTGATTTTGATTAGAGATTCCATTAATCCTTTTTTTTTTTTTTTTTTTTTTTTTCTGTAAGAGTATTCTCCATTCCTCCTCCTATCATACAAATTAAATGCTACTGCAAACAATAATCTATTGCTACGTGAAGGTGGTTTAATGATATATGATAAATGAGTTAGCAGTTCTGTCACAGGTGAGAGTGGTGGACAAGTGTCCACACATCAAACATGTAAACTTCACAATTGGTATTGTTTGTTGGGTAGATGTTGCTTGTTGGGTAGATCAGCAAACACCAATGAATCTAACATTTAGAACACAATTTATTTATTAAAAAAAAAAAAAAAAAGGCATTTTGATTTAATTTTAGAAATAAAACTCGAAAAAAAATTCCTACTGTTTTTCATTTCATGGTGACTGTATAGATTTAAGTATGATTTTATATGACATTAATTTGTAGAGTCTTTGGTCTTTGTGCTATTCATTGTCTTTCAAGGGGTAAAATGAAACTACTAGACTTCAGTAAAAAGTTTCATGAAGAACTAGAGTTAAATCTTATGCACTGGATATATTCGCAATGCATCCTTAGAACAACGTCTGAGCACAATCTAAGCCTTAATTTACTATCCACATTGTTATGATCTTGCATGTGTGCTCTGACACTTTCTGCCTTTGTTGACCATCCCCATGTCAATGTCCTGCATACACAAGAACTTTGACATGCTAACCCGAGTCTTCCTTGTGAGACTATGTGAAGCTCATCTCCATTCTGGTAAAACACTGACAAAAAATAAAATAAAATAAATAGAAAAAAGTACATTCAGATGTCATTGGTGTAATGTTCTGTTTAAAAACAAGCAAAAATGAAAAAGGTATATATCCCTGTGAAGAGAATAAATCAGTATGTCCCTATGTGACAATACACCATATCACTAATGAGTTCAGCTTACCTGATTCGGAAGTAAAGTGTTAACATGATTAAGCATTTTTGCTGCAAAGTTATGTGAAAGCAGCTCCAGTTATGTGATGGCCTTTTGTATGCCCACACATTTCTATACACACAATTCTATACGTGATCATCACATGACCTGTATTTGGTGGATGGCAAATATAAAATAGCAGAGTTTTGTTTTTCCTTACCTTTCTTCAAGATGTATATCTTTCTCCAGAAGTGACTATACATACGTTTTCTCCACTTTTCTTCAAAAATAATTTTCTCTGACATAAGGTTTCCTGTTTTCTCAATATCCTTCAGTATACACCTTTATGGCTTTATTATTCCCTACTATTCCCTAATGGCTTTATTATCTCAATTAAGTCATGTTTTGTTACTGTCCTCTTTATCATAGCTTTTGTCACACTATAAAGTTGGTACCTCTCCAGGTTGCTTTTCAAAGTCATCAGTAAGTTGCCATCTGTTTTTGCAGTCCAGGTTTTCTGGAATAATCCTATGCTTGGACTTTCAAGCCTCTGCTATCATCAAGAGGTAAAGTCTCTTGCATGTTCCCATCATCTTAGTTTGTAGCTGTGATGTAGACAAGTTTCCTATACAGTCTGGGGTGACAAGTGACCATGAGGGGAAATACTGTCAAACTTCTTTAGCTGAACATTTATTTTTCTCCAGTAGTAGGGCAGTATCTCAAGAGAAAAAAAAAACAAAAACAACAAAAAAAAAAACCCTTCCATCTTCTGAGGATAAGAATAGAATTCAAAATGCACCACAGCTTAAAAGCTTTGGATGGCAGCCATTGCAATGCCAATTATCCTCAACCAGCCCCAGATCCTGCAATCCTAAATAAATCATAACCCAGTTTTGATGAGCGATAAGGAGAACACATACTGTAAGAATACTCTTTTACCCTGTGCTTAAAGATCTACTCTGGAAGAGTAAAATGTAGCTTAGTGAAACATGATAATGATATTGAAACAAAATTATTATTTAACAAAAATAAATTTATAGAAATAGCTTTTTTTTTTTAATATTAGCAATTAGAAATTATTGAAAACTTGCTTAGGAACCCCCAGAAAACTTAGTGGTTTCAGTACAAATATAGAGCAATAACAGAATAAAATGTATTTGCTTTTAGTGCTAACTTCTAAGGTGAGGGGAAGTACTCCTAGATATCAGCTTTGCAACTAGTGTGAGGAAAAAGGTATGGAAGAACAGAATTAGCAGATTGAAGAATTAGACTATGGTGTATGTAGGTCTCCAATGAGATCTGTTTGTCACCTGGAAATATTTTGTAGCCAGAACATGTTAGCTACTGTACTTTCTAAGTGACTTAAAATGTTCAGAACTGAAGAAGTAATGGAAGTGGTTTTGTTAGGCTATTGCAAGTTAATAACACTCTCTTATAATTCTGTTTCAGAGGACACACGTACTTTTTTTATATGTATTTCTTACAAAATATTTTATTAACGATCCTTAATAAAAATGTAACAAAATCATATATGTTAGCTGGGTCTTTGATTTTGGTGGTTTTGATCCTATTTTGGAAGGGCAAAGACAGCCCTTTTAGCTTTTTCAACCTATTTATTTAATGGAATTTGCCTAAAAAGATTTAAGATGTTTCTTAACAAGATGTTTCTTTTAAGATGTTTCTTAAAAAGATTTAAAATGTTTCTTTGGTATTCTGTCTCAAATGTTGTGATACTGATCATACATTACTGAAATCAGTGGAAGACTTCCTGTTGCTAGAGAGCATTTAAAACCTTTTTACAGCAGTTTTGAATTTCAGATTCAGAGCCAAGTCATCAGAATCACCAGTGCTTTGAAAACTCACTGATAGCATTGGAAACCTTTAAATTCCTCACTGATTATAGCCTTCATAACTGTTATTTGCTGACTTTTTAAGGAAATGGTATAGTGAAGGACATGAGTTAGAATTTGAAAAACATGCAGCATGCCATTTCTACTCTATGAAGGGAAGACATAATGTGTTTATTTTGAAGAACAGAAAAGATGGAAATTGCAATGGGAAATAGAGGAAAGAAATGGAGAACATATATTTAAACAACTACTTATCTTGGCCTATTACTTTCTTATAACAGTAACCAGCAGTAGATCTAGACTGAACCTGAAAGTTTAGAGTGATGTTTCATAAAATGGACCTTACCCTCTTCAAAGTTGCCCTCCATACAATTCTCACATTATTTATGTAAAATCTTTCAAATAATAAGATTGTACACATAGGTAGCTAATAGGATTTCATTCTCTTGGAATCTTTACCATGAAACATTACCATGCTGATGGTTGCCTAGCTTTCAGCCCATATTATTTACTTCTAATTCATGCCAATGTTGAGGTTCCAGAATCTTTTCTTGGCCCTCTTAAACTAAGAGCTGTTCCAGAATAATTACAAAATGGAGAGCTAAGGAAAGCATAAACTGATGCAGCTTGTGTAGCTCCAAACTCAATTTCAAAGCAAAAGTTGAGAAAATATAAGAACCTAAGTAGAAGTAATGTATGTCATACGGCCATTCGGGGCAGACAGATGCCACTTTGGCAGTAGAAGCATTATCATTATCAGCACAGCAGCAACTGAATTTAAATGGTATATATGTTTAGAAGCTCTGCTCTTTTTCTTGACCCTTCTTCCCAATCCTGCCATAGTGTGCATGGAACAATAAATATAAAAATTAGTATACTTTACTGTTTTGTTTGTTTCTTTGTTTTGTTTTGTTTTGTTTGTTTGCTTGCTTGTTTTGTTTTGTTTTGTTTTCAAGGATGTCTGTAGGTTTGTCTCTGAGCATCATTCTGATGAAACTGTAACTATTTCTTATATATGTATGGAGCTTATCATATCTATCCACTTTCAGTTAAATAAAGGCCTGAAGTCTGGCAACCCTGATCAAGCTTGCAACTTTAATCATGGACACTTTTGAAATTTTAATTACATGACAGGATCAATAAAACTGAAAAATGTTCATAAACTCTCCAACTGTAATACAATTAGAATTTTGAGGAAAAGGTATTAGCACTTGAAAGTCTGAAATTCTGATATACAGATACAAAATTGCAAGTCTGCATTTTTTTTGCATGTAGAAAGTGAGAGTTTTCTTTTCCTTAAAAACAAATAAATAAAAGCTATTTTTTGAAAATGCTTCCTATAAGTGTTGTGTTTTTTTTTTTTTTTTTTTTTTTTTTTTTTTTCAGACAACAGTGTAGATCCTTCACTTTCATGCAGTGTGCAGTGACTACTCTGCCTATTCATTACCTAGTAGTACCTATTCATTAGTCTTGGCTTTCTTGAGTTTTCTGCTCACATAGTTATCCAAATGTAATAAGATATCTTGAATAGATAAGCTTGTTTCTCACTTTGATGTGTGTTATATCTGAACATCAGACAATATTACCTATACTGTTTCTAAATTTAGCAATCATAAGTCAATGATCATAAGTAATTTCATCCACTTGATGTTATGGCCATATGAAAAAGCTTTATGTACATTTCTAAACTTGCTCTATGTTTGGAAAGCTTGATCTTCATGGTCTTCTCATCTTGGAAAGGACTGGACCCAGAACCTTCATATTCAAAGTGCTTCAATAACTAAGACATTCCAGGTGATACTGCAGTCTTATCTTTCAGTGGTGGAATTGTAGAAGGAATCATTATGGGTTATAAGCCTCACTGTCTGAGCTTTGCTACACCCAGTACTGCAGGATTTTGAAAGTGTAGAGTAACGAATCACGATCCACATTTGTGTTAACTGTTTCTGAGAAAAGTGAGCTTGGGAAAATCCTTCTTCTTAGCTTGGCTAGACTGCTCCCCAGACAGACTGTAAGTCCATATATGATGAAATCCACACTGCAGAAACTAACTAATTTGGATTTATATGAGTTCAAATATCAGTGAATTCTATTACATATCATGGTACAGATAGACTCAGAAGTTAAAACCTATTTTAGCAGTCACGTATGTATATATTTTTAATTATTTTCATTGATCAACTAGATCTGTTTATTGTTCCTTAGTGTAGTTCACACATGCATTTCAAGAATGAGATTTCACTTCATAGCAAATCAAAATTATTTGATTCTTATGAGTATAATTTCATTTAAAAAGTAATAATCTATTTAACAATTAACTTCCATAATTTTATATTAACATTCCCATAAACTCTCAATTTTCTACCAAAGGAAAAATAAAAAAAAAAAAAAAAGGAAAGGGGGGGAAACCAAATGATTTTTATTTTTGTTTTGTTTTGTTGAAAATTTACATTTCTTAGATTTCCCATTTTCTGCTCCTTTCTGCCTGAAATTCTTTAACTTTGAATAATCTCCCTGGAGTTTTTGTTTATAATAAATGAAAACATTGTATGCTTGGACATCTTATCTGTCAGTACACAAACATAAGAAAGTCACCATCAGTGACTTTAGTTTCTACTAAACTTCTTGAAAATCTTTGCTTTCTTTAAGGCCTCTTTTTGGACTACTTAACAGGTGTCAATTTATTATTGCTGCCAGTTCCACCTACCTAGGAATTTTACCAAGAACCAGAAATGGGAATAATTTTTTTATCTAATTTTAAGCATTTGCTTAGCTAATATAATACCTGTTTATTTCTGAAGTCTCTAGAAATACTTGCTAACAAATATATCTGTGAGTCTCTCTAAATACTTGTTTAGGACAAGATCAGAATAATCAAATTTACAACTGAGTAGAACAACTTTTCACACATATCTATGTCTTTCTTAAATGAATAAATAAAATGAAGTAGTTTGTTTACCTACCTTTTGGCACCACCCACCTCTGCATTTGTAAAGCAGACTGTCTAAACTCATTCTACAATGAGCACAATTCTGACTCTTCAATATAAAAAGTTTCTTGGAATGTTTGACTAAACTTCTGTATGTTAAATAGATTCTCGGATGCCTAAGTTATGGCATTGTATTTCTTCTGTTTTCCTGTTTTGTCTAAAGTATGCTTACTGACTAAATTGATTAACCTATAGATTGGTGAATAGGAACAAATAGATTTCATCAAACCTGCAAAGTGAATTGCATCACTTCCTCTGGTGACTTGCAGCCAAAAAGTGGGAGACAAAAACACTTCATCTAACTTTATTTTAATAAAAAATGGAATCTACAAATATTTTCCCTCCAGAACATAGTTGTGTCGGTGTATTCAGCATATATCTTAAGTACAGGGACACTTGAGGTGGTCATTTTGCCCAGGAGAAATTGTGGATATTGTGGATGCACCATCCATGTATGTGTTCAAGGCAAGGATGGATGGGACCCTGAGCAACCTGATCTAGTGGATCATCTTCCCCTGGCAAGGGGGGGTGGAACAAGATGATCTTTAAGGCCCTTTCCAACACAAACTATTCTATGATTCTATGATTTTTCTTCATCTTAGAAATGTGGGATTTATTTGGGTATATTTGATTTTCTCATGTTATCTTCCCTTACAGTCAATGGAGAAAACAGACATTTTGAAGTGTGGCTCATCAGAAGATGAGGATGAGGTTAACTCATTCCCTAAAAAGTACCTGTTTTCTTCTGTTGATTACAAAGGAAGTTGAGATGTTCATCTAAATTTAATAAAATGAAATGCATTCAACATTTCCCTCTCTTTGTAAAGGATAGAAGATAATAGGTAACCCCTTCAAATCAGAACAGGTATCTTGAAGTCAATGGAATCTTAAGTGAAACAAGGTGATTCAAATGATTAACAGAACTGATTTAATCTTTTTAGTATTCTTCCTCTTCTTTATCTCATGATTTTGAATAGAAGCTGTAAATTAAAAATACCTTCTAGTTTAGTATAACTGACCCTTATTGAATATAAATCCTGCATTTATAGTTATGTAAATAATAACTGTAAGTAGCTTTTCAGCATGGCAACACACACTCTCAGCTTAAGCAGAATTGGTGGCTCTGATCTAGAAATTTAATTACTAGTGGGGCATAGTGCCTTAATTCCATCTTCATATGATTAACTAGCAAAAATACAATAATATTTTAATATTTCTAAATATCTTCCAACACAAATGTTTTTCTCAGTTCATACAGAGAAGACAACACCAATACTCAGTGATTATTCAACAGGTAGAGCACAGTTAGAGTAGAATATGATCATTTCTTAATGTTATAACTGAAAAAATATATGTATTATTACACATTTCACTTGAGTACATATTTTTCATACAATTTTCCTTTAAGGCAAATTAAGAACAGGACCCTTATCTATTCATGTGCAATGGTATTCCCACCAGCTGAAAAAAATATATTGATAACATAGACTAACTTTTATATTTTTATTTATTTAAAAGTTTTGAATGCTGTTTCACCATTGTTTTATTCTTCAAGTGCTTGCCACCTATTTAGACAGTTGTATTGTTTAGCCCATTTTATAAATAGGCTTTGATCCCAATGATTCTTCTGATACCCATGTTTCCCAAACAGAATAGTCTTCTCTATAATCATAGTCTTCTCTATAAGCATTCCTTCCTTCCTTCCTTCCTTCCTTCCTTCCTTCCTTCCTTCCTTCCTTCCTTCCTTCCTTCCTTCCTTCCTTCCTTCCTTCCTTCCTTCCTTTTCTCTTTCTCTATCTCTTTCTCTCTCTCTTTCTTTCTTTCTCTCTCTCTTTCTCTCAGTAGAAGTTGTATAGTATATTCAGTATGCAATTCAGAAACAAATGTATCATTAGAAGTCACATTTTCAAAGAAAGTTTACAGATAACTTAGTTTTGTATACTCTTACAGAGTTATGTAGGCAGCTTTAGAAAAAAAAATATGTTATGGACAATTTAATGAAAAATTATACCCATGCTCCAGAAAAAAGAGACCTAAAGGAGATCAAGTCCTAAAGAAATTATGCTAAAATTTCTGGCTTGCAACAAAATTCTGTTAAAAATCTTATACAGTAAGGCTTGAGCAGTAGTGATTACAGCAAAAACAACTTTCCTTTGGAAGTGCTTGAATAGCATGTTGAAACTTTTTAAATGTTTTGTACAGCATCTTAGAAATGAGAGAATATATATATATATGTATGTATATATATATGTAAAAGTAACTTAACAAGATCTCCTTATTCTTATAGGTAGGAACGGGGAAAAAGAAATTCACAGGAGGATCTTTGGCACATCTTGTTTAAAAATAAAGAAGAAAAAAAAAATTCCCCTGGGTAACAGAATCAGATTGAAGAGTTCTTTTAACTGTGGGAGACAGCTGACTCTTTGCAAAGAGTCAACACAATTAGAAAGCCTGCATTAAGTTGCACGAGGTAGGCCCCAAACACTTCACCCTGTTCTCTGAGTCTGTATTCACAAATGAACAGTGGCAGAGCTGCAGTGTCAGTCATCATCAGTACTTAAGTACAAAGTTTCTCTCAATACTGCCTGCTTTCCGTCCAGACTGCACATATTTTAGATATAAAATTTCTCTCCATATTCAGAATTAGTTCCTTATGCTTGGTCAGAAATATATGTTTTTTTACAATGATAAGGAGAATGATGTCTTTCATATGCATCATGTGCTGAAGTTCAAAAACAAAATAGTTCCTCATCTATCTGCTTGGCAAATGCTCATCCTCACTTGCTGGGCATTCTCTGATGCATTAAAGCATGTGCTATACAAAATCAAAATTCCACCAGCCTTCTAAAAATTACCAGTAGAATCTCAGCTCTGTATCACAAATTAAGATTATAAAAGGACTTGAGCTTCTTCATTTTTGCTGCCCTGAAGCATGATTTTTCAGGTTACAGTCTTTAGTCTCCCAGTACATATTCATCAACTGAGTTTTCATCTCTATATAGTTAGTGATGAAAAACATGTCTTCAAAATTCCAGTACAAAATGGCACCACATTAAATCTAAATCATATTTTTTCAGTCTTTTTGAAAATATCTTTTCCCAAATACTGAATCTTCCAAATGGAGATTTTGGTTTCTTATTATGCAATACATGCTGAAGACCTTATTTTAAAATATATGCTTTTCTATTAAAGAGCATAAAACAGCTTCTAGCAGACAAACCTATCCATTAGATCTTCTGTAAAAACAAACAAACAAATAAATAAATTATATAGCTTTTCAGTACAGAAATTAGAATTCATATCTGACTTAACTACTGCAAATATGTAGTTAAAGAGCAGTTAAGTATGGTATGGATATATATGATATAGCAGTACTAGATTGCTCAACAACAAAAATCCAAGCCCAGTCCAAGCCCAGCTGATAAGAAGACTCTTTGTGTGTTCGGTTATTAACCTCTGTCACAGCTTTTTGTTTCCATATATATATATTATTTTTCCTTAATTTATATATAATTATCAGCTTGGAGGAGGAAGGAGAAGTAGGAGAAGACAACAAAGGGGGCAGTAGTAGGCAACTCTTTGAGGAGATCCCCCCGTACAAATCCTGTCACATTCAAAGAAAAACCCCATTGTGTGAGCTGGTTTGAGAAGACCCATTCTCCAGGTCTAACCCATAAGGATGACAGGATTATGGAACTTTGGGCTTTGCATGTGTTGGGAAACCCAGGCAATACTGCCTGCAAAAATAGGAAACCTGAACAAAATGTCAGCTTCAGAAGAACACATTTATGGGGACAATAATGTCAAGATCAGAAAGGGATCCCCATGGAAGACATTTAATGACTGAAACAATATTCATTATCAAATGTACCCTGAATGCAGAAGACTTAGACTAAAATTATGTTGGAAACAGCACAATTGAGCTCAAGCTCTTGAAAAGGCAACTATATCTGCTTCTACAAGTAATGTTCAAATTAAAAAATACATAAACCATTACCTGCAAATTTCAATTAGGTTACTCAAGCTTCATTGGCTCTTTTGAATCTCTTCAATACCTACCAGTTGCATTTTTCATTTAGGCTAAAATTTAAACACCTTGTTAGTTTTTAGTGTTACTTTATAGTGCTTTTGATAAAACATTTGACTGAGTATAAATAAAAGAAGTCACTCATATGTCAAATATTGACTGATTTGTTGCAAATTTTCTCATGTAATGTTCTCGCTGTGACTGAAATTTATGAACAAGATAGTTTGAAATATCAAGTGACCAGAAAAAACTGCATTAATAATTTCTTAATTAACTCTATCCCAAATTTAGACTACCTCTAATAAAGAAATCCACAAATAGTCTCATTGCTTCAGCAAAGTCTTTTTATACCAATTTCACAGTGGTATGTCCATGTAATTCGCAATTTCCTTCATAGTGATGCACTAATGGACACAAATTGCTAATTACGCAGTTTAAGAAGCAATGATGGTGTTCAGCATTTCCTAAAAAGTGCTGACTTTACTTTCCACAGTGTCAGGAAATAATGCTGCTGATCAGCATAAACTATTGGTAAGACTCTGAAATTTGATTTTGCATGAACTTGACAGAACAATAGGAATAAACTCCACTGATCTGTGTAAATTAGCAAGGAAATCCTGGAAACCTTTTTTTTTTGGGGGGGGGGGAGGAAAAGGGGGTAGGGGAGGGAGGGGCACACAAGAAATCAGTTCTTCCATATTTTTATGCTTTACATGCTAAATGTTGTATTCTGCTGCCTTCCACCTAGAAATAAACATCACAAAAGCAGGTTGGCCTTCTGTGTGCTATTTGTAGCACTGAGGTTTTGAAGAAAGTGTCTGTGGCAGAAGTGAAGATAAGAATTTTTGTTCCACAAGTTCTTGCCATTAGCTTCAAAATATAATGAAGTGATTAGGAAAGACACACAGAGGTAGAGAATGCAATGAGCTTGAATGTCATTGAGCCACTGAGTTAATCTAAGATAACAAAATAACAACAACAACAAAAAATATGGTTACTCTCCCAGTGACTCCTTTCTTTTAGTATAGTGGAACAAAAGATGAATGGATTACACCATGACAAAAAGGAATCTTTATAAGGAATACAAAGACACTGACCAGAGCAGATTGGACAGAGGATGGCATGTTCCTGTAGTTTAGGATTCTAATAAACAGAAAAGCAGTGTCCCCATAGGACTGAATTTAGGATTACATGCACATACCAGCATGAAATCTGTATGTTCATGTGACTGACTTCTTGAACAAAAGACAGCAACAAAAGACAGCTTTTTTTATTATTATTATTTTTTATATTTTTTTATTTATCATCCTGGTCAATATGTTATGTATGACACAACAATATTGTGTTTGCTACTTCTGGTAATAATTCTTCCACAGAGAATTCTGTTGATCTTTTGGATTCTAAGTGATCTAAAAAATTGTCAGATATTCTAACAAGCACCACTCAAAACATAAAGAATGATACAAAGCAATCACCATGACCAAATTAAAAAAACAACAAAGAAAACAAACAAAAAATAAAACAACAATAAGCCACATAAAACTGATGTCAATAAAATGACAGGTAATTCATAAATAGAATAGAATCATAGAATCATTAAGGTTGGAAAAGACCTCCAAGATCATTTGGTCCAACCATCCCCCTACCACCAATGTCACCCACTAAACCATGCCCCTAAGCACCATGTCCAACCTTTCCTTAAACACCCCCAGGGACAGTGATGCCACCACCTCCCTGGGCAATCCATTCCAATGCCTGACTACTCCTTCTGAGAAGAAATGTCTCCTAATTTCCAACCTGAACCTCCCCTGGCACAACTTGAGGCCATTCCCCTAGTTATTTGCAAGAACACACTGACCCAGAGGTCCCCACAACTTCCTTTCAGTTGGTTGTAGAGAGCAATAAGGTCTTGCCTGAGCCTCCTCTTTTCCAGACTAAACAACGTCAGTTTCCTCAGCCTCTCCTCATAAGACTTGTATTCCAGACCCTTCACCAGCTTTGGAGCCCTTCTCTGGACATGTGCCAGGGCCTTCTTGTAGTGAAGGGCCCAAAACTGAACACAGAACTTGAGGTGCAACCTCACTAGAGCTGAGTACAGGAGGACAATCACCTCCCTGGTCCTGCTGGCTACACTATTCCAGATCCTTTTCCTCAGCACAGCTTTCCAGCCACTCTGCCCAAAGCCTGTAGTGTTGTACGGGGTTGTGGCCAAAGTGCAGGACCTGGCACTTAGCCATGTTGAACCCATCTGCTGATCCCATCTACTTCTGCTCATCAATCCAACCTGTTCAGGTCCCTCTGCAAGGACTTCCTACCATCCAGCAGATTGACACTATCTCCCATCTTGGTGTCGTCTGCAAACTTACTGATGGTGCACTCATTTGCCTCATCCAAATCATCAATAAAGATGTTAAAGAGGATGGGCCCCAACACTAACCCCTGAGGGACACTGGTCATGACCCCTCACCAGCTGGATTTCACTCTATCCACCATTATTTTCTGGGCCTGGCTGTTCAGCCAGTTTTTAACCCAGCAAAGAGCATACCTGAAATCAAAATGTTCTAAACTGTCCATTGAGCTTCTGATACATTAGCATTGTGTTGTAGGTTTTACAATCAAATCTAGCTTATTTAAGAAAGGTGGTTGAGTCACCATCCCTGGAGGTCTTTAAAAAGCATTTAGATGTAGAGCTTGGTGATATGGTTTAGTGGAGGACTTGATAGTGGCAGGTCAGAGGTTGGACTAGTGTTATCTGGGTTTCCAACCCAGATGATTCTGTGATTCCGTGTGAAAACCAACCAACCAAACAAACAAATGATAACTCCTCTGAAACCAGGGATTTTTATTAATATTTTACCGTATTTAGGTATATTTTAAGGGATATATGTTCAGGGTCAGCTGTGGACTGTATTTGGAAACCAGATTTTAGGTTAGAACTACCCCAAATTTTATATCTTGATTTTATTCATGGAAATTAGTTTTAACTATAAATGATATATTGATCTTTTGGTTGCTGTAATTTTTGTTGTTGTTTAACAAGGAAGTTAACTTTAATTGGGAATTTAATATTTTCAGGTTGAAAGCCCTATCAGAATTAAAATGGGATTGGATTGAATGCAGAACAAGATTGAATGCAGCTGTTCTGCTTGAAAGCTTTTTAAATGAAAATTTATGTTTCTATCTAACATCAAATCTTCTGCAATTGGTCAGAAAGACTCAAAGTTTTGGAGGGACAGGCAATTCATTGATGTTAAATGCATTCTATTATGAAATTTAATGTTTTTGTGCAGGTGTTATTTAAAGAACATTATTTTGTCTCTCATGAGGAAGCTGTTTTAAGAGGTGAAAAAAATGGAATCAAGGTTTGTGACTGGCTGTCAGTAAAAAGGGTGTCTGTCAGTTTTAAGCCAACACACAGAACAGTAATTCAGAGCTTTAGAGAACCACAATAAAATGATTAATACACTTCTGAAACATGAAAACTTCTGTCTTGGAGCAACTGAAATGGCTAGTCAACTGCAGCTGTTTTAGGCTGGATCTGAATGGCAGCCAAAGCTACAAACTACCAATACTATTTTAAACAAGGATGTGGTCTTAGATAACATTTTTTATAACTTAGCTTTTTTTATTTTTATAACTTAGCTTTTTGTTTGTTTGTTTGTTTCCTTGTTGGATAGGCCAATGCTAGCAGGCAGACAGAGGTGATTGCCTGATTTTGTTTTGAGAGATTAAATGAATCTGTATAAAAAGTCATTATTTATAGCTAGGATGGTGGAAGTATTATAAGTTCTTAAATTGTACAACTAGAAGGAATTCAATTTCAATTCAAAGCACAGATTTGTTCTTTATCACCTCATCTTCAGAGAACATATATGTCCTTCTTTTCTTAAGGCTGAAACCTCTGAATTTTGTAGAACAATCTGTATAGAAAGGAACCACTCTAGTCTGTCGGGAATGTGAGATGTTCAGGGGCTCAAATGTGTCAATATAGTTTTGTCTGTGAATGAAATCGATGTTTAGCTTTTTCCTTCTTTTAGATTGCTTTAGCAAGGTGTTGATTGCACTATGATGAGATCTGCTGTTGCAATTAACACTAAATGAGATTTGTTAATTGGCTTCTTTTGAAGCAAACTGAAGTTTTTCTTCTGCTACCCTCTGTGCTCCTTGTGAGTTGGTAGATGGACTAAGGGTAGTGAAAATTGACTGTGGAGGGAGTGACACTTCAAAATTCACTGTAATTGCTACAGCTACAGCTGACATTAGAATTTTAAAAAATGCTAGTGAAAAAAAAAATCTGACGGGAACTTAAACCAATAGTTAACGAAAATATTATTAGTGTAACTTATTCTTTTGTTTATTACTTAAATTAATTAAAATTGTTATATGCCTTAGAGAAAAAAAAAAAAAAAAAAAAAAAGAATAGTGAAGAACAATAAACAGAACAATAACAACAGCAAAACAATAACCTGAGAACATAATCAAAAGAAAAGATACACAATATCTCCAGAACATGATTGAAGAATGTACTTTCCCAATGCAGAAAGAAGGGTTCTTTTTGTTGGTGGTATTCTCTCTCTTCTAATCATTATCATGAGCACTATCATGCTCTTTTCTGGCTGGTATCATTGTTATCATTGTGTCCCAGTTTCAGCTAAGACGGACTTAATTTTCCTCCTAGTAGCTGGTATGGTGTTTGGATTTAGGATGACAATAATGTTGATAACACACTGATGTTTTAGTTGTTGCAGAGCGGTGTTTACACTAAGCAAAGAACTTCTCCATTTCTCATACTGCCCTGCCAGTATGGAGGCTGGGGGTGCAGCAGGAGCTGGGAGGGGATAGACACAGGAGAGTTGACCCAAACTGGCCAAAGGGGTATTCCATACCATATTGTGTCATGCTGAACAATTAACATGGGGTGACTGGCAGGGGTGGGGGGAGACTGCTCAGGGTTGGGCTGGGCATCCTTCAGTGGGTAGTGAGCAATTACTTTGTACATCATTTGTTTTGTACACATTATTGTTGTTGTTATTATAATAATTATTATTAATTTTCTGTTCCATTTAACTGTTTTTATCTCAACCTACAAGATTTTATTTTTGTTTTCCCAATTCTCTCCCCCATCCCACTGAGGGGTGAAGATGAGAAAATGGATGTGTGGTGTTTAGCTGCTGGCCAGGTTAAACCAGAATACCTTGGTACCCATTTCCATTCAAACATCCAAATTCTGTCTCACTCATGTCCTGATGATTTGTCAATATAATGATACAGTTCTGGAATAGAAATGATTTGGATTTAGGTACCATTGAGGTCAGGAGATTAGTTTTATTTCTGAGTTTTTAAGCCAGTTGGATGTAAGAAGATAGATAAAGTGATAGAATGTGCATTGATTAAATATAGACATCTACATTCTTTGGAAACCTAACCTGGAATCCAGCTATTACTACAGAAGACTATAGGGGTTACCCTGGCGCAGATGCCTGAAGTTAAATTTAGTGATTCCTATGGCATGTTTGGGAAACTGAATCACTTCCCTACAGCTACTACATTTGAAACTTAAAATAGGCATGACTGGTGTTCCAAGGTGACTCAGTCATGTGTATATATTTTGGGTATGCTTCAGGTGTGCCAAATAAACCCTTAAAGGTAGCTGTATCTATGGTAAGTTCCTGGATTCAGACAGCTTTAAGTGTCCAGGATGTAACTGTCTACATGTGAGTGAGAGGGACTAAATTAGTGTAGGCGTAGGGGAAAAAAAACACCAATGGATGATAAAGTATTATTCAACTGATCAAGTGCAGTTATACCTTTCCATTCAAAATCTCAGGTTAGGGCAATTTTTCAAACAAATTCTCTAGCGTTGAGAAGTAAAAAAAAATCCCTGCCAGGAAATGGTGGAAGCGTGAATATCTGCACAGCAGGCATTTTCTCTGAACTTCATGTTTGGGATCACAACTTTGGACTTTTGTGCTTAAAGTATTTTAACTAAGTTGTCTATAAAATTAGTTCTACAGAAAACCAAATGTGGAAGTATACGGAATTTTATATGAAATATGTTTGTTCCTTTAATAAGAATGGCTTTCTTGGTTTTCTTCATGCCTAATTTTCACAGAATCACAGAATAGATGAGTTGGAAGGGACTTCTGAAGATTCCAACCCCTCTGCCAAGCAGGGTCACCTAGTGTGTATTGCACAAGATTGCATCCAGGCAGGTTTTGAATATCTTCAAAGAAGGAGATTCCACAACCTCTCGGTCAACCTGTTCCAGTGCTCTGTCTCCCTTGCAGTAAAGAGATGCTTTCTCATACTCAGACAGAACTTACAGTGTTTCAGTCTGTGCCTGTTGCCTCTTGTCCTGTCTCTGGGTACAACTGAAAAGAATGCAGTCCTATCCTCTTGACACCCTCCCTTCAGGTATTTATACACGTTGATAAGATCCCCTCTTAGTCTTCTCCAGACTAAATAGGCCCAGCTCTCTCAGCATGTCCTTGTATGACAGGTGCTCCAGTCCTCTAATCATCTTCGTAGGCCTCGTAGCCCTTTGTAGTCCTGGTCTTGCTCCAGCAGTTCTATGTCTCTCTTGTACTACCCAGAACTGGACACAGTACTCCAGGTACTTAGCCTCACCAGGGCTGAGTAGAGGGGGAGGATCACCTCCCTTGACCTGCTGACAACACTCTTCCAAATGTAGCCCAGGATACCATTAGCCTTCTGGGCCACAAGGTCACATTGCTGACTCTTGGTCAGCCTACCGTCCTCCAGGACTCCCAGGTCTCTCTGCAGAGCTGCTCTCCAGAAGGTCAGCCACCGGCCTGTACTGGTGCTTGGGGTTGTTCCTCCCTAGGTGCAGAACCCTGCACTTGCGCTTGATGAACTTCATGAGGTTTGTGAACTTCATCGGCCCAACCCTCCAGCTTGTCGAGGTCCCTCTGAATGACAGCACAGTCCTCTGAGGTATCAATCACTCCTCCCAGCTTTGTGTCGTCAGCAAACTTGCTGAGGGTGTACTCTATTCTATCATCCAGGTCATTGATGATGAGTTGAACAGGACTGGATCCAGTACTGACCCCTGGAGGATACTGCTAACTAGACACAGCACCACTGATCACAGCCTTCTGACCTCTGCTGTCCAGCCTGTTCTCAGTCTACCTCACTGTTCATCAATTTAGAGATCTATAAATTCCTTCAGTTAGTTTTCTTTTTCTCTGACTCCTCTCAGGAGACTACCAAGTTAGTCAGGTATGGTAGTTCTATACCTACCCCACTGTTCCCAGGAGGGAAAAAACAGATGGGAGACAGGATTGAGAAGACAAATTTGTGATGGTAGCTGCAACAGTGGTCTGAAAGATAAAATGTTCATTGATAATGGTCTCAGCTATTGGGACTTTTATACACTTAAAGTAATGGCTGTGTATTATGACCTGCAATGAAGTTGACATCAGGAACAGAAGAATCAGTATGTGCGTTGTGCATTTTTTCTAGACCAGTCTACTTTACCATAGAAATAATAGGTCAGGGACAAAAAAGGGCTGTGGAATGGCTACACATAAGGAGAAAGGGCAGCAATATATATATATATTTATATACAAAACAATATTAAGCTAGTATAAAGTGGGATAACAGGGATATTCAGGATATTCAGAATGCATTAGCAACATCAGTAGCTCCATAGTAATGATTGCAGATAAGTTACTATTTAAGAATATTTTGTTAACAAAAAGTTGGTGTGGAATTGAACAACTTTAACAGATAAATAATAATAATAATAATAATAATAATAATAATAACAACAACAACATCTTCACTAAGAACATTACTGTTATCACAGTATGTTCCTCTTTTTACATACCTATCTTAAACACATTTCTGAAACTCTTTGACTTGTTTTGCCTGGGAGTGAGCAAAAGAAAATACTACCAACCAAAATTGGCGTAATTTGAATTACACATCTGATTTTGTCATCCTCTAGCTTTCAAATTTTAAGCTAATAAAGCAAAGCTACAGTGAAAAAAGAAGAAATAGAATTGTAATTTAAGAGAAAAAAAGGCAATGTAAAAATAGCAATGTAAAATACTGTGAGAAATACCAGAGGGAAGGTGAAGAAAATGCAGAAGATAAAATTAAATCTACATTTCACTTTGCTCACATCTGACATTGCTATTTATTCTATACTAGAGTCAGAGAAAATGTAAATACACAACTTCAAAATTAACAGGTCCACTACCCCTTAAAAGTCTGATATTCTGATAGTGTACATATTTATAAGGAAGGTCAACCACTTGCTATACATTTTAAAACTACATATTAATGAATTATAGGGAATACTCTTTCCATATAAGTTTCTTTATTTTCATGTCTACGTTATTCCATGTTTTGTTATGGAAGTGACTGCCACATGTGCTGAGTACTTACTTTAATTTGGTGAGATCAGAAAAGATTGGAATGTGAAAATTCAAAACCTTACTAGAATAAAATTTAATTTGTTTAGACAGGAAGATGACCCTACTGCTACATTATCAACTGAGAGCACTGTATGCTACTGTCAATAGTGAGGAAACTAAACACTTTTCTTGCTTCAGTGAAGCTGCACTTTTTATTTATTTTTTGTTCCTAGTAAGATTCAGTCCTCTTAGTGGAATTATCCAGGGAGTTTAATTGTTAGAAATACAAAAGATCCATAGCAATTAAAAAATGGAGTCTGAACAGCAGTTTCTCAGCATAGAACAAATTCACAGTCCTTAACTTAAGCCATTTAATATAGAGATAAACAAATTTAAGGTTATTCTGTATAACTCTAAGACTCAGATTTAGTTTCAAATTTTCATTATAACTCGGTCTTTTGTAAATAGGTCATAGTGTTAAGAGAAAATGAGTGAACACTGCAGTTTTATCTGAGGCTGAAATTTCTGTGAATTCTGAAATAGTGACATCCTCTGTGATAAATTAAAAATCACTGTATTTCAGTTATAAAAAAAGGATATTATTTTATTATGTTAGTATGCAAAACATCCTGAGCTCTGTTTTAAATGTGTTATGTAGAATTTCCAATTTGTAAATATTAATTATTTTATAAATCATATATATATATATATATATATATATATATACAAATGTGATCTGCTAAAACAAGCAACACAGCTGTTTCAGCAAGAAAGCAAATAATGACCATTACTAATACTTGTGGTAATTGCTATCCCTTAGCTAGTGTTTTGTGCTTGATTTTTTTGCAGTGCTGTAGAATGATAGCATGATCAAATGTTCCAGCTGTGTGGTTATTACAGAGACAGCCACAATAGACAGTATCATTAATCTACTTTGTTCACTATTGTGTACCAGACTAGTCCCACATGTTGCCTAGGAAGATAAGAAATGTTTCCACAAGGTGAGAACATGTGGAGAAGAGGGGAGGGGAGGGGAGGCGAGGGGAGGAGAGGGGAGGCTTTCAAGATTCAAAAATTTTGGTTGAATTGAATCAAGTATTAATGCAGGCAAAAAATGATGTCATATAGGAGAGAATGCATCTGTGTAATAATTGATTAAATACATACTCGTGTTATCCATCTATGAGTAATTGATATTTCATATAAAGCTGATAGTTTTCAACAGTGTTACTTGCCAGAAATGAAAGCTGTTTTGTTTTGTTTTGTTTTTAACTCCTTCTTGTTCCTATCCTTTTGGTGTTTTGTGAATGAATGTGAAAATAAAATAAAATAAAAAGTTAAAAATTAGTGACATATTATATGAAAAAAATAGTTGTTGAAATTACTCCTTGGGTTCCTTTGTCATATCTACTAAATCACAGTTTATTTAAAGAGCATTTGAAAATTAAACCACTAGATAATTATAGGTTGTCTCATGCTTCCAACAACAAAAATAAGGTCATTGAATTTAGTTAATGGAATATGCTTGTTATAAATAAAGACAACAGAATATAGGTCATATTAGGAGTGAAAAACAAATAAACAAGCAAACAAACAAAGGATTAAAAATATTCTATATTTGTTTCCTCTACAGAAAGTTATGCATGTACTACTGTTAGTCTGAATTTTGGAAATATAGTTGTACATAGTGGTTGTGAATAAGATTATAGAGACTGCAACTGCTTATAATTTTTCCCTTATATTTAATAATGTTAAGAAATAAACATATTTCTCATCTAACTTCTGTGGCACATGCTCATAAGACTTGCACATTTTACAGCTAAAAGTCAATTTTTCAGAGTAGTTGATTGATTAATCTTTTGAATACTGTTCCTGCAGTATTTTCCCACAGGACACTAAAAAGAAAACATAAAAGACTCAAAATAGTAAAAAATGTGCAATAATAACTAAGGAAATCTGAATAGATAAATAGATGAATCAATTGTACACTTAATGCAATAAATTAGGTATACTTTATACCTTTTAGATAGAAATAAGCACCACTGAATTTTCAAGTTAAATTATATCCATCCTAATGATACCTATTCCTTCCCATTGACTGTACTAGAAATCTATGGTGACTAAATCAGTTATTAATGTTACATGTATAAAGTTAGGTGAAATTTTGTTTTTATTACAGCTATTTACTACAATTAGAAATGGCTTTTTATTTCCAACTGCAGCAGATGTAAATATATATACCTATTTTACCTCTGCTTTCATGCATGGATGCAAACAATCACATCAACAACATTATGCAGCAAAATTCTCAAAGTAAATTTCTATTATATTCTGATCATGTCTGTTCATATAAAGGACAGAAAAAGTAACAAAAAAGTAACAAAGGCAAGGTTAATTACATTCAAATTATTCTGTATTTTTAACTACATGTACTAATAAATTTTGACAAAAAGAACTGTAAGGAATATTATGTTTAATTTCTTAAGTGTATTTTGTAAGAATGAACAGATAAACTGCAAATAAATTTCATTTTAAATAAATACAGATTTTTTTTTAAAGTTACCCATATTACTAAAGTTACCCATATTACTAAAAAGGCATTGTTACATTAAATGTCACTCTAATATCTTTTTATCAAATTGTTCCCAGTTCAACAAACTGAAATGTAATCTTACTGTAATTTCAGAAAAATTACATTTATATTTATTGCAGACAAATATTAAATAATTATGTATTTTCTTCAGGTATATGAAAAAGAGAGGATTCGATTTTTTTTTGTTGTTGTTAATTATTATTATTATTCATAGGGAAATACAAGTTAGTTCTTTAACCTACCCTCAGTCTAACATCAATGCTTATAATTCAGCTTGGAGAGGCTCAGGGGCGACCATATAGTTCTCTATAAGTACCTTAAAGGAGGCTTTTCAAGGTAGGGGTTGGTCTATTCTCCTATGTGCCTGGTGATAGAATGAGGGGTAATGGGCTAAAGTTGCACCGGGGGAGGTTTAGGTTGGATATTAGGAAGAATTTCTTTACCGAAAGGGTTATTAGGCATTGGAATTAGCTGCCCAGGGAAGTGGTTGAGTCACCATCCCTGGAGGTCTTTAAAAGACGTTTAGATGTAGAACTTAGTGATATGGCTTAGTGGAGGACTTGTTAGTGTTAGGTCAGAGGTTGGACTAGGTGATCTTGGAGGTCTCTTCCAACCTAGATGATTATGTGATTCTGTGATTCTGTGTATACATGCTCTCTGTGAACTTTTTTTTTTTTACTTTTTTTTTTTTTTTTTTTTTTTCTGGATTAAATAATAAGGCTTGTTAACTTTTCTTTAAAAGGTCATCTGCTAATCTACATAAAATCTCTACCATATGCCAAGAATGTAACTTGGTTGACCCACATATTCTATGTCATTTATGAAAACCTGATGTAATTCAAAGGAGAATGTGAGTCTTTTAGGAAATTCTATTTCCCAGCCTTGTAACTTGTGACTTGAGCTTGTATGTCTTTTGTAGTTAAGTGGTCTCCTTGGTAAGACAAAGAGACTGTGGAACAAGTATAATTAACTTTAATATTAACTGTTAGCAGTGAGGCTATAGGGCCAATCCTGTGATTGTGAAAAATATACAATAGAACAACAAGAACTACTTTTCTGTTGTTATTCACAGATTTTTCTGCTCTAGGCAAGAGTCTGGGTGGTAACGAAACCACATAATTTCAACTCAAAAAATCATTAAAATAAGGAATGAAATTTAATATCTATATTGATAATATTGCTACAAATGAGACATGTCTGTCAATAACTTAAAAGTAGAGTAATAATCCAAAATCTTGAGGGTACTAATGATGAATAATCATTCCATATCAGAATGTAATACTAAAACTCTCTACTATGTATATTTATAATACACACAATATTACATCAAAAAGAACAATTAAAGCAATTATATAATCACTTCATTTTAACTTCCCTGCTGGTCAGTTAATAACATAATGAATATTTCTAATATTCCATTTACACTTAATGAATAAAAGTGACTGAAATATAAGGTTGATTATAAAGTTATAATAACACCCCCTAAAATTGCATTTTAGCATGCTTATTTCCCTTCCCTTCCCTTCCCTTCCCTTCCCTTCCCTTCCCTTCCCTTCCCTTCCCTTCCCTTCCCTTCCCTTCCCTTCCCTTCCCTTCCCTTCCCTTCCCTTCCCTTCCCTTCCCTTCCCTTCCCTTCCCTTCCCTTCCCTTCCCTTCCCTTCCCTTCCCTTCCCTTCCCTTCCCTTCCCTTCCCTTCCCTTCCCTTCCCTTCCCTTCCTTTCCCTTCCCTTCCCTTCCCTTCCCTTCCCTTCGAGCTAAAATATGTCTAAATATGTTAATTAAATTCAAATAGTTTTTAAAATACCTGCATAATCTGTGTTTAATAAGGAAATTGTCGTATGATTCCTCACCTTTTTTTTTTTTAATTTTGGACATTATATTTTTCTTCCTGATGTAATGTAGCCTGAGATATTTAGCCTTTCCAAAACTGAAAAAAAAAAAAAAAAAAAAAAACAGAAAACAAACTGCTTAAGCATAGATGCATTTCCACCACCCCCATTACTTTCAGTTTTCTTCAAGTCTATACACTTGTCAGCTAGAAAACCAGTGTTGCAAGGAATACTGGAGATGAAGGTGGAAGAAACATATTACTGAGATTTCTTGAAGCTAGATAATATCTTAGATAAGTCGTAAATATCCACCATGAGCAGCTTTTCATTACTGAGCGTAACAATGTATATGATATGGGAATCAGAACTACAACCTACATTTAGGTCCAATCCTATGGAGACTTACAAACAGGCTTTAACATTTGTATTTCTAAAAAGAATTCATGGAGAGCGACTGTGTATGTATGTGCCCATTAAAATAGATACATTAAAAACAGAATTATATATCATATTATCTTTGAGGAAAGAAAATTAGCTTTCTTAAAACAAACAACAAATAGTTAAGCTATGATAGTTCACTTTATAGATGTTGTTTGAACTATTTGCACATACTTATTGCAGGCTGAAATCACAACGTAGTATCCAAGAATAAAGAAAGATAACATTCACAGGTATCATGGGCATATTTTAGTTTGCACAGTCATCTCTGTTCTCTTTAGAGTCTCATCATTTTTTCTTGAAAAGATTACATTTTTTCAATACTGTTGTTTCTCCTAAAAATAAGGGTGAGTTTGGGGGGGAACAATTTTACTTGATCAATTTAAAAACAACTACAGAAAATTTCTTTGGGTTAACACAACAAGGTTTTGGTAGTAAGGTGGCAGGCTGCAAGGGTAGCCTCTGTGAGAAGAGCACAGAAGTTTCCCCATGTCAGATCAGAGCCAGTTCCAGCTCCAAAAGTGACCCACCACTAGCCAAGGCTGAGCCAGTAAGCAGTGCTGGTTACACCTCTGGGAACACATATTTAAGAAAGGAGAAAACTGCTGCATGACAGCTGCTAGGAGAGAAGAGTGAGAAAACATAAAGAGAGACAGCCCTGCAGGTATGAAGGTCAGTGAAGGAAGGAGAGGAAGTACTCCAGGTGCGAGAGCAGAAGTTCCCCTGCAGCCCAAGAACAGGCCCCTGGTGGAGCAGGCTGTCCCCCTCCAGACAGATAGGTCCCACATGGAGCAGATCTCCACACTGCAGCCCATGGAGGAATCCCTAGTGGAGCAGGTGGATGTGGCCTGGAGGGGGCTGCAACTCATGAAGAGCCCCCAGTGGAGCAGGTTCTGAGCTGGAGCCGTGGCCCTCAGACTAGAGCAAGAGGTCTGATGGAAATTGCCAGCAGTGGGGCATCCATGATGGAGCAGTCCGTTCCTGAAGATGTACCCCATGGTACAGATCCATATTGAAGCAGTTCTTGAACTGCTGTCTGTGGGAAGCCCACATAGGGTTGGTTTAGGACAGACTACATGCTATGGGAGGGACCACACTCTGGAGCAGAGGAAGAGAATGACAGTGAAAGAGTGCCAACAAGGAAGCATTATGAACAGACAATAACCTCCATTCCCCTGTGCAGCTTGGTGGAAGTAGCTGTAGTAGAGGTTGGATGGGGGTAAAAGTATGTTTAGTTTCCTTTTTTTCTGTTAGACAACAAGCATTAAATTACATTATTCTTCCTTTTTATGAGTCTCTTTTGCCTGTGACAGTAGTTGGTGAGTGATCTCCCTGTCCTTTTCTCAGCCTATGAGTTTTTTTCATCTTTTTTTTTTTTTTTTTTCTTTCTCATTTACTCTTTTGAGGAAGGAGAGTGAGAGAGTGGAGTCATTGGAAGGGAGTGGCCCATGTGTGAAACCATCACAAATGCTGTGACAGGGAGATCAGAGCTTCTACACAAGGAGCAGGTCAGTGGAAATGCCCTGGGGTGGTGGTGGCGGCACTGAGCTGAATGTGAGCCTGTGTTTTGCTGTTTTGCCTTGGCAGCAAAAGTATCCGACGGCTCCTGGGCTGTATGAACAGTAGCAGAGCCTGTAGATCAAAGGAAGGGATTATCTCCTTATATGTGGCACTCATCAGAACACATCTAAGTATTGTGTTGAGTTTGGAATCCTGACAAAGGAAAGACATGGTGTCGTGGTTTAACCCAGCCGGCAGCTAAACACCACACAGCCGTTTGCTCACCCTCCTCCCTCCCTCTCTGGGATGAGGGAGAGAAACAGAAAGTGAAGCCCATGAGTTGAGATAAAGACAGTTTAATAAGACAGGAAAATAATAATAACAATAATAATAATAATAATAATGCAATGATGATAATAGCACTACTAATAATAATGTGTACAAACAAATGATGCACAATGCAATTGCTCACCACCCGCTGACCGATGCCCAGCCTAACCCCAAGCAGTCCGGCCCCCTCCCCTGGCTAACCACCCCTATATATTGTTTAGCATGACGTCAGATGGTATGGAATATCCCTTTGGCTAGTTTGGGTCACCTGTCCTGGGTCTGTCCCCTCCCAGCTCTTGCTGCACCTCCAGCCTGCCCATTGGCAGAACAGAGCAAGAAGCTGAGATGTCCTTGGCTTGGTGTAAGCACTGCTCTTCAACAATTAAAACATAGGGGTGTTATCAGCACTCTTCTCATCCTAAGCCAAAACATAGCATTCTACCGGCTACTAGGAAGAAAATTAACTCTGTTCTAACTGAAACCAGGACATCTATCCACCCCTTATTCCATACCATTTATGTCATGCTCAGGTTACACTCTTTTCCATACATTCTAATTAGTCACCATTTTCATCTAGGGTATATAGTAGTCATGGTAGTGATAACATACCATATTATATAGTAATTAACATGGTACAATTCAGTTCATGGGCTATTCTCACCCAGTATTAAATCCCCTTGAGGGACACACCAGACCTCTCTGTTCTTCTGCATCACCCACCAAGTGTATCCAGGTCCCTGAGCAAAAACAATTCCACGAATGGGTTTGCCTTTTCCTGAGGCAGGAGTAGCCCAGACTGTTTTACCCAGCATATTTCTTACATGTACTACAGGAACTTTATCCCCATCTACAGTACGTAACAGGTTTGATTGGGCAGGTCCAGCTCGGTTGGCAGATCCCCTAGTATTGACTAACCAGGTGGTCCTTGCCAAATGCGTATCCCAATTTTTGAATGTCCCAGTGCCCATTGCTATCAATGTAGTCTTTAACAGTCCATTGTATCGTTCAACTTTCCCGGAGGCTGGTGCATGATAGGGGATGTGATACACCCACTCAATACCATGCTCTTTGGCCCAAGTGTCTATAAGGTTGTTTAGGAAATGAGTCCCATTGTCTGACTCTATTCTTTCTGGGGTGCCATGTCGCCATAGGACTTGCTTTTCAAGGCCCAGGATGGTGTTCCGGGCGGTGGCATGAGGCACAGGATATGTTTCCAGCCATCTGGTGGTCGCTTCCCCTATTGTAAGTACATGGCGCTTGCCATTGCAAGTTTGAGGGAGTGTGATGTAATCAATCTGCCAGGCCTCTCCATATTTCTATTTCAGCCATCTTCCTCCATACCAAAGAGGCTTTGACCATCTGGCTTGCTTGATTGCAGCACATGTTTCACAGTCATGAATAACCTGTGCTATAGCGTCCATGGTCAGGTCCACCCCTCGATCACGAGCCCATCTGAATGTTGCATCTCTACCTTGATGGCCTGATGTATCATGGACCCATTGGGCTATAAATAATTCACCTTTATGCTGCCAATCCAGGTCCACCTGAGCTACTTCAATCCTAGCAGCCTGATCCACCTGCTGGTTGTTTTGATATTCTTCAGTAGCCCAATTCTTGGGCACATGAGCATCTACGTGGCGTACTTTCACAGCCAGGTTCTCTACCCGAGCAGCAATGTCTTGCCACAATGCAGAAGCCCAGATGGGTTTGCCCCTGCACTGCCAGTTGTTTTGCTTCCATTGCTGTAACCATCCCCACAGGGCATTTGCTACCATCCATGAATCGGTGTAGAGATAGAGAACTGGCCATTTTTCTTGTTCAGCAATGTCTAAAGCCAGCTGAATGGCCTTCACTTCTGCAAACTGGCTCGATTCACCTTAACCCTCAGCAGCTTCTGCAACTCGTCGTGTAGGACTCCATACAGCAGCCTTCCATCTCTGATGCTTCCCCACAATACGACAGGACCCATCAGTGAACAGGGCATATTTCTTCTCATTCTCTGGTAACTGGTTGTACAGTGGGGCTTCTTCAGCACGACCCACCTCCTCCTCTGATGATATCCCAAAGTATTTGCCTTCTGGCCAGTCCATAATCACTTCCAATATTCTTGGGCGACTGGGGTTTCCTATTCGAGCCCGCTGAGTAATCAGTGCAACCCACTTGCTCCACGTAGCATCAGTTACATGATGCGTAGAAGAGACCCTTCCCTTGAACATCCAGCCTAGTATCGGCAGTCGGGGTGCTAGGAGGAGCTGCGCTTCAGTACCGACCACCTCCGAAGCAGATCGAACTCCTTTATATGCTGCCAATATCTCCTTTTCAGTTGGAGTATAGCGGGGCTCGGATCCTCTGTATCCCCGACTCCAAAAACCCAGGGGCCGACCTCGAGTTTCCCCAGGTTCTTTCTGCCAAGGCTCCAGGTGGGGCCGTTCTCCCCGGCTGCAGTGTAGAGCACATTCTATACATCTGGTCCTGTTCGAACTGGCCCAAGGGCTACTGCATGGACTATTTCCTGCTTGATTTGTTCAAACGCTTGTCGTTGTTCAGGGCCCGATTCAAACTCATTCTTCTTACGGGTTACTTGGTAGAGTGGGTTTACAATCAGACTGTAATTTGGGATGTGCATTCTCCAAAACCCCACAACACCTAGGAAAGTCTGTGTTTCTTTTTTGTTAGTTGGTGGAGACATAGCTGTTATTTTGTTGATCACATCCATTGGGATTTGACGACGTCCATCTTGCCATTTTATTCCTAAAAACTGGATCTCTCGTGCAGGTCCTTTGACTTTATTTTGTTTTATGGCAAAACCGGCTTTCAGAAGGATTTGGACTATTTTCTTCTCTTTCTCAAAAACTTCCTCTGCTGTGTCACCCCACACAATAATGTCATCGACGTACTGCAGGTGTTCAGGAGCTTCCCCCTGCTCTAGCGCGGACTGAATCAGCCCATGGCAAATGGTAGGGCTGTGTTTCCACCCCTGGGGCAGCCGATTCCAAGTATATTGGACTCCCCTCCAAGTGAAGGTAAATTGTGGCCTGCACTCTGCTGCTAGAGGGATGGAGAAAAATGCATTAGCGATATCAATTGTGGCGTACCACTTGGCTGCCTTCGATTCAAGTTCGTACTGAAGTTCCAGCATGTCCGGCACTGCAGCACTCAGTGGTGGTGTCACTTCGTTCAGGCCACGATAGTCCACTGTTAGTCTCCACTCGCCATTAGACTTTCGCACTGGCCATATGGGACTATTGAAAGGTGAATGAGTCTTGCTGATCACTCCTTGGTTCTCCAATTGACGAATTAGCTTATGGATGGGAATCAGGGAGTCTCGGTTAGTGCGATATTGCTGCCGGTGCACAGTTGTGGTAGCGATTGGCACTTGCTGTTCTTCGACCCTCAGCAACCCCACAACAGAGGGGTCCTCTGAGAGACCAGGCAAGGTAGATAATTGTTTAATGCCCTCTGTCTCTAAGGCAGCTATACCAAAAGCCCACCAGAACCCTTTTGGGTCCTTGAAATATCCTCTTCTAAGATAGTCTATGCCAAGGATACATGGAGCATCCGGGCCAGTCACAATGCGGTCCTTTTCCCACTCATTCCCAGTCAGACTCACTTCAGCCTCCAATACAGTCAACTGCTGAGATCCCCCTGTCACTCCACAAATATAGGTGGGCTCTGGTCCTTTATATCTCGATGGCATTATAGTACATTGTGCACCGGTGTCTACTAAAGCCTTATACTTCTGTGCGTCTGACGTGCCAGGCCATCGAATCCACACAGTCCAATAAACTCGATTGTCCCTTTCCTCCCCCTGGCTGGAGGCAGGGCCCCCCTAATCCTGGTTAGAATCTTCTTCGTTTCTGTGTTTGAAGGACTGTCTGCTGGAAGTTGGAGCAGCAAACTTTTGAGAGAATCCCTTTTTCTTGATTGTTTTCTTTTGCAACTCACGTACCCATGCCTCTAGGGTCGCAGTAGATTTTCCATCCCATTTTCTCATGTCCTCTCCATGGTCTCGTAAGTAAAACCACAGGGTGGCACAGGGTGAGTACCCACCATATCGTCTTCCTTGTGCGGATGAACGCTGATAGCTGAGACACTGCTTTGTACAGGTGCGGAGGAGAATAATCTCTCTTCAAGTTGGTGAACCTTTTCAGAAAGTTTCTCCCAAGTGTTCTCTTTTGGTTGGTGGACACTGGTTTGTTCAGGTGGGGAGGAAAATGATTCTCTTCAAGTTGGTGGAACTCTTCATAAAGTTTCTCCACAGCTGAGAAGCAGGCCTCTAAGGAAGAGGAGAGACTTTCTTCATCCTGCCGAAGTTGTTTAGCCACTTCAACAAAGCCAAGTGTCGGGTCCTGCAACTGGGGCGCAACAACCCCAAGCAGAGCTACAGGCTGGGAGAGGAATGGTTGTAAAGCTGCCAGGCAGAGAAGGATCTGGGAGTATTGGTTGATAGTCGGCTGAATATGAGCCAGCAGTGTGCTCAGGTGGCCAAGAAGGCCAAAGGCATCCTGGCTAGTATAAGAAGCAGTGTGACCAGCAGGGCTAGGGAAATGATTGTCCCCCTGTACTCGGCTCTGGTGAGGCCGAGTACATCAAGTACTGTGTTCAGTTTTGGGCCCCTCACTACAAGAAGGACATCGAAGTGCTTTAGCGAGTCCAGAGAAGGGCACCCCCAGTCTACCCGTTGGCAGGACAGAGCAAGAAGTTGAGACGTCCTTGGCTTGGTGTAAGCACTGCTCTGCAACAATTAAAACATCGGGGTGTTATCAGCACTCTTCTCATCCTAAGCTAAAACATAGCATTCTACCGGCTACTAGGAAGAAAATTAACTCTGTTCTAACTGAAACCAGGACACATGGAAAAACTAGAAGAATCTTAATGGAGTTAGGCTGGAGCACGTTCTCCATGAGGAAAGGCTGGTGGGGCTGGACTGTGTCAGCCTGCAAAAAAAGGTGACTTCAGGGGCACCCATCAACACCAGAAACACTGATGACTGGGCACCAAGTAAATCAAGACAGGTCATTATTACTATGAAGATAATCAAACATTAGAGAAAATTGTCCTGATAACTTGCAGATTCTTCAAATTCCAGACTTCCTCGGATTTTTTTTTTTTTAATTATTATTTAAAATGGTTTTTTTTGTTTGTTTGTTTGTTTTGTTTTGTTTTGTTTTCCTCCTGATTATCTCTTAGATAATCAGTTCTGTATACTTTTTTTTTTTTTTGTATATTTTTCCTTATAGTGTTTCAATTTATAATGCTATATTTTTTATAACAAGTCTAGCTTAATTTGTAAAAAAAATGTACTAAAACTTAAGTCAATTAATCACAAATTTATTTTGTTCTAGAATAGTTACTTTATTTTGTGTGGTATTAATTCGTGTTGGTGGAATTAGGTTAAAGTATATAGTAGCAGTTCAAAGGTACTTGATTTTATTTTATTTGTACTCTGCAAAAGCACTTTGTAAGGCAATAGATACATTTATGCAGTAGTACTTGGAAAAAATATATTCACCTGAAGATTTGGTTCTTTAAATGTAAAATGTATAAAAGACTCAGATGTTGAGTAGGTTTTCGTAGCCAGAACATGTAATAATTGTCAAACAAATATAAAACTATTGCACAATATGGATTCCTTTCAAGCTTTATTTCATGATAAATTCTGTTGTGTAGATTGTCTATCCTAAAGTGTGAAACTGCTTACTGTTTTACTAACTTAAGTTGTGAAGTTCTATTTCATAATCAAATGGAGACCAAGTAGCAGAATTTTAGAAGTAAAGATAAAAACGTATTTTTCCAACTTCATGCATTTTTATTTGATGATGCATTTCATTTTACAGCTCTGAGCTTTCTGAGGTCTATGTGACTAATACTTTGATTTACAGGCATGCATTTACACATTCATAGTGTTTATAAAATAATAAATTAGGATGACTTCCTGGTAAGTGCCTTTTTACCATCTAATTCCTTTCACTGCTATATTTCTTTTCCTTGTGCCTCATGTCAATATCAATGCATGAAGACAGATGAAGTTATGGCAGTCATCTTCAATTCTGAAATGGACAGATGCTGACAACCAAGGCAGATGTCAACACTTCTTTGACATGGGGTATTTTTTCTATATGTTATTACATATCACTTTAGTTGTGTTAGTTTACATGAAAATAAAACAGAAATAATCCATCCTATAAAATAAATCTCCAGAACAGAATGTTAACAGACAAATATTTGGACATTAAAGAACCATCCCTGAAGGGAAGAGAATCTATTTGATCCATTAATAATGAGAACCTGCTCTTTGATCCTTTCTGTTCCTGTTACATCAAAGAAAACCATGACAGACAGCATTTCGTTGTGAAATGTGTCAGGTGTTGCCAAAACAACAAGCATGCAATTATAAATATAACCTTGCAAATAAAAATGTTAGGCAAGATCTTAAACAAATCCAGGATCAAAATTCTACTGCTCAGAATAAAAGTTCTCAATGCCTTCTGTCTCCCATACTTTAAATCACATAGATGAAATGCTCATGAGCAGTAAAAATATTCCCACATATAAAATATATATACATGTATATATATGACAGATCTTTCATATTCATACTAAAAATAATATTTAATTTATTAGGAAAGAAAAATTCAGGATTGACCAAGCAGTATGATATTTTATGATCTATAGGCAATTTTTCAGTTCTGTGCCAGAATTGATCCAAACTTTTCACCAACACTTCTTGAGAAAAAATCAAATAAAATTCTGGTAGAGAAAACTTCATTTCCAACAGTACGTTTTAATTTATTTGTCACAATGACCAGGCAAAGACATCTACCCTGCGGACTAGTAAAAAATGACTATTGATCTTGTAACCATGGGTCACCTGTACATTGTGCCAATACACCTGAACTACAGGTCCAAGATTAGCAAGTACCAGAGAAGAAGCACACTGAAGGACAGCAGAGCTTTAATTCCAGTGAGGAAGCATCAAAATTTGTTTCCACTGAACTACAGAAGAGGTCAGTGTGCTTCATGCATGAAACGTACATGTTTATGAGTTTTCTTCTCTTTTCCAGAGAATGTTGCTAAGATCTGTTGTGTCTATTTCATTAAAGCTGTTTTTAAAATGCCCAATGTGTAAGTTTAGTATAAAACAATTCCTCTCTGCAACACCAATGTGCCTGCTTTCTTGCTCTGTTTGTCAGATTTCCCTTAGGACTGGTAGCAAAATGTCTGTGAAAGCTTGGACATTCTTAAAAGCAAATGATTCAATCACACACACACACAGACATGCACACAAAGACACACACAAATAATTAATAAGTAAATAAGTATTGTGAATAAAAACAATAAAGAATGAAAGCAAGTTGTGAACATATCTCAGAAAGAAACTATAAAGGAGAAAAACACATTGCACAAGGGTCAGTTTATCTGAAGTTACTAACTAATCCCCCAAATACTGTGAGATACTAAGAAACTGTAAATACAGTATTGAAAGTTTTACAGCTAGGGTTACATAAATAATATTTATCTATCTATAATTATCTCTTTTATATGTCTTCCAAGTAATGTCTGAATAATTTGAATCACTGCATTTTATGCAACCTGTTGTTACAAACAGCTGTATGTTATGGAAAGGTAAATTAAGGATACATAAAAGCTCAAAGCTTAAGATGTATTACATATAAGAACACAATTCTGTTAGAATTTTCATTTGTTTATTTCTAGGAATTTATCACTATACCTTGTACAGCAGTCCATATTTTTTACATTTAATGTTGTATACTACAGAACAGTGTCAGAAAGCAGAGGATTGCTGAAATATCTGTGACAGTAGATACTATTGAAGAGACATATGGCTTCATTTTGCACTAATTGGAGTTTGCTAGACATAATATTTTCTTCCTTATAGAAATTAATTTCCTGTAGTCAGCTGGGAGCTTTTAGATGTCATTATATAAAAGTCAGAGATACCAAGCTACAGAAGGCTCCTAGAAGAACTTGGATAGGTTCCTCTTTCAAAAGAGAATGGTAGGTTTCGAAATATAATACGAAGGTGTAAAGAAGCATGCCTGTAATCTTATGAAGGTGACTCAATGAGGTTAAACATTTGTCCATGTCTTAAGAGAAGGTTCAGTGCTGAGGAAAATTCCAGTGTGAGATGTGGTGGATGTGCAAGGAAATCTGTTCCATGATAGTCCCCTTGGCAACACAGACTACAACCTTAGGTATTAGTAACACCAGCGAAGCTTGGTGTGCTGGTTCTAAGAGATATAACACAGAGGGTGGAACAGAGTGAACACACCATGGCCAGACTGTTATCACTGCAGGATATCACTGGGGAATTGAACAGTATTGCAGAACTGAAATACTGCATGATCAGCCCTCACTCTAACTAATAACCAAATCATGTCCTTTGGGTGAACTCTGCTCATTATAATCCCATTATAATGCCAAAACTCACCTGCATCCCAAAAGCTACCCACCTCCAAGGTGTGACTACCCTCCACTGAGCATACATTCTGAATTTCTCTGGACCTATACATATAAACAAAGATGAGAAAAATTTATACCAATCACAGTGAAGACATGTATGACTAGAGTCACTCAAAACTCCACCTAAAAGTAAGAAAATAGTATAAAATGGCCCAAGAGAAGGAAAATTTGAGGGAAGACACCATTGCAGACAAGTTGTAAGGACGCTGCTGACTTCTGAGGACATTGCTGACTTCTGGGATTAGTTGATGAGCTGAATCTCTCTGCCCCCTGCCCCCCTCCCCCCCCACACCCCCCCCCCCCAATGCTCACTGGGTAAGATTCAAACTCTCAGTTGTACCAAGTGATTCCCTGGAAAATCTAACATTCTCTATAAAGTTTCATAAGTCGTGAAATGTGCAGTTGGTTGTGTTAGTCATATTCTTGGTATTTGCACATGCTTTTTAGACAGTGTATTTATCACCAGCAATCCAAATGAACTTGTACTCCTGGTGCTTCAATAAACTACACCAGTCATTTACTAGACTGAAAGTGTATTGCGCTATTTATGATCATGATCATGATTAATGTGACCAGACTTCTAGTGCCAATTGCACTATTTGTGCATCTGTGATCATGATAATTCAATATACATTGAATGAGACCGGATTTATAGTGCCAAATTGGGCATCACTCAAAATCTAGGCCCAGCTACCCCCAGCTCCTCTTATATCTGAGGACAAGCTGGAATACAAGGGGGTTTATGTCCGGCCAAAGTTCTTTACGCTTTAATGCAACTAATCTGCAATGACATGTTTTCAATGTCTTGACTGTATCAGCTTTCCAGTAGTCAACTAAATTGGTTACCTGTTCAGCACAGAACAATATGATAATTTATATCATATAGCACAATTCTGTCATAAGGAAGCAGGTAGTGGTTGAATATTTTATGACACACATTATGGATGTGTTCAGCAAGCTCTGGGAATTCATACTGAATGGATGCAGGAAGGGTACAGAAAGCAACTCTAGGAATCTGTGAGACAAATGTTTGAAACTGAAATATCTGACAGCATGAAAGGCAACCCAGAAATGAATCCAGCCCTAAATTACTGGATATGATTCTTCTTCTCTCCCCACAACTATGGATTTTGTAACCACACTGTTATTCTCACACTTTAAAGTGTAGTATTTAAGAGTTTTGGAGTTCCTCTTTTCTCAGTGTCTGCCTAATATCAGAACTTTGTGTTTACGTATTAAGTAGGTAGGTTTTCAGGGAGCTGGTGAAGCATTCCTGATCTGTTCTCACAGGAGTTATGTGCAGAAAAACTAAAATTTATTCTCTTACCCTTTTAGTTAGTTATTTTAGTTTCTTGGAATGAATAATTGTGTGACATTTATTTATTTATTTATTTATTTGATACTGTTGCTCATATTTCACTTATCCCACTGAGAATTATAAGATCCTAAAAATAAGTAAATAAATAAATAAAGTAAAATGTGGTATTCTATATTAACAATGTTAATTCAGGGGAAATATATTAAAGATTAGTGTTGGCAATAGCTAGCTAAATAATTTGTTATTTATACTGGACAGTTAACTATTCTCCAAAATTGTGACTCAAGCCAAAATCTAAGGCTGACTGGAATTAAAGCCATTACTTGCCTCCCTGCAACCAGTCTTCTTGTGCATATGTGAGCCACTGATTTATGATTTAAGATACAGAAGCAATGCTGACTGGTCAATGGCAGTGATGTATCACAACACAAACCCAAAACTTCAGAGCCTTCCTTTAGTTGAAGTTATTATTCTAGATAGGTACCAATCAATATTGAATAAAATAGTTTCAAAAAGCATGGTAACTATAATCATTAGCTGCACAGAGATACAATAATCAGCCTTTTAGAACTTCTCCTTTTTGAATCCAGTAAATTACCAGAGACCAGAAAGCTCTCTATACTTTCATGAGTGAAACAAATTACTGCTACACTGTAAACGAACAGTTGCCTTTCTTTTACCATTTCCTCTCCGGCCTAAGCCTTAATTTGTTAAATCTCTTATGTTTCCACATACTTTGTGACTAAATATACAGCTGCATTTCCTAAATCTTGTTTATCTTAGAATTTGTGTTCCAAATCAATGATTAGACTGTTAGCAAAATATACTTCTGTTTAAAAGTAGGCTGTTTTCTCTCTGTTTTCTAGCATTTCCAATAGAACAGAGAGGAAATATATATATATTATATATATATATATATTAGGCTATTAGGCTATATATATATATTTTAGGCTATATTCTAAGACATTCCTTAGTTAATGAGAAACAAATAAGTGTCCTAAAAATGGAAGAAGATGACAAGAGTATAATTTGGCCACACTTAAAATTTGATTAATTTAAACTGTAAAGCAGTAAAATCATACAGACTTACAATTTTTACTCATGTAAAATGTTATTGTTTTAGTAACTTTTCTGAAACTATGAAGTGTAGAAAATTAATTATGTATTTTGGAAGACTGGGACCTTGGTATGTTGAATATTCTGGACTGTGACTAACTGAGAATCCAGTCCACAACAATTTTGTCTTTTTTTTTTTTTTTTTAATTTACAAAGTGCTAATAAAAATTTAGATGCACTAATTATATTTATTTATAAAATATATAAATCATCATCTCAAGGCCCCAGTTAAAGATTTGAGCTGTAATGAACTAAGTTCTGTATAAACTAGTCAAAGCAATAGTACCTGTCCCAGCAATCTTTTCACTTCTACTTTCTTGTGCATTAGGTATAAAAACTTCCCAAAAGCTGAAATGATATTAATTATAGTTATTATTATTAAAACAAATCAGGAATCTTTAGACAATTTACAGCAATTTAATTTGAAACATGCTTCCCTGAATAATACTAACAGTAGTCATAGTTTTGCAACCTCTGATATGTTAGACATCTCATAATGTTAAGAAGGAACAGTACACAAATGAAGTTGGCAATTGGTTATGGTCCAGCTTTGAAAAATACAAGGCCTGAAACCTTCATTCATGCAGTCTTGATATATGGCGTTCAGTCATTAGTTCACATTTTTCTCACTGCACAATCAGGATCTTATTACAGTAATGCTTAGATATAATTGATTCTGTTCTTTCCTCTTCTAACTTGCCTAATTATTTCTTCACTAAAAATTGAGAAAAATTCTCATCTTGGTAAAAAGATGATGGATCAACAGGAAGAGAAAAAATGAACCACATCTGCCTGAGCTTGAAAATCTGACCTGGGAAATACTGCACTCATCGCTGATGGGTGAGATGCATCTATCCTTATATGTGATGCTTAGATTATCATATATTTGGGTTTTGTGAGTTGAAGCTCAACTGAGTTTTTGCAAGCCCATAGAAAAGGCAGGCTTTTTATGGTCATTGGTTTGCAGCTAAGAGAAAGATGAAAGACAATCCAAGAATAGTTGTGTCTTTTTTTTTTTTTTTTTTTTTTTTTTTTTTTTTGTATGCTGACTGCAAGAAACTTAGAAGCATAAGAAATGTATTTGCTTTATGGGATAGACATCAGAACAGGGCTTTCTACGTCAGAGCTAAGTGGCATGTAAAACACTGAGGTTGTGCCCACATTCATATTTATATATTGTTTTTTTTTGTTTGTTTGTTTGTTTGTTTTTTTCTTGTTTGTTTTTCAGGAAAATTATGCATTCCCAAAAGTTTTGAAACCATTAATTCAGAAACATTTTTGAATAAAATGAGAGAAAAGTAGACAGAGAAATTAGACAGAGAAATTGCTATACAAATAGCTACAAATATACAAATAGCTACATAAAAAAAATCTTACTAGGATAATAAAGGAAAATAATAATGGAAACCTCAGGGGTACTGAAGTAGTACTTTTTCTTCAAATTCGAGGAATGATTTTATGCATTCTGTTAAACTCGAGTTATTGCTCATGTTCCTGAAATACACTGGTTTTGATATTTTTTTTTTTTCAAAAGTTTACAAAAGGTAAACTCAGTAATAAGTAGATGGAACTAGTCAATATACAAATTGTCAGCTAAAATAATACTGGACTCTACACATTTTTCATACAGTGATTAATAAGATGTTTACCACATCAGTACAGTATGCTATGAAGATACCTCCCACAATTCTCCACAGAAGAAAATGAGCAGTCTTACACAGCTGATATATAATTGGGAAAGCAAGCAAAGGATTTCAGCACAAAGATCTGGGACGTACACTACTAGACACTAGATATACAAATGTGGAAACTCAGTAATAGAAGGTTGTCCCAGTTCCAGTATTCATGCATGATATTTAATCCTTCTTCAATCATTTGTGAGTCCTACATATATATATATATATATTGTTTTTACATTTCACCTCAGTGAGCTTGTGATCAAGTGTTTTTGTACCTAGATTCAACTAGATATCATAGGGAGGGACTCAAAATGAGTAAAAATATTAGCAAATGCTAGAAAATGAAACGGTAGAGTTTTATTTTTGAGGATGGTTAGTAAGACCTCTGGATGAAGTCTTATTTTTGCAGTTAAAGTAAAAATACATTACAATCAACCACTGACTTAAGTGACAGTGTCAATTCAGTGTCTTCATTGACTCAAAAATCTTTCCTATATATCCGAAGACCCTAGGAATAGATTAATGTCAATGGAATTGGCCAAATACATAAATAACATTAATGGCTTTTAAAGGGTGCATAGGGTATTCTTATGTACATTTAAAACAAACTTTCATGCAGAAAAGACTTACAGAACAATTTGAATTTCTTTCGCTAAATCACAAGTCCAGTTATCACTCTTATCACCCTTTCCAAAGACAGATTAACTTCATTACTATGAAACTCCTGCAAAACAAACAGAAAAATTGAGGAGTGTGTAAAAAGCCATTTGTGTGTAAAAAAAAAACCCATGCAGTTACTTTTAGGTGTAACAAAATTTCAGGGAGCTATAAGTCCTTATTACGTATTGATAAAAGATATATGGGTTTCTTTGTCTCTGGTCAGATTACAAAGGTAATCCTCTTGAAGGGAAAAGAGAACTAAAAATATTTCATGCTAGCTGTGTATTTTATTAAGAAATCATATGCTCTTTCTGCCCATAGCATCTCAAAAATGACTATATTGCTCATAAGCAGTTACAGTCTGTTTATGACCTAACAGTATAAGTTTATAAGTTTAAATGATAAAGACAAATTTGATTGGGCATAGCTGTATTTTTTTTTTTTAATCAGCTCAGATATTCTGATTTACACATAAAAACGTGACTTTCTGTTATTACAACAGATGTAACATAAGGCATAACTCCTGAAGAGGAGAAAACGATTTTATGATAATATATTTTGATAACAATTAAGCTGAAAAAGAAATATGCTGCTGTTCTATCTTTGCTACAAAGCCAAGTCACTTAATCTCCTTGGTTGAGATTCACTTCCATTGTGTAACAGATTTATTCACCCCCCCAGAGACTGAACTTGAGGAAGTTAGTGATGCACAGACCTGAGTGAATTTACTCTCTTTGTTTCTTGTCTGAAAAATCTAGACAATATTTTCTACCTGCAAAAAGTAAATGTATTTTAATAATATTCTTGATCCTTCACAATCTACAGATACAGTACTGTATTCATACCATTCATTCTGTGAGCTTTAGAGCAGTTCTCCAAAACCATGTGAATAAATTCCTTCAAGTGATCCATTTATTTCAATGCAAATTGTACATGACACACCTCTTAACTAAAATTGTTTTATTTTGAGCCTGAACATCTCTAAGCTCTAGCTATGCCTGCAGGAACACTTCTCAGAATATTTTAAGTACTATATTTTTTATTTGTGAATTCTTCAGCATTCTGTAGCCAACAAAATGCAATAGCTCTCATGCATACTTTTCAAGCTGAAGTGATACAATTCAGTGCATTTCTCTGTTCATGCTGAAGTATTGCTTGAACTATTGTGACTTGTGGAACTTTAAATATTCCTTGTCTTCTCTGAGAACAATTCAAGGCCATCAGATAATGTGGCAGCTATTCATTTTGCAACAAAGAACATGGCTCAGTAGCAGAGATGGAAGACTTAACACAAGAAACACTCCTAGCATTCTTTAGAAGTACTAGCTACCCACTGCTGATATTTCCTTGAAATGAATGTGCTGTCCTTCTTTATTCATTATTCACTCCTTTCCTTTCAATTGAAATCAATTTGAAATGGTGTGTGTGTGGGGATAATAAAAAGAAAACGCAGTCTTCTTTAGGTAGGTCTTACTACATCACTGACAGACTTTTTCTCAAGCCTTTGTGTTACAAAATCTGCTATTATCCAACTGCTATTAAGAAGAATTTTAATTAATTTTATTTATGTATTTATTTATTTTTCATTCAATATACATGTATTTGTATTTTATCAATATACATGTATTTCCTATTTTTTTTTATTAACAAGATATTCTTTTGATCTCATATTTCAGAGAATTTCCTCATCTACTCATTCAAGATCTTCCATACCTAATCTTTTTTATAATTTGCTGAATTCATAGAGTCACAACAGAATTTAAGTTAGGAAAGAGCTTACCTTAAATATTTTTTTTTCATATGTCCAATCAGAATTTCTCTTTTTGCAAGTTGTATCAGTTGCCTTCAACCCTTTTGTTGTGAACCTTTTCAAAAAGCTTGACTGTATTTTTAATTAGGTAAATGAAAACTGCAATCAGATTCCCCTTCTTTCCCCCACACTAAAAAAATAAATTGTCAGTTTTTCCTTGTAATGTTTTGCCCTGAACAGAATCAAATAAATTTATGCAAATTATATGATCCTGTAACAATAACATTGCCATGGATATATATAATTGAAAAATAGTTTCAAATCTGTCATCTATTTTGCACAAGTGCAGCTCCGCTTCACTGCCCCATCCCCAAACAGTTTTAGTGAACCACTGCTCTATAGAATGAATTTAAAATAACCATGAAACAAGAATGTATGACTGAACAGGTCATTGACCACAAAGCAAAAATATATTGGAATACATGGGGGCTACCAGAAAGACACCTGGAAAAAACTACTAATATAGAGTATCTTAAAAAATGATACATCTGAGAAACATGAGGGCACTAGCAAAGAATTGTATCTTGATGAAAGTTAAAAGTCAGAAATAAGTCAGGAAACCACAAGTGGAAATCATAACAGAAAGTGTATCTTAAACAGTGCAGAATAAAAAGAGGAACCCCATTTGGGAAAAAATTTCAACCGTTTTATGGGCATTGCTTAAATTGACCAAGTATGCAATATTTGGAAGCTTCCCACAGTTGATATCTTAGGTGAAATTTTCTTCATATTATGTTTATGAGATTGCAGCACAAGCGACAAGCTGTCTGGGCTCTGTTGCTTCAGTACAGGACAGACAGAGATGACTATTACAGTTTCCTGCAACTCTACCTGTGTAATAGTTATCTTAAAGTAAATTACTTTCATTCAACCTAGTAACACACTGTTCAAGCTTGGTTGCAATTTTTGTGCAACTCACACATACTCTAGTTTCCTTTTCCCCATGGCTAACCCCATTGCTAACCCATGGGTACTCAGAGCTGGATAATGTCATCACGAGGCCTCTCTCAATTATTTTTCAATGGTCTTCAGAATCTGGAGAGGTCCCGGTCAACTTGAAGCTGGCAAACATTCCAGTTTTCAAGAAAAGCAATAAAGAAAACCCTGATAATTACAGACCTTTCTGTCTCACTTTAGTGCCTGCTAAAATTATGGAAAAATATATTATGGGAGTTATTGAAAAACACTTGAGGGACAATGAGATCACTGGTCACAGACAACATGGAAACAAGGGAAAAAACAGACAACAAGGGAAAGGTCCTGCTTAACAAACTTAATTTCCTTTTAAAACAAGGTCATCCACCTAGCTGAAAGCGGGTTGATGCAATCTTTTTGGATTTCAGTAAAGCATTTGATATTGTTTCTCACATTATGCTTCTGGACAAAATGTTCAGCATAAAGCTAGATAAAAACATAATACAATATGTGAACAATTAGCTGACAGCTCAGACTCAAAGAGTTACAGGAAATGGGATTACATCAGGCTGGCAGCCAGTCACTAATGGGGTTTCACAGGGCTCTGTTTTAGGGCCAGTTTTCTTCAACGTTTTCTTTAATGACTCGGATGTAGGAATTGGAAGTGTTTTGAGTAAGTCTGCAGATGATATTAAAATGGGAGGACACGTTGACTCCATCAAGGGTAGAGAAGCCTTGCAGAGATCTTGACTAATTAGAGAGCTGGGCAGTCACCAACCACAGGAAGTTTAACAAGAGTAAGTGCCAGATTCCGCACCTGGTACCATGGCAACCCTGGCTATACTCACAGACTGGGGGATGAGAGGCCAGAGAGCAGCCCTGCAGAAAGGGATCTAGAGGTTTTGGTCAATGGCATGTTGAATAGGAGTCAAGAGTGTTCCCCAGCAGCCAGGAGGACCAATCATATCCCAGGGTACATCAAACACGGCATTGTTAGCCGGTCAATTGCCTCACTCTAATCTGCACGGGTGCAGCCTGGAGTACTGCTCACAGTACCCTAGTACTAGGGTACTGTGAGCAGTTTTGGACATCACAGTATAAGAAGGACATAAACCTATTCTGGAGTGTCCAAAGGAGGGCTAAGAAGATGGTGAAGGGTCTAGAGGGCAAGATGTATGAGGATCAGCTGAGGACACTTGGTTAGTTCAACCTAGAGAAGAGGAGACTGTGGGGAGACCTCATGGTGGCCTGTAGCTTCCTCTTGAGGGGGAGAAGAGTGGCAGGTGTTGATCTCTTCTCTCTAGTTACTAGGACCCAAGGCAATATCATGAAGCTGTATCAGGGGAGGTTCAGGTGGGACATTACAAAATGGTTCTTCACTGCAAAGGTGGTTGGGGACTGGAACAGTCTCCCTAGAGAACTAGTGACAGCACCAAGACTGTTAGAATTCAAGAAGCATTTGGGCAACACTCTCAGACATATCGTCTTATTTGGAGCCTTTGTAGTTCCCTTTACAGACAACAGACCTTGCAAGTTTGAACTTGAGTCTGTCTTCTGTAATCCAGCTGGTGTCCACAACACTTGAAAGTGGGACACTGCCCACAAAATATAACTAAAGTTATATTGCCCCAAAGTAAAGCTAAAATCACAGTCAAGGTGTGTTGTTTAATACTATTTATAATACACAAGATTTGAAAGAAAACAAACAAACAGACAAACAAACAAAAAACCCTGAGGCCTAGAATTTTGAACTTTATGAGATGTTACACAAACTTCTTTTACTAAAGTATGGGTTTATAAAGCCTGATAATCTTTTCAGGAAGTGAAATTACATTTATATCGACATCCAAGTTGAAAATTATGATGCACATATATCTAACTCTTACTGGTAAGAGTGAGAAGATAATCTCACTTCCCCTCCCCAAAGGAAAAAAGGAAGAAAATACAGTGGAAGGGGATTAAGGGTTGAGATAAGGACAGGGAGATCACCTACCAATTATTGTTATGGACAAAAAAAGACTCACCATAGGGAGAGTAATATAATTTATTGCCTATTGCTAACAGACTAAAAGAGTGAGAAATTAAAAGCAAACAAAAAACACCTTCCCCCACCCCCATCCCTATCCACCTTCTTCTATGTCCTCCCCCTGAAGTGGCATAATGGGAACAGGGAATGAGGGCTGTGGTCAGTCCCTAATGCTTCATCTCTGCTGCTCCTTCACAGTCACTCTCTCCCTTGCTCTAATACGCAGTCCCTCCCATGAGATACTGTCCTTCCCAAATTGATCCTGTCTGGGCTCTCCACAAACAGCACCCCCCCAAGAACTGCTCCAACATGAATCAACACCATAGGGTCCATCCCTCAGGAGCAAACCATTCCAACATGGGCAGCAGCTTCCCCCAGATCACCTGCTACTCTGTAGGCCCCTCCCCACAGCTCTTGCAGGGGATCTCTAAAGGCCACAGCCTCCTTCAGGCGAGGCCCACCTGCCTCAGTGTGGTTTCCTCCACGAGCTGCAGTGTGGAGATCCTCTCCACTGTGGTGCTCCATGGATTGCAGAGACACAACCTGCCCTACCATGGGTTTCCATAAAGCCCACAGGGAAACCTCTGCCCCAGCATCTGGGGAACCCCCTCCTCTCCTTCCTCAGCAGTCAGAGGGTCCCTCCTGGAGACAGATGGTCTGTCTTGGAGCCATCTGGAATTCCCATATCACATGGGGCAGCTTCCAGACTCTTCCCACAGAGGCAATTCCTGCAGCCCCCCCACCACCAAGCCCTTGCCTCATAAACCCATGACAGACACCCCTTCATGAAAAGTGGTGCTATCCCTGCAACCTACACCTCCACGCCCAATATCCTTCCGTTTAATAGCAACATATGCCATGAATCTTGTACCCATCTGCCCAGGCCAACTCATCCTCATTCTGTTCCATTTAAAGGGTCAACATACATATATAATATTACAACCACTGCCTCCTAGACTATAAGGCAATTTAGAAAATTAAATAGACACCTTTACCTTGGATGCAGCTAGGACTGAGGATTAATTTTATATACTTCCTGCTAAATGTTAATTTACTTTCCTAATAAGATTTTTTAGATGTAAAACTTTGTTAGAATATTTATTGTTTATATATTGCTAGATGCAAAGGTGAGTAACCTAAAGAACAATAAAACAGTAGATAAAATACTGGCTTATTGGAAAAATAAATAAGAAAGAACAAACAATCCACCAAACTTACAAGACAGATGTTAAGAAAACCTTACCACAATGGCATTAAAGAATAAACAAGCAACAGAACAGAACTATGTAATTTGCTATAACATAAATGTAAAATAAATTGTTTATTTCATAAATGTAGTTACAATTGTTATAGTTTCTACTCCAACTTGAGCTGCAGCAAAAGTATAGACGTTTCTGTTTTATCTTTTCTCTAAAAAGGCTAGCACAATGATGATTTTTATCTGTAAAGCTCAGTTCTTGTATCCAAAGAAACACCTATAGCCATCCTCTTATATTTTCTTGTAAGGTTCCTGAGTAACAATCATTCAAAAGTGTTGTAATAATCTGCTTTATTTTGATAAAGAAAAGATGCCATATGCAAAGATGCCATGCTGAAATGTGTTAGGTTTCCTCAACAATAATATGTCTATGTTAAAAAACAGTTTTATGTTCAAATCCTTTATATTTTAAAATGATTTTGAATCTCCAGAATTAGAACTCAAACAAAGTGAGTCTCTACAAAAAGAAATCTTTATCAAAAGAATTTGAGTTACCATCCCTGTAAGTCTTGAAGAGATATGTAGATTTAGAACTTAGTACCATAGTTTAGTAGTGGACTTTAGTACTAGGTTAAAGGTTGGACTAGATGATCTTAGAGGTCTTTTCCAACCTGAATGATTCTATGATTTTATCTGATTTATTTACATGAAAGCCAAATTTTCCACTGGACCTGACATTCAGTTCTATAGATGTTGTATATGAAAGGGTAGTGACTTTTTTTTCCCTAAGTGATGCTTCCTCTTCCAATCTAGAGCAATTCTCCCTGGAAAATTTCTTCTGATGAAGAAAAAGTCTAAAAAAAGTCAAACTGTTGGTCAGTGACTACTCTGTTAGAGGATGACCAGCTCATTTAGTGGTCTCTGTATGTGTCTGAAGCCTGCTGAGTCATGTATCAAAACAGAGTGCAGCAACTGCCCCTGATGTAAGATGTTCTTCCCTGATGCATGTTCTTCCCAATTGAAAATATGTTTAGTAATTCAAAGAGGTATTGCACACAATCTTTCCTAGTTTGAGTCCAGAAGTGTAAGCAAATGCTTTTACAATGAAAGTATTATATCCTTTACATATATGTATATATATATATAATTTATTATTATTATTATTATTTTTTTCCAGGGGAATATTATACATGGGAATAAGCAGAATTTTGCATAGTCTGTATACCTCCAAAGGCAACTGCAGACAAATATAAGTGTTAAAAACATGCTACATACATTTCCTATACTCCCAGTTCAGTCTTTCCTTATCTGTCCAAAGGACTCTACTTATATTTCAGAATGTTTTTCCTTGCTTGGTCCAGCTCCTAGAAGTACCAACAAATTTTCCATCTGAATTCATGAAAGTGTCTAAGAAACAAGTGTCATTTTATTAATTTCTAATCCATTGATTAAATGAGTTAAGGATCAACCATGCCATGTGAAACTTGTGCAGATATCTTTATTGGTAAGACATATTCCATTATAAAGTATGTTCCTTTGAAAGGAAATAGCTAATTTTGGACATTGGATACTGGAGACTTGTTTAATTCCTTCAGATTTTGTTCTAGTTTTAATCCAAAAGGAAAGCAAACAGACAACAGAAAATGGTTGAGGCTGTGTACTCAAAATGAAGCTGACACCTTCCTTAAGGTACACACAGAGAGTTCAGAGCCTTGCACCAAGCCTAGGAATTGAAGAGACTGATTTCCAAAACTGTCATCCTTCCTAACAGTTCTTCAGCTTTATTGGCATCTGTGACCTTGCACAGATTCTTAATTAAGCATTAATTAGATATGCTCTGAGTAGGGTAAAATGACACTATTAAAATCATAGGTATCGTGGTTTAACCCAGCCGGCAGCTAAACACTACACAGCCGTTCGCTCACCCTCCCCCCTCCCTCTCTGGGATGGGGGAGAGAAATGGAAAGTGAAGCCCGTGAGTTGAGATAAAGACAGTTTAATAAGACAGGAAAATAATAATAACAAAAATAATAATAACAATAATAATAATAATGATACAATGGTGATAATAGGAAAGTAATAATAATATGTACAAACAAGTGATGCACAATGCAATTGCTCACCACCCACTGACCGATGCCCAGCCTAATCCCAAGCAGTCCGGCCCCCTCCCCCCGGCTAGCCACCCCTATATATTGTTTAGCATGACGTCAGATGGTATGGAATACCCCTTTGGCTAGTTTGGGTCACCTGTCCTGGGTCTGTCCCCTCCCAGCTCTTACTGCACCCCCAGCCTGCCTATTGGCAGGACAGAGTGAAAGGCTGAGATGTCCTTGGCTTGGTATAAGCACTGCTCTGCAACAATTAAAACATCGGGGTGTTATCAGCACTCTTCTCATCCTAAGCCAAAACACAGCATTCCACCAGCTACTAGGGAGAAAATTAATTCTGTTCTAACTGAAACCAGGACAATAGGCAACAGCCTCTCTTTGCTAAGACTCCAAAGCCAGCCATTTACTTTCTTGTGACGCTAATATATGTTAGACCTTTAGTACTGTGCTGCTCTCTGCAAATGAGGTGCAGGAGGATGGGACAACACCTTCCTGGGAGACTCTCTCCTTTAGGAACATTGAATCTGCCTTGAATCTGATGTTGGAACATCTTGAATCTGATGTTGGAGAAGTGCTCAGTTTATATGGTCAAAATAATCTTCAGTTGCTGCATTATATAAATCTAAATGAATGACAAAATATGTAAACAATATATAGTATGCAATGTATAATACACAATATACAATATGTAATATAATGTATATAATATGATTGAAAAATATTTTAAAATAATAATATATATAATATATATATTTACATACAGTTCTGTCTTTCTCCATGTGCTTAAACTGCTTTGAATGGTAGAGAAAGCATTTCCAAGTACCACTCATTCTTATTGTAACAACTGAGCTAATTGTCTTGTACAGTCCACAGAAAAAATGAAAATATTTTTGCATTTGTGGTTGACAGCATGCTTTCACAAGTTTCATTCTCATTTATTTATGACACAGACAGGATATAGTCTGTCCAGAGAATGCAAAAGAGAAGTCATCACAGCACCATGGACAAAAAAAACTGACTAATAATGAATAATAATAATAATAATAATAATAATAATAATAATAATAATAATAATAATAATAATAATAATAATAATAATAATAATCAGACAAAACCCACAGGGTTCTAGGGTTCTTAGTTACTTTGGACTGCATGTGTACAAATATAGCTAACACTTTCATGGTGTTATCTAGCCAAGATAAGAACAAAGTGGTAGGTCCACAGAAAAACTAGGATCAGAAGAAGATATAACTTCCACCTCAAGAGGTTTTCAGTAATAAAAAGCTAAAAGGCATCTGAAGTATGCTGAATGTAGCTACGTATTCAGTGACTTGCTTTTCTATAGAAACAAAGATTGAACTATACCTTTGTGCAATTTAATTTCTTCTCACAGTTGTAATTTTAAAATCTTAAAACAGAAGTTAATTGAAATTATAAGAATTGTTGTAATTCCACTGCTAATGGAATGAGAACTATTTCGTAAGATAAAAGGATGATATATTTTATCGTAAATTCTTTTAAAATTTAAATATTTCTTATATGCAGTCTCCATTGATTTTGTCTTTAAATGCCTTTCTACAAGTCTTTCCTAAGAACTTAGATAATGTGCTATTTGACCAGATGTCTGTCTAAAGTAGTATTTTAAAAGAAAAGTACTCTTTTAATAGTAATCAGTATGGTATGATCAAGGTTAGAAAGCCCTTTTTAGGCAGCTAAAGTGTAATTTAGCCTCATAATGTATTTCCTCTTTGACCAGTAAACTGGCTGGTTTATACCTTAAAGAACAGTTTTACATTTCTTCAAAAAAAAGACAAAAAAAAAAAAAAAAAGGAGTTTAATTATCTTTAAAACCTTCATACTTCTTTGCCTCAGTGGTGCCTTCTGGCAATAGAAACTACTGATTAATTATGCATTTATTAAATGACACACTTCTTTTATCTATTTCTGAGGAAGACTGTCCTCAAATAAATTGCACTGAAGGAATCAAGATCCGAGTCTCCTTTCTCTTCTAACTTCTTCATATTTTGTGTTGCACTTTCAATTAATACAAAAGATGTAATGTAGTGGGAAAGCAATCCCCAATCCAACAGTGACAAAAGCATAAATTATTCCCTTTGTCAGAAGTGGAAACAAAGATAAAAGAAGTCAGGAGTGGGGAGGTGGGGGTGGATCCAAATAAAGCAACAGAATTATATCTAACTGTCTAAATGCGGTAGGGAATCATTTGGGAATTTTACATTACTCACCTTACTAACAATTCCCTTTGATACCAACCTCATTTTCTCATATATTTCCTGTGGCCTAACACCATTATTTTTACCTTGTGGGAAAGTAATACCACTGACCTAATTTTATTCCTTCATTAAAAGTGAACGATACCCTGATATCTACCCTATCAACCTTCCTTTAAAAATAAAAGAGCTCTGACAGACAGTAGCCTTGTGTAATGAAATCACTGTAGCTCCTGAGTTATAGACACTGCAGAAAACTAATCTCTAATTTACCTTCTAGGTCTCTCTACATAGTAATCAATAAATAAATGAATAAATAAATAAAAACAAAAGAAATATAAAATCATACTTGTACTTTACATCTTTGTAGTTAATTTTCTTAATGGACAGTAGTGTAGGAAGACCACAATATATATGGCAATGAAAATTCTGTTTAAATGGTACAGAAATAAAAGTGAGTTAATAAGCCAGTAAAAGCTGCAAAGTGTTGTGCAAATACAGGAATAACTGGGCTACCACAAAGGGTGAGGAGAGAAAGAATATAGAGATTTGAAGTAGTCTGGAACAATCTGTCAGCTCATTAAAGCATATCAGTTTATACTACTTTTTTTCTCTATTTTCCCAAGCCTAGGAGCATTTAACACCCCATGTAAATGGCATTGTCTGAAGTCATAGCACCAAAATAAATAAATAGTTAAATAAATAAATCGATGCCAAAGCTGTTAGTGACATTGTGAGAGGCAGGATTTCATTACTAAGTCCTACCATTGTCCTGAATTAGACTATTATTTTCCTATTATTATTAATTAAATTTCATGACCAAACCTTGAAAGAATATTCCTTAGTATTCATTATTCATGAAAGAAATCTAGAAGGGTGGACCATAAGGATATGTGGAAAGTGACAACATCTGCTTCACTAAAGCAATCTGTTCAAGGACCTGCTTAGTGCAAAGGAAAGTACATGGGGAAGAGACAAACGAGGATGTAGTGATACAAATCTGACATATGTGGGACAGCAGAGCCATGCCAAGTGCCAAGGACAAAAAGCCTCCAATCCCTCCAAATCCTAAGGGATTTGGGATGTTCAACATGAGTGCCAGTAGGTCCATGCAAAATGCAGGAGGGAATATTCAGGTGATGAGGCTGGGAAGAGCAGCAGGGGGAGCAGGCAGAGCAGGGATACAGAGCTTGGTTGTGTGCAACCATGGCAAGTTGTGACTTGCCATCAGATGGCGAGCTCATCTGACTGAACTCTGAGCCTCATCTGAACATCCCATAGTATCTCCTGTTAAATCCCACCACAGCTCTCCCTGCACAATCTCCCTCAGTTCCAAGCATGGGGATGCTGCAGGGACAGGGGCCCAGCTTCTAGGGGACATGAGTGGGTTTGGGGCCAGAGGCTGTAGCCAAACAAGGATGAGAAGCGTGTTATCATCTCTCTTCTCATCCTAAGCCAAAACATAGCATTCTACCAGCTACTAGGAAGAAAATTAACTGTCCTAACTGAAACCAGGACACCTGTCAGTGTGAATTGTTCATATAATATAGCTCATCAGGGTCCTTCTTTAGAAAGTCAAGTGAAGGTGTACCCCCATATTTCTACTTTCAGATTTTTATATATTCATACTTCAACTGCATTGTAATGAAAAAATGTTGTCAAAAAAAAAAAAATAATCACATGGTATGTTTTTATATATCTTGAATAAATGTCCCCATTTCAAGTCTGTTTTGTAAAACTGATGACAAAATCACTGTTTTGTGTCTTTTCCAAAGCAGGACAGACTTTTAAGCATACATAGTGGAAAGGTAAGTGAGTCATCTGAAAGATATGACCATAAAAAAGTAGAGCCTACACATGCAGACTATGTTACAAGATGTGCCTGTTACTATTCCCTCTAGGTGATACTTTGAAAGTCTAGATATTCACTGCCATGGTCTTGTTGAGATTGGATAACAGAAAACAAAACAAAGCAAAAACCCAAGTAACTTACATTAAGAATACATCAATCAAGAAAAATGACAGGTTTGACATTTAAAATATGAGTGATGTGACAGTTACAAGATACATCTTACAGCTACATCAGTGGATTTACACATTTGTGAGGTCTGAATTATGTCTTCATGAGCAGGTGGTGTTTACAATGTGAAACTCTTCCAAAACGCTTGTGATTCAGACAAAATATGTATACTTTCATAGCTGACAGGTTTTATATAAAGTTCTGCTTCAAAGCAGGCAAAGGTCTGATAAAGCATAATACAACAGGTCATATTAAAGCAAACATTACTCCAGATATCTGCAATACTAAACTGTGAATACTGTATTTTATTAGCAGACAAATTAATTGTTTGTTTGTTTTGTGTTGTTACTGTGAGTTTTATGTCAGCAATATGCTTTTATTTTAACTAAGCAGGAAACAAGATAATACTGTTTAAGGATTATTTATTTATTTATTTATTATTATTATTATTAATCACTAAGGATATATGTATTCTGTGTTCTTATAAAGTTTAACCAAATAAAAATGAGCATTTTCTCATGATCACAGAGAAAAGTGTAAAGATATAAGGCCAACAAGTAAAGAAGTCTAATTCCAGTAATGCATATAAGAACAAAGCTTAGACATAATTTAAAAAATCAGATACCAAATTTCACATAATCGTGCTCAGCTATGAGCTAAGCCCAAAAGAACCTAAACTGGGCTACCTACTTGTCATACCAACAAGTAATATACTTCAGGATGTTACTTCAGTATATTAAAGTAATTCACAAGCTTGGTATGCAACTGTTTTTTGAAATAAACACATGGACCTTACAAACATATGTTAACTGAAATGGTATATATTCTTGCTTTCTCTGATATGTTCTCTCAATATAAAACTGAGCGAAGTAAAAAATTTGAAGACTGGAAGAAGAGGCTTAGAATTTATATAAATTAAAATGTATTAAAAATGATTCAAAACTACAGAGAAGTGCAAGAAGGGAGTGAAAAGCTAGCTAAACAAATATCCATAGCTGAAGATGATATTACAACTTAGAACTGAACCTATAAATAATGGGGAAATATTAAGGAACATAAATTCAGTGTTTTATAAAGATACAGGAAAAATCTAATAAGTATAATGCGTGTCAAAGTACTTGAATATGAACAAGACGGGATTGTCAATGTGAATGCAAGAATAATAATTAAAAAAAAGTTATATTGAAGTTACTATATTACAATGTCATTAAAACAGAGGGTGTAGTCCAGTTATGAGATATCTTTTCTGAAAGATGTGACAGTTCATTACCAATTACTTTTATTAATTCTGTCAAGCTGAAAATGACGCCATGACGGGAGGTTGTATCTGGAGAATACTAAAAAATTAGACTTTTGAGAACTTATTTGGATCTTGAAAAAGGTGTGGGTAGAAAAGGGTCGATGTGTACAGAAAGGAGTCACATAAGTGCAGGTATGTTAGTCCAGCTGAAATATTCTGAAATATCTTGAAACTAACTTTGAAAGAAAGAATGACAGAAACTGAGGGGCTGGGGATTATTTTCAAATTCTGTGTGGATTTCATAAGATTGTGTAAGATTTGAGAAGTTGTTAATTTATTTCTTATACAAAACCAAATATTTTTAAACTTTAAATGTGTGTTTTAATGGAAAAAATGTAAGTGAAGGTTATGAATATGTTGACTGGCTCAGAAATATAAAAAATCATCTCATCTAAAAAGAGAAACCGGAAATGGTTGTGATTTGTGTTGAAGCAATATGATGCCGGAAGAAAATACCCACTAAAAATTTTCAAGTATCTATTTTGGGCTACATCTTGCTTAATATTTCTTGTCACTGACTTAAGATTAACAATGACTAATAACAGGTTTGGGAAATATTATCAAAACAGAGGTGACAAGTGTTATGCAGAAGTGCCACAATGAAAAAGAGTGAAATCTTATGCTATGATTTATATACACTGCTCTATAATGTGAAAGCATTCTGTTGTGGACTGATATCAGAGTAACTTAGAGACTGTTACATTATTTTTTATTTTTGTTTTATAAGTCCAAAGTCTCTCAAGAAGACCTACAGAGAAAGATGAAAAATTGTCAAGTAATAAGCAAATAATAATAATAATAAATATATATATATATGTATATACCTGAAGCATCTATTGACCAGCATCAATAGATGGTCAATCTTGAACATCTATTTGTTCTCTAAAGAGCATAGTTTCATGTACTCAGTGCATACATACCTACCAACATCAAGTGCTTATATTTACTTCATTTACCTCAATGTCTAAAACTTTGAAATACAGTCAGCTGAAGCTGGGTTATATCCCAGTGCTACTGTGAATGCTGTACTTTGCAACAAAATTCTAGGGCATGCAAAGTGGAGGTAAAAAAAATAGGGAGCAGAAGTGTGAATGTTCTTGTGAATATTACGTTTGATAGACAGTGGCTTATACAGTACACCTCCCTGGCACTCAACATTGCAGTGAAGGGGCTGTATTCTTGTTGCAGATAAGAAGTCTCCTAAAACAGCACAGCCTGTAAGCACCGTTTATTTACCAAGCATATCTGTTTATTCTGTAGCTCTTTCTCCCCCTCTCAAATTATCTTGTGAATACAAAGATATGGAGGGCAATTAAGAAAAAGATATAAATCAATTTCACAGCAAACATCACTTCTAGCAGTTTTGCTAGCACTTTTCTATGCAATAGTATAAGGTTTATGAAGTCAACCAGTAATACATTTATATTGATCATACCAGTCAACTGAAGGTTGCTTTGCACATTTATGTCACATCAGTGGTGTGTTCTGCAGCTAATCTGCAAAATTAACTCTAGTTTCCAACATTAATAGACTGTAGGTATTATTCTACTTTTCTATTAAAAACCCAGATTTTTATAAAGATCAAGAGCAGATATACTTATTTTGCTTAAAGATTGTTGTTGTGTAATATCAAATATAATAATATTTGTATTCTAAATCAAGTGTATTAGAGTGAAAATATTATTTTTATGCTTGTTAAGAAGCACTCATTTTTGTGTGAGCTGTTCTTAAAAAGAGACAGGAGGCATTCCTGCCTTGTAAACTCATGTGGTCACATAACTTTAGAATAATGCCCCAATGCAATTTTCTAAAAGCTTATTTTAGTTTTACAAATGTATATGAATTGTGTACATGTATATATAGAGAATTACTTCCGATAATAAAAATAAAATTATTAATAATAAAGTGTCCATCCAGAACAATTTAATAAAAGGATACTACTGATGGAGATGGAATACAGAGGTATGTAAAAATTTGTTCTGGCTCACTCTTATAATCTTATATAAATAATAATGTCAGTCAGTATATATATACATACTATATATATACTAGCATATATATATAGTATATATATACATACTATATATATACTAGCATATATATATAGTATATATATAGTATATATATATATCAGTATATATAATAAAGTCAGTCAGTATTCTGCTAACTTTAAAGGTGCTATTTCAGAAAACTTTGCCCGTGCTTTAATCCAAGTATTGCACAGCTTTGAACACAATACCAGTGCACCAGTAAGTACAGACCAGCATCTGAATAACACCAATCTACACTGTACTGCTGATATGTTAAATGGAATGGATGCCCTCCAGAGGGAGGTTGGCAGGCTTGAAAAGTAGGTTCATGAATATTATGAAACTCAGCAAATGCAAGGTCCTGTACCTGGGTTGGGACAATCCGTAGTATAAGTACAGACTGAGTGATGAATGAGTTGAGTGCAGGACCCCAGAGAAGGCCTTGAGAAAACCAGTGAATAAAAAGCTAGATATGAGCCAGCAATGGGTACGTGGCAGCCCAAAAAGCTAAGAGTATCCTGGACTGCATAAAAACAGATTGAGGAAGGTTATTCACTCCCTCTACTACATTTCGTGAGACTCCACCTGGAGTACTTCATTAAGTTCTGGCATCTCCAGTAGAAAAGCCATGGACGGGTTAGAGTGGGTTCAGAGGAGGGCCAGAGGACTGGTCAAAAATGACCAGAGGACTGGAACACCTCTCCTATGCAGAAAGGCTCATAGTTGAAGTTGTTCAGCCTGGAGAAGAGAAGGCTTTATGGACATGTCCTGGTTTCAGTTAGAACAGAATTAATTTTCTCCCTAGTAGCTGGTGGAATGCTGTGTTTTGGCTTAGGATGAGAAGAGTGCTGATAAAACCCTGATGTTTTAATTGTTGCAGAGCAGTGCTTATACCAAGCCAAGGACATCTCAGCCTTTCACTCTGTCCTGCCAATAGGCAGGCTGGGGGTGCAGTAAGAGCTGGGAGGGGACAGACCCAGGACAGGTGACCCAAACTAGCCAAAGGGGTATTCCATACCATCTGACGTCATGCTAAACAATATATAGGGGTGGTTAGCCGGGGGGAGGGGGCCGGACTGCTCAGGGTTAAGCTGGGCATCGGTCAGCGGGTGGTGAGCAATTGCATTGTGCATCACTTGTTTGTACATATTATTATTACTTTCCTATTATCACCATTGTAAGATTATTGTTATTATTATTATTATTATTTTGTTATTATTATTTTCCTGTCTTATTAAACTGTCTTTATCTCAACTCACGGGCTTCACTTTCCATTTCTCTCCCCCGTCCCAGAGAGGGAGGGGGGAGGGTGAGCGAACGGCTGCGTGGTATTTAGCTGCCAGCCGGGTTAAACCACGACAGTCTTTTTGGCGCCCAACGTGGGGCTCGAAAGGTTGAGACAACGGCAGATCTGACCAGAGTGTGTTAAACTAAAATTGGTGTAAGTATTAGACCTGCTTAATAGTCACTTATCATAATGCTGATTGCTTTAATCTCAACTCTGCTGCGCCTGTTTTCCAAATTGAGTATTATAGTGCATTATTTTCCGTATTTGCTCTCTGTCATGTTGTTTATCCTCTCCGGGCCCTGGTTTCAGATCATTATGGTACTGAGTGTTGTAGCAATGGCTTATAAGACGATGAGATATCTGGTCATGACTCTAACTTGGTATTTTTACTCAGTAACATCGTTGACTCTGTATTTTGGAAACTGTATCTTGGAAACTATTAGCAATTATACCTATTGTTTTTTTCCATTAGGGAGTCAATCTGTGGAGGGGAAAGGGGAAGATATTTTTTCTTACTTGATTACTCTCCCTTTCTCCTTCACCACCCCTGTATCCTCCTGGATCACTATGCCTTCCTCCTTCACCACCCTCTTACCCTCCGAGCTTGCTACAATAGCTCTCCAAGATATTGAATATCCTTGGGATACTCAGACCAGCATAGTCTTGTTGTTCTGCCTCCTGAATGCACTTCAGGTTCTGCTTAAAGTTAAACAACTACTTAGGAAGCTCATCCGGAGATCTGCCTGGAGGCAGTATAGTTGTGGGTGGCAGGGAGTATGGGAGGACATGGGCAGGCATCTAGAGCAGTTGGCACCCCCAGTGTTTTGGAAATTCACCCCTGAACAACTGCAAAATCCTCAAAAACTGGCAGAATGCTTGAGAAAAAGGTGTCATGATTCTGGCAGTTCCAAAGTAACACAAATCATTGTAACATGCTGGGGCCTGGCTCATGCCTATCGAGCTGCCATTGATACTGCTATCAACTTAGTGACAGACCCTGCGGCCACTCCAAGTCCCATGACAGATCCAACGGCCACTGTGACCCCTACGGTGGACTCTGCAGCCGCTCCAGTCCCAGCTCCTGCAACTGCTCCAACTCCAGTTCCTGCAGCCGCTCCAGTTCCAGTTCCTGCAGCCGCTCCAGTCCCAGCTCCTGCAGCCACTCCTGTTCCAGCTCCTGTAGCCGCTCCAGTTCCAGTTCCTGCAGCTGCTCCAGTCCAGCTCCTGCAGCCGCTCCAGTCCCAGCTCCTGCAGCCGCTCCAGCCCCAGCTCCTGCAGCCGCTCCAGTTCCAGCTCCTGCTGCTACTCCAGTCCCAGCTCCTGCAACTGCTCCAACTCCAGTTCCTGCAGCCACTCCAGCTCCGGTTCCTGCAGCTGCTCCAGCTCCTGCAGCTGCTCCAGCTCCTGTGGCTGGGTCAGAGAAAAGAGCTGTAGCAGTGCAAGTTGACCCTGCAGAGGGTATTCCAACCCCTGTGGCAGACCCTGTAACAGGGTCAGAGAAACGAGCTGTAGCAGTGCAAGTTGACCCTGCGGAGAGTATTCCAACCTCTGTGGCAGACCCTGTAACAAGGTCAGAGAAACGAGCAGTAGCAGTGCAAGCTGCCCCTGTAGAGAAGGTGAAAAAATGGTATAGAGATTCAGGTCGTTTAGAACGCAGAGAGTCTTCTGCCAAATCTAGGTATAGAGACGACGGAGACGACGACGACGCTGGGCCATCAAGGGTTCAGGAGGAGGAAGATGAGGATGCCGAAAAATCAACAGTAACTACCTGAAGCCTAAATGAGCGTGAGTTACGAGATGTGCGAAAAGATTTTGGTCGCTGTATAGGTGAGCAGCTTGTCACCTGGCTGCTCCGATGCTGGGACACTGGAGCCAATTGTGTGGAATTAGACGGCAGGGAAGCCAAGCGACTGGGATCCCTTGCTAGAGACGCAGGCATTGACAAAGCAATTGCAGATGGAGCACAATCTCACAGCCTCTGGAGGCATCTCCTTTCAGCTGTGAGGGAAAGGTACCCCTTCAAGGAAGAACTTTTATGTCTACCAGGCAAGTGGACCACTATGGAGAAGGGAATCCAGTACCTGAGGGAATTAGCCATACGGGAAGTGATTTATGAGGATCCAGACCTCAGACAAACATCCAAAGATCCAGATGAAGTCAGGTGTACACGACCCATGTGGCGGAAGTTTGTACGGAGTGCACCATCATCATATGCCAGCTCATTGGCAATAATGGCCTGGAAAGAGGATGAGGAACCCACAGTGGATGAAGCGGCTAAACAACTCCGGCAGTACGAAGAAAGTCTCTCTTCTTCCTTACAGGCCTGCATCTCAGCTGTGGAGAAACTTTCTGAAAAGGTTCACCAACTTGAAGAGAATCTATCATCCTCCCCACCTGAACCAACCAGTGTCCACCGACCAAAAGAAAACACTTGGGAGAAACTTTCTGAAAAGGTTCACCAACTTGAAGAGAGATTATTCTCCTCCGCACCTGTACAAAGCAGTGTCTCAGCTATCAGGGGTAGGCATTCATCCACACAAGGAAGACGATATGGTGGGTACTCACCCTGTGCCACCCTGTGATTTTACTTACGAGACCATGGAGAGGACATGAGAAAATGGGATGGAAAATCTACCGCAACCCTAGAGGCACGGGTACGTGAGTTGCAAAAGAAAACAATCAAGAAAAAGGGATTCTCTCAAAAGTTTGCTGCTCCAACTTCCAGCAGACAGTCCTTCAAACACAGAAACGAAGAAGATTCTGACCAGGATTAGGGGGGCCCTGCCTCCAGCCAGGGGGAGGAAAGGGACAATCGAGTTTATTGGACTGTGTGGATTCGATGGCCTGGCACGTCAGACGCACAGAAGTATAAGGCTTTAGTAGACACCGGTGCACAATGTACTATAATGCCATCGAGATATAAAGGACCAGAGCCCACCTATATTTGTGGAGTGACAGGCGGATCTCAGCAGTTGACTGTATTGGAGACTGAAGTGAGTCTGACTGGGAATGAGTGGGAAAAGCACTGCATTGTGACTGGCCCGGATGCTCCATGTATCCTTGGCATAGACTATCTTAGAAGAGGATATTGCAAGGACCCAAAAGGGTTCTGGTGGGCTTTTGGTATAGCTGCCTTAGAGACAGAGGGCATTAAACAATTATCTACCTTGCCTGGTCTCTCAGAGGACCCCTCTGTTGTGTGGTTGCTGAGGGTCGAAGAACAGCGAGTGCCAATCGCTACCACAACTGTGCACCGGCAGCAATATCGCACTAACCGAGACTCCCTGATTCCCATCCATAAGCTAATTCGTCAATTGGAGAGCCAGGGAGTGATCAGCAAGACTCATTCACCTTTCAATAGTCCCATATGGCCAGTGCGAAAGTCTAATGGCGAGTGGAGACTAACAGTGGACTATCGTGGCCTGAACGAAGTGACACCACCACTGAGTGCTGCAGTGCCGGACATGCTGGAACTTCAGTACAAACTTGAATCGAAGGCAGCCAAGTGGTACGCCACAATTGATATCGCTAATGCATTTTTCTCCATCCCTCTAGCAGCAGAGTGCAGGCCACAATTTACCTTCACTTGGAGGGGAGTTCAATATACTTGGAATCTGCTGCCCCAGGGGTGGAAACACAGCCCTACCATTTGCCATGGGCTGATTCAGTCCGCGCTAGAGCAGGGGGAAGCTCCTGAACACCTGCAGTACGTCGATGACATTATTGTGTGGGGTGACACAGCAGAGGAAGTTTTTGAGAAAGGGAAGAAAATAGTCCAAATCCTTCTGAAAGCCGGTTTTGCCATAAAACAAAATAAAGTCAAAGGACCTGCATGAGAGATCCAGTTTTTAGGAATAAAATGGCAAGATGGATGTTGTCAAATCCCAATGGATGTGATCAACAAAATAACAGCTATGTCTCCACCAACTAACAAAAAAGAAACACAGACTTTCCTAGGTGTTGTGGGGTTTTGGAGAATGCACATCCCAAATTACAGTCTGATTGTAAACCCGCTCTACCAAGTAACCCGTAAGAAGAATGAGTTTGAATGGGGCCCTGAACAACGACAAGCATTTGAACAAATCAAGCAGGAAATAGTCCATGCAGTAGCCCTTGGGCCAGTTCGAACAGGACCAGATGTAAATAATGTGCTCTACACTGCAGCCGGGGAGAACGGCCCCACCTGGAGCCTCTTGCAGAAAGAACCTGGGGAAACTCGAGGTCGGCCCCTGGGGTTTTGGAGTCGGGGATACAGAGGATCCGAGCCCCGCTATACTCCAACTGAAAAGGAGATATTGGCAGCATATGAAGGAGTTCGATCTGCTTCAGAGGTGGTCGGTACTGAAGCGCAGTTCCTCTTAACACCCCGATTGCCAGTACTAGGCTGGATGTTCAAGGGAAGGGTCTCTTCTACGCATCATGTAACTGATGCTACGTGGAGCAAGTGGGTTGCACTGATTACTCAGCGGGCTCGAATAGGAAACCCCAGTCGCCCAGGAATATTGGAAGTGATTATGGACTGGCCAGAAGGCAAATACTTTGGGATATCATCCGAGGAGGAGGTGGGTCGTGCTGAAGAAGCCCCACTGTACAACCAGTTACCAGAGAATGAGAAGAAATATGCCCTGTTCACTGATGGGTCCTGTTGTATTGTGGGGAAGCATCAGAGATGGAAGGCTGCTGTATGGAGCCCTACACGACGAGTTGCAGAAGCTGCTGAGGGAGAAGGTGAATCGAGTCAGTTTGCAGAAGTGAAAGCCATTCAGCTGGCTTTAGACATTGCTGAACGAGAAAAATGGCCAGTTCTCTATCTCTACACCGATTCATGGATGGTAGCAAATGCCCTGTGGGGATGGTTACAGCAATGGAAGCAAAACAACTGGCAGCGTAGGGGCAAACCCATCTGGGCTGCTGCTTTGTGGCAAGACATTGCTGCTCGGGTAGAGAACCTGGCTGTGAAAGTACGTCACGTAGATGCTCATGTGCCCAAGAATCGGGCTACTGAAGAACATCAAAACAACCAGCAGGTGGATCAGGCTGCTAAGATTGAAGTAGCTCAGGTGGACCTGGATTGGCAGCATAAAGGTGAATTATTTATAGCCCGATGGGCCCATGACACCTCAGGCCATCAAGGTAGAGATGCAACATACAGATGGGCTCGTGATCGAGGGGTGGACCTGACCATGGACGCTATAGCACAGGTTATTCATGACTGTGAAACATGTGCTGCAATCAAGCAAGCCAGATGGTCAAAGCCTCTGTGGTATGGAGGACGATGGCTGAAATATAAATATGGAGAGGCCTGGCAGATTGATTACATCACACTCCCTCAAACTCGCAATGGCAAGCGCCACGTACTTACAATGGTGGAAGCAACCACCGGATGGCTGGAAACATTTCCTGTGCCTCATGCCAGTGCCTGGAACACTATCCTGGGCCTTGAAAAACAAGTCCTATGGCGACATGGTACCCCAGAAAGAATAGAGTCAGACAGTGGAACTCATTTCCGAAACAACCTTATAGACACTTGGGCCAAAGAACATGGTATTGAGTGGGTGTATCACATCCCCTATCATGCACCAGCCTCCGGGAAAGTTGAACGATACAACGGACTGTTAAAGACTACATTGAAAGCAATGGGTGCTGGAACATTCAAAAATTGGGATACGCATTTGGCAAAGGCCACCTGGTTAGTCAATACTAGGGGATCTGCCAACCGAGCTGGACCTGCCCAATCAAACCTGTTACGTACAGTAGATGGGGATAAAGTTCCTGTAGTACATGTAAGAAATATGCTGGGTAAAACAGTCTGGGCTACTCCTGCCTCAGGAAAAGGCAAACCCATTCGTGGAATTGTTTTTGCTCAGGGACCTGGATACACTTGGTGGGTGATGCAAAAGAACGGAGAGGTCCGGTGTGTACCTCAAGGAGATTTAATACTGGGTGAGAATAGCCCATGAACTGAATTGTACCATGTTAATTACTATATAATACTGCATGTTATCACTACTATGACTACTGTAGGTGACTAATTAGAATGTATGGAAAAGAGTGTAACCTGAGCATGACATAAATGGTATGGAATAAGGGGTGGATAGATGTCCTGGTTTCAGTTAGAACAGAATTAATTTTCTCCCTAGTAGCTGGTGGAATGCTGTGTTTTGGCTTAGGATGAGAAGAGTGCTGATAACACCCTGATGTTTTAATTGTTGCAGAGCAGTGCTTATACCAAGCCAAGGACATCTCAGCCTTTCACTCTGTCCTGCCAATAGGCAGGCTGGGGGTGCAGTAAGAGCTGGGAGGGGACAGACCCAGGACAGGTGACCCAAACTAGCCAAAGGGGTATTCCATACCATCTGACGTCATGCTAAACAATATATAGGGGTGGTTAGCCGGGGGGAGGGGGCCGGACTGCTCGGGGCTAGGCTGGGAATCAGTCATTGGGTGGTGAGCAATTGCATTGTGCATCACTTGTTTGTACATATTATTATTACTTTCCTATTATCACCATTGTAAGATTATTGTTATTATTATTATTATTATTTTGTTATTATTATTTTCCTGTCTTATTAAACTGTCTTTATCTCAACTCACGGGCTTCACTTTCCATTTCTCTCCCCCGTCCCAGAGAGGGAGGGGGGAGGGTGAGCGAACGGCTGCGTGGTATTTAGCTGCCGGCCGGGTTAAACCATGACAGGACATCTTACTGCAGTCTTTCAATATGTAAAGGGGGCTTATAAGAAAGATCAAGCCCATAGTGACAGGACAAGGGGTAACATTTTTAAAGTAAAAAAGGGTAGATTTAGATTTGATAAAAGGAAGACATTTCTTATGATGACAGTCGTGGAACACTGGAAGAGGTTATCCCTGAAAATTTGTTCTTGCCCTTGTGATGGCTTTACTCAGCTGGGCAGCAGTGCTCCAACACAACTGCTCTCTTGCTCCCCCTCCTCAAAGGGAAAGGCAAGAGAAAATCAATGAAAAGGGCTCAACGGTTGACATAAAGATTCAACAGTCATAGTCATAGGAAAAACAGACTTAGCATAGGAACATTATGTTCTGGCCGAATAAGAGGAAATATTTGTTTAGTGTAAGGTGAAGGAACACTGGAACAGGCTGCCCAGAGAGGTTGTGGAGATATTGCATCATTGGAGATATTCAGAACCTTCCTGTGCAAAGTGCATTAGGTAACCCTGCTTGGCAGGGCATTGGAACAGATGATCTTTAGAGGTCCATTCCTACCATACCCATTTTGTGATTCTGTGAGATTAATGTAATTTTTTACCTATTACTTAAAAGCTAGAGCAGTGAGGAACTCAAAGCAACCTAAAAAGTTCTTTCCCCCCATCCACCCTCTTCTATGTCCTGCATCTGAGCAGCACAGGGGAATGAGGAAAGGGGACTGCGGTCAGTCCTTAAAGCTTTGTCTCTGCTTCTCCTTCACAGTCACTCTCTGCCCCTGTTCCAATGTGGGGTTCCTCCCATGAGATGCTGTTCTTCCCAAACTGATCCTGCATGAGATTCACACAAGCAGCCGTTCTTCAAGACAGCTCCACATATGGGTCCATACCATGGGGTACATCCGACAGGAGCAAACTGCTCCAAACTGGGTGTTGTGGTTTAACCCAGCTGGCAGATAAACACCACACAGCCGTTCACTCACCATCCACCCTCGCTCTCTGGGATGGGGGAGAGAAATGGGAAAGTGAAGCCTGTGAGTTGAGATAAAGACAGTTTATTAGGACAGAAAAATTAATAATAACAATAATGATGATAATAATACTAGTAATAATAATGTGTATGAAACAAGTGATGCACAATGCAATTGCTCACCACCCAATGACTGATTCCCAGCCTAACCCCGAGCAGTCTAGCCTCCCCACCCCGGCTAGCCACCCCTATATATTGTTTAGCATGACATCAGATAGTATGGAATATCCCTTTGGCTAGTTTGGGTCAGCTGTTCTGGGTCTGTCCCCTCCCAGCTCCTGCTGCACCCCCAGCCTGCCCATTGGCAGGACAGAGCAAGAAGCTGAAACGTCCTTGGCTTGGTGTAAGCACTGCTCTGCAACAATTAAAACATCAGCATGTTATCAGCACTCTTCTCATCCTAATCCAAAACATAGCACCCTATCAGCTACTAGGAAGAAAATTAACTCTGTCCTAACTGAAACCAGGATGCTGGGTCCTCCACAGGCAGCAGTTCCTGCCAGGTCACCTGCTCTTGTGTGGGCTCCTCTCCATGGGCTGCAACTCTGGCCCGAGCTTGCTCCTGTGGTAGTTCTCCATGGGCTACAGCCTCCTACATGTCAGATCCACCTGCTCTACCATGAGCAAATCCACAGGCTGCAGTGTGGAGATGTGCTCCACTGTGGTACCCATGGGCTGCAGGGTGACAACCTGCTCCACCATGGGCCTGTCCATAAGCCACAAGGGAACTTCTGCTCTGGTGCCTGAAGCACCTCTACTGGAGCACCCATACCCCTTCACTGACCTTGGTGTCTGCAGGGCTGTTTCTCACTTCTCACTCTCCCAGCTGCTGTTGTGCAGCAGTTTTTTGTTTGGTTTGTTTGTTTGTTTGTTGTTTTTTTCTTAAATGTCTTAAATATGCTCACACAGAAGCATGACCAGCATTGCTCATGGGCTTGGCTCTGGCAAGTGGCAGTTCCCTTTGGAGACGGCTGAAACTAGCCCTTATCTAACATGGGGCAGCTTCTGGACTCTTCCCACAAAGGACACACCTACAGCCCCCCTCTGTGAAAACCTTACCATGTAAACTCTACAACACTGAAGTGTTCAAATTCAGGTCAGATAGGGATTTGAACAACCTAATCTAGTGGAAGCTGTTCTTGCCTATGGCAGGTTGGTTGAACTAGATTATCTTTAAAGATCCCTTCCAATCCTCTTCTATGATTCCATGAACAGGTTGCCCAGAGATGTTTTGGATGCCCAATCCCCAGAGGTGTTCAAGACCAAGTTGGTGAGGCCCTGGCAAGCTGTTCTAGTGAGTGGCATCCCTACCCATGGCAGGAAGGTTGGAACTAGTTGGTCTTTAAAGTCCCTTCCAACCTGAGCCGTTCTATGATTCTATAATTCTATAACTTCACATGCTCCCAAATTCTACAATTGGCCTAAAAAATTGATACAGTAAAAACTCCTGTCAATAAAGGCTGCACAGATTGAAGTTCATGGGTTGCCACAATACCAATGAAATAAAAAACTAGAAATTGAAAACAAAAAACAAACAAACAACAACAAAAAAAAACAAACATGTTGTGTCAATCTCACACTACATATTATTTTTTGAATTGAAACTCTTTTTACTGGGAAATGAACTTCAGTGGAAAGTTCTCTTAAAAAATTTCTTCTATTCACCTCCCCCCCCCAAAAAAAAATCTAGACAAAGAATCCTTAAGCAATTTTTGTATTTTTTCCTGTTTCAGAAAAGAAAAGTCTTTCATATTGCCCATTATGTCCTGGCTTTGGGTAAACCTGAGTAAAAATAAAATAAAATAAAATAAATAAATAATAATAAAAAAGAAAAACAACAAAAGACTGCAAAACAAAAATCACAAAATGAAAAAATTAAAACAGCACATGTAATGCTTAATGAAACAGAAACAGTTTTGATATCTGAAATCAAGTAAATCTCGCTCAATATCATTTTAGTTATTAATCTAGAGCTCTGATGAACTATTCAGAAAGAATCCCTGAAGTCCATAATCCTTTTTAAAAACAATAAACACCACCTTAGAGTATTTTGTATTGGGAAATTGACTTTTGAAATATTACATAAAGAAAGCCTATCAACTAACCCCCCATTTTAACATATTATTTTTTTCTGACAGTAATAAAAGTTTGGGAAGGACATACTACTTCTCCCCCCATTTACTACATATCAGTCAGAGATACCAAAGAGCTACTGAAAGGATCAAAATCTCATTTCACGGAAAGGTTTTCATTGTGGAAGCCTTTGTCTGTATTTTAATAAAAACAAACTCTTCAAACTTTCATATTTAAAGGATGTAAAAATCAACTGTTTAAAATATCAAACTAAAATATGTTATTAAAGCTCTCACCAGAATCTGATTATCTATTATGCAGCCAATATTGAAACAAATATTACTTTATAAAACTATTTTGATATCATATGATGTTCCTAGTTTTTATTTTACACAGGACAGGCAGGGTTTTTTTTCTGACATCGGTGCCACTCAAAGCAAACAAGAGAACTGCCAGGGCCTGGAAGCCCTCATGAGGGAGGGCTGAGGAGGCGTAGGTGCAGCCAGCAGCGCCACCTCTACCCTGACGTTCAAAAGCTGCCCCTAGGGAGCGTGGCGCTTCAGAAGGGCAAAGCATGGCAGTTCGAGCAGGCAGGGAGCCCCTCCCTGCTCAGGAGAACAGCTCTCCTATCAGCTGTCTGCCTGTAGCTAAACTGCTCTTGCAGGGTGTCCTGGTTTCAGTTAGAACAGAATAAATTTTCTTCCTAGTAGCTGGTGGAATGCTGTGTTTTGGCTTAGGATGAGAAGAGTGCTGATAACACCCCGATGTTTTAATTGTTGAAGAGCAGTGCTTATACCAAGCCAAGGACATCTCAGCCTTTCACTCTGTCCTGCCAATAGGCAGGCTGGGGGTGCAGTAAGAGCTGGGAGGGGACAGACCCAGGACAGGTGACCCAAACTAGCCAAAGGGGTATTCCATACCATCTGACGTCATGCTAAACAATATATAGGGGTGGCTAGCCGGGGGGAGGGGGCCGGACTGCTCGGTTAGGCTGGGCATCGGTCAGCGGGTGGTGAGCAATTGCATTGTGCATCACTTGTTTGTACATATTATTATTATTTTCCTATTATCACCATTGTATTATTATTATTATTATTGTTATTATTACTTTTGTTATTATTATTTTCCTGTCTTATTAAACTGTCTTTATCTCAACTCACGGGCTTCACTTTCCATTTCTCTCCCCTGTCCCAGAGAGGGAGGGGGGAGGGTGAGCGAACGGCTGCGTGGTATTTAGCTGCCGGCCGGGTTAAACCACGACAGTCTTTTTGGCGCCCAACGTGGGGCTCGAAAGGTTGAGATAACGGCAGATCTGACCAGAGTGTGTTAAACTAAAATTGGTGTAAGTATTAGACCTGCTTAATAGTCACTTATCATAATGCTGATTGCTTTAATCTCAACTCTGCTGCGCCTGTTTTCCAAATTGAGTATTATAGTACATTATTTTCCGTATTTGCTCTCTGTCATGTTGTTTATCCTCTCCGGGCCCTGGTTTCAGATCATTATGGTACTGAGTGTTGTAGCAATGGCTTATGAGACGATGAGATATCTGGTCATGACTCTAACTTGGTATTTTTACTCAGTAACATCGTTGACTCTGTATTTTGGAAACTGTATCTTGGAAACTATTAGCAATTATACCTATTGTTTTTTTCCATTAGGGAGTCAATCTGTGGAGGGGAAAGGGGAAGATATTTTTTCTTACTTGATTACTCTCCCTTTCTCCTTCACCACCCCTGTATCCTCCTGGATCACTATGCCTTCCTCCTTCACCACCCTCTTACCCTCCGAGCTTGCTACAATAGCTCTCCAAGATATTGAATATCCTTGGGATACTCAGACCAGCATAGTCTTGTTGTTCTGCCTCCTGAATGCACTTCAGGTTCTGCTTAAAGTTAAACAACTACTTAGGAAGCTCATCCGGAGATCTGCCTGGAGGCAGTATAGTTGTGGGTGGCAGGGAGTATGGGAGGACATGGGCAGGCATCTAGAGCAGTTGGCACCCCCAGTGTTTTGGAAATTCACCCCTGAACAACTGCAAAATCCTCAAAAACTGGCAGAATGCTTGAGAAAAAGGTGTCATGATTCTGGCAGTTCCAAAGTAACACAAATCATTGTAACATGCTGGGGCCTGGCTCATGCCTATCGAGCTGCCATTGATACTGCTATCAACTTAGTGACAGACCCTGCGGCCACTCCAAGTCCCATGACAGATCCAACGGCCACTGTGACCCCTACGGTGGACTCTGCAGCCGCTCCAGTCCCAGCTCCTGCAACTGCTCCAACTCCAGTTCCTGCAGCCGCTCCAGTTCCAGTTCCTGCAGCCGCTCCAGTCCCAGCTCCTGCAGCCACTCCTGTTCCAGCTCCTGTAGCCGCTCCAGTTCCAGTTCCTGCAGCTGCTCCAGTCCAGCTCCTGCAGCCGCTCCAGTCCCAGCTCCTGCAGCCGCTCCAGCCCCAGCTCCTGCAGCCGCTCCAGTTCCAGCTCCTGCTGCTACTCCAGTCCCAGCTCCTGCAACTGCTCCAACTCCAGTTCCTGCAGCCACTCCAGCTCCGGTTCCTGCAGCTGCTCCAGCTCCTGCAGCTGCTCCAGCTCCTGTGGCTGGGTCAGAGAAAAGAGCTGTAGCAGTGCAAGTTGACCCTGCAGAGGGTATTCCAACCCCTGTGGCAGACCCCGTTACAGGGTCAGAGAAACGAGCTGTAGCAGTGCAAGTTGACCCTGCGGAGAGTATTCCAACCTCTGTGGCAGACCCTGTAACAAGGTCAGAGAAACGAGCAGTAGCAGTGCAAGCTGCCCCTGTAGAGAAGGTGAAAAAATGGTATAGAGATTCAGGTCGTTTAGAACGCAGAGAGTCTTCTGCCAAATCTAGGTATAGAGACGACGGAGACGACGACGACGCTGGGCCATCAAGGGTTCAGGAGGAGGAAGATGAGGATGCCGAAAAATCAACAGTAACTACCTGAAGCCTAAATGAGCGTGAGTTACGAGATGTGCGAAAAGATTTTGGTCGCTGTATAGGTGAGCAGCTTGTCACCTGGCTGCTCCGATGCTGGGACACTGGAGCCAATTGTGTGGAATTAGACGGCAGGGAAGCCAAGCGACTGGGATCCCTTGCTAGAGACGCAGGCATTGACAAAGCAATTGCAGATGGAGCACAATCTCACAGCCTCTGGAGGCATCTCCTTTCAGCTGTGAGGGAAAGGTACCCCTTCAAGGAAGAACTTTTATGTCTACCAGGCAAGTGGACCACTATGGAGAAGGGAATCCAGTACCTGAGGGAATTAGCCATACGGGAAGTGATTTATGAGGATCCAGACCTCAGACAAACATCCAAAGATCCAGATGAAGTCAGGTGTACACGACCCATGTGGCAGAAGTTTGTACGGAGTGCACCATCATCATATGCCAGCTCATTGGCAATAATGGCCTGGAAAGAGGATGAGGAACCCACAGTGGATGAAGCGGCTAAACAACTCCGGCAGTACGAAGAAAGTCTCTCTTCTTCCTTACAGGCCTGCATCTCAGCTGTGGAGAAACTTTCTGAAAAGGTTCACCAACTTGAAGAGAATCTATCATCCTCCCCACCTGAACCAACCAGTGTCCACCAACCAAAAGAGAACACTTGGGAGAAACTTTCTGAAAAGGTTCACCAACTTGAAGAGAGATTATTCTCCCCCGCACCTGTACAAAGCAGTGTCTCAGCTATCAGGGGTAGGCGTTCATCCACACAAGGAAGACGATATGGTGGGTACTCACCCTGTGCCACCCTGTGATTTTACTTACGAGACCATGGAGAGGACATGAGAAAATGGGATGGAAAATCTACCGCAACCCTAGAGGCACGGGTACGTGAGTTGCAAAAGAAAACAATCAAGAAAAAGGGATTCTCTCAAAAGTTTGCTGCTCCAACTTCCAGCAGACAGTCCTTCAAACACAGAAACGAAGAAGATTCTGACCAGGATTAGGGGGGCCCTGCCTCCAGCCAGGGGGAGGAAAGGGACAATCGAGTTTATTGGACTGTGTGGATTCGATGGCCTGGCACGTCAGACGCACAGAAGTATAAGGCTTTAGTAGACACCGGTGCACAATGTACTATAATGCCATCGAGATATAAAGGACCAGAGCCCACCTATATTTGTGGAGTGACAGGCGGATCTCAGCAGTTGACTGTATTGGAGACTGAAGTGAGTCTGACTGGGAATGAGTGGGAAAAGCACTGCATTGTGACTGGCCCGGATGCTCCATGTATCCTTGGCATAGACTATCTTAGAAGAGGATATTGCAAGGACCCAAAAGGGTTCTGGTGGGCTTTTGGTATAGCTGCCTTAGAGACAGAGGGCATTAAACAATTATCTACCTTGCCTGGTCTCTCAGAGGACCCCTCTGTTGTGTGGTTGCTGAGGGTCGAAGAACAGCGAGTGCCAATCGCTACCACAACTGTGCACCGGCAGCAATATCGCACTAACCGAGACTCCCTGATTCCCATCCATAAGCTAATTCGTCAATTGGAGAGCCAGGGAGTGATCAGCAAGACTCATTCACCTTTCAATAGTCCCATATGGCCAGTGCGAAAGTCTAATGGCGAGTGGAGACTAACAGTGGACTATCGTGGCCTGAACGAAGTGACGCCACCACTGAGTGCTGCAGTGCCGGACATGCTGGAACTTCAGTACGAACTTGAATCGAAGGCAGCCAAGTGGTACGCCACAATTGATATCGCTAATGCATTTTTCTCCATCCCTCTAGCAGCAGAGTGCAGGCCACAATTTGCCTTCACTTGGAGGGGAGTCCAATATACTTGGAATCGGCTGCCCCAGGGGTGGAAACACAGCCCTACCATTTGCCATGGGCTGATCCAGTCTGCGCTAGAGCAGGGGGAAGCTCCTGAACACCTGCAGTACGTCGATGACATTATTGTGTGGGGTGACACAGCAGAGGAAGTTTTTGAGAAAGGGAAGAAAATAGTCCAAATCCTTCTGAAAGCCGGTTTTGCCATAAAATAAAATAAAGTCAAAGGACCTGCATGAGAGATCCAGTTTTTAGGAATAAAATGGCAAGATGGATGTTGTCAAATCCCAATGGATGTGATCAACAAAATAACAGCTATGTCTCCACCAACTAACAAAAAAGAAACACAGACTTTCCTAGGTGTTGTGGGGTTTTGGAGAATGCACATCCCAAATTACAGTCTGATTGTAAACCCGCTCTACCAAGTAACCCGTAAGAAGAATGAGTTTGAATGGAGCCCTGAACAACGACAAGCATTTGAACAAATCAAGCAGGAAATAGTCCATGCAGTAGCCCTTGGGCCAGTTCGAACAGGACCAGATGTAAATAATGTGCTCTACACTGCAGCCGGGGAGAACGGCCCCACCTGGAGCCTCTTGCAGAAAGAACCTGGGGAAACTCGAGGTCGGTCCCTGGGTTTTTGGAGTCGGGGATACAGAGGATCCGAGCCCCGCTATACTCCAACTGAAAAGGAGATATTGGCAGCATATGAAGGAGTTCGATCTGCTTCAGAGGTGGTCGGTACTGAAGCGCAGCTCCTCTTAGCACCCCGACTGCCGATACTAGGATGGATGTTCAAGGGAAGGGTCCCCTCTACGCATCATGCAACTGATGCTATATGGAGCAAGTGGGTTGCACTGATTACTCAGCGGGCTCGAATAGGAAACCCCAGTCGCCCAGGAATATTGGAAGTGATTATGGACTGGCCAGAAGGCAAATACTTTGGGATATCATCCGAGGAGGAGGTGGGTCGTGCTGAAGAAGCCCCACTGTACAACCAGTTACCAGAGAATGAGAAGAAATATGCCCTGTTCACTGATGGGTCCTGTTGTATTGTGGGGAAGCATCGGAGATGGAAGGCTGCTGTATGGAGTCCTACACGACGAGTTGCAGAAGCTGCTGAGGGTTAAGGTGAATCGAGCCAGTTTGCAGAAGTGAAGGCCATTCAGCTGGCTTTAGACATTGCTGAACATCGCTGCCCTTCGTGTCTTGAAAATGGAAATTAAATACAATTACTTTTAAGCATCAAGTCTGACATTTCTTCTGGAACAACAACCTAACCCTTTAGTTCAGAGAATAAGCAAATTAGACTGCTGCTATTAAGCTGCTGCTAGATGCATAAAGTACTTTTCTGAACTTCTAAAATGTTCTTTTTTTTTTTTTTAATGTTGTTTAGTTACTTACATATAAAAATAATTAAATTTATACTCACTGAAAATACTGTTGCAGTAAAATATTTTTATAAGTAGAATACAAAACAATAATAAAATACTTTGAAATAAAATGTGCTTGAAATTTTTATGAAGTGAAACAGAAAACAAATTCTGAATTCTGATTTAAATCTTAATCATATTTACTTCTCAAACATAAAAGTCATCTCTGTCAAATAGCAAAATATTTTTTTGAAATATTAAATAGAAATAAATAAACCCTCAAGTAGGGTTTTTTAAAAAAAAATTAAAAAGAAATAAACCTTCAAAACACAACAGCCAAGCTTCCATACAATTAATAAGGTTTTCTGTGCTTCATATGTGGCTTTACAAGATGATTAACTTATACAAATGTGTTACTTTATAAACATCTAACCTAAGTCCAGACTTTTAACAACTTCATTCAAATTTCTAAAGAGTCAGGAAGGAAGGAATTCTTAATTTAACTATCCTGTTTTAGGTGATTTTCTTTCATAATACCCCATCCTTCCATTTTCATACTGTTACTCTTACACTCATATACGTTTTTTTAATAGATGCTTATTTCATCTTGATACACTTTTTAACTTCAGTTGTAAATCCTACAGTAGAAGTTAGTAGATGTGTATTGTACATTTTTACCTGGTTTGATACTGCAATTATGGTCCGTATGTTGATTAATTTAACTAAGTTTCCTTATTTATTTACTCAGTATTTTTCTGAATTCCAAATACGATTTGAAACAGATTTTCCCATTGTTGTAAAAAAATACCAATTTTCAAAGCATGTTACTGAAAATTATGTTTTGTGCATATTTTCTAAGACAGAACCTTGTGATTCAGCAAATGAAGCTGTGAATGTCTTGCATACCTTAATTTATCTGCTGAATCCCTTTTACTCAGAGGCATAGCTTGGAGCCTATTCTATTAATTTTCCAGAAATCAAAGTTTCCCAGTGTTTTGAGATATACTAGAAACCAAACTCCTTCAGAATTACTAAAGCCTTTTTACTCTCCACTCCAAATAAACAGATTTTAATAAAAAATGAACTGGAGTAGATTTTTTAAACAGTCTTAACTGACCAAGTCAGTTAATAAAGTGTGTGTTTGGGGGGGGGGGGGGGAGGAGGAGGAGGAGGAGGTGATTTAAGACAGCTCTTCTCACTATTGCCTCACCACTGCATCCTTGAGAGCAAAATGATGCTTCCAGGTTTCATTTTATTCAACTCCATGGTATTCTGAATTGCAACAAACCCACCAAACACCTCTATGATTTCTAGGAAGGAACTTATTTCCATAACATCAAAGTTTGTTTTTTTCACAGCTGTCAGCAATCTCTTAATCTCTCAACATGATTTCCCAGCTCCTTACCATAACTTTCCATCTTCTCTTCTACCCAAAGCTCTTCAAATCTTTTCCTGAGCATGCTACATTGTTATTCAAAGAATGACATTCTCCGTGCCCTTCTTTTAAAGGGAATCCAAGTTATTACATCACTTTTCTTCAAGGACCGCTTCTTAAAACCAAAGAATTACTCAGCATCCAGATTGTATTTTAAACAAGAATTCACATAATAGTTGTAACAGGTATTGGTTAAACAAACAAACAAAACAAAAACAAAACAACAACGACAAAAACAACAACAAAAACATGGGGAAAAAATCAGGAATTTTATTTTCTAATGTTCATTTTGCAGTTAATAAATAAATCTTGTTTTACTTAAACTTTATGCAGGTTTACAATAACGTATTTGCAGACAATCAACTTATACAAGCCTATAATGAGTTAACAGATACTCTTTTTTGTTTTTATGTTTCTATAATAAAGGAGTAATTTGACCCCATGGTCTTGATACCACGTACTCATGCCTTAAATAAAATTAACATAAAGTGACATACGTTGTCTTGTCTAGGTTGGAGGACTTAGAACTGCTGTAATTTAAGAGAAGAAACTGAGAAAGTTTTATTTATACCCTCGTCTTTGCTTTTGATGAAATATTTGCGCCATAAGTAAACTGCTAGACTAAACAACGTAGGTCTCTCTAAATCAGAGAAAAACTATTACTTGTGACAAAATATTCCATCATTAGTATAACTGTCACTGAAAGGATCTCAATCACCACCAAATTTATAACAACTGATTAATAGAGGATGTTTTTTAACCCAGACTTAATGAAAATCTCAAAAACACATTATAGAGAATAATAAGGACAAACTTGATATTTTAAGAGTCTACGTGCAGCTAGAAAATGCATCTTATAAAATATACAAAAATATCCTTATTTTCCTGAAGTTATTCCCCCATAACATGAATGCTGTATTCAGATAACATTATTCATTAATGACTACAGAATACAATTTATTTTCATATTTTCAACTCTTACTGTAAGACATGAGAACATTCTGATGTGAAACTGTCATTACCACAGTTTCATTTAATAGATAATAATAAAAACACGTTTTCCTCCTGATGTCTTTTTTCCCATTACACTGTAAGATATTCTATAAAGAAGGAAAGTCCTTTTTTGTGAATCAGATAAGGAAAATACAATTTCTTTTTTTTTTTTTTTTTTCCTATTTGCAATGAGAGTTAACGATGCATATTCCACCTCCCATTGTTTGTCATATACACATTTTTATTATATTAATGCAGAGAAAATCTTTCAATCTTACACTGAATTTTCCATTACAGGATAGTAATTAAAAAAAATAATAATAATAATCCACAAGTTTCTTTATGGGAAAGCCAATTTCCCATTTAACCTAAGGAAATATGTTGATATGCATCTTAGTATATTAATGAAAATACATTAAAGAAAGTAAATATAAAAAAATAATATTCACAGAATCACAGAATTTCTAGGTTGGAAGAGACCTCAAGATCATCGAGTCCAACCTCTGACCTAACGCTAACAGTCCCCACTAAACCATTTCCCTAAGCTCTACATCTAAACGTCTTTTGAAGACTTCCAGGGATGGTGACTCCACCACTTCCCTGGGCAGCCTGTTCCAATGCCTCACAACCCTTTCAGTGAAGAAGTTCTTCCTAACATCTAACCTAAAACTCCCCTGGCGCAACTTTAGCCCATTCCCCCTCGTCCTGTCACCAGGCACGTGGGAGAACAGGCCAACCCCCACCTCGCTACAGCCTCCCTTGAGGTACCTAAAAAGAGCGATAAGGTCACCCCTGAGCCTCCTCTTCTCCAGGCTGAACAAGCCCAGCTCCCTCAGCCGCTCCTCGTAGGACTTGTTCTCCAGGCCCCTCACCAGCTTCGTCGCCCTTCTCTGCACCCGCTCAAGCACCTCAATGTCCTTCTTGTAGCGAGGGGCCCAAAACTGAACACAGTACTCGAGGTGCGGCCTCACCAGAGCTGAGTACAGGGGGACAATCACTTCCCTAGCCCTGCTGGCCACACTGCTTCTTATACTAGCCAGGATGCCTTTGGCCTTCTTGGCCACCTGAGCACACTGCTGGCTCATATTCAGCCGACTATCCACCATCACTCCCAGGTCCTTCTCTGCCTGACAGCTCTCCAACCATTCTTCTCCCAGCCTGAGCTCTCCAACCATTCCTCTCCCAGCCTGTATAATATTCTTATATTTCAAATGAATGCTCTCACAAATATTTTTGTGAACATTAAAACATCCACAGTGTTAAAACTAGTCTTTAAACAAAAACAAGGAGGCAAAATGCCTGAAGTTTATGAATTATATCATACACAAATGAACTTATTAAGGTTAGACTATTCCCCCATTGTCTTTAGCTTTTTAAAGAAGCTCAGGGTTAATTCACTTGTCAAGAGGCACAGTTGTTTTAATGCTTGCAGTTTGTGATAATGCTTTGGCAGCTTCACAGTGATTTCTTAATCCTTTGGGTAGTGGACATGCTAAAAATAGATCAGCTTTTTTTTTTTTTTTTTTCCTTCAGGAAAAGCAAAACAGTAAAAATAAAAATATCCTCAGCAACAGTGCCCAAGTTATGTTAAATAAAACAGTCAGTGAAATCTGTTAAAAAATGAAAACTTTTAGTTGAAACAATGCCAAATTTTAATGAGGTAACGGAACAAAATAAAACAATAATAACAATGTTTTGTTAAGGTTCTGCATAAATTCTGTACCCTTCCCTTCCCTTCCCTTTCCATCCCATTTAAGATGACTTATCAGGCTGGTTAATTAATTTAACAAGCTTTAGAGGGCTTTCTTTATTTTTATTTTTATTTTTATTTTTATTTTTATTTTTATTTTTATTTTTATTTTTATTTTTATTTTTATTTTTATTTTTATTTTTATTTTTATTTTTATTTTTATTTTTATTTTTATTTTTTTTAATTCATTTGTTATCATAGCTCTCTCTTTAAGCAAGCCAATGTACTAACCAACAAATAACTTCTAGATTACTTTTATCACATGAAAATCAAAGTTTTTTATTTTTTGTTTGTTTGTTTTTTTTTTTTTTTTTCTGCTCCCATGTGTCCTCTCTTTTCTGGAGTTCAAGGGGTGTAACATTTCACCATAATTTAGAAAATTATATTTTAGTTTCCTTTCTTCTTATAATTTCTTAGTAACTCTGATGTACAAATTAATTAGGATTGTAGTGGATCTGAGCTTCATAAAAAAGTTCACAGTGTAATTTATATAAGTTTTATAATGAGTAATATCAATTTTATGGTTCATCCTTAAAGAATTACTGTGTTGAAATTGGAGAAAACATTACATGTTATACATGAGATTTAAGAAAAACAAAATCCCTGAGTATACTCTTTTCAGAGAGCATAAAATGTTATTAAAATGAGGTGTAAGTATCCTTGACAATGCTATAGTTAGAAGTTATAGAAAAGAAGAGGAATCAAAGGTTAAACATTGGTTTTCTTCTTTGAATATATCAGTATATTTCTCTAACTAGATTCAACTACCATAACGGACATTTCCATTGGGCATTTTCTATTTTGATACAAACAAAATCCATAACAATATACAGAACATGTGATAACAATACTTCAGAAGTTATTGGAAAGTAGGAAGGTCATTTCTATAAACTCGTAGATAAATATAAAAACTTTTATCACATACCTTTTTAATTATTTTCATTTTTGTCTACTTAAAAAACATTCAGGTGTGTTAAAGAAAATTATATGTTGTTTTGCCACTGTTGTCAACAGTAGAATGAAGTTGCAATTACGTGACTAACATAGACACAGTTAGATTTGACATAGAAAACATACACACCATAGAAGTACATGAAGAAAATTACAGATCTCTGTGGTGGGAATGAAATGCATCAGGACTACTGTTTTAATGTGGTCACACCACTGTCATCTAGACTGTGGTGGCAGGGAAGTTGCTTTTCTCTCTGGGTTTACACAGTATCTGGTAGCTTTGTCTTGTGACAAGATCCTGGGATGGCTAGGGCTTTGAGGTGGCTGTCAGGATGTCCCTCCCCACAGAGCAACACAGGGATTTTAAATAAGAAAAGCTAGGTTTTATTGGGATAAGAATGAGAAACACAACTCTTTAAATATAAAAACCTCAGGGTACGTCTGAGCTGTCTGACCCCTTCAACGGGCACAGACATATTGGAATAAAGAAGCAGATAATCTTGGAACATAGTAATGTTCCATTACTAGGTCTGCTAATGCTACTGTATGAGAGTATTAATGGGACAACAAAGGTAAAATGACCAGCTACAACTTCAAGACAAATCATGAATATTAATTCAATGTAATGGCAACCTGTCTAAAAAAACACCACTGTGCTTATTTAATGTTTTGATCAGTTAATAACATTTTGTAGAGAGATAGTTAATTTAACTACACATTATTAAGACTATAATTTTTCCAATATTTTGGCTATGACATGTATTTTACTTGCATGTATATGTGTTTAAAATCTGTTTAAAAAAAGAAATTTCATGATGTATATAAACAAGTTTCTTTGTGGAAGAAAATTTGTTGACTCCTCTGTGTTGTTATTGATTTGATCTTGCTGCTTGAATAATACGTTAAATGTAAGCATCAGAAGCAAATTATGCACCATAAATAACTTGTCATATCATGTACTATATCACTATAGTGTTACCAAGCAGTCTTGTAAAAAATTGATGAATCAGCAAAAAAGTTTCAAAGAAACTCTTCATTCTATTTATTTACTTTAAAGAAATTACTGAATAAAATATAAAAAAGATCAACACCCGAGTATTTCTGCTTGCACAGAACAGAAATGTAACTAGCTCTTTCAGAGACATAAAAGAATTAAAGGTTTTATTTAAAAAAAAATATATATTCATTTTTTTATTTTAATAATTGCAGAGTGAATTTTAACTGTATTGCCACTTCTACTAATCTAAGGGATGAAGCAGAAAATTTCATCCAAGCAATACCTGTGCTGTCACAGAAGCTTCTAATGCATATTCACATAATACATCTAAATCATAGAAAAAAAAAAAATGAACAGAATGAATATGAATTAACTATGGAGTTTTATGTCACTAAGTAAGAAATTGATAATGCCAAATGGTGTCATAAATCCTTGAGTGAGGACACCTCTACAAAGTACCGTGCCAACATACTTTTCACAGTGTAGATAGTGAATTTTTATTTTATCTGAGTGACTCAGAAGAAAGCTGCCACCACATGTGATTATGGGTGGCATAGCATATACATAGCCCTGTGATGGTGTGTTACTGATATTTTAGCATATAGTGATATACCGGGGAGTATGATTTAATCCTGCCGGCCATAAAGTGTCTGCCATATTGGCCAATTTGCCCAAAGAAATGTTTGAATGCTGTAAATTAGTTAAAGAGAAGAAAGGCTTAAGAAGAGGACTTCTTCCCAAATAGTATTGCCAGGAACATGTAGGTCTTTTGATTACAAAAAAATAGTCCTTTTTTAAGGTACCCTCCTGATGCACACTAAAAGTCCATCTTGTTATCTAGAGAGAGTTCTGCATTGACATAACTTGCTCAAAATTTTAATTAAAATCTATAGAAAATATAGACAATATTTAAGTCTGTTGATCATTGTTTCACCTTTTTTCTTCACTTTGGCTTGCTTTAAGTTTTCATTTCCAAAACAAACAAACAAACAAAAGCCCACCATATTGAAAAAAAAAATTATTAACAGAAGTTTCTTTCAGCTGTTGAAAAAAAAAAAAATATATATATATATTATATATATATTTTTTTTTATTATTATTATTTTTTTTTTTCTGGTGGTTTTGTGTGTGTTTTTGTGTGTATGTGGTTGTTGTTTTTTTTATTTTGTTTTTCCTGTAGTATTAGCATGTGAGCAATCAACAAGCCTTTATGATGGAAGGAGGCTCAGAGAAAATGGGCACAGGTAATGTCTGTGAAGGTAAGTGAAGAATATAGGGAATATACAGCTGCTGTAAAGGAAGCTGAACTTAACATAAAAGGGACCAGAGGGTAACTTTTGCTTTTGATAAAGAGCTGTGTCAGATCAACTGGCTGTGTAAATGTCCTTCCCCAATTAATCTAAAAGATTTGAGTGTCTTCCTGAGGTAGCCAGACCAGCATGGGGGAATTGTACTTGTGGTCAGCCCAACAGAGAATGCAAAAACTAATCAAACACCAAAGTGGATTTTGAAAAGAACAATGTGCTTGAGTTGGCTTCAACTTACATATTCATTCCTGGTGACAGGGAACATACAATGTCATAACAGTAAACATGTAGGGACTGATAATGAGCATCACATTAGTGTTGTGATCCAATGGTACATTGTAATTGCAATTGTATTATGACTGCAGTGTATTGCTCTATCACCCTGATAAATCAAAAACCCATGTGCCATCCAATATCTTCAAATGAGCAAATATGATATTAAAATGTTAAACCTTCCTCATGTTATATATATAAAAGAACCTTGTCAGAAAGTATTGGACACAAACATAGTAGTAAAACAATTGACAGACTTATAAAATGCAGTGCAGGAGGTCTGATTAAAGGACTGACTTTCTCCTGAAGTTGCTGAAAATTGGTTTGCTTTAAAAAGGTCATACAATGGGTTTGCATTAAGGAGTATGATATTTTCAATTATTCCCTGGTAAGACTCCATCTCTGAGGAACTTATTTTTAAACTTCTGAATTCTAATACAGCCCATCATACTGATTAAATTGTATCTGTATTTCCATTTCTCAATTTCAAGGTTTCTTAAAAATTACCATCCTGATCCTGATCATTTTTATTGCCACTTCTCCCACCTACATGTCTGTGTTTAGTGCTGATGCTTATAAGAATATAATTTTTTATCTTTTGTTAAAAAGGCTTTTTCTTTTTAAAATCAAAAAGATCAGATGTACAATTTTTAATGCAATCTCAGAACAGCAGTTCTTCTGGCTGTAACTCCCTTTATGAATGGACAAAAGTAGTAATAATTTCATTGACTTTGATGTTGAAGAATTTGGCTCAATTTCCTATTCACATGGAGTATTAATGTCTTGGCATCAATGACTAGGCCAGCTCTGCAACTCAGAGCCAATACATTAAGTCAGAAAAATAATTGCATTGAGACAAAATCTCTTTTATACCAGATAGAAAATTCAGTACGGGATCTGAGCCCAGGTGGACAGTGCCCAAAAATGCCACCTGTTGGTTTCACTAATTTTTGCTCCCTTACAAGCTGCTTACACAAACAGGAACACAGTAGCTGATCCCTCCACTGTAACTGTTCTACCCTGACCTATTTTCACTCTTGGGAATAGGACAGGAGTCTAAGTGTATCTGTCAGCTCTGTGCTGTCTCTCAGTGAGATCAATATTGTGGAAAGCTGACTTATAGGAAAAGGAAAGAAGCTGATTATTGCATTACTGCATTATATGGCATCAAAGTTTGTGTATGTGTTTGTTGTTGTTATTGTTTGTTTTTTTTTCCAAAAAAAAAAATAAAAAATGTTAGGGGATTATTACCATCCCACACCTACCCAATCTCCAAATCGTAGAAATATATTATTCATAACAAAAAAGGCTATTTGTTATTACATCCTGATTAGTTTATTTTATTGAACGATTTGATTTTATTCCTGAGAAAAGAGTTTACAAACCACCTTGATGACTATTTATGTAATATACAGGCATGTTACTAAGATTATCTGTTTTTATACTCTTAAGTATACCTGTCCATAAAGATACAGGTCTAGAAATGTCAAAACACTTGCAGATGTTATAGGATATGTGTACATAAGAAGATACTTTAAGTTCTGAGACAAATGGAAGGATAGTTTTCAAAGCAGGATCAAGAAAATGCAAATTGAAAAAGTGGAGTCATAAATTACAAATAAATACATAACAACAACAAAAATATTTGGGAACTCCTGCTGATACAGAAATAATATTGGACAGTAGTGCTGTGTATTGCATACTTCTAATAGTATGTATTAGTACTTCTATCTCTTGGAAGATAGGCAGTTTCCACATATCTATAGTTTTAGAACAAATTGGGCTGTGGCAGGACTGGTCAAAGATATTATACAGAACTAGAGACAATTCTGAATTTATTTATTTTTTTCTCTTTCCCCTACGCAACATTAGATGGTGTAGTACATGCCTTTCAATTTTACTAGTTTTGCCAATACATTTTGTATTATCTGGAAATTTAAGAGATTATTAATTTAACCCAGTTGTAGAGTTGTGGAGGATAATTGGTATTTTCAGCATGTATTTTCTGCTTTGTCTATGAAATATATATGAAACACATGCAGTCCCAATGTCACTTTTCAGAGCCCTGTAGTTGGTTGACTGTGAAAGAGAAATGTATTCACATGCACTCATGGCATCCCCCATAATGGAAGGTTTGGGGAATAAGAAACTGTCAGCACAGTTGTGTAATAAACAATTAAAAAAATCCATCTTAATATTCTACAAAATCTTGTTTATATACATAACAAAATGCTGTACTGGGTCTGGCTGGAATGTTAACTTTCCCGGCAGCAGCCCATACAGTGCCGTACTCTGTACTTGTAGCTGGAACAGCAGTGTTATCACACCAGTGTTGTGTCTACTGCTGAGCAGCAGTGGCACAGCATTGGGCCTTTCTCTAACCCTCCTAGGGGGTGGGCAAAAAAGTGAGGAGAGAAACATCACTAGGGCAGCTGACCTAAACCAATCAAAGGGATATTCCATACCATGTGGTGTCACACTCAGCAATAAAAGGTGGAAACAGGAAGAAGAGGGGAGGGGTGGGCTCTCGTTGAGAAGATGTCGGTCCTCCTCTCGAACACCGGCTGCGTGCGTTGAGGCCTTGCTTCAAGGACGTGGTCAATCATCGCTCATTTGTGGGAAGTAGAGAGTAATTTCTTTCCTCTGCACTTCCATATAGCTTTAATTTATTTTGTTTGTTTGTTTTCCTCCCTTTTTCCCCTTTCCCTTTTATTTCCCCTTAGTTAAATTGTTTAGTTCATGGTAGTCTTTATTTAATTATTATAATTATTTCCCTTTAATTAAATTATCCTTATCTCAACCCGTGAGTTGTTCTTTGCTTTACTTCTCCCCCTCCTTATCTAAAGGAGGGGGAGTGAGAGAGCGGTTATGGGGTTTAGCTGCCCAGCACGGTAAAACCACCACAAATGCAAAGAGTAAATGACATTTTATGACAACATTTTAATAAAAGAGATGGGTTCTTGTCTGTACTTTACAGCAATATAGAAAAACAGTACAAAATAAAGGGAAATATGTTACTTGCACAGAAAATACTTTGTTACGAGAAATTATATATACACTTAATGTCTTTCCCTACACTAATTTATGAAACTAAGCATTAAATTTAATAAATGTCCTTGAAGTCATAGATACAAAGCAAAAGCAGCTGATTGTTTGCAGTTGAGAGGGTAGAAGGGACAATTTCTTTATTCTAAGAGAGTATCATCCACAGATGATTAGTAAACTTCCTGTTTTTGGACTAACAGAGGTTAGAGGAAGTAAGGAAAGAGTAATCACTATGAAATGAAAGCAGAGGAATGTAAACTATTTAATAGTTTGCAAGCTAAAGAAGCTATATTAGATAACTAAAAAATAAACAATGATTGAAACAGTAGAAAACTTTTTTCTAATAATGAATGAAAGTTGAAATAGGAAAGAAATCGCTCATTCATAATAAGTATATCAAATAACTTAAATTTTGGTCAGTGTTTGTGAAACAAGAAACAAAGAATCCTGAGTGCCACATCCACAGAACATCTGAATTCTGGAGCCAGTAAACTGATGGCAAAAGAATGTGTTAGCTCTTCCTTGGCCATTGCTTGAGGGAATCTGGTCAATGAATTGAACTACAAAAATGCTATAGAGAAATCTGTACTTCTTTCACTGGAAATGAGCTTTAACATACGTTTTCCCTCTAGGAGAAATGCTCTGCTTAATAGAGGCATGTAATAGCAACAAGAAATCTTATCATTAGAAATACATATGTTTAGTTTGTATTTGGATATAACAACTGTGATTTCCTTGTTGAAACCAAAGCCTGCACTCAGGAACTCTAATGAGAATGGCAGTCTTGTATTACATACTGTAAAAGCATGTACAAAGTCATCCATCAAGAGAACAGATATCAAGTAACATGATTTTTTTTTGTTTCCTTTTTTTCCAGGTTGAAGATTTCTTCATTGTACAGAATTGGCTTCTGTTTCAAGGCTGTAATTTCACATGCAGAAAAACAAACAAAAAAACAGAGCAATAACAGGTAGTTGTGGTATAGTGTTAGCTCTTTGCAAATAAGCTTTGGTCAAAGAAGTCACAAAAACAATCTCATTGGCTCTAAGTCTATATAATTGCATAATTTATGCTCAATATTACAGATTATTGTTGTTTCCTATATTAAAAAAAAAAAAATCTACAAAGACCATGTGCCATATGTACTTGATCTCAATTAATGATTTCCATGACACTTCTCATTCAATTTTTGTTGCATCCTAATTTTCATCTGGAGACTCAGTCTCCACAGTTTTATATTCAAAATGTTGCTATGGGCAAAAAGAAAGCACACTTTATAAACAAACCCAAATAGTTATTGTGCATGATAATAACAGCTAAAATAATTATGCACATAGTTTTATGTCTATGCTTTTTCTGATATTATTCCCAACCTTCCCCTGCCTTTCTGGACTGTAAGGTCTGTACTTTCAGTTGGTGAAAGAGTACTCAGCATCCTGAATCCCTTCTCTGGAGGAAGTATGATGATGACGATTTCTTCCTCCTCACATGATCCACTGATAGGTTCATCTCTATATCTTTGCTAACATTCTCTACATTTTGCAGAGTGGCCTGAAAGTTGATGCTACATCTGAATTTATTGGGCTGTTTTCACACACGTCAGAAATTTGTTCTTTCTTCTTTTTGTTTTGTTTTGTTTTGGTTACCACTAAATCCAGTTTTGCCCAGGTCTACATTTCTTTAGTAGACACTTGTGAGCTATTTATTTCAATGCCAGTCCATATGTCTTCTTAAAAATTTTATTTGTTATCCCATACTTACTGTTCTCTGTAGTAGGCATAGAAGCATATCTGTCTGGATATACAATGAAGGCTGAGGTACTTTCATTATAATCAGGTCACTTGATAGAGAAATTAGTAGATGAAAAGATGACAATATATTTTATAGTCTCTCAGGACATCATGGAAAGTTAAACCACGGCTAAAATACTGTTGTAACATAGCTGGTATAACCTTTAAAGTGACCTTTCTCTATTGTTTAATAAAAAACAATGATGGCTTGATAGAAAACAATATTAACGTTATTATTATTATACAGTAAACAGTATAATAATCTTTAGCTACAGAAACTCCATTAATATCTTGCAAAGAAGATAAAATTTATATTAAAATTTCATATGATTACTCCAAAAAACATTGTCATTACCAGAAAAAAAAAAAAAAAAAAAAACAGACTAAAGGAAACAAATATATTGAGTTTTACCATTGTAGTATTGACATGCATGACATATACTGATATTGTAGTACCAACATACATGAAAAATGAGTTTTTCACAGATCTGTTGAAGGGTGACAGAAGAATACAGGTGCAAATCCTACTCATTTTCATTTGTATTTCAGATATTTGTTCTCATACACAATACAGTTTGCATATTGATTTATAACTTTATCTTAAAGGAATATTCAATGTCTTACAAAATATAAAAACAAGCCTCATATGTTTGAGTTCAGTGTATGCTTATGTGTTTGTGTGACAAGTGCAAGTAAGACTTAAATACATAGCTTATTCCTGTGAGTCAACACATCTGAAACTAAACTCGGTCTTTATTAAGAGAAGGTTTAACTGTGATTCTACAATTTTAGCTAATAGTTTAGACTATTTATACTGACTTACTTTCTGTTACCTTCATTTATGTACTTCATCGTAGTCTCCTTTATTGAAATCCCATGCTATGGAACAGTGAGAAACAAACAACAAAACAACCAAACCAAAAAGAAAAAAAAAATCAAAGCCAACAACAATAACAAAATAAAATAATCAAAACAAACAAAAAACTTAATATTTTTCCATTGACTGCTTGAACAGTAAGTCCTTTGACTAATTCTGCTCATTCTGGCCCACTGCTATAAAATGTAGCAGCAAACTCTTACAGATTCTGTGGGCTTATAGTGGTCTTTAAGTGTCTAGTGGCCAGTACAGTACAGTAAAATACACTCTAGCCAGTAGCTATCTAGATAGACTGTCCATCTAGGTAGACTGTCCTGCATTTGAGAATTATCAGGAAAAAAAAGAAGAGAGAGGAAAAAAAATATTCTGGATAATGCTTCAGGATGACAGAAGTGCCTTTTTTTTTTTTTTTGCTGGTACATGACACCACCTTTCAGAGCTAATTAAGGCTGACCAGTTGAACAACATTTCATCCTCAAGTAAAAAATTACAACAGACTTACAGCTGCTCTGACATTAATTTTCTAATTTTCTAGTCAAAAAAAGCACCTGTTGAGACTAGCACTGGTTATAATAAACTTTAATAAGACTTGTTATAATTGTATTAATAATGGAAAAGATTTTCTGCTTGTACTCGGTTTCTGAACCTTAGCTACTATGACAAAAGACAGCCTGAAAACAAGCCAGTTGCCCTTAACGGTTCTAGTAGTTGCTGATCAGCTGTATAATCTAAATTCAAGCAGGACAGTCAGTAGCAAGATAGAAAGTAGACATTTTTAAGTTTTTTTAGAGAGAACTTGAACCTTCCACACTCCTTAACCTTTCTTCCTCCTGTCTTGTTGTGCCACTTACCCCTACAACACAGTTAAGGGAAAAAAGACAGCAGTTATTCATGATGAAATTATCATTGAGGAGATTGAAATTCAACCCTTTTGATACACAAGATGCACAGGGCTTGATTATTCAAGATATTTTACTTGTAAGACCTGTCATAAATGAAACAGAAGACATTCAAATAATGAAAATAAAGAGAAAATTACCCTTGATTCCATGATGCTGTACATCAAGAGAAAGTTACTTGGAGTAAAAATGGTGATTAACAAAAGGAAGGAGATAAGAGGAGAAGCAGGAAAAGTATTTAGAAGAAATACACAATCCTGTATCTACATATGAGGCAAATTGTGATGGACACAATGACATCAATTGTTTTGATACTGCAAATGGAACCATACTTCATTAGAAACAAAGTGGATATAACAATAATTGTAATTTATTCTTTTCCCATTTTCATAACTCATTTTATTTGGTACAGAGACAACATCCACTTCTATATGTCATCCTATATATGTCAACCTTCTGTATGTCATTACTTGCCATTAGGTGGTACTTTAATGCATTTTTTTTTTTTTTTTTTTTTTTTACTAATGTGCATGCAAATCTCATTTCTAAAAGTTTATTCGTCATTACTGATCTCATAAAAACTTAAGCAAAATTTACAAGTAACCTTCCCCCCCCCACACACACATTAAATATATACCTCATTTAAATATGTATAGCAGTGACCACTTGATATTACATTGATCTGATGAATAAAACACAAATCAATAAAACACAGATCAATAGAACATACAGCAAAAGTATAAGAAAACAAAACACTGGGGTTTGTTCTCCCTGTCCACAGATCTAAATAACCAAAATATTAATACAGAAAATCTGTATCAAAACCATCTCTATCCACAGAAACATCTGTATCTGTGGACACAAGTAATAACTTTCACTTTAAATTTGGAACATCATTACTGTACAGCTTTGGCATTCCATTTTCTACTATACATATATATATATATATATATATATATATAGTCCTTCCAGTCACAGATTTTATGAGAATGCAAAATGCTTCCAAAGAATAATTAATATACAACATTTTTTTTTAAATCCACTTTGTCTTAGTTGTCACTAGTCAGAGTCACAGGCAATTAAATTGAAGAAAAAACACTGATTTATTGAATGTTGCAGACTATTCTGGATACCTGAAATTTAAGTATGATCTTTACTAACTTGTTTCCTTCCAAAGAGCTTCCTAGCTCTCTGACAACTAGAAGCCACTTCTTCTTTACATGTTTTCTCTGATATAACACCCAAAACTGAATATCTTGCTTTGTGTTATGTGGGGTGCTTACATGACAGCTAGACACTTCTTGGAGATTAACTACCCTCATGTCAAATTCACAACTTCATGATAATACACTAACTCAGACCAGATTAAAGGAAAAGGTAAATATCTGAACAGAGAAGGGTGATCACAAACATTTGTAGATGAAGACATGAAAGAAAACCTTTCTTGACCTATTCACATATGGATAAATAGGAAAAAATAGGAAAATTCCATGCCCTTTGATTTAGCTGAGTAGTTAGAGATGTTTTTCTGACACACCCAGTTCCTTTTTTTTTTTTTTTTTTTTTTTTTTTTCTGTAGTGAAATCGTGCACTTAGCACAGTTATTTCTCCTTGGAAATTATTTTTTAAGAACACTTATTCTAGTTCTAATTTGTTTATAACTTTCAATTTCTCACCCAATTCCTTTGATATGATCATTTGTAGGGTGGGTTATATTATCAAATATATTCAGCTAAAAATAAAATCACTATTTATTTTATTTTATTTTATTTTATTTTATTTTATTTTATTTTATTTTATTTTATTTTATTTTATTTTATTTTATTTTAATTTTTCATTTTTATTTTATTTTAATGTTTTTTATCTTAAGGTATTTTATTTTATTTTATTCAATTTAGTTTACTAGAAATGGATTTATTTCACTATATCAATTACCTGTATGAATCAGCAAACATTTTTGATAGCTCCATAGAGATGTGGAACAAGAAAAAGAAATAGAAAAGAAAAAGTAGGGGTGGAAAATTATTTAGTGGAAAAAGGTGGTGAGGGGAATTTGTAAAGTTAATGCTACTGTAAAGGAAAAAGTACACTGGATAATTTTGAGAACACCATTCTAGTGGAACATGAGTTCTTCACCTGGCCCAGTCTACCTCCTTCAAAATAAATTGTACTTGAAATTATTCTCTTAGTTAAACTTTCTTAATGTTGGGATGCAAATATGGTTCAACACACCATGTATCTTCTCTGTACAATAGTGCCTTATTAACTATTTCTGTTTTTGTGGTCCTTCCATATTACTGGATGATTCTACAAATCACTTTCTTCGAACTGGCCCAATAGCTGGAAACTTTAATTTTATACCAACCGGCACACTGACAAATGTTTCTCAGTCACTATGAAACAGATGCATAGAGTTCACTAGGGTCCTGAGTGATGACTAGGTGCAGTGGCAATCGTTACTTTGAGTGATAATGGGTCAAGAGATTGAGTTGAGAGAAGCTCGTTTTCCTGGGCACTGTGACATTATCATTTTTGCAATCTGAATTTAATTTCATCATAGAGTGGCTGACAGAACATTGCTGTAGAGAATCATTACAAACCCAGCTTTGTGGCAGAACAGCCATGTCAGCCTGACACCAGTTTATGTGGGAATCCAAAAAGTGGCTTTGTTGCATATTGCAGCTTGAATTAGCTTTCATAAACCAATAATTATATACATAGAAGTTTCATTTACCTAGATATTTGATGGAGAGAGAAAGAACTTTTTACACTGTCTAGAGAGAAGTCACAGGTATATTCATGTAATTGCTGGCCTGTCATTTTCTATTGTTTCAGTCTGCTATAACATTGTCTATTTTAGGAACTTTTTCAGGATGATCCTAATGACATTCAGCTTTCTAGACATCAGAGTCTCCCAGATTCAGGGTGTCAAGAAGTGCCAAGAAGTTCAAGATGAAGAAAGTAGCAACTAACATAAAAAAAAAAAAAAAAAAAAAAAAAAAAAAAAAAAAAAAAGCTTGCATGAGAGAAATGAGAAATTGTTGGTTATCTCTGTTTAAATAGAATTCTTATCAATATATTTAAAAACAATTTTCTGTTTTCTTGTGAGAAAGTTACTTAAAGAAAACTATGAGTGAATATTTCCACAAACCTGAAACACCCCCAATGTCATACTGTGAAACCACCAGTGTTGTTCTCTGCAACACAACATGATATTCTAGATAATTCATCAGTACCAACCCTCTGCACACACACACTGACAAAAGAGATTAGGCATTTTCAGGGTACGGATCCACATGGGGGCCTGAAAAATGTGAAGCTATGTTCTAGGCAGCACAGAAACCATTCCTTGCTAGATAGAGCTAATGAGGAATTGTCTAGGTTTGTTCCTTTCACAGTGTCTGTGTCAACTAGTTCTGAGTGTATCAAGCCATTTCTCTTTCATTTAGGAACATCAACATATCTTGGGAGTTAATGTCATTAAGCTCATTCTACAAACACTGGCTTCTTCTCTTCAACTCTGAAACTTCACCCATTCTACAGGTGTGTTCTCTACAAATCTGATATTTTCTAACCATACAAGCCTTCTAACAAACTGTTCTCTTGATTTTATGCAGATTTTTTTTTTCTTGTTATGCTGTTACATTGTAATGTAGCTCCTAAGCTATTGAATAGACCTCAAAACAACCAGTAATAATAGACCCATTTACTTTACAAATAAAAAATGGATTGTATTTCTCTTCAAAATTTGCATCACTCTCTATTTTCTGTTGCTGACATTCTTATGTTGTGTTTAATGGAGAGTATTTAATGAGCTTTTGGGTTAAACAAAAGTCCCCAGACTGACATTAGGCTGACGTTTATCCATTTAAAATTTGCTCTCTATGCTGTCTGCATGCAAATATTGCTCCCCTTTCCCCAAAGGGTGGAAAGATATTTTATAACACACAGAAATATAAAAGAAAAAACAACAACAAAAAAAGGTAAGAGGGTTTGTATTTTTTTTTTTTTCCTGTAAGGTACATGTATAAGTTCCCTTATGAACAGGACAATGCAACACATTCTGGCCTATCAGAAGTATACTGTTTGTATGAATATCCAATATCATCAGCTTCTTCTCCCTTTACTGGACTCCTAGGAGTATAGAAGCTAAAATATTCTATGTTAAGAAATGTAAAAAAATATGTAAAATATTCTATCTGCTTTTCATCTTTAGTTATTAATTGATCTGCATCCCATTCTGTTAGGGTATGATGAAATTACTGATAACGTGAAATTCCTGTACAAATGCCTCAAGGAGAGAGTAAATAATAGTCCTTAAATACTAGTAAATTTTGTCTTTGTGTCATGGTATGTATGAATACTAACCTGGTAAAGTATTCAAAGAAAATAATTTCTATAAGTATGAGGAGAGAAAGCTGCTATACTTTTTATTACTTTGTTGTTGAAGTCTCCTACCTCTGGATGTGGGAACTGAAGCAAATTAACCGCCATTCAAGAGTGAAATTTCAGGAAATAGTCATAACTGACTTTAGAATCTGTTTTTCAGACATGAACGGTAATTTGATTCTTAAAATTTGCACTTGATGGAACTGTGGTGTTTTACATGTGTTGCATGCACAAAAAGTATGCTGCAGTTAATATGGAAATGGAAAATGTGAACAAAGTGTGTATGAATATATGAATGTTTACATAACAGATTTTTTATTTTATTATTATTATTTTTTTCTTTAAGGTTTGGGCTCTTTTAAATTCAAAAACAATGACCAAGTGAAAAACCTTATTATGACCTTGCTATAGATTTCAGAAATCATTTTGGGAAATGTTTTACACAAGTACATAATTAAGTTAATGAATCAAATTTACTGTTTTTTTTTGTTTTGTTTTTCCTCAGAGGGACACTGAAAATTTACCCCTGAGTAAGTGAAGATTAAATGCTGTTCTGTTTATAGTTTCTTTATGGACTTAAGGCCAATAAATGAAGCGCCATGATCCCAAATAGCCATTTGACTAACTGTAATATCTAAGGCTTAAAAAGTACAATAATAGAAAGAAAAATAAATATAAAAATGAGAAGCAGACTTTAAAGACAGACAAATTTATTTATTTGTTAATCTAATGTAAACCAGTACTGCCTAGTCTTGAAAATGTAATATTTCAAATAAGTTTATGTCTTAATAGCTGTTAGCCATAACATAGAAATTGTCCTTAAGAATTCAGATTGTCTATTTATAAATTGACCTATATCAGTTTGAAGACAAGATGAAGCTCTGGAGATATTGCACTTAAAGATAACTTTGGGGTCCAAAATTCTGTGGTGAGTTAGCCTTGACTGGTCTCCAGGTGCTCATGCTCACTTTCTCACTCCCCTTCCTCAGAAAGATGATGTACATCATCTACAATTACATTCATGGGCAAAAGAGAATCAACATAAAGGAGATTAATGTAATTTATTGCCAACTATTAACAGACTGGAGAAGAGAGAAACTAAAAGAAAACTCTTTTCCCCCAACCACCCTCTTCTATGTCTTCACCCTGAACAGTCCAGGGGAATGGGGAATGAAGATGTGGTGGTTTTAAACTGCTGGGCAGCTGAATTCCACCACAACTGTTCTTTCACTCCCCCTTCTCAAAAGGAAAGGGGAAGAAAATACAATGGAAGGGGTCCAAGGGTTAACAGGGAGATCACCCACCAACTATAATCACAGGCAAAACAGACAGCATAAGGAGATTAACATGATGTATTACCTATTACTAACAAGCTAGAGCAGTGAGAAACTAAAAACAATTAAAAGCTCCTCCATGGACTGTATATGTGGTACATCTGCTCTGCCATGGTACATTGTGGGCTGTAGGGGGATGGTATGATCCACCATGGACCTCTCCATGGGCTTCAAGGGAAGCCCATTTATGCTCTGGCATCTGGAGCATCTCCTGACCTTCCTTTACTGACCCTTGTACCTGAAGGGTTGTTTATCTCTTCATTTCCCTCACTTCTCTCTCTCTCAGCTGCTGCACAGCATTTTTTCCCTTTCTTAAGTATGTTGTTGGAGAGGCATCGGAGTATGGCTGCCATCGGAGCCATCAGAGTATGTCTGCTGGGCTCAGCTTTAGCCAGTGGCAGATCCTGTTGGGCCCAATGGAGGTGGGCTGCTGGGCAGGCTGGAACCAGCTGTGTCTGGCACTGGAGCAGCCCCTGTTTTTTTTCTCACAGAACAAGGCCAGTTCTCCAGTCCAAAAGCTTGCTACTTAAATGCAATAAAATGTCCTTTCACAAAGTGTTATATTCAGTAAATTCTGAAAGTTTGCTAGACAGAAATAAAAACAGAAGAAATATGTGAACTGAAAAGTATTTGCTGGTTTCAAATGTCTATATTTTATGAAAGTAGATTTTACTTTAAAAACTTTGCATAGAATGGAAATTCTGCATTCAGTAAAGGCAGCTTTTGTCTAGAATACCACAAAGTCTGTGTTAAGTATTGAAAGAATAGAATAGAATAAAATAAAATAAAATAAAATAAAATAAAATAAAATAAAATAAAATAAAATAAAATGAAATAAAATAAAATAAAATAAAATAAAATATAATATAAAAAATTTCTAGGCTGAAAAGCTTATTTGAATGAATTTAACACTTTAAAAATAGGAAACATTCTAGAATGTTTATATTATTTTATTTGGATATTTAAAACTCTTTAAAAATAAGTAGCTTAAAAATAATAAATTATAATACCTTGTTTTATCTTTATCTTTTTTTTTTTTTTTAATTTGAAAATTAATGTCAAAACTATCTACAAGATATATAACACAAGCAATTTAATGGTGACACTGATGACATCTTTACATGAACTGCAGCAGATGTCATTTGTTTGCTTGCTTGTTTTTCTCAAGTTTTAGACTTATTTTCACTGCATTTCATATATGTATTTTCTCAGATTTGCTCTTAATTCTGATTCTGAATTTCTACTAGATGCTTGCCACACCTACATAGCAGCAAAATTACTGCTGGAAGATATTTAAAAATGTTTTTTATTACATTTTCATGTAAGAATATGTATGTATGACAATATATGTGTACGGAACATATATATAGACATGTTCTGCAGCATGATTCAACAAACCTATTCTCCCTATAGAGTCATCAGCTCAGGTCACTAACACTGAGCTCAATTAATAAAGATGTTTGAAGCTAGGATTAATGCAAATACAATAACATTTTGTCTGATTTCATGGATTAAGCCATGTTTTTTTATTTATTAAGCCATGTTTTTCATTATTTTTGAAAAATAAAAAAAGGCTTATTGGCAGAAATATGTAAGTAGTTTATAGTCAAATCTCTTTCTCAAAAGCTACTCAAACACTTGTCACCACTTGTTGAAACCTGTATTTATTCAAAACCAGAAAAAAGTGGATTAAATTTTCTAAATGCACCAATCACTTCAAATATATATATGTATTTTCTCATCAATATATCTAGAAAGTAATTTCCAGAACTACTAATTTAAATTTTCTATTCATGTCAGGTAGCATAATTACATTGTTACTGTTTTATGCAATGTCATGAGGTGAGAACTGTACTGTGCATTGTGCACTTACCAACATTTTAATTTCACTACTTTTTTATTATTCTGTATAACAATAACTTAACTGTAAATAATTTTACATGAATTACAAAACTTTTGCATTTAAAATGAGTTACTAGAATACAAATTAGTAATGTTTTCACTTTTGTTTTAAATAAAATTGTCAACTGGTTTGTTCTCATTCCCCTAACAGACTTAGAGACATGCTTATGACAGTGGGTAATTTCACTGCAAAAGAGCAACACAATGTGACATTACAACATTACTTGTTGCAGGTCTTTCATTTCAATGAGAGACAGATGTTTCATTATTCATGTTTTTCAAATTCAGAATCCAGGAGTCATTACATTCTGAGGGTTTAGCAATACCAGGAGAGTACTTAGGGGGAGCTGGATATTTACTGAGAAGAACATTACAGAAAGTAATGTCCTGCTTTAAATAAGCATAAACAGAAGGAGTTAATAACAGTCTTTAAAAATTGACGTGTGAAGTAGAAAATGGAATTTGGAGATATAATGAAAATGCCAATACATTTAAAGTTTGTGTCATCCAAATAAGCTGATATTGACATTCAGTGTGAATTCATGGGTACTCCATTATCTTCATTATATTCAAAGTTTTTTCTTCCAAGATATTGAAGGTAATGTATGTTATTTATCACCTCTGTTATCATAACATTTTTCACGGATGTGAGACATATAATTCAATTTCCATGCTTCATTAACTAATTTATTCTCATGGCATAGCTATGATTTGGGAAAAATCTATCAAAATCTATTATGAAGAAGGTGAGCGATCTAAGAAAGGTCATGGCCTGAAGTAAGAAAACACATGAAAGAGAATCAAGAGAAGAAATGTAAGAGGGACATAGAAATAAAAGTGTAGTCATATTTCATAATATATTAAGTGAATATATTTTTAATATATCTTCCAGATCTATCCATCACATCACATCTCATGGTGAGAAGATGTGTAGAACCTATAAGTAAATGAACAACAACCACAACAAATGATCTACACTAATTACATATTATATTTCCATGTATTTACAAATATATAGTATTCATAATATACAGATATGATATGATATATGATATATGACATGTTGATATGATGATATGATATGATATGATATGATATGATATGATATGATATGATATGATATGATATGATATAAAATCTAACCTGACAGTGAGATTGCCTGACCTATAGTTCCTTGTGTCTTTCTTCTTCCCTTTTTAAAAATGGGGATTATGTTTCCCCTTTTCCAGTCAGCGGGAACTTCACCGGGCTGCCACAATTTCTCAAATACAACAGACAGTGGCTTTGCAACTTTGATCCACCAATTCCTTCAGGACCTGAAGATATATCTCATCAGGTCTTGTGCACCTTCATGTTCCTTAGTGTCGCGTTAAGGGGTGTAGCTGATTAACCGTTACGGGCCCAGTCGGATTCAGGGTACTGAACAAGTCGGACATTCACCAAAAACACATTAACCGTCTGGGGGTCCAGTCAGACATTCACCAAAAATGCATTAACCGTCTGGGGGTCTGGTTAGATTCAGAACATTGAACTATCACGGATAACCACCCTCACCCTCGTTGCACTTAATGAGAGTTATCACAATACAATCAAGTATGGTTTATTACAGCAACAGATAATCAGGTTCTTTTGGATTGCCGGAGATAGGGACTGTCTGCAAAAGCAAGCTAGTATGCATGAAATACACAGGTGTTATAGGTGTTACAGATGTTACAGGTGTTATAGGTGTTGTAGGTGTTATAGATGTTTGTAGTGGGTTTACGTGGCAAGGTTTTGGTAGCAGGGAGCCATAGGGGTGGTTTCTGTGAGAAAGATCTAGAAGCTGCCCCATGTTTCGGAAGGGCCCCATTGTTTTCCAGATCCGAGCCAATAAGCGATGTTGTTTTGCGCCTCTGTGAGAGCATATTTAAGACAGGGAAAAAACGCTGCGCCACACAGCAGCCGGGAGAGTCAAGGGAGTGAGAGAATAGCCTTGCACCAAGGTCAGTGTAGAAGGAGGGGGAGAGGTGCTCCAGGCGCCGGAGCAGAAGTCCCCTGCGGCCTGTGGTGAGGACCATGGTGAAGCAGGATGTCCCCCTGCAGCCCATGGAGTACCACGGTGGAGCAGGGTTCCACGCTGCAGCCCGTGGAGGAGACCACGGTGGAGAAGGTGGCCCTGCACCGACGGAGGCTGCCGCCTGTGGAAGACCCCTGCCGGAGCAGATTCCGGGCCGGACCTGTAGCCCGTGGAGAGGAGCCCACGCAGGAGCAGGTAACCTGGCAGGAGCTGCTGCCCATAGGGGAGCCAGGTTGGAGCAGTTTTCTCCTGAGGGATGGACCCCATGGTACGGACCCATATCTGGAGCAGTTCTGGAAGAGCTGCTGCCTGTGGGAAGCCCACGCTGGATCAGTTCATCAGGGACTGCATCCCGTGGGTGGGACCCCACAGCACAGGGGACAAGAGTGACCGAGAAGGAGCGGCAGAGAAGAAGTGCTGTAGACTGACCATAACCCCCATTCCCCGTTCCCCTGCGCCGCTCAGGGGGAGGAGGTGGAAGAGGGTGGATGGGGGGGGAAGGTGTTTTTGTTTTTTTTTTTTCCTTTGTTTTCTCACTTCTCTCGCTTGTTAGTTGTAGGCAATAAATCTTACTATCTCCTTATGCCGAGTCTGTTTTGCCCGTTACAATAATTATTGCGTGATTTTCTCGTCCTTATCTCAATCCTTGAGCCCTTTTCACATATTTTCTCCCCATTCCTCTTTGAGGAGGGGGAGTGAGAGAGCGGCTGTGGTGGAGCTCGGCTGCCCACTCGAGCGGAACCACGACAATGTTACAGGTGTTACAGGTATTTACAGGTGTCACAGGTGTCACAGGTGTGCAGCCTAGAAATAAACGCGTTAAAAGGATCAAAGACTCTATAGAGATTTATAAGCAAGTATTCAGATCTCACCCAAAGGCATCCCAATGGGGGGGGAAGAGAGGCTCAGCCCGTCGACTGATCCCAGGAGTCAGGAGGTCCTAAGGATGTTGTATTTCCTCGGGATGGTATCTCCCCTGATGGTGGTATCTTCCCTAACATCCCCTTTCTCTTGGGCCAATTTATATTATTTTCTATCTTTTAGGTGGAGCTTGAATGGCTCTAGTCAAGCATATCTTAGTTATGATTGGTGTAAAGTTTTCCCGTCTCCGTTTAAAGTAGTAGGCTCCGAGAAATTCAGGGCGCATGCTCAGTGAGGGGTGGTCGCACCTTGGAGGCGGGTAGCTTTTGGGATGGAGGTGTGTTTTGGTATTATAATGATATTATAATGAGCAAAAAGTACACTAGGGTACAGCATTTGTCAAAACATGACAGGTCTTTGGCTTAGGGTGGCAAAAAGTGCAGCTTTGTGCACAAGAACAATTGAGGCCCCACTTGATTACAGAGCCTAGCCGTGGTGTCTCCACTCCACTCTACGCTCTGTACTGTTCCTTAGGGCTAGCACACCAAGTTTCCCCAGCGCGATAGCATCTAAGGTTGGGAGCCTAGGAAACGCTCAGGTAATGCAGTTATGCCCTACCCTGAAAGCCTCTTCAATGCTGTACCTTTTCCTTAAAAATGTGAATGTTAGTTTTATTTTGCTAGTTACTTCAGGCATTTACACCACACTTAGATGGTCTCAGACCTGATCTCCTACTGCTAATGGTTCTTCATTCTCCCAGTCCCTGACTTTGCCTTCTGGGGCTTGGGCTATGTAGCTGGAGCTAGTCAGTGAAGAGAGAGGGAAAACAGCCATTGAGTACCTCAGTCTTCTTCATATCCCATGTAACCAGGTCTCCCATTTCATTCCAGAGAGGTCCCAGAGCTTTCCCAGTCTTCCTTTTATTACTGACATACCTATAGAAGCCTTTCTTGCTGTTCTTGATGTCCCTGGCCAAATGTAATTCTAACAGGGCTATGGTTTTCCTAACCCAATCTCCAGCTGCTTGGACGATTTCTCTGTATTCTTCCCAGGCTACCTGTCTTTGCTTCCACCTTCTGTAGGTTTTCTGCTTGAGTTTGGCCAGAAGCTTTTTTTTCATCCATGCAGACCTTCTGGATTTTTTTTGCCCAGCTTCCTCTTTGCTGGGATGCATTACTCTTGAGCTCAGAGGAGGTGATTCTTAGATATTAGCCAGCTTTCTTGGGCTCCTCTTCCCTCCAGGGCTTTGTTCTGTGGGACTCTACCAAGCTGATCTTTGGAGAGGCCAAAGTCTGCTCTTACCAAGTCCAAAGTCCAGAATAGCAAGCTTGCTGTGCTCGCACCTTGCTGCTCTCAGGATCCTAAATTGCAATGTTCTGTGGCTACTGCAGCAAAGGCTGCCCTTGAGCTTCACTTTCTCCACCAGTCCCTCCTTGTTGATGAGAAGAACATCCAGCAGAACACCTCTCCTCCTTGGCTCCTCTATCACCTGGAGAAAGTGTATTTTTCAGGAACTCTTGTATTACCTATGCCCTTCTGTGTTATCCCTACAACAGATATCAGGGTGGTTGAAGTCCTCCATGAGCACCAGGGCTAGTAAACATTAGGATACTTCCATCTGTCTATAGAGGTTCTTATCTGCTTTGTCTTCCTGATCAGGTTGTCTGTAGCAGATTTCTGCTATAATTTCCCCTGTCCCTTCCCTTCCTGTAATCCTGACTGGTAAGGTCTCTGTCAGCTCCTCACCAACCCCTAGGCAGAGCTCCATGCACTCCAGCTGTTCATTGACACACAGGGTGATGCTCTTTCCTTGTCTCCCCTGCCTGTCTTTCCTAAAGGTCATTCCTAAAATTCTTCCATAGCTTTTGGACTAGGTCAAATGCATGTGGATTCATAAGAAAATATACTTCTTAATAATGCTAAAAGATAATATAAAAATAACGGAATAGAATCATAGAATAGAATCATAGAATATCGTGAGTTGGCAGGGAGCCATAAGGATCATGAAGTCCAACTCCTGGCACCGCACAGGTCTGCCCAAAAGTTTAGACCATGTGATTAAGTGCACAGTCCAATCACTTTTTAAATTCAGACAGGCTTGGTGCAGTAACTACGTCCCTGGGGAGCCAGTTCCAGTGTGCAACCACCCTCTCGGTGAAGAACCTCTTCCTGATGTCCAGCCTAAACTTCCCCTGCCTCAGCTTAACACCATTCCCGTGGGTCCTATCACTGGTGTTTGCAGAGAATAGGTCACCTGCCTCTCCACTTCCTCTCGCGAGGAAGTTGTAGACCATGATGAAGTCCCCCCTCAGCCTCCTCTTCTCCAGGCTGAACAGGCCCAATGCCCTCAGCCTCTCCTTGTACATCTTTCCCTCTAGGCCCTCCACCATCTTCGTCACCATCCTCTGGACACTCTCCAACAGTTTAATGTCCTTCTTGTACTGTGGTGCCCAGAACTGTACACAGTACTCCAGGTGAGGCCCGACCAGCGCAGAGCAGAGCGGGACAATCACCTCCCTCGACCAATGAGCGATGCTGTGCTTGATGAATCGCAGGATATGGTTGGCCTTCCTGGCTGCCAGGGCACACTGCTGGCTCATACTCAACTTGCTGTCAACCACAACCCCCGGATCTCTCTCTGCAGGGCTGCTCTCTAGCGTCTCATTGCCCAGTCTATATGTATAGCCAGGGTTGCCCCGTCCCAGGTGTAGGACCAAGCACTTGCCTTTGTTAAACTTCATGTGGTTGGTGATCACCCAGTTCTCCAATCTGTCTAGATATCTCTGCAAGGCCTTTCCACCCTCAACAGAGTCCACAAATCCTCCAAGTTTGGTGTCATGGGAAAATTTGCTCAAAACACCTTCTAGTTTTACATCCAAATCATTTATAAAGACATTGAAGAGGACCAGCCCTAAAATGGAGCCTTGAGGGACCCCACTAGTGACCATCCACCAGCCAGATGTGGCACCATTAACCACAACCCTTTGAACCCTGCCCATCAGCCAACTGCTCACCCATCATACGATGTTTTTATTAAGTTGTATGCTGGACATTTTGTCCAGTAGAATCCTATGGGAAACCATGTGAAAAGCCTTGCTGAAGTCCAAGAAGATCACATCAGCTGGTTTCCCTTGGTCAGCTAGATGGGTGATCTTAAAATATGGAAATAAGAAATTTGAAAAATATGAAAGCGTTAAAGAAATATTAGTTACAATATATTTGAAACTGTTACAGTGTTTGAAAAACAGATCCAAAGCAGAGAACATATTGCTTGTTTGCTTAGGATTACAGTTGCATTTAACTCTAACTACTAAAAAAGAAGTCACCTTTTCCCATGCAACTTGCAGTCCAAGGCTAAACCTAAATGTAGTGTTGCCCATGGGCTTATGGAATTCACTGTAGTTTAAAACTAGGGGTGTAGTTTAAAAGCCAGGGTTCCAAAGCTTGTGCTGAAAATATTTAATCCACTTTAAATAGGAAGTTTAATACTTCCTATTCATAGACACTAATTTTAAAAACACTGAGTTAAAACTTTTTTATCTTTAGGTCCCAGTCCTGAATGCATATCTATGTGGGATGCATTAGTGTCTTGTTTGCAGGATTGGATGAGACTTTGATATAATGAATGGACTACACAGACAAGCCAGTCTTTTATCCTTCACCTTAGTTCTTACTGATTTACAAAAACTTTTCTGCATCACTGGAATGAAGTCAGGAAGGGGGACAGACACAACATTTCTTTCTGTCTACATTATCACTTGCAGTGATAATTTGGGATCTCAGTCAGTACATTTTCTCAGTATTAGTAAGGAAAAGACTAGGCGTCCAATATACACTTCAGGAATAATTTTGTTGTTGTTGTTTGTTTGTTTTTGTATGCCTGAGCTGTCCTTAGAAGTAGAAGACCCAAGCAAATATGCACTTTGAGCTAAAAAAGAATGAAATTCACATGAAATTCACAGTTCATTATTACTGGTTGTCAAATTACACTTCAGAGCACAAACTATTATTTCTTTCCATTTTTAACCCTATTTACAGACCAGGGTCTAAGACACTGAGAAAAATTCCAGAGCTTTTCAAGGAAATGGACAGTTACTTTTTTACTTCAAGAGACAGCAGCTCACCTTATTCACCTGACTTTTAGAACACAGAGCCAAATCTCAAGACTCTGCTCTGTATTTAGTAGCACCCTTTTTCAAAGATTCACTGATCTTACTGTGTTTGTCCTCAAAGTATGATAGATTTCAAAAGCTGCCTCCCTTTTAAGAACCAGAAACATTTCTCTGGTCCCATGTTTGACACATCCTCATATTATTTCAGAGTAAAATTTGAATGCATGACAGCCTTTCCTGTCACCTGGTTTCTGTGAACAGAGAAACTGCTTCTATAGGCTAAAGTGAGCCCAGGGATACTCAAATGTGTTTTTCATCCTTTATTACTGGGGGACTGGATTCTTAGCTTTCATTGTGAGGCACCGTGCTGTAATTTAGTCTCGACACAGCCAATGTGTTGCATCAGACTACCTCAAAGGAAATCGATATTGTTTAAAAATATCCCTATGTGTTAGGAACAAAAATGTTTACATTTCTGTGTGATGTGTGATATTTATTATGTATTAATAATAATAATAATAATAATAATAATAATAATAATAATAATAATACTGTCTTTGTTAAGATAGTTCCTATGATAAGAAAACAACAACAAAAAATGCAACTTTTGTCAATAGAGTAAAATGCAGACAGAAAGACATTAATCTTCCTTCAGTTTTGGTAGGCAGGAGACTGCAGAAAAACTACAAGTCAGTCATAGTGTAATTCACATTTTCTAGTTCAGGGTGAATGGGAGGGGAGTGGGAAGGGGAATAGTAACAGTTGTGTAGTATGATGATCATGTATAAATATTTCATTACTTTAAGTTTTCTTTTCAAAGTAGTCTCCTGCTATTACTTTTGCATGGTAATGTAGTATACTAGTAGGATACTAGTCATGTCAGTGTGGGCATACAGCATTGGAACATTAACTGTCTCTGTAACTCAGTCCTCATTCTTCCCTGTTGAGAGAATAAAGTTGGGTCCAAAAAAGAGCTCCTTTCATACTTTTTGTCTGCCTCTGCCACAAATAAACTTTGCAGATTTCTATCAGTCAGTCTTCCTCTTTTCCCATTTAACTACAGAAAACATCAAATCTTCCTAAATTGGTTCCTACTTAGAATAGCTAACAGAAATTACCTGGACCAACTTTACTTATCAATCGATGGTCTTCTGAGAATTACTAATATTAGTTAGAAAAATAACAATATAGTTAGAAAAAGAAACAAACCAAGAACAATTTCTGAGTTCTGTACAACAGAAAAAAATACAATAAATTAAAATACATTTTTTAGGAAAATAATAACTAGAAATTAATAATGTAATTGGAAAAAATATGAGAATAGTTAATCTGGAAAAATGTACTTTTTACATAAATAATGAAGTTGGGAATAAATGAAGAAATGAAGAAAGGAAGAGGAAATAAACTTATATTACACAAGCTAAACTGGAAAGTAACATGAAGCTCAGCAAGAAAAAGAGATAGAAAGAGGAAAATATCAAATGGAAATGAAATAGAAAATGAAATAGAAAATGAAAAGAGGACAGAAAATGATAAAACCTTAAGCCTTCAAAAAAACTCATAAACCATAAGGAAAAAGCAGGGAAAAATCTTCCAGGAATGTTTATATGGGGTTAATGAAGAAAATAAAGACATAAAAAGAAAGAAAACAAAAATGAAGTATAGGAATAATTAATTGTATTATATTAGTTACATGTGGAATGAGCTTACTTTTGGAGTCATGGAAAGATCTGTGCACTGATCTGTAATATTCACTGTCATAAAAGAGTGAGTAATGGCCAAGTTATACAGATGATAAACATTTTTCCAAGAAATTAAAAAAAAAAAAAAAAAAAAAAAAAAGTGACAGTAAAATATTGCAGAAGCTGATAACAAATAACAGAAATAACTCAACGTTCATAAATTCAAAGCATACATACATAAAATTATTAGCTTAACTATGGAGATGGAATGATAGTCTTCAGACTATTAACTAAAATAATCTCAATATAATATTACATGCATTGTAGCATAATAGTCAAAGGGATTGTGCTAGTTAAAATATGCACGTATCACATTATGGTTTATAAAATGGTAAGCTGAATGTGAACTTGTCATTTAAAAGCTTCCAAATAAAATATAACAAAAATAATAAAAATAGTCCTCCATTATATTTTTCACTGTCTTCATTTAAGTGAACACCTTATTTAATCTGCTTAATTTAATAGCAATATGTCAAATGGATTTCAGCAACTGAAGATCATGCAAATAGGCAACATCAATCTCAACAGTAAACATACCTTGGAAAATAAGTTTCCATCAGTACAGTGAATAAACAAGCTGCCATTAATAAAAAACAAAATACTCTCTGAGCAGAGAGACACGTGTTCATGATTCTGTTTCCAAAGACGGAGGGTCATGTTCCTCTGCATGAGTCATTAAAAATACCAGATGGTTAGGGGTGGTTGGTATAAAGAGTGGGCTTATTACTTCTGTTCATAATAACAAAATTTGATCATTATGCTTAGCAGAATAGATGTGTGAGTTTTTAAAATTTACTTAATAGCATACAAAGGGAAGCATGGAACATGGTTTGGGAAATACTACTCTAAGGATCTGCAATTACAGTTGGGGCAATTTTTGTTTTTGCTGTTTGTTTTTTAAACAAATCCAAAACAACAACAACAACAAACTAGAATATAATATGTTTAACCCCTCTCACATCCAAAGTTAAATGTTTGGAAGTTATTTTTTTTTAATATAACTAATACGCTAGGTTTTGTTTGTTTGCTTGTTTTTGTTTGTTTGTTTGTTTTCATTTTCTCTTCCTTTCTGGGTACTCTAAGTCTGTCCAGAAATAGAGTATTCACATCCTGGAGACTACACAATGAACACTTTTCTTGAGGTTTTCATGTTCTTGTAGTAATGACAATAATTTTAAAATTCTATGCTACAAGAAAGGATAAAGCAAAATAAGGCAACAAATGAAAACAACAATGAAATACAGGAAAACAAACAAACAAACAAACAAACCAAAAACTGTGTTTTCTGTGATCACTACTGACATTGTGATCAATTTTTTAGACATTCTTGTGGAAGCAGTCATAGAATGGCTTGGACTGGAAGGAACCTTAAAGATAATATAACTCCAACCCCTTTGCCAGTAGGTGGGGATACCACCCATTAGATCAGGTTGGCCAAAGCCCCATCCAGCCTGGTCTTGAACAACTCTGGGGATAGGGCATCCACAGCTTCTCTTGGCAACCTGTTACAGTGCCTCACTACCCTTACAGTGAAGAATTTATTCCTAATGTCTAGTCTAAATCTATCCTCTTTTTGTTTAAGATCATTCTCCCTTGTCCTATCATTATTTGCATAAGTAAAGAGTCTTTCTCTACCTTTTCATAAGACCCCTTTAAGTATTGAAAGGCTGCAATGAGGTCTTCCCGGAGCCTTCTCTTCTGTAGGCTGAACAGCTCTCTCAGCTTTTCTTCATAGGAAAGGTGCTCCAGACCTCTGATAATCTTTTTAGCCTTCCTCCTTGCTCTAACAGGTCCACATCTGGGGGGCCCAAGCCTGGAAGCAGTACTCCAGGTATGTCCTTACAAGTGTAGAGTACAGGGGGACAAACACCTCCCTCAACCCTCTTTTGATGTAGTCAAGTGTGCAGTTGGCCTTCTGGACTGCAAACACACACTACTAGCTCACGTTGAGCCTTTCATCCACCAAAAACCCCAAGTCCTTCTCTTCAGGGCTGCTCTCAAGGAGTTCTTCTCCCAGTCTGTACTCCTGTCAGCCCAAGTGCAGCACCTTGCACTTGAACTTGTAGAACCTCATGTGGTTCACTGGGTCCCGATTCTCCAGCCTCTGCAGGTCCATTTAAATGGCACCTCTTCCTTCTTTGGTATCAGCCATACCACTCAGCTTGGTGTCATCTGCAAATTTGTGGAGAGTGCACTCAAAGTTGTTAAGCAGCTCTGCCTTCTATACATACAAATTTTAAATGAAATGTTTGAATGAATCCCATCTCTATAATTGTGATGAATACAATCACAAATGTATGATCAGTATAAAGCAGAAGCACATTTTGTGTATTTCCTGCATCCCAAGAAAACACTTCTGCTGTGTTGGACAACTGCTACTTTAATCAGCTATAACTAGCACAAAAATTAGAACATCATTCTTCCTTTGCTCATGCTATGGAACATCCAAGACAGTGACAGCAGTGGATATTTGGACCACAAACAAATATTTAAAAAAGCACCATTTTTAGACCTTATGTGGTGCATTGAAGTTACTATTTGTCTACATGTTACATTTTTTTTTTTTTAAATAATTTGAATTTTTTTTATGTACATACCTCCTTAACTTCTACTTTTTTCCAAGTTTGTTGTTATGCTATCTTCATAATCCACATTTTTCATAGTTTACCTGGGAAATAATTTTATTAGCTCTATGAATTTCAGTGTTTCTTAAGAACTGAATGCCAGAGAGTATCTCAGCAAACTCCACAGAATTGAGGAACTTATGCATTAAAAAGAGTAGAAAGGAATAGAAACACTTTTAATGTTAACAAAGTAGGTTTCTGTGACCAGATACTTCTACATTACATCTGAGTAGTAATTGCACTGCTATGTGGCAAAAATATGACTTTTACATAGCATTATAAAAACCACATCTTAAATTAACCCCATCAAAATAGGGGCTATAATAGGGATATACACATTATAAACAAACATAAGTTACTTTGTTTGTTTGTTTTATTTGTTTGTTTTTAATGACAATGCACTTCACACTTTTTGTTACCCAGGGAGTGAACATCAAAGCAGTTTGTATAAACAGTTTGAATAAACTTGGGGCTGAGGCGCTTGATTGTGTGAATGTCTTGTTTTTGTTTGTTTTATAATTTGAATTGTCTATGTCTGTAGTAAATTGTTTTCAGCTAATTCCTTGCAGCTGTTACTAAATTACAGGCTCTGCTTTCCAAGGCCACTTAGGGAAAAAAAAACTAGTGCTATTTAACCACTAATCTGACTATGTAATGATCTGAATGAAAAGAGTAAAATCATTTGGTATTTCTAGTTGTACAACAGAGTCTGTGCCAGCTAATCATGTGACTGAATGGTTACAATTTACTTACTGTGAAAAGTAAATAATAATATATTTATTTTTAAATAATAAGATATTAAGAAAGATAAATTTGGTTCTTCGTTCTTTAACAGAAGAGGGGTTAGCCAAACCGTTTTAGTAGTAGCCAGAAGTAGCGAAAACATAATATCTTCAGTAGTAGCTGAAGATATAAAGGTCATGATGTTATAAAAGGCGGAGCATTTACATATATATATATATGTAAATACATATATATTTATATTTATTTATGTATATATAAATGGTGGAGCAGAGACTCCCGGCACACCCAGCGCTGTTTGCTTACCTCTATTCCTTTAATAAATTGTAAACTTTGATTATAGTCCTATTTTGAAGACTGAGCCATTTATAACAATGATCATAAACTGACTTTAGTTACAAGATTCAGTGCAAGCACTAATGTACTCGGATGCATAGAATTCACCTGAGGTCTCTTCCAACCTAGAATTTCTGTGATTCTGTGATCTTCAGATTATTTCAGACTCATTAGCCATGTCTTCTGCAATATTTAAATGTAAGAACTAATAGATTACTTTTAGAAGAGTTTCCAGAATAACAAGGGCTATCAAAGAAATCTTAAAAATAATAGATATTTAGTTTTATGACCTGATAATCTAGACTACAGAAATGTTACTGTTTTTTCTTATTCTACCCAGACCAACTGATTTCACAATCACAAACCATCAGTCCTGTTATCTCTTCCAAAACCACTAATACTTTTGAAAACCATGTGTACTCATTTGATACATATTTTATCTGTGAAGAGAAAGAAGGAATTATATTTATATACATAATATATATACAAGTAAATGTAATGTGTTTTATATATATATGTGTGTGTGTGTATATACATATATATATATATGTATATATATATATGTATATATATATATATATATATATATATAGTGTTATATAATTACCTATGCCTATTATTTTTAAAAATGTCTTTGGGGGCTCAGCTCTTTTGAAGTTGATAGCCAACAATGTTCTTTTCTTTTCCTTTTACATAGTAATGTTGCTGTATGTTCCACTGAATTAACAAAATTACTTTTCTATCAAATGGTTCCAGTAATCTGAAGCATTTAAATAAGATTTGAATATTTTATTCTATATGATTTTATCACAAGGAAGTATGTGTATATTCTTAAAAAAAAATAGAGTTAAAGTTAAATCCTTGATTTTTTGTTTTCTCAGAGGTACTCATTTGCCCTGTTTGGTTTTAAATAAACTGATTTCAAAGACACTTCAACAGTAAAATCTCTGTTAAAAACTCAGTCCTGAGTCTAATGCAAATGGTAATAATAATCAATGGGTACAGAAAATTTCAGAAAATTATGCTACTAATGTTGAATGCATTTCTATACGAGAAGTTTTTCATTCCCTGGCTTTGGTACACGGTAAAATATGTGCAAAGATTAAAACCAATGTAGATGTTTGAAAGATTTTTCTAACTAGAAACATAAAAATTTTGCCTATTTTACCATCTGTTCAAGTCAGAGGAAAGTATTTCTACCTTTCCAGCTTTATAGAGTATGTACAGTCAGTTCAAATCTTCTGAATTTTACCAAAAAATTACTGTAGTGTTTGTTTATGCATTTCAGGAACTTGTTCAGAAGAATACATAAATATATTTCATATATGTTTTTACTAAAATATTCTCAACTTTCTAGTTAATAAGTGAAAGTAAACTGTTCAGTGAGAGCTACTGTATCATGTATTCCAATATCACTTCTTTCCAAAACATAATAAAAAATACTTAGAAAGGAAGACATTTTATACACATGTATTTTTGTATCATGAGAAAGGCATTTTTTTTTTCAATTATCCAGTAAATCAAGACCACATTTTTCTAACTGCAATGCAAGTAAATCTCATTGGATGTTGGAAAAGGAGAAGAAATTAATGAAAGTATTTCAGAAAGGTATCTACAAAGAAAAATAAAATAATATAACCAGCCATTGTATAACCAGAATTCCTGTGCAATAAAAATGTGTGCAACAGTCATAGAATGAATATGACTGAAAGATCAAGAACATCATCCCTATAGTTATCATACACTAGGACATGGAATTTTGTTAATTCAGGAAACCATGTGACATGTGACCTGGATATCTTTAGGTAAGACTAAAGACAGAAATTCCACAACTTAATAAAATAATCTATTTGATTGCAGGGCTTTTGTTTCTTTGATTTTATTTTGTTTTGTTTAGAAAATGCTCTCTAATATTTAACTTGAAGACTCTTGGCTGCAAGGTAATCCTATGAACACCACAATTATTTTTGCAACAGCCTTCTCTATTTGTCCCAAGACTGTCTACTTCAGATTTCTCTGCTCTGAGCAAAAGCAACAAAAACCACATTTCCTTACACTTTTTTGCAAGGCATCATTACTAAATTTCAGATAATTATTTCTCTCTGAGGACAATCTTCAATTTGTTCATTTCTTAACTGAAGGGCAATACCCAAAACTGGACACAACTCCAGATGAGCCTTAGCACTGCTTAGAAAAAAGAAAGGCCTACTTCTCACATCATACATTCTTTACATTTGCTGTTATGTCACAGTGTTATATCTTCCGTGAGAAACTACATATATTATTCATATCCAATATAATATCCACAATACCCTGTGTGCTTTTCTGATAGACCCAATGCCAAGCCAATGGTTTCTAAAGATGTATTTGATCAAGTAATTATTTTTCCATTAAAAAACACCTTTTTTTTTGCTGATGAATTTCATTCAGCTTCCTCTTTGTGTGTATGTGTGTGAAAATGATTTATTTTCTTTTAATTTTTATCCATTTATTGAGGAGATTTTCAGTTTCTTCCTGCTTTATGCCATAGCTAAGCATATTTTCTATACCATCAGTCAAAACATTAATGAAATAATATGAATAGAATCAAGATAGAATCCTGAATGATTCTATCCTGATTCTGTTTACTCACAGAATCAGAGAATAAGAGAATGGCTCAGATTGGAAGGGACATTAAAGAAATTATAGTTCCAAGCACCTTGCCATGGGCAGGGTTGCCACATACTAGATCAAGTTGCCCAGGGCCATATACAGCCTGGTCTGGAACACCTCAATATATGAGGCATCCACAACCTCTCTGGGGTTCCAGTGCCTCACCACCCTCTGAGTGAAGAATTTTCTCCTCATCTCTATTCTAATTCTCCTCTCTTTTAGGTTAAAACCATTCCCTCTTGTCGTATCATTATCTGATTGAACATAAAGTTGCTCTCCATCAAGAACAAGAAGAGAAGAGAAGAGAAGAGAAGAGAAGAGAAGAGAAGAGAAGAGAAGAGAAGAGAAGAGAAGAGAAGAGAAGAGAAGAGAAGAGAAGAGAAGAGAAGAGAAGAGAAGAGAAGAGAAGAGAAGAGAAGGGAAGGGAAGGGAAGGGAAGGGAAGGGAAGGGAAGGGAAGGGAAGGGAAGGGAAGGGAAGGGAAGGGAAGGGAAGGGAAGGGAAGGGAAGGGAAGGGAAGGGAAGGGAAGGGAAGGGAAGGGAAGGGAAGGGAAGGGAAGGGAAGGGAAGGGAAGGGAAGGGAAGGGAAGGGAAGGGAAGGGAAGGGAAGGGAAGGGAAGGGAAGGGAAGGGAAGGGAAGGGAAGGGAAGGGAAGGGAAGGGAAGGGAAGGGAAGGGAAGGGAAGGGAAGGGAAGGGAAGGGAAGGGAAGGGAAGGGAAGGGAAGGGAAGGGAAGGGAAGGGAAGGGAAGGGAAGGGAAGGGAAGGGAAGGGAAGGGAAGGGAAGGGAAGGGAAGGGAAGGGAAGGGAAGGGAAGGGAAGGGAAGGGAAGGGAAGGGAAGGGAAGGGAAGGGAAGGGAAGGGAGAAATGCTTTAACAAGTTTATACTGAATATTATTTAATGTAAAAAAAAAAAACTATGTTAATATTAGTCAATTAAAATTCTATGGGGTTTACTAATAATTTTCTAATATTTATTTTTTATTATTTTTATTATTTAATTCCTTATTATTTTCTGATAGTCTTCATAGTTGTTGATCTTCTCTGGTTAAAAAAAGAAAACACAAACAAACAAAAGGAATGTATATCAGTAAAATTAATACTGATATTCTTACTCAGAATCCTAAACTTAACTTCTGTAGTAGAGGTAGGTGGAGCCAGAGTTCAATAAAGCTGTCTGTCATAGAAAGGAGAATACAGCACAATGACAAATCTTGTTGCAGTTCTGTGTTTACCTTGGCATGTCTTTTTCAGCCTAAGTGCACCTTGGACTCCAAGCTTTGTCACTCTCTGAACCCTAAGCCTAACTGTAATGGTAGAGGTGGGCTGAGCTGGAGGTTATGGGAACAACAACTGGCCTAAAAGAGAAAGCTGTCATGGGACAAAGCTTACACATGCCTTCAGCAGCCCCAGTGTCCATGAAGCTCTAGTATATGTCAGTCTCTGAACCCTAAACCTAAACTTAATGATGGAGGTAAGCTTATCCAGAAATCTCAAGCCATCATGGGTCTGCTGGAGAAAGCTGTGAGGAGATAAACCTTTTTGAAGTCCTGGGGTTACCTTGGCATGCCTTTTCCAGGGAAATACATAAAAATAAAAAATTAAAAAATCCCTGCAGCTCTAGGCTATGCCTCTCTCTAGCCCTAATCTTAACTCTAATGGTAAAGGTGGACTCATCTGGAAATCACAGACATCATCATTAGTTTGGATAGGAAAGCTGTGAGGGGATATATATTGTTGCAGTACTTCCTTTGGCGTGTATTTTTCAGCTCTAGTGTTGGAGCTTTAAGCATTGTCACTTTCTGAATGCTAACCTTAATGGTAGAGGTGGGCTCAGCCAGAACTCACAACAGAGCTCACGTCATTGGCTCAGAGGTCAAAGCTGTTAGGGGACAAAGCTTGCTGTAGTATGGTGCTTACTTTGTCATACCTTTAGCAGCCCCAGTGTCATTGGAACTCTAGGTTATGTCACCCTCTGAATCCTAAGTTTAACCCTAATTGTTTAGGTGGGCTCAGCCAGACCTCTCAAGCATAATCACTTGCCCAGAGCAGAAATATGTGAGGGGACAAGTCTTGTCGTAATTTTTTGCTTCCCTTGCTGTGCCTTTTTCAACCCCAGTGTCCCTGGGGCTATAAGCTTTGTTACAGTCACTTGGATTGTTCAGCCTAGAGAAGTGAAGACTGAGGAGAGGCCTCATGGCAGCCTACATCTTCCTCATGTGGGAAGCAGAGGGGTAGGTACTGATTGATCTCTTTTCTGTGGTGGCAGCGAGAGGACTCAAGCGAATGCAAGGAGCCACAACAGTGGAGCTTCAGGCTGGATTCTTTGGTTGTCCTGTGCAGAGCCAGGCATTGGACTCAATGATTCTTGTGGGTCTCTTTCAATTCAGGATATTCTATGATCCTATGATTCTGTGAACTCTACTCTGAACCCTAACACTAATCATAGAGGTGGGTTAGGCCAAAGTATTAAGGTGCCATCACTAGGAATAGTCTGGGGGGTACAAATCTTGTTGCAGTCCATTATTTCTTTTTGCATGTCTTTAGCAACCCCAGTTCCTCTTGGGTTTTATACATTTTTTCAGCCACATTGTTTTAGGAGTTCTTGTCTATGTCAATTTGTGAGCTGTAACCCTAATGGTAGAGGTGTGGCAATCTAAATATCTCAGGCACAATTCCTGGTCTAAAGGAGAAATTTACAAGGAGACAAATCTTGTTGCAGTCACTTGTTTCATTTGACATGTCTTTATCATCCCCAGTGTTCCTGGAGCTCTAGGTTTTGTCGCTTTCTGAACTCTAATTGTAGACGTTAGCTGAGCTGTGTTAATTGAAGCAGAGAGCACAATAGCCTCCTTCAGCTGTTCTGGCCCAGGACCACTCCTGCACATCCACTGGAGCCTATGCGAATGGTTGTGGATCTGTGGTCTCTGCCCAGCTTGGGGTATGTGTCTGTCCCTTTCCTTTTTACAGAGATAGAATTAAATGATTTAATGAGAAAAGGTATAAGAAGATAAGACATACTATAGCAATGGAGTTGTAACTAGATCTTCTTTGAGGTCCCTTCCAACCCAAGCAATTCTATAATTCTAGGTGTAGATACTGCCTTTCTATATAGCATTACAATGTGGAGCTCTCGGGCACCACAGCTGGTCCAGTGGAAAAAGCTGTGACCAGACAAATCTTGTTGCAGTCCCATGCTTCTCTAGGCATGTCTTTTTCAGCTCCAGTCTCCTTGGAGCTCTAGGCTTTGTCACACCCTGAACCATAAATCTAATCTTAATAGAAGAGGTAGGTTGAAATGCAGCTCTCAGGCACCATCAGATATGGAAGCTGTAAGAAATAAGAAATGACAAGTTTGGGCAATGTTACTGCTTCAGGCCATATGAAGGTAGAACAAGTAGGTAGGTTGTTTACAGACAGATATTTTCATGAGGTACTTCAGCCACTGATGTCTGTTGAAGGGAAAACACAATAGGTCATAAATGGTGGAAAGGTTTAGCTACTGAGTCCTTTCTTTGCTTCAGTTTTTACGAGTAAGACAAGCCCTCTGGAATCCCAGGTACAAGAAACCATAAGGTAAAACTGGAGCAAGAAAGATGTGCCCTTGATGGAAGAGGATCAGGTCAGGGAATGCTTAAACAAATTAGACATGCCTAAGTCCATTGGCCCTGATGGGAGTGGACTGATTTGAGTCCTGATGGGCCCTGATTTCCCTCACAAGTGTTAAGGAAAATGTCATGTGTCATTAGAAGACTACTCTTGATAATCCTTGATTGACTGTGGAAACTAGAAGAAATACCTGAAAGGTTCTCTGAGGAACCTTATTTGGCAGAGGGGCTGGACCCGATGATCTTTCAAGGTCCCTTCCAACCCCTACAGTTCTGTGATTCTGTGATCTGAAGACTGGAGGAAAGCAAATATCAATCCTATCTTTAAAGAGAACAAGAAGAAGGACCTGGGGAACTGCAGGCCAATCAGACTCACCTTGATCCCTAGGAAGGAGATAGAGCAGCTAATTCCAGAAACCATTTCCACACACATGGAAGACAAGAAGAAGAGCAGGAGTAGTCGGCATGGGGAATAGGGGAAAGTCATGCTTGAAAAACTTGATAAGCTTCTATAATGAAACGGCCTGATATAAAAGCAGTGGATGTTTTCAGCCTGGACTTAAAGGCCTTTGAAGTCTTTGACAATGGCTTCCATAAAATTCTCATAGACAAGCTGTTGATGAATGGGTTGGATAGCAGACACTGAGGTGAATCAAAAACTGGTTAAATGAATGGGCCCAGAGGGTATTCATTAGTAATTCAAAGTCTAATAGGAGACCAGCAACCAGAGGTGTACTCCGGGGATTGGTACTGGGTCCAGTCCTTTTTAATGCTACTACATTAATTATTTGGTTGATGGGGCAGAGGGTAGCCTCAGCAAGTTTGCAGATGACGCAAAACTGTGTGGAACCATTGATTCACCAGTTAATTGTTCTGCCATCCAAAAGGACATGGACAGACTGGAGAAATGGACTGAAAGGGTCCTCATCAAGTTCAGCAAGGAAGAATACAAAGTCCTGCACCTGGGAAGGAACAAGCCTATGCACTAACATATGCTAGGGCCTATCCAGCAGGAAAGCATCTTGTCAGAAAAGGACCTGGGGGTCCTGGTAGACACCAAGTTGAACATGAGTCAGCAGTATGCCCCTGCTGCTAAGAAAGCCAGTAACATCCTGAGCTGCATTAGGCAAAGTACTGTTAGCAACTTGAGGAAGGTGATACTTCTCCTTTATTCAGCATCAGTGAGGTCCCATCTAGAGTTCTATGTCCAGTTCTGGGTTCCCCAGTGCAAGAGAGACATGGACATACTGGAAAGAATTCTATGTATGGTCATTAATATGATGAAGGGACTAGAGCACCTCTCCTATGAGGGAAAGCTGAGGGAGCTGGAACTCTTCAGCCTAGAGGAGAGAAGGCACAGGGGGGAATCGTAAGAATATCCATAAACACCTGAAGGGAGGGTGCAAAGAGAACAGAGACAGGCTCTTTTTAGTGTTGCCCAGTGACAGGACAACAGGAAAACTGAAACTCATTCTGACATTCTGACATCAGAAAACACTTTACTATGAGGGTGACTGAGCACTGGAAGAGATTGCCCAGAGAGGTTATGGAGTGTCCCTCCCTGGAGATGTCTAAAAGCTACGTAGACATGGTCCTGGGCAACCAGCCATAGGTGGCCCTGCTTGAGCAGAGAGGTTGAACAAGATGAGCTGCAGAAGAGCTTCAACTTTGATCATTCTGTGATTCAGAGAAGATAGTTGTGAAGTGGGTTAGCAGAAGATATATATGTTGTAATAATAACAATAATAAAGTTATTAAATTATATTGTAAGTACATTTTACCTTCAGCAGATATTTTATTTTATTTTATTTTATTTTATTTTATTTTATTTTATTTTATTTTATTTTACTGACTGCTCTTGTGGGAATTGATTTTGTACAGAAATAATTGAGTAAACATTAGAAAGTGGATTTTTAAAGGAATTTAGAAGGGAATTTAGGATTTCTAAATTTCTGTTTAAGGAATAAATGTATCATATTATAGCAAAATGTTTTTCAATTTTATTTAATTATGAGTGGTTGCATGATTTTTTTCATATTTGTAATAGAAGAATAGGCAATATACCAATATTCTTACTCAAGCAAAGATTCAGTTTGTGTTCTCCTTGCATAAAGACTAGCTAAGCACAGAATTAAGTTATGAAGGTCTCCAGCAGAACTTATACTTGACATTGTAGTTCTATGTCTTACATGATTTTATTTTTTAGTAAGCATTTCATACATATTGTTGTATGTATGTGTAATGTGTATGTATAATGTACATATAATAATATTATATATATGTGTATATATATATAAATCAGTTACTTATCAATGCTTGTATTGTTAGCATTATCTTGCATTTAACTTTATGCATTCTGTGTAGTGACTTAACCATAATTTCTCTCTCTCTTTATTTATTTTTTTTCTTTTAAATTGAAATGGTATTATAGTTTTAAATGGCATTTTAATCTTGCATCATGACTTCTCAAGACTGTAACAACACCACTAATTACTAATCTCTACATCACAGTTTCTAAGATTGTTTCCGTCTCAAATAAAGAGGTTTCTTATTTGTTTAACAGTAATAATAAGTATTATCATTATACAGTTGTTAGCTAATGTATTAGTTAAATTTCTGTTTAAAGTAAGTTTTCATTACATTTTTGATGTTGCGTATGTGCTCGCTGAAGAATATTAAGAAAGAATGAATGTTCGTAATGGGTGTAGAGATGAGAGTATTAAAAAAATGGTTAGATCTTTTTTAGCATTCCATCCACAAGTTCATATTTGTATTCGTATTTGTACTCATTTTGTATGTACGAAATATGTATGAAGTATGAAATGTTTAATAGAAACTGTGTTATATTTTTATCTTCAGATAAAGTTGTTAAAGTTGCTAACAAGAAACCTGTGCACACCTGGATCAGTAGAAGAAGGGTGATAGTATCTTGTACTTTAGAAAAATCAGCTAAATCTTCCTAAGTGTACAGATGATGAATTGTGGTGACTTCACCCTGATGAGCAGCTGAACTTCACCATAATCACTCTCTTACTCTGCCTCCTCAAGGAAGAGAGGGAGAAAAAGGGCTCAAGGATGAATAAAGACAGGGAGATCACTAACCAATTACTGCCATGGGGAAAGCAGAAATTGTAGGGAGATTAATATAACTTGTTTCCTATTAACAGACTAGAGCATTAAGAAACTAAAAGCAAACTAAAAACACCTTTCCCTCCATCCACCCTCTTTTATTGGTCTTTGAGCACCTCCTTCCCCTCCTTCTTTACTAATCTCAGGGCCTGCAGGAGTCTCTCTATTTTTTCTCTTTCCCAGTTGCTGTTTCTCAGCAGTTAGCAGTTTTCCCCTTAAATATGCTCTCATAGAAATGCAAACATTGTCAAACATTGGCTTAGCTTTGGCCAGTTACATGTCACTTTTGGAACTGGCTAGATGTGGCTCTTATCTGACATGGGGAAGCTTCTGGACTCTTCTCACAGAGGCATCCACTGTAGCCTCCCTCACTAAAAAATCTTGACATGTATACCTAATACAGATATACTTCAGGCATATAAGTTTATCAAATGAACAGATGAAAGTGCAGGAAATTTTTAGCAGTTATATCTGCTTGCCTTGTGCCTTACCCTTCCAAATGTTTTGCCAAGCTGTGTTTCCTGTTTGACAGGGCACAGCTTCCAAAAGAGCTGAATAAAGGTCATAATTACATCTTCTAAATTTATATACTTTAAACAATGACATAGAATTGTAAACACTCAGCAAGTTTGCAGATGATACCAACTTGAGTAGTGGTGCAGCTAGTACACCAGAGAGAAGGTGTGCCATAGACCCTGACAGGCTTGAGAAGTGGATCTATGTGAACCTCATGAAGTTCAACAAGGTCAAGTGCATCATCCCGCACCTGGGTTTGGGCAATCCCTAGTATGAGTAGAGACTGGGTGATGAATGGGTTGAGAACAGGCCCACAGAGAAGGCCTTGGAGATACTGATGAATGAAAAATTAGATATGAGCCAGCAATGGGTACTTGCAGCCCAAAAAGCTAAGTTTATCCTGGACTACATAAAAAGAGGTTGAGGGAGGTTATTTACCCCTTCTACTCCATTTTTGTGAGACTCCACCTGAAGTACTTCTAGTTCTTGTGTCTCCATTAGGAAAAAGCCATGGAGCAGTTAGAGTGGGTCCAGAGGAGGGCCACAAATTGACCAGAGGACTGAAACAACTCTCCTATGCAGAAAGGCTCATAGTTGGGGCTGCTCAGCCTGGAGAAAAGAAGGCTTTGGGGAGACCTTACTGCAGCCTTTCAATATATAAAGGGGGCTTATAAGAAAGATCAATAAATACTTTTTTTTTTTTTACCAGGGCAAGTAGTCTTTTACTTTTTAAAGTAAAAGAGGGTAGGTTTAGATTGGATAAAAGGAAGAAATTTCTTATGGTGAGAGGTGTGAAACACTGAAACAGGTTTCCCAGAAAATTTGCTGATGCCCAGAGATTTGTTGATGATTGAATGTGATGAGATTCAAGTTGGCTGGGGCTTTGAGCTACCTCATCTAGTGGAAGATGTTCTTGCCCATGGCAGTGGTTGAACTAGATGATCTTCAAAGGTCCCTTCCAATCCAAACTGATTAATTCTGTTTTCCAAACATTGAAAGTTAATCTATTCTTTCTAAAAGAAGATATTTAGTTAATGGCTCTTAAAAATGTATTTATTTGTTGTTCTTCATGGAAGGAAGGAAAAGTGAAAAACAACCACTAAAGGTTAATTATTTATTTTTTTTTTCTCCCCTTTCTGAATCACTGATGGCATAAAAGCAATAAAGGGCAAAATTCACATGAATTTTGACTTGATTTGATATTTCCACTGACCACACTGGAAATGAAATTTATTTGCAATTATTAATACTAGTCATTTACATACCTCAGTTATGTGACATACAGTAATGGATAAAGGTTCCATTTTAGGCCAGATATATCATAAGTAGAAAATAAGAAAAAGTATTAAAGAGAGAAGTAGTAAATATGTAATAATTTGTACAACATATTCATAGTACTCATCTGTGATTCATGAGATCCATTTAAAGTTACACTGTGGGGAAAAAAATACATATATATATATATGCATGTATGTATATATATCCTCTTTTACTATATTTCCCCTTATTGTTATCATTGTGAAATATATATATTTAAAAATTATTTTTTAAAAGATCCTGCTCACAACTAGAATTTCTCTTGGACCATATAAGCTGGTAGAAGATTTGGTAACGTCAATCAACACTAGCAAAATCTGATAGCGATTAGAAATCTTGGTATATTTTTAATTAGAAACTGCAGGAAGTATGAGAAGTGCATGTTTATAAAAGAACAGTGTATCCTGAGGGCAAAATAATTCTGTATAAAATATTGATATTTTCACTGAGTATTTTGTTGAGAAAAGTGATTTAAGGAAAAAGTAAACTATAACAGAAGTGCTCTAAAAACCTGGAATGCTGAATTGAGTAATATGTACTGAAGAGCTTATGTCCACTAATGTATTGCAATGAAGTTGTTAAACTCACTTATATCACATAAATTCTTTTTGCTGTTGGTGGTGGTGGTGGTGGTGGTCACAATCACAGAACCACAGAATCATCTAGGTTGGAAGATACCTCCAAGATCACGTAGTCCAACCTCTGACCTAACACTAACCAGTCCTCCACTAAACCATATCACTAAGCTCTACATCTAAACATCTTTTAAAGACCTCCAGGGATGGTGACTCCACCATTTCGCTGTGCAGCCCATTGCAATGCCTAACAACCCTTTCGATGAAGTTCTCCCTAATATCCAACCTAAACTTCCCCTGGAGCAATTTTAGCCCATTCCTGTCACTAGGCATGTAGGAGACTAGACAAATCCTCACCTTGCTACAGCCTCCTTTAAGGTACCTAAATAGTGAAAGGTACCACAATGGTGAAATTTCATACCACTCCACATGATAAACAAATTCAATTTTTTTAGAAAAGTTTAAGGAGCACTAAAAAAAAAAAAAAAAAAAAAAAAAAAAAAGCAAGAAGAACACATAGCAATAATTAGTACTGGTCCTGTTGTTTCCCTTATAATTGCAACTCCATAGATTTGTTCTAAAATTAAACCTGGAGCCTCAGATACTCTTTGTATAGGATGCTAGATTCTTATTTATTTATTTTGTTTTTAATTTAGTTTATCAGAGTCCTACGTTATATATGCTTTGCATACAAAATTACCTTTGCATCATTTGTATTCCACCTACCCCCTACTGCACGTTTCATCTGCAAAACACTGAATGAAAATTAGACAATGTTTACCATTTTTTCATGTTAATTTCCTGAGAATCTTCACCTATTAGGTCTTGTACAAGTTGTAACTTATTTTATTGACCCCATAGATCTTTTCAAGGACTCTTCTTTTTCCAGAGTGGAGCTGTATGTTTCTTTGTTTTCTCTTGAAAGGCTGGCACTGCTAATCCTTCAATAAGTAATAATAATTATTTTAAATAATAAATAAATAGGAAATCAGTTTAAATAAATTCTTTGATCCTGGCTATTGCATTGAGTTAAAAAGTGTTTTATAGTCATTGTATAGTCAGTTAATACATCAGGTTTTTACATACCTTAGGTATGTCTATTTTTATTTATTTCTATTATAATATTCTAATTAATCTTTCCTCATTTGAGGTTCTATCTTCCATAAAATTTATTATTTGCTTTCCTGAATATATTAGGATTCATTTCCAGCTTTGCTAACAGTTAAAATGATGTTAAAAAATAATAATAATAATAATAAAGTAGAAACATAAATATATATATATATATAACTTTTTTCATTAACAAAGATTTCCATTAAACATCCTCAATACAAATACACGACCAATGTAATTCATCTTTTTCTTCAAATTTATGTAAGATTTTCTCAGCAATATCATCTTGGCTTGGTCAACAGTTATTCAGAAAGGATTTGATTTTCATGCTCTTAATAGTTAATTTGCTGTTTATTTCAGATATTTTAGATTGCAGCCTCTCAGCACTCATGTATGACCTTTCTGCAAAGTTGCTGTTTTAACCAGAGTTGATTTAATTGCAGCATTGAACTCTAACTTCTGTAGAGTCATAATCCAGTCATTTGATGCATATGCAGTTATCTTTCTTGTACTCTGCAACAAAAGTATCTTATTAATATTCAAAACTGGCTGGTCAGGTTTCTGATCCAAAAGAATATAAAATCTTTTTACAGTGCTGTCTTGCTTTTTATTCTTAAGACATTCTGTGACATTATTACAGAAGTTTTCTAGATCTCTCCTACACATACACACACATAACAGAAGATGTTAAAATTAAATAGAGATACCTCACTAAGTCAAAAGGTCACATTTACATTATCTTTCACTTTAGTAACTCAACACACACACAAAAAAAAAACAAAAACAAAAGCAAAAACAACAACAACAACAACAACAACAACAAAAACAAACAATAAACATGATGTTCTTCACCAGGATCAGAGGACAGTCAGATCTTTCTATATCTCAGTAAAAAATTATTGACAAGCTGCATAACAAAATAGTTGTTCAAATAAGATAGAATGAAAAGAAGAATATAGACAGGAAGTGAATTTAACATCTGTTGAGGCACTGGCATTTCCACTATCAAGCAGCATCAGATGGTCCTGGATAGATTTTGCCCCAGCACTCTGAACAGATTCTGTTCATGGAGAGGTTCCCCCACTGCAGAACACAAGACTGTCTCTTTTAAGCATATATGTATTTTAAAACATCAGTTAAAATATGTGGCACATCAATAAGAGGAACAGGGACCAAAGTTTCCCTAGGATATACATGTATGTCAATGTGTATTGAATGTCAGCTCTGGACAGTAAGCATAGTCAGTGTCTGCAAAGGACATTTAATCATATGTGGTGGGAGCATTCTAATTGAATTGACTGACAAGTTCAGCAACACAAGTTGCTGAATATTAGAAGTTTGATGCAATACATTGACCCAGTGCTAAGAGTTTGCTCAGAAAAAAAAAAAAAAAAAAAAAACAATTATTTTGATAGGAAGGAGTATTGTCTTAAAAAATTGTGTTATTATTTTGTTACACACAGCCATACCATCACTGGGTTTAATCCAATTGCTACAATATTGAATTTGAAATAAAATAAAATGTAAACTACTTTGGGGAATGGAAATGGAACACTCTCCTCTCTGTATGGTGCCACAGAAGTCAAGCATTTAAGAGAGAAATATCTTTTACCTAAACAATGGTATCTTGTGCTTTTCAAGGTATGGAGGCATGGAGGCCTCAACATGGAGCTGAAAGCATCAAACCTATGGGTGTCTTCTGCCATTCTGGAGGGGCAGTTGCTGGTCTGCCCAGGTAATGCACTAAATCAAAAGTGGCATGTTTATGTTTAGAATGAATCTGCTCTTTGCAATTTGATTTAAACCCATTTAAGTTAAAGGGAATCTTTATTTTAACCTCAATAAAATGTTAAGGAATGTTCAGTGAAGGAAGCGACTACTAGAACAGACCAGAAGCATTCCCTGAGACCCTGTCTGCTTCATAACCAATCTTTAAAGATACTCTGACAACATACTGTGAGCTTTAATTATGTATTTTAATTGCCAAATTTTATTTATCTTCCACATGTATGTACTTAATGCAAGCTGACTCAATAAAGATTGAATCTTTGGTTGAAAGCATTAAAACAGGCATATCTATTCCTAAAATACAATTGTTTTTGCTTCTATGAAAATTTCTGATTAATATAAGAGGAGAAAGTCATTGTTTATTGCTTATTCATTTGCAGAAAGAACATTACTATCATTCCCACCAAAATTATCCTGGTTATTTATTGAATTTGTGCATTAAGTAATTTTGCAGCAAGGTAAATGCAAATTGTCATTATATACTACTGGAATTCTAATTGCATTGTGTATAAAGTATTGATATCAACAAAAAGAATAATCTTGTATGTAAGGCCAAATATCTGACTTTCAGAATCATGTAAATCTTAAAAATCTAAACAAAGATTAGTGTGGATTTCTGTAAGAGAAAAAGGGAAAATAAACAATACTATTACAGGAAAAACACAGTAGCAGTAATTGTAGTAACAAGAACAGTAACGTTAAAATTATATTTGATTTTTCTTTCCAGCCTTCTATGATTCTAAACCAAATGACAGCAAAGCTCAAGAAGAGTTCAGAGAAAATGATCCTGACAACCTGCTTTCCAAGGGCCTTGAAAATTTTTCTTCTGGCTTGTTACTAACAATGGTAATATAGTATCACTTTGATACAACACCACTGCTGGTCTCCCTCAAACATGGCTTTGCTAATCGTTGTAATCTGCTTCACATAAGAAATTTTTGGCATTTTACAGGAGTCAGCTGAGAATTTTCCTGGATTTGAACCTTAAAGATTTTGCTGAATACTTTAATCTGTGGACTGTGAATGACTTTATATTTTCCTTTCATTTTGTTTTGTTTTGTTTCTATTTAAAATGTTGTTAGTTTCTAGTGTGTTCTAATGTGTTTCACATGTGTGCACATCTATATTTATTTATAAATGTATGAAAAAAAAAGCCTATCTATCAAATCTATCAATATCTCAAAATCTATCTATCAAAGATTTCACTTCATACTGTGTTCTGTACTGTGAGTCACTTCACAGAATCTATGGTTGTATTTTCTGCCACAGAAAAATAAGAATATGCAAAATAAAGTAGAAATACAACCTGACCTTTTACTTCCTAGGCTTAAGTCTGAAATTCTAACATTCCCTCTAAACATAATCTTTTCAAGCTTCCAGTACATTTTGTCACGCATCTGGCATTTTACATTACTTTACATCATTAAACACTCTTTGTAAACAAAGTAACCATCAAATATCTGTGAGAAGACATTTGGCTTAAACATTGGAGTTCTCTGACAAGCTAAAAGGAATAAAAGGAATTGTGAAAATGAACTGTGATGGAAGGATTCAAGGTGTCAAATTTCATGTGTGTGAAATATAGCTTAAGCTGATGGGTTTGGATAGCTACTTTTTACAAAGATGAGGTAGATTAATTTATTTACTTATTTACTACTTAACTGAATTACATTTTAGGCAAAGGAATGAGAATGACTGGACTTTACAGAAACTGATAAGTTATGTCTTCAAAAATTATTATAAATAGTTTTTTAATACATTTGAACAAATACATACATGCGGATATAAAAACTGAGAAGATTGCCCTAAACTGATCTTTTCCATATACTCAACATTAATGAAATCTTAACGTTTAAGCTGATGATTCATTTTACAATGAATAGGTTCATATTTTTGATTAAATGCAACTTTCTGAATGTTAATTCTGAAGTATTTATTTTTTTAATAAAAATTAAAAAGGAAGAGTGGTTTAGAGTCTGTGAAAGAAAGATGCTTAAAGTGAGTCTTACAATGAATAAAAGCAGTAAGATAAAGCTATTATCACTGTTAATTAATGTTTTTTTGTTTGTTTGTTTGTTTGTTTTTTTTTTTTTCCCAAATCAGGATAATTATAAAGAAAGGTTCTTACATTTTTAATTGAAACAGATTACTGTTTAAGCTTTTAGAAACATGGCACTTGTACAAAAAAAAAATCCCAGGACTGAGTTGGCTTGCATTGCATATTTCCCTTTCTATATCTGAAGTATATTAGAAATGGCTCATTGGAATATAGCCAGGGCATGAACTAACATCTAGGGGTGGTGGCAATCAGTGGTTCTTAATTTTTCTTCTTGGTACTTCACTTTTTAGCAGTATATGCACTCAGCTGGTTGTGGTCCTGGGTTTAATTCATTCCAGAGTCCTGATGAAAGAATAGATGAAAACAGACAACATATTGCTTTCTATACACTGTACAGTTATCCAACTATTATCATATTTTCAATTTCCAGTGTCCTCTTACCTATTTGTACTCTGTGAAATATGTACCCTTAGTACCTCTGCTTTGACAAGCTGCATAAAGAGTTCTATTGTTTCAGAAACTTTGAAATGAAAGAAAAAACACAAAACCTGATAATATATTGTGGGGTCACAGGAGTATCCCACAGGATAACCTAAGCCAATTTGTATGTAGCTTGCACATGCTAACCTGTTCCTGAGGAGTCCAGCCTTAAACTAGCCCTAAAAGAGAATGTAGGACACTTTGTAACTTTTGGAACACACAGAACCAGGTTTATCTCCTTATGATGGAGATAAAACGTGACAGTTAACCATGGAAACATAGACACGGTTTATTCTGCAGAAGTGAGTATCTCTCCTCCACCCTCCAGCTCCCCCACATCCCCATACTACATGACCGTAGTAGAATTTTAAAGGATTCTTTCTTCAAGGAAAGTTCTTAAAAATATTATTCTTCTTTAGAATTACATTAATGTAATGTTGGAAGTAATCAAGCAATGTAATTTCATTTTATTTCTTCATCTTTTACAATAGGAGAACTTGAATTAATTGAAGTGATGCCTGAAACTATCCAAAAACAAGGCAGCAGTTCTGCACATTGTGGGGTGTGAAATCAGAATCCTTTGGTAGTGAAATCACAAACCTGCAAACACATAAGGAGTGATAGATATCGTATCATGATGGGCAATTTGAATCTTTCACTCCTTACTAACAGCTAAGCAATTTATTCTACCAAAAGAAGAAAAAGAGCAGAGTTAAATTATAAGACTGTGGAAAATACCATGAAGAAAAACAAGATCCTGATTTCTTTAGGCTTAAACTAAAACCAGAGGAAAGATAAAATAAAATAAAATAAAATAAAATAAAATAAAATAAAATAAAATAAAATAAAATAAAATAAAATAAAATAAAATAAAATAAAAGTTGCTACAAGGAACTAGGTTCCTTCCCAGCATTCTGAGTTCTCAGATTTTCACTACAGAAGATAAATAAAGTGGAATATTAGATAATATATCTACTTGTCATAAATGGGCAATGAAACTTGTGATTACAGTAAGAAGTTTAAATAGCTAGTCAGGAATATCTACTATTCTATTGGGATAAAGTATATAATGATCTTTTTTCTTTTCTTTTCTTTTTTTTTTTTTTTTTTTCCAGTTACAAAATCCATCAGAAGAATTTGTTTATGTGAAGAAGAGCACACTGACAGATATCTAAAATCAAACTTTATTAACAATGTGATATATATTACATTCTGTGTTTTAAATTAAAAATATTCTTAATCACTTGAATGTATATCATTTAAGGCAATGGTTTTTAATGTAAAACTAAAATTCCTTGTTTCCAATACACTTTTTGCCATAACCTTTAGAAAATTGTGTTTGTCTTAAATTAACTGAACTGGGGTCTTGAGGATAACATTAACCTTCCATATATAAATATAAGGTGTTATATATATATATATATATATATATATATATATATATAAGGTTAATACATATATATTATATATATATTCAAAAAATATATTTTTATATATATTCAAAAGATCCTTAATCATGTATATATATAATCATGTATATATACAATCATGTATATATATAATCATGTATATATATGTATGATAGAACAGGTTCTTCCCTGACCTATTAGTAACCTGAGAGAGGACTGTAAAGGACAGTGACCTGAAATAATTAATTTCTTTTTAGCTAATAATTCCATTTTGAAAATCAGCCTGAAAAAAGAAATGGACACTTTATTATGTATGATATCGATTAATTTCTTAGGTATCTTTAATGATGTGATTTTACAGCAAAGTATTTGTCAAGGAAAAAGTGTTGTAAAAACAGTTAAAAAGTTAAAAATTGAAAAACCCACTCGTTTCTGATGCGTTACTAGTGATAGTGAAAATTTTGTCAATTGGAAGTTCATTTGCAAGAAAGAGATTCTATAAAATAAGAAATGCATCACTGAAATTCCTGATGATTTTCATCTGAATATTCCTTCCATTATTTTCATACATTAGTATGAAATGTATGTTTGTTTGTTTGTTTGTTTGTTTGTTTTTAAAAAAAAAAGCAAAATCTACCTTCCTTCAAAAGAAGATGGGTAGTTAGCCCTTAACTGTAACTTAGGGGAAAAAATAATAATAATAATTAAAGATAAAGATATATACCGTATTTCTGAAACTTAGCCACTTAGAGAAGAAGTAAGCTAAGAAACTTTGAAGTACATTATTATCTTCAATCTATCAACCTTAAAATAATTGTATTTGTTTATCCATCTTCATTAATAAAACAACAGGAGTTATAATATGTAAATTGTAGCCCAAATGCCATCTTATTCATGAGACATCTTCCCATTGCCTATGATCAAAGAGAGCTCTCTGTGGCTACATACATAAATGCAGAGACATAAATGGATTTTTCCACTATCTATAAATAAATAACCCATACTGAAGTTCACAAGCAGAGCCTTCCACATGCCACCACATGCAGAATAGGAAGCTCACTCTCATAGAAGACAGTATGCAGTAACTGGTGGAGCTCTGACAGCAAAGCATGCCAACCAGCATCTCAATTACGTATGACCAGCTGATCCCTTTTATGCCCTTCATTTCCCCAGGCCTGTTCTTTCCGCATTCTTCTTCTATTGATGTCTCTCTTTTTCTACTCTTGTCCATTCTCAGATAAAAAACATACCTCTACCCTCCTACTGTTTTTTCCCTGTTGGTCCTAGTTTTCTACATCTGCATTGAAGATTAGTATTTCTGATACCATTACCTAGATCTTCTCAGCTTTGCATTGCACTAACCTTGCATTACTAATGAGGTTACTTAGGCCCTGCTGGTCCTTCAAGACACTGCTATTCAAAAGATCCTTAATCACATCCTCCAAATATCTGTGATGTTTGATGTCTTTCACAAAATTTTCTTTAACAATCTCTAAAATCCATCTATTCATCACATCATTATCCATAACTTTGTTAGTTTTTTTTTTGTTTGTTTGTTTGTTTTTTTTTTTTTTTTTTTTGTTAGCAACTCTGTCTGAGGTCAGGGAGTATAAACATCTAAACATCTTTGTCCAGTGTATTGACCTAGAGAATATTTTGTAATACTGAAAATTTATACCCTCTGTCGTTGCACTAAAATGCCTTGTCAAGTCTTTAGTGGCATGAAAGGTTGCTCCTTGGATGTACTTATACACCAATAGTATATAATGGCTGCCAGTCAAAGGTTAAACAAATGCTTCTGGAGTATCTCAAAATCCAAAGTGTAGTAAAGTTTTATGTAGCATCCAATCAGTATTACATCTTCTCTATTTCTCTCTGTCTTTATATTTTGAAATTAATCATTAGAGAGATGAACATACATATATGAGACTTTAGAGATTCCAGAAGACTTTAAACAGAACCGTCTTCAACAATTTCTTATCTGTATTTCATGTAATACTGAAAATGAATAATCCTTGTTGATGGTCTCTTGCTTTTGAAGTTTCCTGACAGAATGAAAATAGAGTAATTCCACTGTTGGCTACTTCGTAGTGACAGCTTTGTGAACTCATTGTGAACACTGAACATAACTTTCCATATGGCAAGAATTCCTAAATTTTTGTTTGGTAATCAGCAGTGTATGCTCATTAGTAACCAGAGCTGCATAATCCTACTGGAAGTAATTCTTGGATTAGAAATTCTGTTGTGTTGAATTTCTCCACAATAAGGGTCTAGGTCCTAATTCTTGAATTCTGATAGAGATTCTGATCATTGAAGGTAGAAAATGTATGTATTTGGATCCTTTTCTCCTCTGCTTCCCTTCCAGTCTCCATTCTCATTTAGATATGAAATAAAAAAGTAAATTCTCAGTCAAGCTCATCAGCAGTTGACAGTCAAATAGTGATTTCACCATTTTTGTTTCTTTCTGCTTCATTGAAGTCTTCCAGCACAGGATTACTAGTGTCAAGGGTACCAACTGAAATTCCATATTTTGCAGTTTCTTTCAGACTGTTTTTCCCTGGCTATATTTATATAGCCTGGCTATATTTCAGGCTATATTTATATAGCCTGAATCAAGTTCTCATTTTGAATTTTTAATATTTCATAACAAATAGTGATTGAGGTAATAAGAATAGCTATTTTCCAAAGAGGCTATATTATTGCAACAGGATATGGTTTCTCATCACTACAATACAATTTTATAATATTTTAAATTTCATTAAGATATTAAATAACAGTTTAAAAAGCACTGAGAAAAAAAAAAAAAAAAAGAGAAAAGAGAAAAGAGAAAGTCAGAAGCAAGATATCAAAACTAAATGAATAGCTTTTCTACTGTCATAACTTATTGCTAGTCAATATTCACACTTGAGAAATGAAACAGAACTATTTAATTATTTTACACAAATAATCTCTCAAGATAAATATTTTCTTTTTAGGATTGGCATTGTAAAGTTTCAGAAATACAGCAGAACATTAAATATTCATTGGCTTAAAAAATATTAAGAAACAAAATCTTAATATCTAGTATATGGATTTTTTTATGTATTATCAAATAAGGATATTTCACCAATCCTACAATCTGCAAACAAATGCTTCCCCTTCTTCCCCTATTAAGATAGTAAAAACCTGTATGAAAATCCTGCCTTCTTTTCATTAAGGCACACAGAAAAAAAAACAAATAATTTTTTTTCCAAGTTATATTCAACACATTATAGAAAGGCTTTAAACAGAATTGGCTTAATTAGCATATATTTCATCTCATTCTATGCCACATGCTATACTGAAATTTATATTAGAATTTTCTTATTTTATTGGTAGTAGAATGTTTTGGATTTTCAGGAGACTGAAGAAAAGCTAAATAATTATTCTTCATTATGAAAAATAATTATGCAGTGAAAGTCTTATGTTCTAATTCAGCCTTTTTCCTCTCTATTAATCAAACATCCATAGGATTTTCTTTAACTAGAGATGACATTACTATTCCTAGAATCACAGAAAGACTTTGCTTGGAGGGATCTTAGAAGGTCACCTAATTCAACATCATGTTCAAACCAAAGTTTAGATTAAGCTGCTGAATGCAGCTTGTGTGGCTGAGTTTTAAAGCCTTTTTTTTTTTTTTTTTTTTTTTTTTTTTTTTCGGTATTGTTTGTTTGTTTGTTTTCTTTTAGGGACAGTTCTCTTCAGTGATTTTATAAATTATCTGGATGTAGGACTCAAGCATATACTAAGTTTGTTGATGATACTAAATTAGGAGTAGCTGTTGAGGGTTAAGAAGCTTTTCTGAGAGATCATGGCAAATTAGAAGGTTGGGCAATCACCAACAATTAGCAAGGGCTGGTGCTGGATTCTGCACCTGGGACAGAGCAACCCTGGCTATATGTACAGACTGGGGGAGCAGCCCTGTGGAAAGATATCTGGGAATTCTGAGTCAACAGTGTGCTCTGGAAGACAAAAGGACCTGTGTCCTGGGATGCATCAAGCACAGGATTCCTAGTTGGTTGAAGGAAATGACTGTGTCACTCTACTCTGTGCTGGTGTAGCTTCATCTCAAATTTGGGCACCATAGTAACAAAAAGAGAATAACACTAAGAGAGAATGTCCAGCATAAGGCTACAAAGACAGTGAAGGGTCTAGAGGAGAAAATATATGAGTAGCAGCTGAATCCATTTGGTTTATTCAACCTACAGAACAGACTGAAGGTATAATTCATACAGTTCACAGCTTCCTCACAAGGGGAAGCAGAGGGAAAGGTGCTAATCTCTTCTGTCTGGTGACAAGAAATTGGGCCAAAGGGCCTATTTCAGCATGAAGGGGCTGTTGAATGGCAGGACAGGGGAGGTTCATATGGGATATTAGGAGAAGGTTTTGGTGATTTTATCCTTGTTATGCAGATGAACTCCACTACAATTGCTCTCTCATTTCCTGTCCTCAAAGGAAAAGGGGGAGAAAATGTGATGGAAAGGGCTCAAGAGTTACAGTAAGGACACCGATTCTCATCACAGGAAAAACAGACTCAGCATGGGGAGATGAATATAATTTATTGCCTATTACTAGCAGACGAGCACAGAGAGAAACTAAATGCAAATTTAAAAACCTTCCCCCCATTCATCCTCTTCTATGTCCTCCCCCTGAGCAGTGCAGGAGGATGGGGAATGGGGGCTGCAGTCAGTCCCTAACACTGTCTCCGCCACTCCTTCACAGTCCCTCTCTGACCCTGCTTCACATGGGGTCCCTCCCACAGGATGCCGTCCTTCCTGAACTGAACCTGCAGGGGCTGCCCACAGGCAGCAGCTCTTCAAGAACTGCTTCCACATGGCTCCGTACTACGGGGTCCAGCCTTCATGAATGAACTGCTCTAACATGTATTGCCCATGGGTGGCAAATCCCCCAGATCACCTGCTCCTGCATGGGCTCCTCTCCACGGGCTGCAGCTCTGGCCTGGGTCCTGCCCCTGTGGGGGTTTTCCATGGGCTACAGCCTCATGCAAGCCAGATAGACCTGCTTCACCACGGGCTGCAGCATGGAAATCTTCTTCAGAATGGTACACCACAGGCTGCAGGGCAACTTCTGCTCTGGCACCTGGAACACCTCCTCCCCCTTCTTCACTGACCTTGATCTCTGCAGGCTGGTTTCTCACTCCTCTCTCTCCCAGATGCTCTTGTACAGCAGTTTTTCCCTTTTCTTAAATATGCTCTCACACATATTTAAGCACAACCAACATTGTCCCTTTTGGAGGTGTCTATAACTGGCTCTTACCTGACATGGGTCTGGCTTCTGGACTCTTACAGAGATCACCCCTGCATGTCCCCTGCTGTCAAAGCTGTCAAATCCTTGCCACATAAACCCAAGATAAATTTGTTCAATGTGAGAGAGTGATCAGACACTGGAACAGGCTTCCCAGAGAAGTGGTTGCAGCCCCAAGCCTGCCAGAATTCAAGAAGCATTTAGACAATACCCTCAGATATACAGTTTAATTTTTAGGTAGTCCTGTTTGGAGCCAGAAGTTGGACTCAATGATTCTTGTGGGTCCTTTCCACCTTGTAATATTCTTTGATTCTATAAGTTTCAAAAATCCCCAATGGCAGAGGCTCCTCAGCCTAAATAGGAAAATTTTTCTCAACATAGTCTAAGATTATTTCAGTAATTTTCATATCTTATCTTCATAGTCAAATCTTTCCAGTTTACAGTTAATATTTGCTCTTGTTTTTGAAAATAGGAGGAAATTATGTCATTTTATAAAGATAAAGACTGGCACTTAGGCCACTTAAATATCAGATTAAACAGATTTTAGGCATGACTCTCAGAAGATCTATTTAAGTTTAGTATCATTGCCAAAGAGGAGGCAAGAATGTACATATATGAAGATGATGTAATGAAAGACCAAAACTAGATCAAAAGAAAAAAAAAAAAAATATATATATATATATATTTCTCTCTTCCTTTTTGGATATAGTTTCAATATCCTTTAGCTAAAAAGCTTACTCTGCTTGTTTTCTTTCTATAGCATCACTCTTTATTAACTGGTACATCTCTTGATTCTGCAGAGGACACTGGTGCTCTGGCAGGAGTCACCTTAGGTAAACAAGGAGAACATCTTTACTTCCTGTCTCATGAATTCATCAGTTGAAATGACAATTCCATTAAAAAATCAGTATACAGAAAGCAAGAAAATTTTCAGATTTTCATGTGAGCTCATGAAAACAGACCACTCCATGGTCACAGGGCTAACTGAAAAAGCTGTTTTAGATTTCAGTTGAATCTCCGAAAACAGACATATACACATCCAGTTCTTTGTGTTCTCCATTTTAAATGACCTCTTTTATCAAGTGACCAACATGAACTATTTTTTTTCCAGTTTTTCCTCTTCATTCTATTTCTAACTGCATAATCTGGAGACTATAAATAGATTTAATGCTGCATATCACTATAAAAAGTTTCAAGCTTGTGTATCACTATTGCGTTTATGTATTTTTCCAGGGTTAAGTGTATTTCCTGAATGCTTAAAAAGCAAATTAGATAGACATTATGTATTATTAAAAAATTAAATATTTTTTAAAGAAGTTTTTAGTGTGTGACATGTAGTAGAGTCATTAATAGGTAGGGCCATCAGGGATAATTTCCTTATTAATGAGATTAGCAATGTTGGAGTGAGTCCAGAGGAGTGACACAAGGATAATCAGAGGGCTGGAGCACCTCTCCTATGAAGACAAGCTGGGAGATGTTGTTCAACCTGGAGAAGAGTATTTACAGAAGCTTTCCAGTACTTAAAGGGAGTCAGGGAGCATAGTGATAGGAAAAAGGATAATATTTATCAGGTAATTTATATTTTTCTGGTTATTTTGTGTTTTGTTCCACATCTTGAGGAAAAGCAGACCAGCATAGAAACATTTTCACAAGCCCTGGTCCTCTTGGGGGACTTTAACCACCCTGATATCTATTAGAGGGACAGAACAGTAATGCATAGGCAATTCAGGAGGTTCCTGAAATACACTGATGTTAATAGCTTCCTTCTTCAAGTGATAGAAGAGACAATGAGGAAAGGTGTTATGCATTTTCACCAACAAGGAGGGCCTGGTAGGGAATGTGAAACTCCAGGGCAGCCTTGGTTGCAGTGATCAGGAAATAACATAGTTTTGCATTCAGAGGGCAGCAAGGAAGGTGGAGAGCAAGCTCTCTTAGAAGAGCAGACTTTGGCGTCTTCAGGGATCTGCTTAGTAGAGTACCATGGGACAAAGCCCTGGAAGGATGAGGAGTCCAAGAAAGGTGGTTAATGTATAAGTATCACCTCCTTCAAACTCAGAAGCAATGCATTCCCACCCAAAAAAAAAAAAAAAAAGTCAGGCAAAAATGCCAGGAGTCCTGCATGGATGAGCAAAGAGCTTCTGACCAAGCTTACACAAAAGAATAAGGCATACAAAGACTGAAAGAAAGGACAGATAACTTGGGAGGGACACGAAGACGTTATCTGAGTAGTCAGGGATCAGGTTAGGGAAGCCAAAGCCCTTTTAGAATTAAATTTGGTCAGGGATATCAAGGGCGATAAGAAAAAGTTCTGTATGTACATCAGTGATAAAAGAAAATGGACAAAAAAAAGAGAAAGGTTAGGGAAATTGTGGGCCCTCTTTGGAAGGAAACAGGAGACCTGGTCACCTGGTGTATGGAGAAGGATGAGGTATTAAGGTACTAAATGACTATTTTACTTCAGTCTTCACTGACAAGAGCTCCAACCACATGGCCCCAGCCCCAGAAGGCAAAGACAGGAACTAGAAGAATGATGAATTACCCAATGCAGGAGAAGAGCAGGTTCAAGACCATCTAAGGAACCTGAACGTGCACTAGTCCATGGGACTTTATGAGATACATCTGCGAGTCTTAAGAGAACTGGTGGATGTAGTTGCTAAGCCACTATCCATCATATTTGAGAAGTTGTGGCAGTCCGGTGAAGTTCCCACTCACTGGAAGAGGGAAAACATAACCCCCAGTTTTAAAAAGGGAAAAAAAGATAGATGTGGGGAAGTATAAGTCAGTCTGTTACTGGCAAGATCATTTAGTAGATCCTCCTGGAAACCATGCTAAGGTACACAGAAAATAAGGAGGTGATTTGTGACAGCCAACATGGTTTCAGTAAGGGCAGACTGTGCCTGACAAATCTGGTGGCCTTCTACAGTGAGGTTACAGCACTCATGGACAAGGGAAGAGCAACGGACGTCATCTACCTGGACTTGTGCAAAGCATTTGACCCATGATATTATTGTCTCTAAATTAGAGAGACATGGATTTGACAGATGGACCACTCGGTGGGTAAGGAATTGGCTGGATGGTCACACTCAAAGAATTGCAGTCGATGGCTCAGTGTCCAGGTGGAGATCAGAAACAAGTGGTGCTCCTCAGGGGTCAGTATTGGGCCAGCAATGTATAACATCTTTGTTGGTGACATGGACAGTGAGATTTAGTGCACCCTCATCAAGTTTGCTGACAACACCAAGCTGTGTTGGTACAATCGACATGCTGAAAGGAAGACATGCCACTGTAGTGGTTTAACCTGGCTGGTAGCTAAGCACCCCTCAGCTGTTTGTTCACTCTCCCTTCCCCTGTGGGATGGGGGAAAGAATTGATAAAATAAAATAAGATGAAAGCTTGTGAATTGAGATGGAGACAGTTTATTATAACATAAAAGAAAGGATATGGACTCGATGATCTTGAGGTCTCTTCCAACCTAGAAATTCTGTGATCTGTGTGATCTGTGATAATAATAATAATAATAATAATAATAATAATAATAATAATAATAATAATAATAATAATAATAATGTACAAAACAAGTGATGCACAATGCAATTGCTCACCATCCGTTGATCAATGCCCAGCCTATCCCCAAGCAGCCAGTTCCCCCACCCTGGCAAGCCCCCCCATATTAATTGTTCAACATGATACCATATGGTATGGAATACCCATTTGGCTGGTTTGGGTCAGCTGTCCTGAGACTGTCCCAGCTCCCACTGCACCCCTAGCCTGTCCGCTGGCAGGACAGAGCGAGAACCTGAAAAGTTGTTGACTTAGTGTAAGTACTGCTCTGCCACTATTGAAACATGTTGTGGTTCCGCTCGAGTGGGCAGCAGAGCTCCACCACAGCCGCTCTCTCACTCCCCTCCTCAGAGAGGAATGGGGAGAAAATACGATGAAAAGGGCTCAAAGTTTGAGATAAGGACAAGCAGATCATGCAGTAATTATTGTAATAGGCAAAACAAACTCGGCATAGGGAGATAGTAAGATTTACTGCTTATTACTAACAAGCTAGAGAAGTGAGAAACAAAGGAAAGAAACCAAAAGCACCTTTCCCCCCTGCCATCCACCCTCTTCCACCTTCTCCCCCCGAGCGGCGCAGGAGAACGGGGGAATGGGGGTTATGGTCAGTCTACAGCGTTTCTCTGCCGCTCCTTCTCGGTCACTCTCATCCCCTGTGCTGTGGGGTCCCACCCACGGGATACAGTCCTTGATGAACTGATCCGGCATGGGCTTCCCACAGGCAGCAGCCTCCCTTGGTGCAGGACCACCTGCTCCACTGTGGTCTCCTCCACGGGCTGCAGTGTGGAACCCTGCCCCACTGTGGTACTCTATGGGCTGCAGGGGGACAGCCTGCTTCACCATGGTCCTCACCACAGGCCTCAGGGGACTTCTGCTCTGGCACCTGGAGCACCTGTTCGCCTCCTTCTACACTGACCTTGGTGCCTGCAAGGCTGTTCCTCACTCCTCTCACTCTCCCAACTGCTGTGTGGTGCAGCGTTTTTTTTCCCTGTCTTAAATATGTTCTCACAGAGGCGCCAAACAACATTGGTTATTGGCTCGGCTCTGGTCAGCAGTGGGGCCCTTACCAAACATGGGGCAGCTTCTAGATCCTTCTCACAGAAACCACCCCTATGGCCCCCTGCTACCAAAACCTTGCCATGTAAACCCACTACAAAACATCAGCATCATATCAACATTATTGTCATCCTAAATCCCAAACACTGCACCGTTCCAGCTACTAGAAGGAAAATTAACTCTATTCTAGCCAAAACCAGGACAGCCATCCAGAGGGATCTGGACAGGCTTGAGAGGGGGGCCTCTGAGAACCTCTTGAGGTTCTTGAGAACCTCAACCTCTTGAGAGCTGAACCTCTTGAACCTCTTGAGAACCTCTTGAGGCCAAGTGCAAGGTCCTGTACCTGGCCTGGGGGTGATTCTAAGCACAAATACAAGCTGGGCAAAGAACGGATTGAGAGCAGCCCTGAGGAGAAGGTCTTGGTGTTGTCAAATGAAAAACTAAGCATGAGCCATCAATAGGCACTTACAAACCAGAAAGACAACTGTATCTTGGGCTGCATCTAAAGAAGCATGGCCAGCATGCTGAGGGAGATGATTCTCCTTCTCTGCTCTGCTTTTGTGGGACCTTACCTTGAGTACTGCATTCAGCATTGGGGATGCCAGCATAAGGAGGAAATTGACCAATTACAGTGAGTCCAGATGAGGGCCCTGAAGATGATCAAAGGGCTGGAGTACCTCTCCTACAAAGACAGGCTAAGAGAGCTGGGGATGTTCAGCCCAGTGAAGTTAAGACTTTGGGGAGACCTTCCAGTACTTAAAGGAGGTCTACCAGACAGGGAGGTACTCTGTCAGGGATTGTAGTGACAGGACAAAGAGTGATGGTTTTAAACTAAAAAAGGGTAGATTTAGATTTAGGTGTAAGGAATAAATTCTTTACTCAGAGGGTGGTGAGGCACTAGAACAGGTTGCCCAGAGAAGCTGTGGATACCCCATCCCTGGAAGTGTTCAAGGCCAGGTTGAATGTGTTTTTGGACAAGCTGATCTAGTGGGAGTTGTCCCTGCCCGTGGCAGGGAGGTTGGAACTAGATCAATATATGGTAACATATTTATAACTGTCATACTTATTGTTAGACAGAATTATTTTAACACTATTATATATGTGTTTTTTGTTTGTTTGTTTGTTTGTTTGTTTAATTCTGTTTCTACTTTATTCTCAGTGTTCTCTGTGTTTTCCTACAAAATATTAGTTATTTCTTTATTATTTCTTTATTTTCAGTCTTACCTATAGAATTACTATTTTTTTCCCTCTCAAGGTCAAATCTTTCCTCCCCATGAGTTCTGTGTTGATTTCAGTACAATTGCATCACGTTGTAACATATATTGTTTTTTTGTTTGTTTCATTAGAAACTGAGATCTGAAATCAGTTCTCAGAAAATAACCATGCAAGATGTAGTCTTCTATCTAGACAAAAAAGTGGCGAAAAAACTGTTTAAATCCAAATTTTATATGTATATATGTATAAATTTTATATGTATGTATGTATACATAGAAATTTTATATGTATACATATAAAAATTATGCACATTTCATGTGGCATATCTCATTTATAATAAGGATTAATTATGAAATCATTTACTAGCTACCTTTAAAACAACTTATCAGTACTTCTCCTATCCTATATGTGCATATACAGAGAAAAAATAATATATATTTATAAAGATACCTAACATATAAGTATTTTTACAAAATTATGTCATTAGCATATATTTATGTTAATTTATGTTAAAAATATTATACATAATTTTTATCTGCACTCTCAGGACTAAAATCTATCATTAATTTCAGTTAAACCACATTATGAGAAATTTTTTTCCTTTTTTTATCAGGACTTTTATTCTTGCAGTTAAATGTCAATATAAATGACCTGTGGATATATATATATGTGATATATATATATATATATATATATATATCAGTTTTATGTCTGTATCTTTATTATGTATTTAAAATATAGTACATTGAATAAGCATTATTTACTAGGTATTTTTCCATAAATATTTTAATGAATAAGGCGTAACACAATAAACACTACATTTCATGCATATGTAACAGGAGACTTTATCATAATGTTCAAGCCTAAAAATAAAAACATGAATGCTAATGTTTTAATGCAATTTTAACTTGATCCAAATTAGAACAATATATTCTTTATATATACAAAGATTTCCATGGCATTGTTTGTTTTTTTTTTGTTTGTTTGTTTGTTTTTCACAGCAGATAAAAATAATAATAAAAAATAAAATTTGTTCTATGTAGTTTTGAAGCACTGCTCATAAAAAAAAAAAAAATAGACTTATGCTGTCATTACTGAGCAATGGGATACTTGTATGTCTTTTCCTTCAAACTATGTAAGACTTACATAGAAAGGAGATTCTTCCTCTATATTGTGAATTAGCATTTTTCTTCTGAGAAGTGCTGGATGATCTGCAGGTGGACAATAGGTTTCAGAATGGCTCCAAAAATCAGTTAGACATGAAAATACTGAATATTGGAATGACAATTAGACATGAGAATACTGAAATCTCTACAACTACCTGAAAGAAGGAAGTTGTGGGGAGCTGTTTTTTGTTGTTGTTGTTCCACAATAGAAAAAAGACATGAAAGAAAATGATACAGCCATTTAGCAGAAAAAGAATAAATGTTTTTCTGATGTAATACATAAATAATGACAGCATAATAGCTTGACACTAATGTTAGCCCTTATTGAAAATAATCACTGATTTTTTTTTTTGAAAATTACTGCTTTGTTTTCTCTTATAAAGTGACAGTTTTCAGTTTTCAACAGACAAAACTTGAATTTTGTTAAAAACAGCTCCTTTAACAAGATTAATCAGTAATATTTATTTATTTATTTATTTATTTCAGTTTAATCAGTACTTGAAGTAAATAAGCTGTTGTTGGTCAGTTTGATACCAGTTAATTACCTGCACATTTAACAGAAGAGTACTATCTGTAACACATTATAGTGTGAGTGCAATACCCTACCATAAGTAGGCATTCAATTAATTCAATATTAACATTCTGTTCTATTACAATACCAACAGTTAAAATTAAAGTGTATTAAGGATTCCTACATTTACTTACTCCTAAATAAATGTATTTAGCTGAAATCTGAACTGACTTTGTGGCTACGGTGTGGCTGATATTAAGGAAAGTTTGAAGTGAAGGGTGATCTGAAGCTTTCAGTATAGAATCACAGAATCATAGAATCATTAAGGTTGAAAAAGACCTCCAAGGTCATCTGCTCCAACTGTCCCCCTACCACCAGTACTACCCACTAAGCCATGTCCCTAAGCACCACGTTGAACCTTTCCTTAAACACCTCCAGGGTCGATGACTCCACCATTTCCCTGGGCAACTTGTTCCAATGCCTACCACTCTCTGAGAAGAAATGTCTCCTACTTTCCAGCCTAAACCTCCCCTGGCTCAACTTGAAACCATTCCTTCTCATCCTATTGCTAGTTATCTGCAAGGAGAGACCAACCCCCAGCTCCCCACACCTTTCTTTCAGGTAGCTGTAGAGAGCAATAAGGTTTCCCCTGAGCCTCCTCTTCTCCTTACTGTGAGAATCCCAGTTCCCTCAGCTGCTCCTCATAGGACTTGTGTTCCAAGCCCTTCACCAGCTTTATAGCCCTTCTCTGGACATGCTCCAGGGACTTAATGTCCTTCTTGTAGTGAGGGGCCCAAAACTGAATACCGTATAGAATAGTACCCTCAGCACCCTTGGTTCCTATAGACTTGTAACAGTCCAGGTGGAGTAGCAGGTCTCTAACTGCCTGAATCATGCAGGGGTTTATTCTGCTCCACATCACAGATTTCCAGGTCAGGAGGCTGAGTACCCTGAGGATAACTGATCGGACTATTAAAGACAGATGTAAAGAAGGTATGGAGAATCTCAGCTGTTTCCTTATGCTCAGTAGTCAATATATATATCAGTATAGCTGCACCTTCTCCAGTAACTAGCTCAGAATGATATTCTTTAGATAAAATATGAGATATACAAGGTAAATATTAATCTTTGATCACATGAACAGTTCCTGTGTCTTTGTGTAAATGCTACAAAGTAAGTTTCGTTGCCTGCTTTGATGAAGTGTTTATACAGTAAAAACATTTCATAGCATACTGAGCTCCTATAAATCAATTTGAAATTAGTTTACTGTCAAGTTGATAAATCTAATTTTAGCATTATATTTTGAAGGTGATTTAACAGGTATTTCAGTGTATAATTTATACTATATCAGAGAAAGATAAGAAAACAAGTGTTCCAAACCAATAATTGTTGTCACATTCATTTATAAATTCTGTAAAAGCTTTGAATACAGTTTTGAAAAAAAAAAAAAAAAAAAAAAAAAAACTTAAATATAGTTTATTCATATTCATAATTCTAGTGCATAAACTCTGAAACCTCTTGAGTTATATATAATTATAAGGTACTGTATTTTTTTGTGATGGATATAGCCTTCAGATCTTCAACTTTCCTGAGACTGGAACAAGCTACTTGTCAACAGTCAGTGTAAGTATATATAGCATCCAAACTTATAAAAAGGTCGCACACTAAGAAAGTATTTTTATGTTTCTTTATTTTTTTTTTGTTTGTTTGGTTGGTTGGTTGGTTGTTTTTTTTTGTCTGCAATAATCTAAATAATCTAAACCAATGGAAACACATATGCAAGAGGACATTCTCAGCTAGGCTGAGAAAGTGTGGGATAGATGAGTGGACAGCAAGGTGGGTGGAGAACTGGCTGACTGGTTGAGCACAGAGAGTGGTGATCGGAGGAGCAGAGTCTGGCTGGAGGCCTGTGACTAGCGGTGTTCCTCAGGGGTCGGTGCTGGGTCCAGTCTTGTTCAACATCTTTATCCACAACCTTGATGAAGGAATAGTGTCTGCCCTCAGCAAGTATGCCGATGACACAAAGCTGGGAGGAGTGACTGACATGCCAGAAGGTTGTGCTGCCATTCATCAAGACCTGGACTGGCTGGAGAGATGGGCAGGAAGAAAGCTTTAATAAGAGATTTAATAAGAGCAAGCGTAGAGTCCTGCACCTGGGAAGGAACAACCCGAAGTGTCAGTATAGGCTGGGGAACGACCTGCTGGAGAGAAGCTCTGCGGAGAAGGACCTGGGTGTCCTGGTGGACAACAGGTTGACCATGAGCCAGCACTGTGCCCTTGTGGCCAAGAGGGCTAATGGGATCCTGGCGTGCATTAAAAGGAGCGTGGCCAGCAGATCAAGGGAGGTGATCCTCCCCCTCTACTCTGCCCTGGTCAGGCCTCACCTGGAGTACTGTGCCCAGTTCTGGGCTCCCTGTTACAAAAAAAGACAGGGATCTCCTGGAAAGAGTCCAGTGGAGGGCCCCAAAGATGATATGGGGCCTGGAGCATCTTCCCTATGAAGGAAGGCTGAGAGACCTGGGTCTGTTCAGAGTGGAGAAGACTGAGAGGGGATCTCCTCAATGTATATAAATATCTGAGGGGTGGGGGACAGAAAGATGTAGCCAACCTCTTCTCAGTGGTTTGTGGGGATAGGACAAGGGGCAATGGCTGCAAGTTAGAGCACAGGAAGTTCTGCACTGACATGCGAAAGAACTTCTTCACGGTGAGGGTGACGGAGCATTGGAACATGCTGCCCAGGGAGGTTGTGGAGTCTCCTTCCCTGGAGATATTCAAGGCCTGTCTGGACGCCTACCTGGGCAGCCTGCTCTAAAGAACCTGCTTTGGCAGGGGGGTTGGACCTGATGATCTTTCAAGGCCTCTTCCAACCCCTACAGTTCTGTGATTCTGTGATTCTTATTGGTTTCTCATACCACTATATCTGAAGACATAGATGACAATTTGCTCTTATTATCATGTGTATATATTATTCCAAAATACAGTGTATTTTGAAATAATATATACACATGATAATGACTGGTTCCTGAAGTCTGAGAAGTGTAATGTATGCAGGAAAGTGAAAAAAATATATACAGTTAATCTACAGGTATGGATAAACAGAAGCATGGTATCGCGTATACTTGTGGTTTTTCTGGATTCCAAAAATCAGCAGAACACAGAACGGTGTAATCAAGTTCCAGATCTACCTGCAAAAACTGCAATTATGTTCTCTTTTCTCTGAAGGAAAATGATTTTTTTTAACGGACATTTGGAAGTTATAACTAGTTGATTCCATGAGAGCAGTTATTCCTGCATCTGTAAGTAGATGTGTTACTTTTCACACAGATATATCTTACCACACAATAAAATACAATGCAGAGATTTCTGGGTTCAACTGTCTGAGCTACCTACCAAACCAGCAGTGCTGTCCTAATGCAGAAATTACCCTTACTGATATTTAGTTAGTATTTCTGCATGTTTTTTCATTCAGTACAGAAAAGATCAATTGGTGTTTACTGTGTCATGACACCTTAGTGACCAAGTCCTGCATCACCATTCCTAATAACAGGCAACAGACTAAAATTTTTGAAACTTTCCCTTATGCCTTATTTCCTTATAGTGCTTTGATCTTTTGTAGTCCTCCTTTGGAAGCTCTCTAATAGTTATAAAACTTTCTTATATTGTGGAACCAAGAACTGTACACAGTACTTGAAGTACTCTGCACCACCTTAGAGCAGAGTAGGACCATAACTTTCCTTGACTGGCTAGAAATGCCATGTTTGATGCACCCCAGAATATGGTTGGCCTTCCTGACTGCCAGGGCACACAGCTGACTCATATTCAATTTACTGTCAACCAGAACTCACAGATCTCCAGCCTCTCATCCCTCAGACAGTAGGATTGCCCCATCCCAGGTGCAGAGTATGGCAGCACTACCTCTTTTTAAAACATATCGTTGCTGATTTCCTAGTTCTCTAATTTGATCTAATTTGATCTCCATGATCTCTCTGAAGGGCCTCTCCACCCTGGAGGGAGTCATCAGCTACACCTATTTTAGTATCATCCACAAACTTATTTAGTATGCTTTTGAGTCTTATGTCAAGATAATTTATTATCTGTCTGTGTGAACTGGAGCTTCATACCAGGTATACAAAGTGTAATGTATACAAAGTTTAAGTGTGAAATTGTAGTAAAGGTCTTGAAAATATAGTATACATGTACAAGTTGAAACAAAATCTTACTAATTGACAGTTACTCACCATTCAAGAACTGTTCCTTGAGAGCTGAGATAAAATGTCTTCAAGATTTACAAAGAAAAGAAGTAATAGCCAAGTAAGAATCAATACATATGGTGAAATTTCATTTAAAAAATAAAATTTATGCTAGAAAATAGATACCCACTTAAGATTATAAGTTACTTTGGAACAAATAAACCACATATTTCTTATAATCTTCAATAACAAATTGTTATCCAAACTGTTCAGTACTCTTTTCCTATTTTAAATAGATATAGATATGTGTTCTGTGTTGTATTTTAATAAAGTAAAGTCAGACATAATTAGAAAATTGTTGCTCTCCCTTTCTTTATAATATGTGTAATAGATTAGACAGATAAATACAAGGGCTAAACATCAGTGGGTGAAGTTCCATATGTATTGTGTTTCACTGTTGAAATAATGCAACGTTTAATAAATGGACATTAATTTTAAGAAAATACTGCACCTCAAACCACATTCATTGTTTTATTATGACATCTATTTTTTATTATTATTATGTACTTATATTTTTGATAGAAAACAGCAATATTATCACTAATGGAAATGGGAAAATAACGATAATGATAGAAGATAAAGATAAGGTAAGAGTACAACAGAAGAAGAGAAGAGAAAGATAGAAGAAGAGAAGGGAAAGAGGAGAGGAGAGGAGAGGAGAGGAGAGGAGAGGAGAGGAGAGGAGAGGAGAGGAGAGGAGAGGAGAGGAGAGGAGAGGAGAGGAGAGGAGAGGAGAGGAGAGGAGAGGAGAGGAGAGGAGAGGAGAGGAGAGGAGAGGAGAGGAGAGGAGAGGAGAGAAAAGAGAAGAGAAGAGAAGAGAAGAGAAGAGAAGAGAAGAGAAGAGAAGAGAAGAGAAGAGAAGAGAAGAGAAGAGAAGAGAAGAGAAGAGAAGAGAAGAGAAGAGAAGAGAAGAGAAGAGAAGAGAAGAGAAGAGAAGAGAAGAGAAGAGAAGAGAAGAGAAGAGAAGAGAAGAGAGGTTTGATTTTTCTCTACTTATTTTAAATGTATTTTAGAATGAAAAAAGAGCATTAAACCTCCTTTCATTTCTTAAAAATAAATATATGTTACATTGTTGCTTGTGGTTGTTTTCTCCTCTCATTATTGCCCAAGCATTTAGAATAATATAAAGTCAGTTTTTCACCATAAAAGGTCATAAATGAAATGGAATGCAGCAATGTTGACAACAAATACTTTGCAGATCTATTTGAGACCATTTAAAGGCCATTAGCTTTTTGATGAAAGATTACCTATTAAATCTGAAAAGGTTTTCAAGCTGAATAAATACCATCTAGTAGGGTCACTTCTTCTTATGTGCATGCAATGGAAGGAACAGAAATGTTCTAGGTAGATTGACAAAATATCGGATATATAAATCATACTGAAAGTTTTAGGAGACACTAAGATGAAAGAGCAATAATCAACTTTTTTTTTTTTTTTTTTTTTTTTTTTTTTTTTCCAGCAAGTATACTGTAAAAAAATAAAAAGCATAAGTCTTTAATCATAACAAAGAATTTATAAACTACAGTCTCTTACAGAAGGGGTGAAAGACAACATGTGATAAATAAAGGCAAAACAAATCACGGTGTGTATGTGTAAGCATGTGGCTGTACAAGATTGGTTCATATGATCCTCCTAAGTCATTTCATTGATGTAAGATGAAAAAAAAAAAAAAAAAAAAAAAAAGAATTTGGGGTTCAAAGATTGTTAATCTATATCCTGTGCTATCTACATGGGGAAAAAAGCAGTTCTACAATGAAGGAAGAATGAAAAAAAAAAAAAAAAAAAAAAGGTTTTATATGGATATGGAATTCAAATAAATATATTTGAATAATCCTGGCCAAGAAGGAATATTTGAGAAGTGGTCTGAACAAGGTCTGAGAGGAGCAACTTGCAGAATGTTTGCTGTTTGCTGTGTTTGAATGTTTGCTGTGAGAAACACTCTATCATGTTTATAAATTAAGTCTAGGTTATTGGGTATCTCTTAACTGATGTTTGACTGTCTTTTAAATCTGTTAAATTAATTATCAAAAAGATTTTCCTATATTCTTTATTTGACTTGCAGCATAGAGGTGCAACATTGTAAGTAAACTTGTGTTATCAAGTTATATGTCACTCTTCATCAATACTTAGGGAAGGAAACAATATGCATGTTATTCTGATGTCTCTAACAAATATACATTTTAGAGGGAACAAAATCCAGAGCATAATTACAAGAAATTTAAGTCAGTACCTCAAAAGTATCTGGTTTGTGATTTCATAAGAAAATTATTGGATGGACTTTTAAATATAGCAGACCTTCAACTATCTTATGATACACTATACTGTGGAAAGAATTTACACATGTACAAGCCTACTACTGATATTCTGGTCAGTGCTATAAACAGTACTGGATATACAATGAAAAATATTTGAACTGACCTGTAGATATTTTGCATATTCTTAACCTGATCTTCTAAGGAGATTTTAAAAATTAAATCTTTGCTTTTGCTGTGGGTGCTCATGTGGATGAGTATCTGACTGATAAAGTCAGCAAGAAATAAGATTCTTCGTAAGGTAACACTTTCCTGAAAGCAAGTGTATGATTAATTTACCTTCAGAACTAGATCAATGATGCCAGGTTATTATCCGTTTACACTGTTTCTTGTTTGCTTTCTTTATAAACAGGCTATGCTCAGTGGGAAAATTAATGGTAAATAGAAAATTTATTTTTCCTCACTTTATGCCAAGGGGGTTTAAAATTAGATAATTATGTTAGATTAGGTTGCTGGCATCAAGTCTTAACTCTTTCACTATTCTGTTTGAATGCATTAGAATGTATAACATCAGTGCCCCCTACTAGGACAGGTTTAAAGTGCAAGCCAATATGAACATAATGTTCACGCATTATGAAACAAATTCTTAAACATAATCTAAGAATTTCTATTACTTGACACTTTCAACAGCATCATGAAAGATATTTCATGTGTTTCACCGGATTTGTGTCCACTTGATTTTAACAGATTAAAACATAGTTTATGAAGGATTTTATCCTCAATTCTGTTCCTAAATATCATAATCTATTCATGATTTCCAGATTGCAGAATCAAAGGAGAAAAATAAAATAAAATAAAATAAAATAAAATAAAATAAAATAAAATAAAATAAAATAAAATAAAATAAATAAAATAAAATAAAATAAAAACCTATGTTATGAGTTTTTTTTTCTTTAGCTATGCTCAATGTGCTTTATTTTAAAAATTCTTTTAATTTTACCTTTCTATTTATATTTGTAGATTCATATGTAAATAAGTCAGAATTGCAATCCTCTTCTGTTTATATTTGAATATATTTTTAAATTGGAAAGGTGGGATAATTACTTATTTCTTCCAGTGATGTCAGAACTATTAATCTTTCCTTCAGCTCTGCCACCAATAATAGCCTAAGCTTTAGGCTGCAGTTGATCTCTGTGTTGAGTATATTAATATACATGTTATTGTTTATCATCACATTTACTCAAATGTTTTCAAGATAACCTACTCTTCCAAGAAAAATGGAAAATTATTTTCTTTGTACACGATCAAACTGTGTTTTGTTATTAGAAAATTAAATTTGTTTACGATCTTTAATGATTTTTATATGTCTTCTTGAATGCAGTTTCTCCCTAATCTTGAGTATCAGCCTCTTGTATTGTCACCCATTTGAATATCTTCTTACGTGTTTGTAAATAAAATATTCGTGGTATCCTTTACTTGTTAGTAGAGAAGTTTCTGTTACTTTCATATAAAAAACAAACAAACAAACAAAACCACATCAAATTATGCTGTGCATAATGATGCACAACGTATGTACTAGGTATGTATGTACATGCTGGGTTGTAGGGGTTGACTGACTGGAAAGAGCAATGCAGAAGACATAAGGGTCCTCGTGGACACCAAGCTGGACATGAGCCAGCAATGTGTCTTTGCAACAAAAAAGGTTAACAGACATTAACAAGAGCTACATTAGGCAGAGCATTGCCAACAGACCAAGTGAGGTGATCCTTCCCCTTTCTTCATGCCTGATGAGACACACCTGGAGAGTTGATACGAATTCTGGGCTCCCCAGTACAAGAGACAGAGCTACTGGAGAGAGTACAGCAAAAGAACATGGCAGTGATTGAGGGACTGGAGCATCCAGTGTATGAGAACAGCCTGAGAGAGCTGGAACTGTTCAGCCTAGAGAGAAGATTCAGGAGGATCTCATCCATGTGTTTAAAAGCCTGATGGAGATAAATGAGACTGTTTTATGTGATGCCCAGTGACAGAACAAGAGAGAATAGACACAAATTATAAAACATGAAATTCAACCTGAACACAAGGTATTTATTTGTTTGTTTGTTTGTTTGTTTTTTGTTTGTTTGTTTATGTGTGGGTGGTGAAAATCTGAAGCAGGTTGCCAAGAGAGATTGTGGAAACTCTATCGTTCATGAAGTTCAAAGTTGAATGGGCACAGTCCCAAGCAACATACTCTAACTGACTGTGCTCTGAGCAGGGTTTTGGACCAAATGATTTCAAGATATTGCTTCCAGTCTCTGTCATCCGGTGAGTCTGTGAACTTCTTTGGTAGTAATCTATAAATCATCACTAGCTTCTTAATCGGACTCAATTATACATAATATTTTACAAAGCTTTGAGGTAAAAATAATAATAATAATTAAAAAAAAAAAATCTGTCAGAATTCATTCCATAGAATAAAGCTACTGAAGATAAGATTATTGTATAATTAAATATTAAAGAAAATAGCAAATAATATAGACTGTATGAGCCCAGAGCTGTATTTGTACCTCAGTGATGCATAGTCAGTTTTTGGAACAGTCTGAGAGACTCTCAGTTGTATGAGGGCTCTCCTGGTATAGGCTCTCCTCAGATACTGCCCTTCTCTGGCAGACTAACAATTTCAGGTCAAGAACAACCTGGATATTGAAAGATTTTAAAATGGGTCTTCAGCAGATACTACCATATCCCTGGAGGTATTCCAGAGTTGTGTGTATGTGGCACTAAGGGACATGGTTTAGTAATGGGATTTGGTAGGTCAAGTTGATGATGGGACTTGATGATCTTGGAGGTCTTTTCTAACTTAGATGATTCTATGATTCTATTTTATGATTCTATAGCTTTATGTGTAGACCTATCAAGAGCCCAGTTTTAAACTGCAGATGGTGTTTTTGTTTTGTTTTTGTTTTGTTTTGTTTCTGTTTTGTTTTGTTTGTTTGTTTGTTTGTTTGTTTTTTCACTGGCTTTCTCATATAGCTACCTTTTAGCTCTTTATCAGCCTCATAATACTGCTCCTATGACTGAACTGAGAAATGCGTAAGGTAACTACCTTACAAATGGAACAAAATGAGCTTTTCAGATTTAAGAATTAAAATATGAATTTTCTCCTCTGGAAATAAATTATCTTCTGAGGATGTGTGGTCATATAAATACTCCTTAAATGTTACAGTATCAAAGAATGAAGCATTCCTGTTCATTGACCTACTCCTAGGTATTTTTCACTTGCCTAATTAGAATACCTCTTTCAATAAGCAACCTCATTGTACTGTCTAAGTTTTTTGCCTATGTAGCTAAGTAGCTTTATTTATTTATTTATTTATTTATTTATTTATTTATTTATTTATTTATTTATTTATGTACTTATGACGTGGATTTTGATGATGACTAGTAAATCATAGGAAAAAGAAAATATGTGAATATATATGCCCTAGATAGAAAGTTTAATAATGTAATTCATCTCAATAAATTTGTATTTATTGTTTTCTTTTCTAAAAGAAAAAAAAAAAAAAAGATGAGAAAGTAAACATGAAAAATTCCCTGTTTTTAAATTATTTCATTGTACCTTGTTGAAAGATAACATTGTAATATATCTTTTCATATACAGCAATAATTTACAGATGTTTGCTGTTTTAAATATTAATTACAAAACAACAAAGCCCCGTAAATGCTATGTCGTAGGAAAAAGCCAGGTTCCATGTAACTGAGAGCTTGCATTTAAGTGAGGGGAACAATCTATTTACAGATCATTTCCTTTGAATAGCTCCTGTGCATTAACACTTGGACAGGACTTTAAAGAGAAAAATCAATCCAATAATATAATTTGTTCTTCCTGAGACACTGAATATGGAAAGAATAGAAACCGATAAGAATTCACAGATAGCAGGATTAAAACTTTGTGTCTTCAACCTTAGACTCCCACAAATAAAAGGGTGGGAGAAACTACAACCCACTCACTTAAACGGTCTTTAAGATATTAATATATTTGAATAGATATGTATAAAAATAGCATAAATAGTTCAAGAAAGTGGATGCAATTATAAGTATATACTACTGTTCAGTGTCTGTTTCTGAAATGTGATGGGATCTCAGGCAAAGTGACAGCTTTTATAATCATTACTTTATACATCACCTCAAACTCAACAATTAAGAGCTGTGAATGAATCACCTCAAACTCAGTAATTAAGAGCTATGAATGACTACAAACATCAAAGCTAACTACATGGCATCAGCTTTGTGTTATCCTATACTCACAGCTAACTTAGAACATAAATATATAGCAGTGTTGTATGTGTAGTGATCACAGTTAATAACATGGAAGAATTAACCATTATAAGGAAATGTGTTCTTAGTGTTGTTAATGAATTTTAGTAAAGGTGGTTTTTGAAGTTAAAAACTGGCCTCATTTGGTAGTCATCTAACTAATCCTCCCAGTGACCCCTTCTAGTTCCCTCATGTCTCTAAGTAAATATAGTGTGTATATATATATTTATGTATATAGCATATATAGTATATATATACTATATATATATGCTAGAATATATAATGTGTGTATATATATACATATATATATATATATGCTAGAATACAGACATACAGGCAAGAATACTGTTACGGCAACCAAACTTGTTCATTAATGTATTTACTGAATTCACTCAATTACAAACAAATACATGGAATTCAAATCCTTGATATTATATGACATCTTTGGATGTCTTGACATCTATTCATTTCTGTATGTGTGTGTGAGCTGAATATTTGTTACACTCTTTAAACTGATGTTCTCTCACTGTGACAGCTTTCTATCCCAAAGAAAGGCTCCGTATTATTTCTTTTTAGAGTGTCATATTACAAACATATCATAAGTGTCTGTCCAGACTGTGTGTGATTTAATATTTCTTAAAATTATCATTGTTAAAGAAAAAAAAAAAAAAAAGACACATAGAGTTTAATGTGATCACATACTAGAGTGAACATGTGAATTAACATTTATGTGCTGTCAAAATGAAGACATTCTACTGAGACCTGGAAACTTTATTTTCCCCTGTAAAACCAAAGCCAATGTAAAAGCAAACAAAGATAAAAGAAACAGTGAATCTAGGAATCATAAATGATTGACAGAAATCGTGATGTGATTTTATGTGGTACATTAGGCAAAAAAATAAAACAATTATATTTACAAAAAAAAAAAAAATGAAAATATATAAAAAATAAATTAAATGAAATACTGGTATAAAGAAGCTAAAATACATATCCCCTTACATTAAAAAGTCAGTCTAAGTGAAATATGTGAATACGAACACAGAGTTCTTCCATTGGAGTTTCCTCTAAGCTGTTCAGTCTTAATTTTGTCCTTTCACATTGTTCAGACAAAATTGAATAACCCTCCAAAAATAACAACAATAAATAATAATAATAATAAAGACAATAATCCATGTATTTGTGCAGCTAGACTGTCTTATATCAGCTCTACACTGCTTGAATCTTCTTTGCAGCTGCCAACTTCAAGCTGCACAGAAGAGCCTTAAGCTTCCTCTTACCAATAAAGCTTTCTACTCTCTCATAGTTTTCCCTATTTTACGAAGTTCAAAGCTGAAAAGAATGTAACAATATACAGTATAGGGAATCATAAATCAGGAAAGTTTAAAGAATAAGTTGTGCTACTTAAAGGACTTTTACATATAGGTTATATTCCGCTTGTCAGATTTGTTTGACAATAAATTAAATAGGTAATAGTAATGGAAGCCAACTAAAATGACAATTTTCAAACTTTTTATTATATTCTACCTCCTAGCATATTATGCATGTATTTGTCTGGTTCCTACATTTGCACAAGACTGCATTAAAGTATAGTCTATCTTTTTCTAAACCACTCCATAGTTAGCACTGATTTTTCAGATGAAAACATTCCTCACAAGTTCCTGTTCATTGCCTGCCTTTCAACCACCTACTCATGCCATATTCAATGCACTCTTCATCTTCTACTGGCTGATTCTACATATATTCATGGAGGTGAGCAATCCATCTTTTTCCTTCTTTCCTCATTCCCTTTTCCAAATTATACCTAGATAACATTATCAGAATTTCTTCCACATCTTTTTAGGTTTTCATGTGCCTAACAGTCCATACACTGGACTGCTAGGGTGGGAGTAAAAGCAAGAAGGAGATAATGGAGCGTGCATTTGCAAATACACAGCTTTGGGTAAGCAGAGCAGTGTTTGTGTACATCTTGTAGGGCATGAGAGTCCAGACAGGCTGTATGAATACATGGTTTCACAAATCATGGAGAAGTACCCATTCTGGTCATTCAAAATCCTCCAGTAAATCACTTAGCCAAATGCTGAGGTACTTATGTGTCTTTTACAAACTTGCACAAAACTTTTGTATCCACTTCCTTTCTTGTAGAACTTTGTTTTGCTGCCACAGGATACCTTTCTGCAAGCTCCATGGATTTCCTAAAAGGTTTCACTTCTTTGACCCACTGGCCTTAAATTCCACTCCTTACTTTCCTGCTGCTTTGAGCCCCTCCAGGTATGAGACGAGAGTATTGGAAGGACCTACATGGAAGAGATGAATTCTATGTGGTTGGGTCACTCAGGGTCTGAATATGAAAACAGCTAAGACAGACTGGATAAGACAGACTGGATAGCACAGCACTGTTCTTCTGGCCACAATATCCTCAGCTTAGAAAAGAGGCAGTTTAGGTGTTGTGCTCTTCTGCTTATTTTCAGATGTTTTGATTTCCAGCATATGAAAGTGCCAAGATATTATATACATGATTTAAAATATATACATAATTTAATGTAATTTTCAAGGTGCTCAAGTACTCCACCAAAGATACATTTCCTTAAAGCAACTGCCAATGTCATGATAAATATTTATGTCTCCAGTGCAGGTTAATTTTTAAAACATACTTTCTTAAATGATGCTATTTTGTTTCAGTTGTTATTTTATGATTTTCAGAAGCATTGAGAATCTCAAGAATCTCAGTTTCCCTAGACATCAAAGGTAGTTAAAGATATTTGACATATTCTGAAAAACAGACATAAAATCTATATTGCTAAGTAAAGATATGTTATTTTCAAATGGCAGATTATTGGAAAGAAAGAAAGAAACAAACAAACAAAAAAAACAACAGTTCTATTGATTTCATGTTGAGAAATTTTCATGTGTGACTCTTATATCAGCTAATATCAAAACAGAGAAGGGAAAAAAGAAAACCCAACCAAGTCACACCAACCAAACAACCAAACAACCAAACAACAAAAAAATAGAATGTCCCCCACCCTGCTCCAAATTCCCAAATTGAGGTCACTTGAAAAATAAAGGACAACAACTATTGATGAGAGGAAGTAATTCAATTTTGGCTAGATACCTTTGTCACTGAAAACCATCTCAGTTAAGTAGAAGCTGAAAGAGCTCACTCTCTTACTAGAGCTGCTTGCAGTCTTAGCACTCATTCAGACTGAATACTGAATGAATCATAATCATCATGCCATAGGTAGGGAAGGTTATCAAAAATAAAGTGAGGAAAAAAACATAAGCAACACACTGTGTCTGAAAATTAACAGTGTACACAAAGGTTCAACTGTTATCTGTAAATTACAGTAATGAGATCTTCTGGGAATATTCCTTCAAAAATAGAAGCAGTCAGTCATGTTGTGAGATACCTCTGATGATTTCAAGCTTACTAGCTCATTCTTCTTCCTAAATTGCCACTACGTCTTGGGCATGAAGTATTTGGTCTTGATGGTGACAACATTATGGGCACCTTTTTAAGCTATTTATCAAACACAGTTGATTAGATGAGGTGTCCAGCTGATACTTGGATAACTGAGCAATAAATAACTAAGCAAGTCTCTTCCTTATTGGGAGGAGACACCACATCAACCAACAGAGTACTAGCGTGACCATATGGACTCAGACCCTTGAGTCATATAATCTCCTTTGTGTGGGAGCAGTTTGGCTCCAGTCTTTTGGCCCAAGTGACTCTGGTGTTTATATTTCTTTCTTGACAGAACTGGCTACGCTACTGGTTCTCTCATTTTTTTTTTTTATGATCATTGTATTGTTGTTGTAATGTCATATATCACCTTTCTTGGGCACCTCTTTCCCACTGTTCCCAACTGAACAACAGAATAGTATTTAAAATTATTATACATAAAATTATACACACACACACATACATATAGATAAGGAGACAGAAAAAGTGAGTATTTAGTATTTAAAAATTTATTTTATACACCCCATTGGTGGGGTCACAATCGAGGGTCAGTACTGTTAGTACTTCATCATTTTGCTTCTATCTAATTAATAGAGACAATAGTCAACACATTGGAGGGAAAGGATGCTATCCAAAGGGACCTTGACAGGCTTGAAAGGTTGGCCTATGCAAACCTCATGAAGTTCAACAAGGCCAAGTGCAAAGTCCTGCACCTTGGTTGGGACAGTCCCAAGCAGAAATATAGGGTGGGTGAAGAATGGATGGAGAGCGGTTCTGAGAAGAAAGAGATGGGAGTACTCATGGATGAAAAACTGAATATGAGCTGGCAGTGTGTTGTAAACTGTTGGAGAGTGTCCCGAGGAGGGAGATGAAGATGGTGAAGGGCCTAGAGGGGAAGGACTTATGAGGGGCGGCTGAGGTCACTCAGACCTCATCGCGGTCTACAACTTCCTTGCAAGGGGGAATGGAGAGGCAGATGACCTATTCTCTGTAAACACCAGAGATAGGACCCACGGGAATGGTGTTAAGCTGAGGCAGGGAAGGTTTACGCTGGAAATCAGGAAGAGGTTCTTCACCGAGAGGGTAGTTGCACACTGGAACAGTCTCCCCAGTGAAGTAGTCACTGCACCAAGACTGTCTGAATTTAAAAAGCAATTGGACTGTGCACTTAATCACATGGTCTAAACTCTTGGATAGATGTGTGCAGTGCCAGGAGTTAGACATGATGATCCTTATGGGTCCCTTCCAACTCGGGATATTCTATGATTCTATGATTAGTGTGCACTTACAGCCCAGAGAGCCAACAGTATCCTATGCTGTACAAGAAAAAAAAAAAAAAAAAAAAAAAAAAAAAAAAAAAAAGTGCAGCTAGCAGGTCTAAGGAGGTTGTTTTCTTCCTCTACTCTGTTCTTATGAAACCTCACCTAGAGTATTGCATTGAGCTCTGGGGCACCCAGCATAAGAAAAATATAGATCTGCCTGACCATGTCTAGAGGAAGACCATTAGGACAATCAGAGGGATGGAACACCTCTCCTATGAAGACAGTCTAAGAGAGGTTGAAAAAGTTTAGCCTAGAGAAGGGAAGGTTCCGGAGAAACCTTATAGTGGCCTACCAGTACCTAAAGAGGGCCTTCAGGAAATCTGGGGGAGACTCTTTGTCGAGGAGTGTAGAGATTGGACAACATTAAACAAGAAGGGGGTTGATTTAGATTAGATATAAGGAAGAAATTCTTTACTCAAAGGTTGGTGTGGCACTGGAACAGGTTGTGAAAGAAGCTGTCATTGTCCTGGAGGCGTTCAAAACCAGGCCGGATGGGACATTGAGCAATCTTGTTTAGTGGAAAGTGTCCCTGCCCAATGCAGAGGGGTTGGAAATGGATGATCTTTAAGATCCTTTCCAACCCAAACCATTCTATGGTTATATGCTATATTTTCTCTTTTGCATTTTGTATTGGGTTTATGTGGAAAGGTTATAGTAGTTGGTAGGTGGAAAGGTTATAGTAGTTGGTAGGTGGAAGAAGGGGGCATGAGAGGGGGGAAGGATGCTGCAGGGTTGGTTGCTGTGAGAATGGAGACCAGGACCTGCTTCATGTGCTGCTGGTTGTGCCTCTGTGATAGCATCTTCTAGAAAACATAAAAAATGCAGAGCTGCTGTGAGAGAGGAGTGAGAAACTGTGAGAGAAACAGTCCTTCAGAAGGTTGACTCCCACAAAAGTCAATGAAGAGGGAGAGCGAAGCACTGGAGCAGAAATTCCCCTGTGGCCTGGGGAGAGTCCCATGTTCCCCCTGCAGCCCATGGTGTACCGCTGTGGATCAAATCTCCACGCTGCAGCCCATGGAATGGAGCCCATCATGAATCAGGTGGATGTGGCTTTAAGGAGACGGTAGGCCATGAAGAGTCCCTGCAGAAACAGACACAAGGCCAGAGCTGCAGCCCATGAAGAGGAACCCACACCGGAGCAGGTGATTTGGCAGGAGCTGCCACCCATGGGGGACCTGTGCTGGAGCATTCCGTTCTTGAAGGATTTCACCTCATGGTATAGACCCACATTGAACTAGTTCTTGAAGAGCTGCAGCATGTGGGAAGCCCATGTTGTATCAGCTGGGAAGGATGGCATCCCTTGAGAGGGACCCCATGCTGGAGCAGGGGAATAGTGAGGAGGAAGGATCAGCAGAGACAAAACATTATGGAGTGACCACAACCCCAATTCCTCAGCCATGTGGAGGAATCACATGTGGGAGGAGGTAGTAGAGGGTGTTGGGGGGCTCGAAGCAGAGTATTTTTGCTTGCTTTTATTTCTCCCTGCTCTAATCTGTTAGCAATAGGTACTAAATTGCATTAATCTCTGTTATGCTGAATCTGTCTGGTAAGTGAACTCTGTGTCCTCATCTTAGCCCATGAGTTTTTTTTCATTGTATTTTCTTCCCTTTGCATATTGAGGATTGGGAGTGATAGAGCAGTGTGCTGGCACTTGGCATATACCCAAGGTCAACTCATCACACAAGTATGCGTTACTGTACATAATATAAAGGCAAGGGCAAAAACCTCTAGTACTGCATAATGCATATCTCCAATATAAAGTAAGCTTTTTTACATCACAGAGGTTTTTAACTGAAAGCTGTTGCCACAGAGCACAAGATGAATATGAGAAGAAGCTATTTCAGTACAGCATTAAAAAGTGCCATTGAGCACAGTAATTCACAACTAACATTAAGACCTTTGGGATCTGTTATGGATTCTGAGATAAATTAAGTGTTCACTTGATGTTAATGGCATTCCTGTTTTCAGAAAGTTTTGTATTTAGGGATATATTGCTTATATTTTTTCAGTAACTTCTCTCGTCTTAATTTGTGTAAAACAGTGAAGAATATCATGAAGTATAAATTATTTAGTGCATGAAATCTTCAAAAAATGCATAAACAATCCCATAATATTGCAATAAAGAGTAGTAATTGAGCATTCTAGCTATGCTTGAGTTTGATTCTGCTCTAACATTAGAAACTATTATTTCCACTGATAAATAGGTTGTATGAAATAGGTAAAGATGTCCAATTTTGTTTTTCAGTGATGTTTCCTTTTCCTGAGTTTTAATCTCTGTAATGTGGTAGAGCTGTTTGCATTCAAAACTGAGATATTTTGGATGCCCTGATTAAATTAATGCCCTAAATATTATCACAGATTTAGATCTCTTGAGATACCAAACATTAATAAAGTAAGTCCTTCTTACTAAGCATAGCTAGTTTTTTTAGCAGTTCTTTTAATATCTGGACCATGGGAAAAATTTGTATCAGCAGTTTATCTTATATCCTTTAATCAGTCTCAAAAAAAAAAAAAAAAAAAAAAAAAAAAAAAAAAAAAAAAAAAAATTCATTATTCATTATTAAAATAAAGTATTCATTATTAAAACAAAGCTTATTGGCAAACCTTTTCTGAAGGTTAGATCCTCTATTCTCATTCAAGGAAATGTACGTGTTAAGTGAAATTTAGCCTTTATAAAGGAACCCAGTAACAACTTTTTTACTATGTAGGTATTAGTAGAATATAACACTTAAAAATTATCATTATGAGTAAATAGATTATTATAATTTAATAATAATAATAATAATAGTCTCTGGATTTAAAAAATCAAGAATACAATATTTTGAATACTTAATGAAAAAAATGTATCAAGCTGTGTACTCTGGTAAGAGAACTCTGGAGGTCTGAAAACAACAAAATTGCAAAATTAGAAGCAGGTATTGAGAATCCTTTGAGGAATATGAAACGATATTGTGGTGTAAATGCCTGAAGTAACTAGCAAAATAAAACTAACATTCACATTTTTAAGGAAAAGGTACAGCATTGAAGAGGCTTTCAGGGTAGGGCATAACTGCTTTATCTGAGCGTTCCCTAGGCTCCCAGCCTTAGATGCTATCGCGCTGGGGAAACTTGGTGTGCTAGCTCTAAGGAACAGCACGGAGCATAGAGTGGAGTGGAGACACCACAGCTAGGCTCTGTAATCAGATGGGACCTCGATTGTTCTTGTGCACAAAGCTGCACTTTTTGCCACCCTAAGCCAAAGACCTGTCATGTTTTGACAAATGCTGTACCCTAGTGTACTTTTTGCTCATTATAATATCATTATAATACCAAAACACATCTCCATCCCAAAAGCTACCCGCCTCCAAGGTGCGACCACCCCTCACTGAGCATGCGCTCTGAATTTCTCGGAGCCTATTACTTTAAACGGAGACGGGAAAACTTTACACCAATCATAACTAAGATATGCTTGACTAGAGCCACTCAGGCTCCACCTAAAAGATAGAAAATAATATAAATTGGCCCAAGAGAAAGGGGATGTTAGGGAAGATACCACCGTCAGGGGAGATACCATCCCGAGGACAACATCCTTAGGACCTCCTGACTCCTGGGATCAGTCGACGGGCTGAGCCTCTCTTCCCCCCCCCATTGGGACGCCTTTGGGTGAGATCTGAATACTTGCTTATAAATCTCTATAGAGTCTTTGATCCTTTTAACGCGTTTATTTCTAGGCTGCGCACCTGTAACATCTGTAACACCTGCAACATCTATAACGTCTATAACATCTGTAACATCTATAACACCTGTAACACCTGTAACATCTATAACATCTATAACACCTACAACACCTGTGTATTTTATGCATACTAGCTTGCTTTTGCAGACAGTCACTATCGCCGGCAATCCAAAAGAACCTGATTATCTGTTGCTGTAATAAACCATACTTGATTGCATTGTGATAACTCTCATTGAGTGCAACGAGGGTGAGGGTGGTTATCCGTGATAGTTCAGTGTTCTGAATCTAACCAGACCCCCAGGCGGTTAATGCATTTTTGGTGAATGTCCGAACGGACCCCCAGATGGTTAATGCGTTTTTGGTAAATGTCTGAACGGACCCCCAGGCCGTTAATGCGTTGATGGTGAATGTCTGAACGGACCCCCAGACGGTTAATGTGTTTTTGGTGAATGTCCGACTGGTTCAGTATCCTGAATCTGACCGGGCCCGTAACGGTTAATCAGCTACACCCCTTAACGCGACAGATATATGAAACTATATATATATAAAATATATACAGCATATATTTGTATATATATATAATAGCTCTGCGTGTCCTATGAATAAACTGGCAAAAACATGTAATTTATGAACCCTATGATCAATACTTCAAAGCAAAACTTATTTTTTCTTAAGTTGTAATTTAGTTAAAGTGACACAAAAATTTGAACTTCACTTCGAGTTGTGTGATATTTTATACTGCGGTGATCAAAATGACAATGTTTTTACATTTATGCCATGACTTTCTTTTCTTCCGAGCAGTCAAGTAAAGTCTTGTGCATAAGACTTTGATTTAAAAATGTGTGTAGACAAAACATTCAAATGAAAATACATAAACAAAGAACCCTTGCCCTTTTGTGTCTTCTTTCTGCTCTTTCAGTGAACCTGTATTTTCTATGTGCAAAAAATCATCTAGATGCATCCCCACTAGGGCTGGATGTGTGTGTAATGGTTTTCTTAGAGTAGCTGGAAGGTGAAAATGTCTTGGCAGATTATTTGATATTTACTCAGAGAGCCTGCACAGTTCTTATTTTCAGTGTTGTAGAATATGCACATGTTCCTTCCTTTATCTGGTGTACATTTCTAGTTTGCAGGGGAGTATGTGTGTATATATATGTAGATGTATGTATTTATATAAAAATACACATGTATAATGACAGTGGTCAATAAATGCTGTTTGTACACAAGCTAAGAAACAAGTGTTTTGTTGTTGTTGTTGTTGTTTGTTTTTCTCCAACTCCCTTCTCTATCCTATTTTCCATAATGTTCTGTTATTCCAGAAATATATTACCCAAGTAAGTAAGTTACAAAACCAAGAATAATAAAATCCTTTGTAATATGGAGTATGACTTGCTATAACTGAAGAAATAAATTTCTCCTCTTAATGTTGGTAATTATATATATATACATATATATATATATATTATGTATATATATATATGTATTTTCTTTTGATGACCTTTCTGTGATCTTTCCAATTAACACGCCACATGGTTTAGGCCAAAATAATCTACTGCTATAAGACACTTGCATAAATTTCATTAGATTAATCTGAACACCACTAAATCAGATGCACAAAGTGACCATAGTAGCAGAAGAAGACATAAGCAACAAAAAAGTACAGGGAAAAAGAGTGGTCATTTCTCCTTCCACTTTATGCAGAAACTAAATCTGAGAGTCAGCCACAGATAATATTTAATAATAATAATAATAATAATAATAATAATAATAATAATAATAATAATAATAATAATAATAATAATAATTAAAGTAAAATGGCTAATATAAATTTTAGGAAAACTCTACAGAATATCAGCCAAGATCTTCTCTCAGTTTGGTTTCAGCTCTTATAAAGTCAGGATAATTAACTCTCCAATCATTTCTAGAGGCATAATAAATCTCCACTTCAATGTGCAAAGTTTTTACTGTTGCTTGCTTTTTTGTTTGTTTGCTTGTTTATTTTAAAAATATTTTGTTGTTAGAAAATGCATAACTTGGCCAGAAAAATCATGTTAATTCCCTCTACACCAACTGAACTGGAGGTATGAGGAACTTCAACACTGACCTTATTAGGCCACAGATTTGGTCCTAGTATAGCAAGTAAATCACTATATTGGACAGTCTTTAATAAAAACAACAACATAAAAATAATTTAATACATAATATATAAATTTTTATTCTGTTATTATTTTCTGATAACTGGAAAATAATAGGAAAAAGTAAGATCTGTTTCCTCATTTCCTCTGACCCACCATTCTCTTTATAAACAAACTCCTGCTTCCTTTTTTTTTGTTCCCTTAATTTTGTCTCTCTTGGAATAAGTTGCAAAGCTGCATGAACCTTAATAAAATATTTAAGGGTGAAGAAGAAGTTAGGAAAAACGTGGTGGAAGTGATTTATTGCGATTTCACAGTTAACTTAGTTCTTTATTAATGCATTGTCTATCTACTAATCAACTATCTACTATCAACTAATGATAAAGGGAAATCAAGAAATATAATACAATACAATACAATACAATACAATAAAAGTACATTTAATATAAATAATTAACCTCCCTTGCTCCCCCTCGACATAACAGGGGGACAAAATATGATGAAAAAAAAGATTTATCTGCAGAGATAAGGACAGGGTGATCTCTCACAAATTACTATCATCTCTTAAAACAGAATTAGCATAAGGGAAATTAATGTAATTTATTGCCTAGTGCTAACAGACTAGAGCAGGGAGAACCAAAAGCAAACCAAAAACACCTTCCCCCCATCCAGCCTCTTCTGTCTTCTCCCCGTGAGCAGCACAGAAGTATGAGAAATAGGGGTTATAGTCAGATCATAAAACTTCATCTTCCCCTGCTCCAACACAGGATCCCTTTCACCAGATGATTCTCTGTAGGCTTCTTCCAGACTACAGTTCATCAATAACTGTGCTAATATGGGTCTGTAACACAGGATGCAGTCCTGTGTTTAGAAAGAGACTGCTCCTGCATGGGCTTCCCATGGACAGCAGCACCCACCAAACCTTATGCTCCACTGTGGGCTCTTCATGGGCTGCAGCCTCCTTCAGGCCACCTGTTCCATTGTTGGCACCTTCATGAGCTGCAGATGGAATATCTGCTTTGTCATGGTGTGCCATGGGCTGCTAGGGGACTTCCTGCTCTATCATGGTCCTCTCCTTGAGCTCCAGGGTAATCTCTGCCTTGGTGCCTGGAGCACTTCCTCCCCCTCCTTCTTCATTGACCTTGATGTCTGCAGGATTGTTCACATTTTCTCACTCTTCTCATAGTTGCTGCTGTTGCACAGCCTTTTTTTTTTTTCGCCTTTTTAATAATGGTCTCACAGAGGAGTAACCAGCATTGCTTTTTGGCTCAGATTGGCCAGCAATGTGTTCCTCTTGGAGCTGGCTGGAACTGGCACTTACCTAGCATGGGGCAGCATCCAGGCTCTTCTCGCACGTCACTCCTGAAGCTTCCCCCCCACCAAAACCTTGCTATGTGAGCCTAAAATGGAACCATGTTTTTGAAATGTACCTTGGTCAACTTGACAACAAATCAAAAACAGATAGCTGCTGATAAAATTCTGAGTCATAGACCAAATTGGAATTTCTGGCCATGCATCAACAAAGTGCATATTTACTAGAAATCATGAAAATGACAAATAAATGGTGGGAAAAGAAATAGGGTAAACTTGACTTCAACAGTACATCTCTACTGAAAGTACAATATTAAGAAATGAGGAAAGGCACTCAATATATTTAGATTAATATTTACAGAAATTATTACTTAACCAGAGAAACATTCTTAAATGGCCTATGTCATTTAATATAAACGAAATTTTAATTCATTTTTCTCTTCACTGAATAGGAAATGGTTTTGATCATCTCCTTTAGTGTCTGGGGTAGGTTTTGTTGTTTGTTTGTTTGTTTTCCCCAAGAGAAATGTTTTTTTCTTTTAATTTTTCTTTTATTGGATGGTTTAAATGAAGTAGTGGCTAGAGCTGGAAATACTGTTCTTTAGAGAAAAGAGATTATGTTATAAGACTCAGTTCAAACATTAATCTTCACATGACTCTCCACCTACTTGAATGTTCATCGAACCCAGCAGGAACTTAGAGGAGTTCATCTACCACTGCTTACTCCTTCTGAAAGTGTTCTGGTGTAATTGCACCTTGTTTTAAATAACTTATGACATTGGGTGTCTAAAACTGGATTTCAAATAGGTCAGGTGATTTTCTGATGACCTAAAAATGGACACTATTGGGTCAAACATGAATCTTTCAATTAGCTTCAAATAACGTTGATACAGCTTTTGACAGCCTGGGAGGTCGGAAATGTGTTCTGTCTTTTGTTTAGGTGTTTCATACTTTAAAAATTCAAAATTTGTAGTAGCAAAATAAATAAATGTAATATTTTCTCAATAAAGCTGTTTCTACATGGTAAAGATATGATGAACATTCAGTAAAGGAATATCAAGATTGATATTTTATACGGTGATTTTATATTCTTCAGCACTCATCAATATCCATAATATAGAAAATTGTAATCATTTATTAAATAGCATATGATTAAATTCAACACAGCTCTAGAATATCACTTGACTCTCTCTTCTGCAAGTCTGAACATACCACTTGAATGGAAATAGTTTAGTTTGCTTTTAAGATGTAATATTCTGCTGTCATCACTACTTTTTTTCTCCTTAAAAACACAATGCAATCAATTTCAAATGCAAATCCCGCAAGCCTCCCACCTTATACTGGGAGCCTTTCAGAAGACATTGCATTTGGGGAATCAGTAATCTCACACGGGTCGCATCTGCTTTATTGGGGTTCATATTGCATGTTATTAACATAATCAGTAAGTTATAATATATCTTAGGAAAGGTAAGCCGTATGTAGATCACCAAGTAGAATTCAATGATCCTGACCAGGAGGGTGTTGCCCATGTAGGAGCTGATGTGGTGACCCACATGACAAATAACCTGAGCAGGAACCTGCAAGCTTGTGCTGCCCTGCACATACAGCGTGTTTTTTTCAGGCCCACATGGTGCTGCACAAAACCCTTGTACACAGGATAACTTTTGCATCTCACTGTAACAGAGGATCCTGCAGACAACTCCCACTTCATTACCAATGATTATACCACTTGCATGGCCTTGCCTTTGTCTAAAAGTCCAGTAAGACATTCTCATGTGAACAGCCTTTCAGGACAGTAATTTTCTTGTAAGAGAAGTATATAAAAGCTTGACACGCAAAAAGGGACAGCTTCTTTTCACAGAGAGGATCTGTTCTGGTCTGTGCAGTGCACTGTGGAAAAATCCATCTGGGAGCCACCTGATGCTGTGTGAACATGGGTGCCCAGAATCAGAAAGGATGCAAAATTTACTCACTACTTGTATTCCTGTTCTTATTCTGTCGTATTTAAGCAGTTATCTTACTAAGCCATTTGCTGTTGGGCTTTTTTTTACTGAGATCCAGAAAAAGTCCTGCACCATCTCTCTCACCTCACAAGTTCCACCTCCTTGTGAAGAACATTCTTGCCTCTATTTTAATCTCAGTTCCAGAACAAAAAAAAAAATATATTTGTAACATAATGCTAAATTAAGCAGATGCTAGACGTATTAAACCCGATTAAGACAGAAACTAATTTTTATTTTTTATGATTAAAAACATTATTCTGACCTAGAGTTGTTTGAAGGCAATTTTTCATCCCTCAATAGAAGCAAATTAGTGTAATAACAGAGCCCCTTACATTGCTAATGCTTTTTAGCTCTGTAAATAAACGACCCTTTAATTTTATTTCCCCCAAATAAATTATAATCACCTATGAAATTAAGACTGTACAGTTTTAACAGTCATTGGTTTGCCCTGCCAAGGGGCCAGTGTCAGTGTATTGTTTGGTGACAAAAAACTGATTACAAAGGTAACACAACATAAATTATTTTATCCCGAGGCTTCTCTTGTTTATAACAAGTTTATAACTACCATTAAGTTTTCTATTTATCTATGGCACAATAATTGCTTCATAATAAGATTACTGAGTAAAACAAAGGTACCAGACCACTTACACATCAGCTGCCAGCAGTAAGTTCTTTGTAAGATATTACACATTTTACCCCCAAGTACTTCTCTGGAGGGCTGCTCTCAATGAGTTTTTCTCCCAGTCTGTAGTCATGTCCAGGATTGCCCCAGCTCAAGTGCAGCACACTTGAGGATGCAGTTGCAGTTGCGCCAGGGGAGTTTTAGGTTAGATGTTAGGAAGAACTTCTTTACCGAAAGGGTTGTTGGACACTGGGAAGTGGTGGAGTCACCATCCCTGGAAGTCTTTAAAAGATGTTTAGACATAGAGCTTAGGGATATGGTTTAGTGGGGATTGTTAGCGTTAGGAAGAGGTTGGACTCGATGATCTTGAGGTCTCTTCCAACCTAGAAATTCTGTGATTCTGTGATTCTTTAACAGGCCTGTATTCCTCGAGATCACAAACTCAACCAGTGTGTGTCACTGCAGCCTAGACTGCCTACAGTTTTGACCTCTTTAATGAGCTCTTCCACTTTGGTAAGCATCAGGTCAAGTAACCCTTCTCCTCTGGTTGGTTGTTCTAATACCTGGACCAGGAAGTTATCCTCAGTGTACTCTAGGAATCTTCTGGATTGCTTACTGCCTGCTGTGTAGTTTTCCCAGCAGGCATCCAGGTGATTGAAGTCTCCCATCAGGATGAGAACATGCAAGCGCAATGCTTGCAGTTGAAGCAAAAATGCCTCATCCACTGGCTCCCTTTGATTGGGTGTCCTGTAGTAGACCCTGACCACAAGGTGTCCTTTATTGGTGTGGTCCTTAACTCTCAGACACAAGCTCTCAACCTGTCTGTGGCTGTTTCTGAGAGGCAACTCTTCATACTAATGTAGAGGGCAACACCCCCTCCCTTCCTTCCCTGTCTATCCCTTCTGAAGAATTTGTAGCCCTCTATTCCAATGTTCCAGTTATGTGATCCATCCCACCACGTTTCCATGATAGCAGTCAAGTCATATTTGTCTAATTGTGATATGGTTTCCAACTCTTGCTTTTTTCCCATGCTGTGTGCATTGGTGTAGAGACACTTCAGCATAACTAGAAACCATTTGTCTACTTCATGGTGGAGAATTGTCTTATAACTGAAGTATCTTACAAACTGTATGTGTAGAACATAAGGTTTCCTTTGGCTGATGTTTGTAATTAAGAAACCTTAGAGTGCTTTCAGGCTTTTACAGTCCCATGCATGCCCCAACTGAGTATAACAGCAAGAGAGTCCTTGAGAGATGACAGCTATTCACTGCACTTTTAGTTATCATACAAAAAGCTAAGCACATAGACAGTAATAAGAATGTGAGGACTTAGCTTCAACTCCTAGAAAATAAGTACACATTCATTCTTTGCCAGTGGAGGATTAATTCTTCTTTGGTTCCTCTTCCAGTCTTGTCATCATGGCTTGACATGCTGTAATAGTATTAAGAGCAGCAAAGGAAAGAGCGATTGCATTGGGTTACCTTTTTGCAAACGTAGGTGAAGAAGAAGATGCCCCCAATCTTTTTCAGAATACAACAATATTTGCTGTATGAACAAACATGCAATATTTATTTATTTATTTATTCGTTTGGCTAGATTGTATATTTGAGTGATAGACTTAACAGAGCTTTGCAAAGAAGTTTTTCTGTGTTCAACTTTTTATCTCTATACTGTATTATTACTTCTGCCATTTCAATCATGAATTACAGTTTATTCCCTTACAAACCCTTCAAAATTAAGTGGAAGTCCAGAACCATTGCTTAGAAGCAGAAGCATTGTTGAATCTATAGCTGAACTAAACATGTTGGTGATAACTGTAATCTACTATTAGACTGTAGTATTAAGAAATCATAGAATGTCTCTGTTGGAAGGGGCATTAAAGGTCATTTAGCTCCAACGCCCCTGTCATAGGCAGGGATGCCACCCACTAGATCAGATTGGCCAAGGCCCCATCCAACCTGGGAAATGAATGCCAATCAAGAGTGTAGAAGGTCTTTGCCTGGTTTGAAGTAAATAATACAAAATAAATTGATAAATAGATAAATGCACATTAAAGGAACTTTCTACTTTGAAGAAGATGAACCTTTCCTCACACTAAACTAAACAATATGAGAATGCTATTTTGGTAAGAATGAATGTCTCTCTAATTCAGTATTTTGTCTTCAGCCATAGCTAACAGCATATTCTGGAGGGAACAGTAAATAGGAACACAAGAAGTACATGGTAAAACTACTTACTCTACTCTTAGTCATCTATTGCTTAGGACTTTCTGTATTAGAAGCTTCATCTTTGAACTTGATAGCACTAAGTGGCCTTTTCCTCCATGAATTTGCCTAATGGCTTTTAAAACAATTTTAAATTATTAGCTTCCACAACACCCTTCAATATGTTCCCAATATAATGTTGGCAATATGTTCCAAAACAAAATTACAGTGTCATGGAGTATTGTGTAATGTGAGTAAGGCTCTGTTTTAAGACTGCAGCATAGCAGCAGTTATCACACAGGCAGATATGAGATGGAGTGGGATGATCCCTGCCTTTAAAGCAAAAGCTTAGGGTTGAGACCAGGTTGAAGATCAAGCAGTTACATAGAAGCAGCCTCCCTTCTGTGAGAACAAGAGCATCTGTGAGATATTCACTCAGAACTCAGTAGGGGAAGCCCTGTAAGGCCCGAACTGATGCAGGTAGTTTGTCTCGGCGCAAAAGCTAAGAGTTACTAGAGAAAATATGGCAAACTCATTTTCAACAGGCTTTTGCAATTTGGGTAGTCCAAAAATAATAATAAATGTAATTAGGGAAACAAGTTGTGCAAACAAGCAAACAAAACAAAACAAAACAAAACAAAAATGGTTGCTTCTGGTTATTTCTCAAAACCCACTTCCATGACTTGTAGAGTTGTGTAGACTTTTTTGTTTTTTGTTTTGCTTGTTTTTTGTTTGTTTGTTCTGTTTTTTTTTTTTTGTTTGTTTGTTTGTTTGTTTTGTTTGTTTTTTCACATTTTAACATTTTTATTATATTATGGAAGAAAAACTATAAATAAAAAATGCTGAATGATTATGAAAGATAATTAGGTACAGGTAAGAAGGGGAAAAAACATGGATCTATCTTGCAGTATGTAGATCTCTGAGTATACAACAAAAATCATGTTAATTGCCTTTGTTCTTTAGTTTTCACAGTAAATTTGAACTTGGATGTTTGTTTCTCCATTCTAGATGTATATTGCTATGGTAATCTAAAGAGGTGTTCCTCTATCTTTGTTTGTCATCCTTGGTTAGCCATCCATAACTATTGGTATTAAGCAAAAGCTACTGTCTATCTTGTCTGGAAAGTCTCACAGGGAATGTACTTTATGGTGAATGGTAATTAAAAACAAAATAATTGAGACTTAGATGAACAGAATAAAATAAGAAAATTATAATAAGAGCAGCTTACACGTCAGTGAGGATGTCTTTACTGGCAGATAAACATTTTAAAAAATATAGTTCTTTCATTTTTTAATGGCTTTTTGTAATTTTGAAAAAAAAAAATCCAAGGGAAAGATCAAGATTTCACATTTAAAGTAGTAACCTTTTTTTTTGTGTGTGTGTGTCTATGTGCATGATTTTTTACACAAATGATTTTTTACAGATGTGCCGATTTTATTTAATAACAAATCACTAGATGCATCATTTAGATTTTTATGTAGGAAACACTGCTGTTTCAATTGCTAAGGTTATGAAACCCCCTTCACACAAGATTTAATATTTGAAGACACATCAGCATAAACTTTTATAAACAGACCTGTGCTAAATCAAAAGTTTGCTCATCCAGAATATGTACATCCGTATTAAGTGTGGTGTAACTGGATTTATAACACATTTGAGCTTATAAAACTGAATTTGAAAACACTGATATGCTAATGCATTTGCCTGACCTTGGATTAAATCTGGTCTGGATTTGTTGAAATTAAAAAAAAAAAAAAAAAAAAGTCAGAATTCATAAAAGATAATCATTGAATTTTTGAATTTTTGAATCGAATATTTCCAACTTAAATCATTGCCTGATTTAAGTTGGAAATATCATCTAGTTCCATCCCCTTTGCCTTCCACTAGATCAGGTTGCCCAAAGTCCCATCCAACCTGGCCTTGAACACTTCCAGGTAGGTGGCATCAGCAACTTCTCTGTGCAACATCACTGTCCTCCCTGATAAAGAGTCTCTTCCCTGCTTTCCTGTAAAACCTCTTTAAGCGCTGGAAGGCCACTATAAGGTCTTCCCAAAATCTCCTCTTCTCTAGACTGAAAACAACAATAAAAAACAACTCACAACTCTCTCAGTCTGTTTTTGTAGGAGAGATGCTCCAGCCCTCTGATCATCCTTGTGGTCTGTGTTGGGTCTGTCTGAGCTGGAGTCACCTTTTCCCTGTTGTGGACTGTCATGGACTGTCGTGGTTTTGCTCGAGTGGGCAGCAGAGCTCCACCACAGCCACTCTCTCACTCCCCTTCCTCAAAGAGGAATGGGGAGAAAATATGTGAAAAGGGATCAAAGGTTGAGATAAGGACGAGAAGATCACACAGTAATTATTGTAATGGGCAAAACAGACTCAGCGTAAGGAGATAGTAAGATTTATTGCTCATTACTAACAAGCTAGAGAAGTGAGAAACAAAGGAAAGAAACCAAAAGCACCTTCCACCCCCATCCACCCTCTTCCACCTCCTCCCCCCGAGCGGCGCAGGGGAATGGGTGAATGGGGGTTATGGTCAGTCTACAGCATTTCTCTGCCGCTCCTTCTCGGTCACTCTCATCCCCTGTGCTGTGGGGTCCCACCCACGGGATACAGTCCTTGATGAACTGATCCGGCGTGGGCTTCCCACAGGCAGCAGCTCTTCCAGAACTGCTGCAGATATGGGTCCGTATCACGGGGTCCATCCCTCAGGAGAAAACTGCTCCAACCTGGCTCCCCCACGGGCAGCAGCTCCTGCCAGGTCACCTGCTCCTGCGTGGGCTCCTCTCCACGGGCTACAGGTCCGGCCCAGAATCTGCTCCGACAGGGGTCTTCCACAGTCAGCAGCCTCCGTCGGTGCAGGGCCACCTGCTCCACCGTGGTCTCCTCCACGGGCTGCAGCATGGAACCCTGCTCCACCGTGGTACTCCATGGGCTGCAGGGGGACATCCTGCTTCACCGTGGTCCTCACCACAGGCCTCAGGGGACTTCTGCTCTGGCACCTGGAGCAATTCTGCCCCTCCTTCTACACTGACCTTGGTGCCTGCAAGGCCATTCCTCACTGCTCTCACTCTCCCAGCTGCTGTGTGGCGCAGCATTTTTTTCCCTGTCTTAAATATGCTCTCACAGAGGTGCAAAACAATATCGCTTATTGGCTCAGCTCTGGAAAACAATGGGGCCCTTCCCAAACATGGGGCAGCTTCTAGATCCTTCTCACAGAAACCACCCCTATGGCCCCCTGCTACCAAAACCTTGCCACGTAAACCCACTACATGGTCCTCCTCTGGAAGTGCTCCAACAGGTTTATATCCTTCTTATGTTGCAGGTCCCTGGTCTGGATGCAGCTGGATGCAGGTAGCGGGGGGCACTACCACAACCAGGAGGGGGATCTCATGAATACTGAGTAGAGGTGGATAATCATTTCCTTTGACCTACTATCTACACTTATTTTGATGCACAGAATATGGTTGACTTTTTAGGCTGCAAGAACATACTTCTGGCTCATCAAAAATTTCATTTTGAGCTTTTTGTCTATCAGGACCCCTAAGTCCTTCTCAACAGAGATGTTCTCTATCCACTAGTCATCCAGCCTTGTAGATGTGGACATTATTGTGTGCTTGAAAAAAAAAAAAAGTAATAATGCAAGGGTTCTGCAAATCATTAGAAGAATGAACTGATCCTATACGTATTAGAACTTATGAAGTCCAATGGACAGGTAAGCACCACCACACCATTCTCTCACCCTTCTTCCTCAGTATAACAGAGGGAGAAAAACGATAACAAATAAAAAGATAACAGCTTAGATAACAGGGAGATCATTCACCAATTAACATCATAAGTAAAACAGACTCATCACAATGGAGATTATTCCAATTTAATGTCTATTGCTAACAGACCAGAGCAGTAAGAACTAAAAGCAAACTAGAAACATCTTCTCCCCATTCCACCCATTTCTACCTTCTCTCCCCACCCCTTATCTCCTCCCCCCTTCATCCCCCCACAAGCAGCACAGACACATAAAGAATGGGGTTGTGGTCAGTCCATAATGTTTTGTCTCTGCTGCTCCTTCCTTCTCACTTTTACTCTGCTCTAACATGGAGTCCCTCCCACAGGATGCCATCCTTCCCAAATTGATCCTATGTGGGCTTCCCACAGACAGCAGTTCTTCAAGAACTGCTCCAATACAGGTCCGTACTACAGAGGCAATCCTTCAGGACTGGATTTCTCCTGCGTAGGTCCACCGTGGGCATCAGCTCCCACCAGACCTAATGATCTACTGTGGTCTTCTCTACACAGGCTGCATCTCTGACCTTGTGTCTGTTGTTGTGTAGGCTCTAGATTCCTTCAGCCCACATCCACCTGTTCTTCATGGGCTGCAGAGGACGTATTTGCTTTGGCATGGTGTACTAGGCTGCAAGAGGACAGACAGACAGCTCTACCATGGTCCTCTCCTTGGGACACAGGTTAATGTGGCCCAAGGAGAGGAAGGTGTTCCAGGCATCAAGGCCTGGAACACCTTCTTCCCCTCCTTCTTCACTGACCTTGGTGTCTGAAGAGTTGTTTCTCTCACATTTTCTCTCTCTTCTCATAGTTGCTGTGGTGAAGCATATTTATCTTTTTCTTAAATTTGATCTCACAGTCACACAACCAGTGTCACTCGCTGGCTCAGCTCTGGCCAGCAGCAGTTCATTTTCAGGCCTGGCAGGAACTGGCTCTTACCTAAGTTGGGACAGCTTCGGGAGCCAGAGAGGCCACTCCTGCTACCAAAACCTTATCATATAAACCCAATTCAGCCACTAAGTCAGTCAGGAAGAATCTAAATGCATCCATTATGAATGAGCATTTTTGCAGAAAACTTGTTGACTTAATGAAATCTTTATTCATCAATACTTTAAAGTGACTATGTGATAAACTGATTGGTCCAAATAAATAGGTACTCTCCTGATTTTGTTGAATAAATCAACTCTGAAGATTACTATGCCATGCTAAGTATTATACACGTGTAGAACTCACTGACTTTTCTGGTAGTTCATATGATGAATTGATTTAATGCATCATGATGATTTTACCCTTCCACCAAGCTGAACTCCAACACAACTGTCAAGGCTTCCAATTTGCCATTGGTACTTTCTCGAGCTGGTAAAAGACAAAAAAAAAAAAAAAAAAGACAAAAAACAAAACAAAACAAAACAAAACAAAACATGGCACATTACCACCTTAGACACAGAGTCTCCCACTGCCCACTGTCTGGAACAGAACCTCTAGACATCTTTAAGATTCCCTGCCTTGGTGACAGCTCATGTCTATGTCAACTGCACTCCTGACACTCTCTACTCATCTGCATGTTACAAACTGCTGCTGGCCTTTTTTAAACAGGAAATCCTTTCAGGAAACAGCTAGCAGAAACTGCTGTCTCCAGAAGACCATAGGAATTTCCAGAAGCACCAGAAATCCAGATTTAAGAAAAACATAAACCAGAATTAAAATAAACCAGGAAAATAAAATATAAACAACACCCAAGAAATAATTAAGGAAAAAGATTCTGTAATCTTTTTCTCATCCTCGTCAAGCCATTTATGACTAATTTCAAACTGATTATGTATGTATATCTGTACAACAGCAATTTTGTTTCTTGACTTCTGGTGGAGATAGAAAGAGAAAGCTGTGGGAATTGGAAGAGAAATGGATTTCTGTTGTCCTTTGCCAGGAATGCTGGCAGTAACAGGAGACCATGAAACTTTTACTTCAGTTCCTTTTACTCTTTGCAATTTACTGTGGAGGATAGTTTCAAAATAACAAGTTATTAGAACTTATTCAAAAAAGGATTACTAATAACAGTGGGAAAAAAAAAAATAATAAAGTCATCAGAATTTAGCTGCTTAAACCTTTAGCTCTTCTATGTCAGAAGAGAGAAAAGCAAAGCAAGATCAAAGTCCTGGTCAGATATATTATAGTAACAAGAGTCAGCAGAGAAAGCAGGTTAATAGTCCATTAAAATATTCACATTAGAACAGTTAGTTTCTTTAGACTCCTAACATGTGATCCACACTATATAAAGTCTTGGGTGATCAAAAGTTTAAACTTCCATGCATAGGTTATTATTAATAAAATAAATACACATGATTTTGGAAATTCACAATCTCTCAAATTAGTACAAGTGTTTTAGTAGTTTTAAAATCATTTTATACTGAAGGACCCTAGAATTCTGATTACTTTCAAACACTTATAAAAATTTCTGAAGTACTCCAATAATTTTAAACATTGATAAAAACAACTGGATATATTGAGCTCCAACATTTCTAGAGTAAGATGCATTTTTAACTTTGAAGACTATATCCTGATCTCTCCAAGCACAGAACTCAGAAGCAGAGGAGAAAAACAGAAATATGAAAATGCACTCTGGATTGATTGTCAGTTAGTAAGAAAAATATATAAACTTGTGAAGTTTGCACTCATATCCATCAGGAAGATGATTTTCAGTTAGCATTGTTCACTTGGAATTATGAATAGTTTTTAAAATAGTATAAAATGCTATCACAACACAAAAAGTAAATGCTTGTGATGATGACTAATATTCAGAAAAGAAGAGAAATAAACAAAACAAAACAAAACAAAACAAAACAGTCATATATGTTCATTTAGAAGATGTTTTAGTCAAATAATTCACTTATAAAAACAATGAGCAACAACCTCCATGGAACAGCCCCATTGATGTAGCATAGCTCTCTGATCAAAGACCTATAAACCAAGCTTAACTCAGAAATCCAGAATTTGTGAGCAATAGATTTGACATTGCCATAAAGGGCTCAAAAATAATACAAGTACTGAGCCAGACAAGCAGAAAAAGTCTCTTTCATGTCTCCTCCACATGTAGGTTGCCATTACCATGAAAAAGGATAACCCTCACTGTTCCAGTCATGTCTTGCAAACTGCTATGAGAGATGAAGTCATTAATGCTGTTCATTACCTCCTCTTTAATTACTTGGCAGACAGAAGATGAATAGGAAATAAGGAGAATAACAAGAAAGGTTGCTGTTTGGAGCACTCATGTAACTGAATATTAGAAGAAAGTTTATGGAGTCCCTCTCATGTTAGGTCATGTAATACTCCTTACAATCTGGCCTTTAAAATTAGTTTTTAAATATGTAACCAGAGTTCTATTCCCTGTTGCTCTCACTGATATGCACTGAATGGAAAAATATACGCACATAGTAAATAAGCTGGCGATTTTAACACACTTAAAAATCTTTTTTTATTATTATTTTTTTCTATTTCTCATGTTATAATGATTTTGAAAGCTATCCTGTATACATCAGCTGGAAAAAGGCACTACTCAGATTCAGAATTATCTACTTGAAAAATGATTTCAGATATGGTTCCTTTTACACAGATTCCCATCAGCTTAAATGAAGCAAATTTAATTTCATTACTACAGATGCAAAAGCAGGCAGATACAGTAGGGAAACAACCAGGATTGCTCGTCCATTGTCTACTTCTACTGTAACAACATAACATACTTTAAAACCAGTAAGACTCTTTCAGAGCATGCTTCTAAAGCTAAGTAATTAATAATAAAGAGATTTTTTAACTTGTTCATCACCTATGAAACCTCTATTGGTACTCCTCAAGGCGATTATCTCTGGAGTAGGCACAATCTGCTGCTGAGCAAGGGATCCCTGCACACAGGGCAGTGTTCACGAGTTGAGGAAATCCCAGAGGAGCACAAGGACCTGTCAGCAGGCAGTGGCTCTCACAAGAGTGGTTCAGCAGGCATGGGTAGGGTCACCAGTAATGGCAGCCACTCTCTCACACCTAAAAATAGCAGCCCTAGGAAGCATTAGGAACCAGCATGGGCAAATAGTGTGTCATCATGGTATGGCATGGTGTTGTGCTTTGTGTAGAGGGCACCTACTTTGAAGGAGGACCATTCCACTGTGCGAGTGGGAGCCATGAAGTACATCCCACCAAGGTTATGAGCTCTGGTGCAGGGGCTTTCTGCAGGGGATCGCGGTGTACAGGGGTGTTTCCCAAAAAGTAGCCTTAGGGAGCACTAGTGACTAGAGTGGACTAACAGGCCACAGCACATCAGCCAGGGAGCGGCATGGCAGTTAGCATGGGAGGGTGCACCAAGAGGAAGCTGTCACTATGCCAGTTCAAATGGCAGTATAACCTGCTGGCAAGGAGTTCCAGTCATGGCAGGCACACGGCAGAAAGTTGTGTCCTTGAAGTCCCCTGTGGCCTCTCCAGCCATAGGAAATAATACAGCTACTGAGACAAAGCTCCCAAGGGAACAAGCAGCTGTCAGGGGTGTGCCCAAGTCAGTATCTGGTGACAGCAGTAGAACCTTTCTCAGAGAAGGGAAAGGATTTTTGCACAGGACTTAGCATGGCTGAACATAGGGCTTTAAACTAAATTTAAAGCAGGAATGGGATAAAACCAGGCCCTCTTGTGATAAACTATGGGACTGCATACCAAAATTTGAGGGATGTGTGCTAGTGAGATCTCACTGGCAATGACGCAGTTGAGAGCCTCTGGGTAAGGACTAAGGGACAAGCAAAGTGGATTATACCAAGGAATTATTCTTTAAGGAGCTAAGATCCTCAAGATCAGCTGCACTTGTCCTTTCAGGAGACTGCAGCTTGCCAGATGTATCCTGCGGATACCACACAGCTGATACAAACATGTCCAAGAGTTTCCTAAAACACCTTGATGATAAGGTTCTAAGGGAGCTGATTAGGAAAGGTACCCTCCAAGATGGGTTGCTTGCAAACAACGAACATCTTGTGGGTGAAGTGGTGATAGGTGTCTGTCTTGGCCATTGTGACCATGAATCAGTTGAGTTTAAAATCTTTGGTGATAGGAAGAAAACTGCTGCCAAAAGTTCAACCCTAAATTGGGTAGAGCAAACTTCAGAATGCTCAGGGGCCTAATCAGGCCCCCTGGGAAACTGCTTTTGAAGACCTTGGCATCTATCAGTGCTGATTAATTTTCAAGAACCATTTCTAATAAGCGCATGAACAAGCAATTCCAAAATATTGGAAGTCAAGCATGTGGGGCAGAAAGTTGGCTTGGATGAAGAGGGATCTTCAAGAGCTTTGGAGGAAAAGAAGGTATGACCACTGGAAGTGAGGTCATGAATATACTAGTCTGTCATTTATGCTAAGATACTTCAAAAGGTGCCATTGCTGTTTCCTCAAGACATTTTTTTACACAACAGCTTAGTAGAGACTTTTTTCTTTAGTGGGATATAAAGCAGCTAGAGTGACTTATAGGGTTAGGAAATCAACTTGCCTGGTCTTTGAAAAGTGCAGATTGTCATATTGATTATTCGTATACCTGTCTGATTCTGGAAAATAAATAAATAAGTAAATAAAAATCTTATCTGAAATTAACAACAGACTAAAGGAAAAAAAAAAAAAAACTCTTTAGTTTATTGATGAGAAGGTAGAGAGTTTAATTATTTTCATCTATAAATACCCACCTCCTAACAGCAAATGATCTGACAGGCATAGGCTTAGTAAGATCTAGCAGGAGAAAACTGAGAATATAATATAAAGAGGAAGGTGAGGAGATGCAGTTTCTGAGAGATAAGGTAGGTTCTTCTTCAACAGAAGTCTCTAAATGAAATCGGGTGATTTATCTCAAGGACATAGTGTGGCTTATAAAGACATTGCAGACTTGACATAAGCACCATTGAATGAATTTGTATTGTTTGTTTTTTTCAGGAGGTCAGGAAAGATGATCACAATGGCCTCCTCTGACCTTAAAGCATCAATCTTGTTATCAAAAATCGATTACAGTAAACTATCCCTGAATTTATGAGATAAGAAAGAAAAATATGTTTAGAGATGTTACTGTGCAACACAAGAATTTTCCGTGGAAACCAAGGAATTGTGTAATTTTGCTTTTTGTATGTCTTAGCTAACTGTTTCAGATACTTAATGGGTTTCTCTCTACTGTATTCTGGTAATTTTTGTCTGTCTTGCCATAAGTCTTGTGGGTTTTCATTTTTTATCCATTCCATAAATCTTCAGCAGGATGTCTGTTCAGAAGTAATCTTTTCAATCAAACTCCCATTGCTGAGAACACAAATCAGGGAAAGATTATCAGTATGTGAATTATCCAGCACATGTCCTGGTTTCTATACTCTTTCCCTAAAGCTAGGAGTTCTCACCACAGATCAGAAATAAGACAAAGCTTAAAGAGACCTTGGTTCCTTCATCTTTTACAGCTTCTCTTGTACCATTGAGCAGGGAAGAGTACCTGTGGTATAACCTTTAATAGCCTTTGCCCCTCCTCTTACTTTTGCCCTTACAATTTCTGAAAAGGCAACAAAGATTTTTCAGAAGATGTGGGTTTTATTTATCCATACATACAAGAATAGAGGTGATATGTAGGGAAGATGAAAGTCTAGAAGAAGCAAAGACATAGAGAGGCAAAAGATAATGGGATCAAATAAAAATGAATGAAACAGAATTTTTCAGGGACAACAAACAAACAAAAACCTGAGAGAGGAAAATACCACTGCTCCTCTATGTTTGTTTCACTGAAGAGTGAGATTGTGACCAACACAATTGTGACCAACGTGAGAAAAGTATCAGTAATTTTTTCAGGCAGGATCTTCTGTGAAGCTATTTTATTTGTGATTGCAATGGTGGGTGTCCTGCAAGCAGAAGCACACAGGAAAAGTATATCATAACCTTATATTCTCTATTTCCCAATGCTTGATTCCTCCTCTGTTTCCTTATTGGCTGAGTACTACAGGTTCACAAAATACTTGATGCTTATTACTATACCATATATGTACAATTTCATTTGTCCAACCATTAATTTTTCCTTTTCCTTTTTTTTTTTTTTTTTTTTTTTTTTTTCCTTTCTTTCATGATTTTTGTTTTTACTGATTTTGCACTGCTCATCTTGTTTTTCTTAGCTGTCCTCCTTATTTGGGGACAATAGGGCCTTCTCCTTATCTGCTTGACATATTCCCCACTGCTATGCTACTGTCATGCCCACACAATCACTTGTGAATCTGCAAGGTTAGTGGAATTTTCCACTGCAAAAACACTTTCTACTGCAAAAACACAACTTTGTTTCTCACACCAAGGCAGACATACAATGTTTAACTGACATCTTCATTTATTCATTTACTGGTGACTAATAATACTGTGTGTTTAATATTTTTAACCCATTTTTAAAAGTCAAAGGGACTTTGGTAAGATCTGTTAATTTCAGGCAGTGCCTTGTTAAGAAAAAAAAGTATGAGATACACTTGTGAGACTTAAAAAAATATATAATAATAATAATAATAATAATAATAATAATGTATACCTACAATTTATTTTGATGTTTCTGAAAAGTATTAGACTTGTAATGGAACTAGTTTTCTTTGATCATGCAATGAACACTTCCTAAGACAGATCTACCAGTGCAGGTGAAGACCCTGTTGTACTCCCTAGATCAGGGGAGACATAGGCACCTAAGCCATAGCCACTGCCACTAACCACGGCAACTTTAAAACAGTGTTCAAGATTGTATTGCAAAATCTACTAAAGTATTTCTCTTAGGAAGGATGTTGAAAAAATAGTCCATAGAAACAAAGATTCAAAACTAAGCTGAAACCAATGCACAAATGTAAAGCTTATGGAGGGCTGACAGGGGATGAATATAAGAAAACTTAATTTTTTAGTTTGCAAACATTTTGTGGTCCTGTAGTTTTGTTAAGAAAACAATACCAAAGGAATTTAATTGACAAAATCATATCCCTTGTTCATCTGCATTATTGAATCTAAATCGAATAATGGGGTACTCTAAATAAGTGATATACAGCAATATCATATTTCTGTTTGGATTGGCTTTAAAATCAAGCAACCCATTTCCATCAGGTTGCAGAAATGACAGTGTGACATAATAGTATTCATATCACTTCAGTACCCGTATACACTATTGTATATAACAGCCTTCCACATGCTGCCAAGGCTAGTAAAAAAAGTAACACTTATGAAATGTTTTGACCCAGACATCTTACAGATATGACAAATTCTATCCTTTGCCTTGGCTTGTATTACATACAGTTTCACATTATTTACTTGACTAAAACCTACGGGTCATTGCTGTCTCCATCTTTTAAAATGGCAACTTGTCACAATGCAGTCACAATTCTATCCTCCCTGCTTGCTCCTTCTCATGTCTCTTCCAAAATCCTAGACTAGTTTAGGTTTACTTCAGTGTAGACCCCACCAGAATATTAATAGAGGGGGAAAACAACAACATTGCTTAATAGATGCATATTAGACAGAAAAAAAAAATGTACACTAAAACTGAAGATTTTGGTGTCAGACTCAAGCAAATATACAAGCAAAGAAACTGGCTGCTTCTGCTTCTGGCATCATTGCCTCTGCACTGCAGGTATTCTTTTTATATCTCATTTGTCAGCATACTGACAGACCATAATTTTAAGTGTTGATGAAAAAATAAAATATTGTCAAGAGCATATAAGAGCATATAAGTTTCTTTTAATTACATGCAACTCAGTGTACTACATAGTGCTTTAATTTCTGTGTATGAAGAACAAATTCTCTTTCCTTTTTAAGTTAAAGAAAAAAAGTATTTTGTTATCAAAAGGCCTATATGATTTGGTCCAACTGGATGAAAAGAATAATAGTTTGTACACGGTCTTGTATCAATTGCAGATATACTCCAGTCAAATATATCTAATTGCTTACATTAAATTTGGAAAATATTCAGGGATATTATTTTATCCATATTTCTTTAATTAGATAAATATTTGAGACTGAACCTTTAATTTTTGTGATTCCGACTTTCATATTTAAATTAACATATATTCATAGAATTATAGAATCATAGAACAGTTTGCTTTGGAATGGACCTTAAAACCACCTAGTTCTAACCCCTCTGCCACCTCCCACCAGACCAGGTTGCTCAAAGCCCCATACAATCTGGCCTTGAACACTTCCAGGGATGGAGCATCCACAGCTTCTCTGGGAAACATGCTCCAGTGCCTTACCACCCTCAGAGTAGAGAATTTATTGTATTTCATAAATATTTTTGGTTACCATTGATTATGTGCAAATATAAGCACATATATAATTGTCATAAGTATACACGCTTATCTATATAAGTGAGAATAAGAGTAGGAATGCTGAGTAAGAATACTGTTTCCCACCTGTTACTCCTGAAGAAACTGGCTGCTCAAGGCTTGGACAGGTGTACTCTGTTGGATTAAAAACTGGTTGAATGGCTGGGCCCAAAGAGTTGTGGTGAATGGAGTTAAATCCAGCTGGAAGCTAGTCACTAGTGGTGTCCTCCAATGCTCAGTCCTGTGGCCAGTTCTCGTCTATAGCTTTATCAATCATTTGGACAAAAGGATCAAGTGCACCCTCAGTTCATTCACAGATGACATCAAGTTAGGCACAAGTGTTGATCTGCTTGAGTGTAAGGGGGCTGTGCAGAGGGATCTGGATAGGCTGAAGCAATGGGCTGAGTCCAAGTGTATGAAGTTCAACAAGGGTAAGTAGCAGGTCCTGTGCTTTGGGCACATCAGCTCCATGCAATGCTACAGTCTGGGGGAAGAGTGGCTGGAAAGCTGCCTGATGGAAAGGGACCTGGGAGTGTTAGCAAATGTCTGTTTGAATATGAACCACCAGAGTGTTTAGGCTGCCAAGAATGCCAAGAGCATCCTGGCTTGTACCAGAAATAGAGTGGTCAGCAGGACTGTCATCCTGTACTTGGCTCTGGTGAGGCCATACATTGAATACTGTGTCCAGTTTTGGGCCCCTCAGTATAAGGACACCAATGTGCTAGAACTTGCCCAAAGAAGGACAATGAAGCCGGTGAAGGGTCTAGAGAACAAGTGTTATGGAGATTGGCTGAGGAAAATGGGGTTGTTTAGCTTGAACAAAACAAGTTTCTGGGAATACCTTGCTGTATTATATAATTGCCTTATAGGAGGTTGTAGCATGGTGAGGATGAGGCTCTTCTCCCAAGCACCAAGTGACAAGACATGGGGAAATGTCCTCAAGTTGCACCAAGGGAGATTTAGGTAGGACATTATGAGAAATTTCTGTACTGAAAGAATTGTGTGGCATTGGAATATGCTGCTCAGGGAAGTAGTTGAGTCAGCATCTCTGGAGGTCAGCAAGAAGTAGATGTTGAACTTAATAGCATAGTTTAGTGGTGGACTTTTCAGTGCTAGGCTAAAGGTTGGACTAGATGATCTTAGAGGTCTTTTCCAACCTGAATGATTCTATTATTCTATATGATATGTATTTCATATTGTCGTGGTTCCGCTCGAGTGGGCAGCCGAGCTCCACCACAGCCGCTCTCTCACTCCCCCTCCTCAAAGAGGAATGGGGAGAAAATATGTGAAAAGGGCTCAAGGATTGAGATAAGGACGAGAAAATCACGCAATAATTATTGTAACGGGCAAAACAGACTCGGCATAAGGAGATAGTAAGATTTATTGCCTATTACTAACAAGCGAGAGAAGTGAGAAAACAAAGGAAAAAAAAAAACAAAAGCACCTTCCCCCCATCCACCTTATTCCACCTCCTCCCCCCGAGCGGCGCAGGGGAATGGGGGAATGGAGGTTATGGTCAGTCTACAGCACTTCTTCTCTGCTGCTCCTTCTCGGTCACTCTTGTCCCCTGTGCTGTGGGGTCCCACCCACGGGATTCAGTCCTTGATGAACTGATCCGGCATGGGCTTCCCACAGGCAGCAGCTCTTTCAGAACTGCTCCAGATATGGGTCCGTACCACGAGGTCCATCCCTCAGGAGAAAACTGCTCCAACCTGGCTCCCCTACGGGCAGCAGCTCCTGCCAGGTCACCTGCTCCTGCGTGGGCTCCTCTCCACGGGCTACAGGTCCGGCCCAGAATCTGCTCCGACAGGGGTCTTCCACAGGCGGCAGCCTCCGTCGGTGCAGGGCCACCTGCTCCACCGTGGTCTCCTCCACGGGCTGCAGCATGGAACCCTGCTCCACCGTGGTACTCCATGGGCTGCAGGGGGACATCCTGCTTCACCGTGGTCCTCACCACAGGCCTCAGGGGACTTCTGCTCCGGCGTCTGGAGCACCTCTCCCCCTCCCTTTACACTGACCTTGGCAACTGCAAGGCTGTTTTCTCACTCCCTTGACTCTCCCGGCTGCTGTCTGGCGCAGTGTTTTTTCCCTGTCTTAAATATACTCTCACAGAGGTGCAAAACAACATCGCTTATTGGCTCAGCTCTGGAAAACAATGGGGCCCTTCCCAAACATGGGGCAGCTTCTAGATCTTTCTCACAGAAACCACCCCTATGGCTCCCTGCTACCAAAACCTTGCCACGTAAACCCACTACACATATATATTTCAATGATTTTACACATTTTGGAGAGCTTTTATAAGATTTTTGTGTTTAGATTTCTGACCTCTGAAGGGTAATATTATTAGCAAGCATGCACTACTGAATTCACAATCTTGTTCCACCTTTCAATGAAAGATGTCTCCACGACTCCCTCTTAAATTTCTTAAATAGTTACTGTTGATGGTAATATATTGAGCGTCCATCTAGAAAATACTAAATTGACACTCATTTGCATGTCAAAAGGTGAAAAAGAGCTCCATGTTGACTTATTTTAGTAAAAAAAGTGAAAAGTGATGTATATGAATGGAGTCTATAACAGGTACAGACATTTGTTTTCTGAACTGGTTACCAGAGGAATTCATAAATGTTAGTACCACAGAAGTCAATGAAGGATTCATTTCACTGTTTAGCTGTGATTGCTTTCTATTACAGTATGGATATAAAATTTGCTAGCTTTCTGTTATGCAGATAGCTGGGACAATATAGCTAAAACTCACAGCAGAAGACATCTACTAAATCCAAAATCTGATTAGTAAAGAATAAATTAATAATAGATATTGCTATGGAAGCACTGCAAAGTCAGGCTGGCAACCAGATATCATTATACATTATGCGAGGCTTGTTATGAAAACTGTAGATTTTTTTTTTTTAATTTATTAATTTTTACAGAAAATACAGTTAATGAATGTAGATGAAGGTGAGTATAAACTAACATTTTAGCGTATGTCAAGGCTGCTTTTTAAATGGATCTACCAGTTGTCATTAGTTACTCTGATTTGGTCAAGTCACCGTTTTTTGATGAATGTATTAGATTGTACCTAGTCAAAAGCAAAAATAAATAAATAAATAAATAAATAAGTGAATATATACACATATAAGTCTGTCTGATAGCTGCATGTAGCTGCACAAGGCATGAACCTGGAATTCTATCAGACGTGTGGAGGTTTATGCAAATACTTAACAGCATCTTTGATTGTAAGTGTGCAAGCAGCTTCTCTAACTTCAGTGCAAACCGTAAGTCTGAGTTTCCAAGACTCAGTTTTCATGGAATAGTGAGGATGAAGTACAGAACGAAACTGATCTATGATGCACAATATTCATAGAAAATTGAATTCCCAGTGCAGTTTATGATGCACAGAGTCTGGATATTTGAACAGTTTATGGAAAATGTTTACTTGAGCAAAGAAGTTTTAGTGAGCCACTGCCCACATTGTATAACCGTTTGACAGTTGACAGCATAATGTCTATCAGGACTGGTTATTTCACTTTAGAAATGTCTCAGCATCGGTATTTCCTGAATGCCTCTTGTACTTGAACAAGAAACAATCTGGATTTTTCTATTTCTGGTAGCTTGAAAACCACTTATCCCACTAACAGCAGGGCCATAAGGTCATTATAGGAAAGGCCTACCTTTCCTCAACCACAGAGATTTCAGAGATATTGAAAGTAAGTTCAATAACTAGAAGCAACTAAAGTTTTTATAAAATATTTTTCCCATAAAAATGAAGCTTCAAATAAACTATTATTTTCATAAAACAATATCCTTGGTTTTAGAATTTCTGGGGTGCATTGAATCATTATATCCTGATAACTATCTCTTTTGTAGTTATTTCAGCCATATCAAGTTAAGCTTAAGTACCACCTGGCTCATTTTCTACAGAAGCCAAAAGTGATCACATTGGAGAAGAATATGACTACAAAAATATGGGAAGTGTGTAATGTTAGTAGAAGAAAGTTATTAGATATCATCTCCATTTTAAATTTTACATGTCCAATTTCTTGTAGCATTTCCCTCTGATTTTTGTAGTACTTCCCACCCCCCCAAAACTTGTATCATTCTTCATTTCTTATAACATCTAAAATTGGGCATAATGTTCAGCAGAATCCCATTTAGTACCAAGAATTATCTACTGCATATTACACATAAGACTTTATTTCAGAGAGCCTAGAATACTATTTGTTTTTGTAACATTGTTATATGCTTAACCAGATTTAGTTAGTGACTCATAGTAACCCTGAGATTATTCCTACCTATATCAGTATTCTTCAACACATTTTGATTCTGTTTATGCTAAAATATTCCAAATTATCCCCACTAAATTTTATTTTAACAATTTAAAACCATCAGAAACATTTAGTATGATTCTGAGATTTTCTTCCCAATTCCTTGAATTACTAACAATTTCACCTTGCAATTTAATATGCTTTCCAAGCATTGTAAACTTGTTAACTGCTATACCTTCTAAGTCTATGATGTAAGTAGGTGGAAACAAGTCTAGCATGAGGAGTACCCAGTGGTACTTAATATTCATGTTATACAGCTAATTTGTGTTCTTTTGAAAGAGAGAATAACTTTTGTTAGGCAAGACACGTTCATGAAAACAACAACATGCAAGGATCATATTATGCCTCTGTTAGGCATATAGAAATACATTTTAAATATTGTTTCCAAGAGCCTAAGCAGAGGCTGGAGTTACATGGACAAATCTACAACACCATGTAAACTTTTTTTTTTTTTTTTTTTTCTCCTTTTTAAAAGAAGCTACTGTTTCCCTTTCTTCAATCATATAAAATCTCTTATTCTCTGTAACTCTGGAAAATATAGTCACTAATGATCAAAACTACTACTAGCCAGGTCCTATAATATTTACAAATATTGTTTCCTCAAGATTTACCACAGCAGAACTAATATCCCATGACCTTATTTTTGTAACTGTGATCTAAAGTTTTTTTTCCTTGTTAAAATTAACTTTATGTTACCCTTGGTCATAATTGGTCTTTTATGAAGAGCTATGAAAGCAGTGAATACAACTGCCTTTCTCAAAATCTGCAATTACTTCCTACCCATTAAATAGTCAACCTTATTGTTTGTTACTTTTCTGATTACTAATAATTGCATTGTGTGAACCACAGTTAGTAAGTGCACATCACAAAGCTGTAGGAAGTTTTATTACTCTAACAAGCAAGAGAAAAGTCAGGGAAAACCTTTCTCCAACTAAAATAAATTAGTTCAATGCCATTAATGACTACTGAAAACTACAATTAATTGTGTTGTAGTTTTGTCCATGTTGAAGTAAAAAGCATGTAAACGAAAATAAAACTATTTATTTTGGATGTACAAAATCAGATAAAGTATATACCATAAAGTATATTGAAATGGTTTTGAAGGTACTTATTTAATATTTATGCCTGAAGATGTTAGACAGGATTAGCTAGGCTACAGAATAAAAACTAAAGCTTTCCATGTTGAAGATTCCTTCTAAGTAGAGTCTGAAATGAATGAATGAAATTTAATTCTTTCTAAAAGTCGTAACTTTATCCTCTGCTACGGATTCCTGACAGAGTCAGATGAAGATAATGGAAAGCAAAATTATTCACTTAGTTTCTTCCAGATAGGATTACTTGTTTTGAACAAGTTTTACTATTGCTATACTGATTTTATACCAATTTAATATAAATTTATGTGACCTTATTCCTCATTCCAGATAGCCTAAAGCTGATTAAAGTTAGGATCGATGTACATGTATTGTGAAATTAATTAAAGAAAACAACAGTATAGTTACTATAGGTAATTCACTTCCATTCACTTTATCTGGTCATACAGTTTCCACTGTTTAAAGCAGTGTTTGCTTTCTCCCTTCAGTTGATACTGAGAGGTATATGCTCAGTCTTGACTCATTAAAGTATTCATCCATACAAGGGTGGACTGAATCCTACCAAAGTATCATAATACACATATCCAGGTAAAATAAATTTATATTACATAAACATCCTAAAACTTCCACCTCTCTGTGCTCCTAATTACAGATTGAATATTCTTGTTTTCCAGATATTTTACAGATATTTTATACACGTACTTAGATGCATCTATATATTTTTATTTTATATAAGCAAAGTTAAAAATAGGCAAAATGTATCATTATATCTTATGCTAACTAATATTTATATACAATAGGGTGAGAAGTAGAATGCAACTGTAAGCTGAAATGACGCAGGAAATAAATGTCATGGTTGTACCAAATATTCAAAAAACAACTTGTGGTTGTAATGGGCAGACAAATCTGTCCCTTACAGTATCATTGTCTCTCTCTCTCTTTTTTATTTTATTTTATTTTTTATTATTATTATTTTATTTTATTTTTCTTGCTTGTTTGTTTGTGTTACAGTTCAATATTCCTGAAGCTTTGCAGCTGCATTTCTAAAGTCATTTATAATTATCATCCTGTATGTGTCTTTGCCTCTCAGATGTAGTTTCAAGAAAAGAAAGAGAAAAAAGCAAGGGAGGAAGAGAGGGATAAAAGTAGGGAGAAAGGGAGGGAGGAAGGGAGAGAGGGAGGGAGAGACCCCCCACATTCTTTTCCACTTTTGTTTCCCTATTATTGTCTGACTGACCTGGTTCCAATATTAATGGGATCTCTGTGCATTCTCCCTTCCCCTTCATAATGTTAAACTCTGTAAAGCTTCTTTAACTTAACGTATTTTAATTTAATGCATAATGATAGTATTAGTTTACCTGCCATGTTCTGGTAGTTTAAGGTACACATCGTGGTACACTTATTTCAGTGGTACTGCTGAGTTTAGTCTCTAACCTTGTGAACAACACTGATAAAATTTTTGCATTGAAAGACTGGTTTGCTGTGAGATCATTATTTAACCCAGTTCCCTGAAAAATAGTCAATACAATTATTTGGAGCTTAATTAAAATGTAGGTCCTGATATTGTTCTCCTTTCTAATTCCTTTCTTCATCTTTTTCATGCTTTCCACATTCATTCTACTATGTGACAGTGATATATGACCACCCTGCTGATGAGCTAATGCTCTATACAAAACGAGGCACATAGCAGGTAATTTCTTCAGGCAGTGAACACCTGACCTACATTTTTAAGGAACTGTACAGGTTGACTTTTTATCCTCTTATTGTCTGAATATTTGGATAGTAATGAAACAGCTATAATACGAAATCCAGGTTTATAAACCTAACCAATGTTTTTCGTAGTTTAGTGGTCTTTCAGCTTTAAATAATCTTGGTGGCTGGTAGTTTACTCTTTATGAGATTATAAATACATTATTTATGCATTTCATTTTCTACAGGTAGGAGTAACTGACTTGTAATTTTCTTGCTAAATATTTTAACAATGTGGCTAGAGAACTGTGAAATTGGATTGTTATTTCCTGTCTAGAAATATTTAAAGAAATTTAATCTTTTGTTTGCTATAAAATTCCTTCTAACCAGCAATATTTTCAGAGCCATCAATGACAGTATTTGCAAATAGTAAATGGTTACCTAAGAAGTAAAAATTATAATTCGAGAGGAGTCAGTAAGTGATCTGCAAGGGAAAATTAGTCATTCTAAAGACCCCAGAATACCGATGAAATAGAACTAAATTGTACTAAACTGTACTAAAAGTATTCATAGCCAGCGAAGTATGCATGTCTGTATTAACTTTATGAAGTTCAACAAGGGCAAGTGCCGGGTCCTGCACCTGGGGCGCAACAACCTACAGCCTGGAAGATGAGTAGTTGGAAAGCTGCCTGGTGGGGAAGGACATGGGAGTATTGGTTGATAGTTTGCTGAATATGAGCCAGCAGTGTGCTTAGGTGGTCAAGAAGGCCAACAGCATCCTGGCTTGTATGAGAAGCAGTGTGGCCAGCAGGTCTAGGGAAGTGATTGTCCCCCTTGTACTCGGCTCTGGTGAGGCTGCACCTCTAGTACTGTGTTCAGTTTTGGGCCCCTCACTACAAGAAGGACATGGAGGTGCTCAAGCGAGTCCAGTGAAGGGCAACAAAGCTGGTGAGGGGCCTGGAGAACAAGTCTTATGAGGAGTGGCTGAGGGAGCTGGGTTTGTTCAACCTGGAGAAAAGGAGGCTCAGGGGCGACCTTATTGCTCTTTATAAGTACATTAGAGGAGGCTTTAGAGAGGTGGACGTTGGTCTATTCTCCCACGTGCCTGGTGACAGGACGAGGGGGAACAGGCTAAAGTTGTGCCAGGGGTGTTTTAGGTTGGATATTAGGATATTAGGTTGGATATTAGAACTTCTTTGCTGAGAGGGTTATTAGGCATTGGAATGGGCTGCCCAGGGAAGTGGTGGAGTCACCATCTGTGGAGGTATTTAAAAGATGTTTAGATGTTGAACTTAGTGAAGTGGTTTAGTGGAGGACTTGTTAGTGTTAGGTCAGAGGTTGGACTTGATGATCTTGAGGTCTCTTCCAACCTAGACAGTTCTGGGATTCTGTGATTTTGTGATTTTTAAGTGAAAAAAAAAAAAAAAAAAAAAAAAAAAAAAGTTCAGAAACCTCTAATTTATTTTTCTTTGTTCACTTCTCTTACAAAAATTCTGTCATGATTTTACTTCTCAGATTGTAGTGGTCTTAAATGAAAGACCATCAGGGAGCTAGTGCTCATAACAAGTCAACCTGAGCACATGCACATACTTTGCTATGCCATACTGCTTTATATAATTTGACCTTGAGGACTGTTCTGTGCCATACACATTTTTTGATGTAGGATGAGCAAACCTCACCATGTATTCTGTATCTTGACTGGAGGTCTATCCAGTGCTGTACCATCCTAGGGCTCCTCACATCAGAAACTACATAAGATTTTATGACTTGCTATCACCTTTCTGGGATGTAAATTAAATAATAGTTCCTTCATGAGAGAGTTTTTGTGGGATCCAAAGGAAGCAATGCACCTGTTAGTGCACAGCATTTATGAACTGAAAGATCAGTTATTTGAGAAGGTCTAGTAGCAAGAAATCCAGCCTGAGTACCAGAAATTTCCCCAAACATAGTTTCAACAGTGAATAGTTTTTTCTTTCTCTTTCAACAAATGGAATCGGCAAACAAACAATTAATTGTTCTATAGACATACTGGTAGAATAATACAGAACAGCATTGATAATATTGCTGGAACCTTGACTTGTGCAGCATTAAATGTGCCAGTAGTCCAGGTGCAACACACAGTGGAAAGGCTACCTGACATTTTGGTCCTTTGAGCTCTTAGAGGATTTCTTAAACGAGGAGAACTTCTTGTCAAACCAAAAGGATGTTCACAAGACAACCTGTTGTTGCACTGTTACGTAAAGGCAAGGCACACAAGTGGTACTCACTGATACTCAGGGGGAGCTGCTGCAGGCTCCTCAGTTACAGGGAGCTGCTGAGCTCATCCAGCAGCCAAGATCTTTGTGCAGCACACCATGGAACTGAATTCATGCTGTAGGTGCAGCACAGTACAGACCTGTGCCTGATCAGGTTTGCTGTGATGTGGGTCACCAACTCCTCCATGAACAAGTGCAATCCAGTCAATATTGCTACATCCATGAAGACTGTATGAAAGCAAAAACTCTTCTCTCTATTTGACTACCTTTTTCCATTTGGATTCTCATTAGATGTTCCATTTAAATTTGAAAATTTCCGAAGCATAACACTAAAAAACAGTAAGAGGAAACAACAGTGGAAGGAAGAGGGAAGGTGATCTCCATCCAACCTGGCTGTCTTCATTCTATGTATTTCATATTTTCTGCATCCTCATTTACGTATAATATTTTCCAGTAAAACCAAAAGTTTATCAAAAAGAAAACACAATTTAATAATCAACTCTGTTGAGAATATAATACTTTGCACTGACTTAATCTGAGGAAGATGTTATTCAGCAATCTTGACATTTTGGTTTATAGAACCACAGCATGAATATAGGAAAATAATTATTGATATGCAAGTTTGTAAATTTCAACTATCATTTTGAAGAACCAAATTTGCATAAAATGTTTCCTTTCAAGTGCTTGGTTCTTAAAACAATTTCAAATACCATGTAAACTGTTACTGAAGCAAAATTACATTTCAAAGTGCTACACAATGAACTAGCTGCTCAGCTGTCACTGGCATTAATGAGAGTCACAAGGTTTACGTCCCTGTGCACCACTTTGGAAGTTTACTGCAGTGTTTCTCCAGTAATCACATCACAGAGGAAACATCCCATATCAGCTGTTTTGCTTTTTGTTTGTTTGTTTGTTTTTATTTTTTTTAATTAAAGCTCCATAGGTCCATTTAAATATTTAATCTTATCTAATCATTGTACAGAGACCCTCCCTCAAGCAATTATTTGCTATGAAATTTAATATTTATTCATATTAGCTATGACCTTATTCTTAGTGGAAAGCCCAAGGTAAAATTGTAATGTCACTTGGGACAGTAACTGTAGTTATTTTATGATTTGCTATTTTATGGTAACAGCCATCTGCAGTCTACTTATTTGCTTTTGCAATTCATTTAGTAAAGCAATTTTGTTTTGTTTTCTTTCATTTTGTAGGGTAGCAATGTTTGCCAGGAGAACATCTCTGTTTTTTGGATAGTCAGGATGAATGAGATAGAAGAGTGGAATAGCTGTGCTGATTACAAACAAAAAGGAAATTCTTCAGGTACCCCTTTGGCAACTTTACTTTTTTTTTTTTTTCTTCTCCCCTGGCATTTTCATTTCACATTAAAAGGCAGCAGAAAAATAGTGTATCGAAGTCTATCTACATCTATTAAAGAAAAAATGAAAGCGAGTAAGATCCTATTATCCTATGGCAGAGGGGTTGGAATTAGATGATCTTTGAGGTCCCTTCCAACCCAGGCCATTCTATGATTCATTCTACGATTAATGTACTTAAAGACACTTGAGATGGGTAAGCAACAGTTATTAAATTCTAAGAAAAAAAAAAAAAAAAAAAGGAAAAAAAAGTCACAAGAAAAAAAAAAATCAGAAGAAAAAAAATCACAAGAAACAAACAACACTAAAACTATATCTTTTCCCTCCTTTTACTTATATTATTATATTATGGAAAATGAAACTACAAAGAAAAGATATCATATAGCAGCAGATTAATGATTTTTTTTTCTTGGGGAAAACAATGTTAATTACCTGAATATTTCTGCACCATTATCACCTATATATTTGCACTATATCACCACTGATTTATTTCCTTGCAATGCATGGAAAGTATTTTTAAATATTCACTTTCACAGTATTTGCTAAGCAAATGATGAAGGTATTCTCAGTTTCTTGCAGAATAAACAGTGCATTTATCTTTAATAACTGAGATAAAATCATTTGTTGATATACAACAGTACTAAGTGTAAGTTTTATGTAATTTTCTAAATTTTGGTAAATCTCCCCCATGTTTTCTTACTCTTATTTGTCATTTTAAAACAAATTTTTTAAAACAAGCTTTGTCAAAACAAGTATTTCAATTGACTATGTGATGAAAAGAGGGCTACTCCTCCAGAGACTTAGAAAAAATATAATCCTCTGCTCAGTGAAAGGCTTCAAAATGATTTGGAGATGGATAAGGCTAGAGAATGAAAAATGTTTCAACACAAGTCCAACACTGTTTAATGAAGAAAATGTATGTCTGTAAACTAAATATATTTTTTACAGTAATTCAGAAAAAAAGAAACACTGAGTATAGTAATTATCTATACTGATTTGTTTTGGTGTTAGTTCAATCACTAGTACTGACTATGTGTATGTCCTTATGGCTGAGGTACTTGGATCAATATTTTACTGGCTGTGGGCACTTTTCCAGAAAGTAAATAAATAAATGCAGCATCAGCCCATGTATTAAATAGTATTGAATCATTTATCAATATCTTCTATTATTGGTTGTCAAGACTTTGTCCAGAAAGGGCTTTTTATCACAGAATCACAGAATTGTCTAGGTTGGAAGAGACCTCAAGATCATCATTTACTATTTGCAAACACTTGGCCTTGTTGAACTTCATACAGTTGACCTCATCCCATCAGTGCAGCCTATCAACATCTTCCTGCACAGCCTTCCTACCCTCGAGTAGATCGACACAGGCACCTAACTTAGTGTCATCTGCGGATTTACTGAGGGTGCACTCAATGCCCTCATCCAGATCATCGATGAAGATATTAAAGAGGACTGGCCCCAGTACCGAGCCCTGGGGAACACCACTAGTGACTGGCCTCCAACTGGATTTGACTCCATTCACCACAACTCTTTGGGCCCAACCATCCAGCCAGTTTTCAACCCAATGAAGTCCAAGCCAGAGCAGCCAGTTTCTTGAGGAGAATGTTGTGGGAAACGGTGTCAAAAGCCTTGCTGAAGTCAAGGTAGACCACATCCACAGCCTTTCCCTCATCCACCCAGCATGTAACTTTGTCATAGAAGGAGGTCAGGTTTGTCAAGCAGGACCTGCCTTTCATAAACCCATGCTGACTGGGCCTGATCCCCTGCTTGCCCTGCAAGTGCCACGTGATGACACTCAAAATAATCTGCTCCATGAGCTTCCCTGGCACTGAGGTCAAACTGACAGGCCTATAGTTCCCTGGGTCTACCCTTTGGCCCTTCTTGTAGATGGGCATCATGTTTGCTAGCCTCCAGTCAACTGGGACCTTCCCCGATAGCCAGGATTGTTGATAAATGATGGAAAGTGGCTTGACCGACTCCTCCGTCAGTTCTCTCAATGGGTGGATCCCATCTGGCCCCATCGACTTGCGTACATCCAATGTTGGAAATGTTTCTTCTTTTTAGTTTAATTTGCATCTGGTTGATGAGTTGGTCAATCTGTGTTGGACATTTATTGTGCAAATTTAGGATTGTTTCAACATGTCCCAAATAAGTACTAAAATACATATATATAAAGCCATCAAAGATTTTGTAAAGATTAATCATCACAATCAAAATGTTTGATTCATTAGTTTTAAGTTATTTTACTGGTGTGCAAATTTTACACACACGTAAACATGCATACTTGCACAGGCATGCACACACACACAGAGCATATGTTTTATTCATATTTACTTTAGAGTTATTCTTATATCTTTTTTTTTCATTTCCTATATTTTCCCTACTTAATTACTTGCCACCGAATGTTAACACAAATCTTACTTCTTTAAACAGTAGATCACTTTCTACTAAATTCTTTTTGACTGAAAAGAAAAAAAAATAATCTATGAAACTGAAAAACTGCAAACCAGTATAACTTCTGACTGTTCAGGCTGTGTAAATGCGTAAGCATGGTCAAGAGGTTATGCTGCAATTTCGCACTCTAAAGCAAGTATGCTTAATCTAGTTGTTATTGATATACTTACTCATTTCTGTGATGCAAAGCATAATTTATTTCCGGAATTTTGCTTAAAAAAAAAAAAAAATAAAAATAAAAGAAAGGAATGTGTAATGATAGTCTTTCTGGTTCTCCACATTCTGTTCTCTAATTATTTTATATCTTGTTAGCTGGTTTCAAAAAAATCTCATGGAGAGATAAGTACTCAATAAAATTTAAAATCTTCTTCATTTCTTTTCAGTAGAAAAGAGAAAGGCTGTATAAATGCTGCCGATGTGAGAAAGCTTGTCTGATTACTTGCACTTTCTAACACAACAAAGAAAGACAGAAACCTTGACTTTTGTGGGAAGTGTTTGGGATATATGGGGAAGGTTTAGATTGAAAAAGATGAGAACATGGAAACTGTGATCTCTGTCTGGCCTCAGCTAGACAATCTGTCTGCATCCAACTATCTGACACTATCAGTATCCCTGGCAACCAAATCCTGTTTTTAGAGGCTGATCAGTGGTGTTACTATTGCCTTTTTCAGACAATTCCATCCTTGACTGCTCAGTGTGCCTTTTGGGTACAGTTGCAATCATTCATTTCATTCCTCTCTTGACACATGCTTACTCATCCCTGATTCCTGGTTCCAGCTTTGGCTTGGCTTTCCTACAGCTGTTTATCCTCTGCTTGCTCTACTTTAAAAGGTATAATTAATAGCATATATAAATTCTCTGTTTTCCTCTATGTTAATCAGTTCCTGATTCTGCTGTTGCTTGGAATATGTGATTTACCTAATGACCCTGAAAGTACATCTAATCATATTGCAAGATGAAGAGAATCAAATAAATTGATGTTTAAAAGTTTAATAGTTACCATTTGCTCTACCATAATTAGATATTATGATGTTATTTATCAGCAGTATAAGAATGTAAAAGAATTACTAACATTTATCAGTAGAAATAAATTGTAAAATACTCACATGTACACATTATATATCTTAGTATGTATGTATGTATTTATTTATTTACACTTGTAGCACTGCAATGTAAATTGAATGTCAAAGAAGCCTGAGAAATCTGAGAACCTTACTGCATGCATGACCAAAAATGCATTAAAACTGTAAAATGCCATGTAAGTATGCAAGCAAGTCAATAAATAAATAAAAAAAATAATAATGAAATTAATCTGCAGCTGTAGAAAAATACACCTTGATGGGCAGCAAAAAGATGGCCCTAGAATTACTTACATAATATAAGAAAATGTACTGTTCATGAGATATGAACAAATCATCTGTAAATATTTACATTTATGAATAATATACAGAATGGATGATATCAAATTAAAGAAAACAGAAGCTTTTTGTGGGAAAGCCAGTTAATCTTGTATAGGGATCACAATTTAACCATGTGAGTAATCATAAAAAAGGACTATAAATAATAATACAGGTGAAGTCAGCTCTAGTTATCACTTAGGCTGCAGCAAACTACATTGAAAGGCACAGGAGCAGGCACTCCCTATGTGCCATACGATGAGCTGGAGGGGAAGAAGACCAGCATGGCTGAACAGGGAACTTTTACTGAGTGTCTGGGAGAAAAAGAGAGTTTATGTCTGATGGAAGAAGGGACAGACAACTTGGGGAGAGTACAAGGAAGTTGCCAGCATATGCAGGGAAAAAAAGCAGGAAGGACAAAGCCCAGTATGAGCTCAACCTGGCTACTATGGTTAAGGACAACAAAAAAATGTTTTATAAATATATTAATGGCAAGAGGAGGGACAAGGAGAATCTCCATCCCTTACTGGATGCAGGAGGGGACATGACTACTGAGGATAAGGAAAAGGCTGAGGTTCTTAGTGCCTTCTTTTCATCTGTCTTTACAAGTCAGAACACTTATCCTTGGGATGCTCAGCCTCCAGACCTGGAAGTCTGTGACAGGGAGCAGAGGAAAGCCCCCACGGTTCAGGTGGAAACTGTTAGAAACCTGCTGCTCCACCTGGACTGTCACAAATCCATGAGTCCAGATAGGATCCACCCGAGAGTGCTGAGGGAGTTGGCAGATGTGATTGCTGAGATGCTTTCCATCATCTATCAGCAGTCATGGTCAACCAGAGAGGTTCCAGATGACTGGAGACTTGTTAATGGGACGCCCATTGATAAGAAGGGTCGTAAGGAGGACCTGGGGAACTACAGGCCTGTCAGCATGACCTTGGTGCCATGAAAGGTGATGTAACAAGTTGTCTTGAAAGCAATCTTGCAGTGTATGCAGGACAACTGAGAGATCAGGCACAGCCAGCTTGGTTCTTGAAAGACGAGTCCTGCCTGACCAATCTAATCTCTTTCTATGACCAGGTGACGTGCCTGGTGGATGATGGAAAGTCTGTTGACATTGTCTACCTAGACTTCAGCAAAGCCTTTGACACTACTCATACTACTCTCCTGGAGAAGCTGAATGCCCATGGTTTGGACAAGTACACTCTTTGCTGAATTAAAAAATGGCTAGAAGTCTGGGCCCAGAGAGTGGTGGTGAATGGAGTTTAATCCAGCTGGCAACCAGTCACGAGTGGTGTCCCCCAGGGGTCAGTGTTGGGGCCCATCCTCTTGAATATCTTTATTGATGATTTGGACTTGAAGGGAATTGAGTGTAAGTTTCCAGGTGACATCAAGTTGAGGGTGAGTGTCGATCTGCCACAGGGTAGGAGGGCCCTGCAGAGGGTCCTGTACAGGATGGATCAATGGGCAGAGGCCAGTGGGATGAGGTTGCACATGGCTAAGTGCCAGGTCCTGCACTTTGGTCACAACAACCCCATGCAATGTTACAGGCCTGTGGGAGAATGGCTGTAAAGGTGTGCAGAGGAAAATATCTGGGAGTGCTGATTGATGCTCACCTGAACATGAGACATCAGTGTGCCCAGGTGGCCAGGAAGGCCAATGGCATCCTGGCTTGTATAGGAGTAGTGTAGCTATCAGGACCAGGAAGGTGGTCCTTCCCTTGTACTCTGCTCTGGTGAGGCTGCAACTTGAGTACTGTGTTCAGGTTTGGGCCCCTCACTACAAGAAGGACATCGAGGCCCTGGAACGTGCCCAGAGAAGGGCTACAAAGGGTCTTGTGAAGGGTCAGAGCACACTATGAGGAGCAGCTGAGGGAACTAGGGTTGTTCAGTCCAGAGAAGAGGAGGATCAGAGGAGTCCTTATTGCTCTCTACAACTCCCTGAAAGGAAGGTGTGGGGAGATGGGAGTCACCCTCTTCTTGCAGAAAACTAATAGGACTTGAGGGAATGGCCTCAAGTTGTGCCAGGGGAGGTTCAGGTTGGAAATTAGGAGACATTTCTTCTCAGAAAGAGTATTCACGCATTAGAATTTTTTGCCCAGGGAAGTGGTGGAGTCATCGTTCCTGGGGGTGTTTAAGGAAAGGTTGGACCTGGTGCTTAGGGAACCGGTTTAGTGGGAGACATTGGTGGTAGGGAGATGGTTGGATCAGATGATATTGAAGGTCTGTTTTCCAACCTTAATGATTCTATGAACTTTGCAGATATTCCTGTTCTTCAGAACCAACTATAAAAAAACAGGCATTATTATATGGGAATTTAATGTTAATACATTCTCCAAAGTATCAGTGGTTCTGTTTGATTGATCTCATTACCGGTCTTGAATGTTTGTTGGGGCTAAGTCTGAATGCAACAATGTCTGTAAGCACCTAGGTAAAAGAAGTCCCACTGTGAGCTTATGGGTCTGATCAAATAGTCCCAAAATTTGGAACTAAGCTTCCATCTGATATCAGCTTCCTATTAAAGAAGCATATTGTTTTATTCTTATTTCTCATTCTCTCCAAGACATAAGCAATGCCTCACATTCTTACATCATGTCTTATATCTCCCTGTCAGCAGTATGAACTTCCTCAGGAGTATTAGTATCTGAGGCTCTAGACTTATATTATTAGTGGTGAAATAACTGATTTAAATTATGAAGACTTGTTAATGACTAAACAGGATATTTACATGAATTGCTCAATCTGGACTGTTGTGATAAGGGATAGTCACACTAGGGAAGACTTCCCAGAGGCCTTAATAAATTCTTGGTTATTCCACGTGTCAGTCTCATAAAGTAAATCTATGAGAAAGCAGGTTTAATCACTTTCAGAACTATAGAAGTACCTGCTTAAAAACACCAGTATGCTTTTAGAATTTTATTTTTAAGATTATATGTCAACTTAATTTAAATATATTTATTACATGTAATCAATACTAATGCAATTTGTGTCAGAATAGGGGTCTGTTTCCTCAGAATATTGAAATAGAGAGAGTTACTGTCCAAAACACTTACAACCAAAAACAGATGAGTAATGGTTAGGGAAATAAATAAAATAATAATAATAATAAATATACATAAAGACTGATCACTGAACTATATGCTATTAGACTCATATCAGTTTTCTGATTCTGATTTCTATCTGGTTTTAAAAATCATTTCATCAGAATATATCTTGAATTAAACATATTTCCAGATGCCAGGACATATGCCTCGATCACCTTCAGAGGCTTGCAAAAGAAATATCTGCAGTCTTGGCAAGGTAGTGGCTCTTAGATAACTGTCTGAATATATGCTGTTGTCTGATACAGTGTTTGGATTAATTATTTTTTCCTTTAATTTGGAATGATGTTGTCAACCACTCTAGTCAGAACTAGATATGAAGACAGGAGACAGGGAGTATTTTGGCAGTGAGGAAGCACTTGTGATGCATAGGAGATAATAGAAAGTCCTTAGAGCACTCAGAATGTACATTTTGAAGTAGAAGGACAGCAGCTGTTCAGCTGCTTCTGTCTCTGACTTAACTGTTTTCCATTTGCTTCACCAAAGGTAAAGACAAATGAATAACACTATATGGATTATAAAGTTCAAAGAAGTTTGATCTACTTGCACAAATTAATACAAAAGCTAAGATATAGAAAATTGTTGCCTTGGTAGCATGTTAATTTGTTTCTGTTTCATTTGTTTAGTTGATTTCTTATTCAAATTCTATTTTGAATTATTTGATCATCTGTTTTATCTTTTTGTTTCAATTGTCTTTTTTTTTTTTTTGTCTATGATTGTTCAATTTTTGCTGTTTTTATCAGTAGTTATTGTTCTGTCAAATTGTGATAAAATTATTTGAGCACTTGCAGACAAAACAGATGAAATACAGTCGTTGCATAATTAAATGAACCATGGACTCACTGTATATCAAATTACAAATGAAAATAAACTAGTGAATAAATTATTTTCAAGTTTAAGAAAAATATTAGAGAAAATGCAAATTGTTATTTGACTTCATTTGTGCTGAGTACTGTATTATTGTAGGTGCTATGTTCTCAAGCTACAGAAGTGGTAACACAATGAATCCAGACTATATAGATTTCATATTTGTATACCATACAAGTAGTATTAGGAACACGTTTTCATACTGCCAATTTGTATTTCTTCATATTAGTGATTAAAAAATATAAGGACAAAATTTATATTCCTTATTGCTCATGGAAGAGGCTGGTTACAGAAGAAACAGATAATTTATTAGTAAATAAATTAGTAAATAAATTAGCAGATCTTCCAACGTGTTGTTGTAATTAATATAGTATAGTTATTGTAATTATGACCTCTATTTTTCATGAGTGACAAGTTTCATATTACATTGGGAAAATATAAATTATTTTGCCAAGGTTTAAATATGTCTCAAAATAATGAAAATAATTCTTTTAGGCATTTAGCAAAATGTAAACTCAATTATCAGATTCATGGACCAATGAAGACAGTACATTCTTATTACAATAATTTCCAATCTGAAACAAACAGGTATAAGTGTTCCAACTTAACATGTGTGGGATTTACTGCTCCATGTGAATGCATATAAGTCTACGGAGCCCAATAGGGTTCATCACAGAGTAATCAGAGAGCTGTCTGATGTCATCATGAGACCTCTCATTTTTCAACTGGAGAGGTCCCAGTTGACTGGAAGCTGGCAAATTTTGTTCCAAATGTCAAGAAGGGCAAGAAAGAAGACCCTGGTAATTACAGGTCTGTCAGTCTCACTCCAGGGCCTGATAAAATTATGGAGAAGATAATTCTGGAAGTTGCTGAAAAACACCTGAAAGACAATGTGGTCATAGGTCACAGCCAATATGGGTTCATGAGGGGAAAGTCCTGTTTAGTGAACTTAATTTCCTTTTAAGACAAGGTTACCCACCTAGTTGACCAAGGGAAGCCAGCTGATGAAATCTTTCTGGATTTCAACAAAGCTTTCAATACTGTTTCTTTCAATACAGTATCTTTCTGGACAAAATGTCCAGCATATAGCTAGATAAATACATAATATGATGTATTTATCATGTATTTATGTCTGACCCAGTTTGCTGACAGGTCAGACTCAAAGGGTAAATGGGGAGGCATCAGGATGGCAGCCAGTCACTAGTGGAAATTTAATTCAATGATAATTATAAGTAATTATTAAGAGTCAAACCTGTGCACCTAGAGGAGATGTTACCTAAAGCACCTGATAGGCATATTTGTATACAAGTAGATTTGAAATTTTTATTTGAATATGGCATATGATATTTCATAGTGTTCCATGGCCTTGTTTCTATATATCCTTATGTAAAACAACAGTAGTAAAAAATAAATAAATAAATAAATAAAGTCTTCAGTTCGTTGTTTAGAAAGATCTTGTAAACAGCATTGACTTCACATGATGGAAATGCATACTACATCAGTAGATCAGGTTATATAATAGATCATACAGTGAGTATATATGACAGTGCTTTTTTTCTTCATTTTCTTTAAATTGTCTCTTAATTGTTCAGAAGGGTGAAAACCATCATCTCAACATGAAATCATCAAGGACAGAAAGGTAGCTTCAAGATGAATTGAGGTATGCAGTTTTTCTGCAGATCATAAACGGCTTGTGTTGGAAGGAACCATAAGGACTATCTAGTTCTACCACCCCCCAGCCTAGGCAGGGATGCCACACACTAGATCAGGTTGCCCAGGGCTGCACCCAATTTGGTCTTGAACTCCTCCAGGGATGGAGCATCCACTACTTCTCTGGACAACCTGTTCCAGTGCCTCACCACCCCTTGAGTGAAGAATTTCCTCCTAAAGATAATGTGTATATAGTTTTAAATTAAAATGTATATGTTTTTGAATATAAAGTATTCTGGAGTGTTAGTCAGAATAAAGTTTGTGCAATGAAAACTGTAATGATTTCTAGCCTGGGGGAAATACAGGCAAAGCATACTTTTCTTCAATGTATATTTCCTTTATTTACTTCTTGTTTCAATAAGTTATGTTGCAAAGCTTTATTTTACCATGTGTGCTAGTTTGTCTAGCATGAGGAGAAGAAAACACAGAAAGGCTGTTGATATCTGTAACATTCTGGTGTGGATAAGACCACCATGGCACCAATATTAGGGCCCAGCTCCACATCAGCAAGATACATTGCCAGGCCTCGGCATAGCTGTAATGTGCTCAGCAGGGCAAAGGTGAGGGTCCACACTTAAGTGTAGCATCTAAACAAAAGTAGAAATCCCTCAGCAATAAGTCTTACAGTTCTTTTGCACTGTGTTTTTTTGTTTATTTGTTTGTTTTCTAACAGCTGTTTCATTCAAGGCTAGACAGTAGCAATACATCACAGATGGTCTTGAACACATACAGCTAAATCCCTAGACTTGGGAGGTCTAGGGAGGTGCCCTCAAGGCCCTGACAACAACCGTTCTGGATGTTCTAGATATTAATATAAATTGGTCACATTTTTCCTGTAATTTATATAGTTGTAAAAATTAGGAAATCTAAAGTTTTCCTTGATAAATGTTTTCTAGAGTAATATATATTATTATATCTATATTCTTGAGTATAATTGAGTAAACTCATGGGAAATATTTAGATTTAACAATCTTTACAGCCTGTCATTTTGCTGTGCTTTCTCATTTTAGACAACGTCAGGAATATGAAGAGATCATGTAGGCACTGCTGATTTCAGCTGTGTTTAACAACTAAAGCATCATACACAAGCCCTACTTATTTGTACACAATGTTGTTCTTCTAAAATTTACCATATTTATTTATTTATTTATTTACATACCTTCTAAATGAAAACACTTTAAAATCATCAAGTGATGACACCTACTCAAGGAAATAAATTCCATTGGGAATCTTGCAAATGCATTGTTTTCTCATCTGCTTCAGCTACATGAAAATGTGATTCTGTTCTTTATATATACATATATTTCATATATGTGTATATATATATATATATATATATATACACCAAAGTTACGTCAGGACTTTCTTCACCATCTGTTTGTATTAAATTAACTCATTTTTATTACAATGTATAATCAATATGTGGATTTGTTTATCTAGAGCATCAAGTTAGTTACCTGATTCACTTTAGACCCTGAATAACCATGCTGCTTATACCCCAGGCTACACCACAAACTGAAAAACATCACTCAGAAGGATTATTGGAACAGATTCTTCAAAAGTCCTCTCTTGTTGAGAACAAGAACACTAACATGGACACTTCAGTTTCGTTGGTTTCTGAGCTGTTTTCTGGAGAAAACCAACAGTGTTTGCGACCAGTACAAATGAAGTCTGAATAGAATTCACTCCTGTCATTTCTTAACAGCAGCAAGAATGAAACTACAACAGATTGCCCCTTTCTCTATCTTATCAAGGCTCTCAAATGCAATCCTACAAGCATTGGATCCATCTGTACATTCATATTTTCTCATACAATTCCCTAGAGCAAGAAATGAATGCTACCAAAACAAACAAACAACAACAAAAACCCCACGACTTCTTTAGCAAGCTGATGCATAATTATTGTTAGGATTTTAGCAATGGCACACCATTGTTAGAAAATATATTGGATTTTTACACATTGCCCTCAGTGTGACTGATTAGAAACCCCTACATTCTAACTAAAGGGCAATAATATCCATTGGGGGTTATACTTAACCACTCCAGCAGTACAAACAAGTATACATTGTATGGACTGTACAAATCCACATCTTTTTGAATTGTTCAGGATTCTCCTTATAACTTACAAGCAATTAACATATACCTTGTGCCACTGTTTGGTGATGTTTAACGTTCTAACACCACCAGCAGTGCATAAACTATCACAAATTAAAGAGGTATTAAAACAAGACAACCTTTGGCAGATTACTTATACACATCAAAGACATTTATCCACTTGGTTATATATGTAATACTCTTGTTCTTAAAAATAAACAAACAAGCAAACAACAAAAACAAACAAACTGTGAGACAGTAATTAAAACCTAAAATGATGCATCCAGGCTGCATTAGTTACTGTGACATCTGTGACATGTTGCTGCAGAAAGCTGCAGAAGGTGGGAGTCAGCCTCTTCTCACAGAGAAATCACTAGTTAGGACTAGAGGGAATGACCTCAAGTTGCACCAGGGGAGGTTCAGGTTTGAAATTGGGAGAAATTTCTTCTCAGAAAGTGTGGTTAAGAATTGGAACAGGCTGCCCGGGAAGGTGGTGGAGTCAGCATCCTTGGGGGTGTTTAAGGAAAGGCTGGACATCGTGCTTAGGGACCGTTTAGGGGGTGAAAGGGAGATGGTTGGACCAGATGATCTTGGAGGTCTTTTCCAACCTTAATGATTCTATGACTCTATGTCAGCCCCAAAGTAGTCTAACAGTTGGACTCGGTCTTTGTAGGTTCCTTCTAGCAAGAACTATTCTTTCTATTCTATTCTATTCTATTCTATTCTATTCTATTCTATTCTATTCTATTCTATTCTATTCTATTCTATTCTATTCTATTCTGTTCTGTTCTGTTCTGTTCCGCTCTGTTCTGTTCTGTTCTGTTCCGCTCTGTTCCGCTCTGTTCCACTCTGTTCTGTAAACTTGCCTACAGTGCTTTCAAGGCTCTGCAGAGAGATCTCAGTGTTCAGTTTGGTTTTATCATCAGCAAAATCCTTTCCACAAACAATGAACACTGCAGTTTTCATTGCCAGTGGCACACAACAAAGTCTATTTTTGCTCTAGCCTGAGGTGCTTTACTAGGGCAGATCAACATTTTCTTTTCTATAATTTGTTCTGTCTTGCTGTTTCATTCAGTTATGTGTCAAACCCATCTCTTGATATGGCTGATGGAACTGGGAATGACGTGTCACATCATGCACGGTGATAGCTGACCAAAAGAGAGTTTGCATTTATTTCAAAAATTTCCTGCTTCCAGGCATAGATTTAAGAAGAAGAAAAACAGGTTTCCCCTGTTTATAAGATTTACAAAATATTTTTTGTTCTGTGGCTGTTAGCATCTATATTTTAAATAACAAGAATGTTCAGAGATAGGCAGGGAATTTCTCATACTAGACTCAGTTCAATGATTATACTAATAAATAGGTTGCTAGGTGTGGTTCCTTAATATGAATGTTAGATTCAAAAGACAAGTTTTGGAGGAAACCCTATCTTTTGTGGAAATTAAGATAAATTACTGCAGAACAGTTACTTTTAGGGAAGATCAGTTCTCAGTGGAATTTTGAAATATCAGCAATACAGAAATAAATACAAAACTATCTTCTTTAGTAGATCATTTCTTTATGTAGCACTGGTATAATTATGAGTCTAATGAAACGCTGGGGTTAACGACAAAAAAAATACACAAATTCTCATATACAGGAATCTTTTTACTCATTTCTACTTGCCAACACTGCTTATTCAGAATGTCTTTATTTGTTAGTGACACAGTAACTTTGATATTTTTGATATTAGTTTTTTTTGTTTGTTTGTTTGTTTGTTTTCTTCCTGTAATAAACTGTAGTTTCCAACTATTTATTTCTAGTTTTCCAGGAATGGGGTAATAACACAGATGTTTATATTTAGTAATTTAATTTTATGGTCACTGTCTTTCATCACTTGGTAATAACATTTTTGCCTGAAAACTAGAATATAACCATGTGACTTATGATGTCAAGGATAATCTGAGGACAGAGAGGAAAAAAAGCAATTTATTATTTGTTTTATTTGTGGAAACTGATATGATCTGAAACTTACTGTCCCATAGTCTGAAAATGTAAAAAAAAAAAATCTTGCACACTCATCAGCATAAACATGCCCTCGTGTATTTATCATGTTTATGTCTATGTGTATGCAGAGTAATTCTCAAATCTTAGCCAGATAAGTCTGGCTAGCTAAGAGGCAATATGGACGTTATGAACAGGGCTAGGAATCTTCTGTACAGAATGGGGAAATGAATTGCTAAGAGAGGAAGAAAGTAATCTGGTGATCATAATCTGCATAAACTCCTAAAACACTACAAAATACAAATTACTTTCAGTCAGTGTGTCCAGTAACAAGTTTGGATTACTAAATGATGCATTGCATCACATTATAACCTTGACCAGCTTCATATGTATGAGCATGCCTACATACTGCATATTGAAAGCACAATAATTCATTCAAATAACCTGCATTGCAGCTGAGCAACTGTTAAACTCCTTTGAAATCCTACAGCATTTCATGTTACCTTCAGCCACGTAGAAAGCAAGTTGTCACAGGATCATATAATTCATTTCTTGTGCAGTACACTGGAGACAAAAAATTACTGTCAGTACTCAGTACTGCAGTTTTTATCATCTTCTAGAACAAAAGGCTCTTTTAAATTTATTTATTTATTTTTATTCTCTCCAAGGGAGGAAGACAGTGAGAGCTTTGTCAGCCTTTTTGGTCTTGAACCTTAAAGAACTCACATCCTTAACATCCTTAATATCTTTGCAGCACTATACATTAGGATCTGTTTTCCCAAGGTATATGGCATTTCAGGAGCAGACACAAAAGAGGAATGAAAGAAGAGGGAAAGCAAACAATGATGGTTGAAACTTGGCAATCTCCAAACTATCCCTTTTGACATTGAGGATGTCAGCTTGCTATAAATTATCATTCAATTGAAGAGAATTATATTTCATATACACCAAGGTAGTTTAGATAGAGAAATTGCATAACATCTTTTCTAGCAACACAGGTGACCTTATTTTATCAAGTTATTACAACTTAAAGAAGCCAGACGTGGAGCACCAGCTGTCGGTAGTTGTTCCCCTGCAGTAACTGACACTTCAGAGTGAAATTCACAGGGCAAGTTTTTTGAATTTTCTTACCCCTCACAAAAGGCTACCTACTTTTTATGTAAGTTGAAATATCTTGCACTTTCATTACTGGAAAAATAGATGCCCCTCACAATTTCTTCCATTCCTGTACATCCCTGTACAACATAAGGGCTGATGTGGTCAGCGTGTTCATTTTCACGACCGTGTTTCAACCTCTCTCCCATGAGCTTTGTTGCTTGCTTTCCAGTAGTGATTCCCCTTAGAGCATCAGGGCTTCAATATTGCTTCAGGCTTCCTAACATTACAGCTTTGCAAATGTCAAATGTTATTCTGGTGAAGCCTGCTGGCTCAGTGGTATTCATTTGCTTGGATCTTTCCCCTCAGGGCTCTTTCTAGCTTTCTCTTATTTTTCCCTCTGCCCTCAAGAGCATGATGCTTGGCATATTTCTCAAGTCTGCATTAGTCATGCCAGAAATGGAACCACATATTCTCAATTGAGCTGGTTCCACAAGCTCCTCAATAGCCCTTATGAGGACAGCAGACCATAAGGCTATGATAATTTTGCTAGAAATGTAGTGCTTATGGATGAAGAAGCCGTAATTGTGTATTTCAAGCATTTTTTTGTAGATTTGTTATAGTGACAACTGTAAAGTTTGGTGTAAACAGGAAACTTCAGTTATTGCTTAAATATATTGATTTACATAGACTTCAAACCAGTTTTGGTAGTCTAGGACCTTATATTTTTAAATACAAACCTATTTGTACTTGGCTGTCAACATATGTGCTGTTCCTTTTGTTCCTAAGGAGATGTATTCCAGCTTTTATGCTATATAAATATATATCTGTATTAAAAGTAATAAAAAATCTGGTGGGGAAAACAAACAAACAAACAAATAAATAAATAAATAAATAAATAAATAAATAAATAAATAACCAATCTGAAAATCAGGAATTTTATGTGGAATGTTTAGTGTCCAGAAATAAAGTACATACATAAATGAATAATTTCACCAATTAATTCTTTGCAGAATTTTTTCCTCACATAATTCCTTCTAAAGGCTACTGCTGATAAACTTCAGGGAATGTCAGGGAGATGTATAGCTCTATGCAGATGTCTGATTTACAATCTTGTATCAATATCTGCTGAGTTTGCATAACTATTCTAAATGAAATCGAAATAAATCCACAAGCTTAAAGTCTACCTTCATGAAACAATGGGAAAAAAAAAAAAGAAGGAAAGAGGTTCTGCAGAAGAAAAGTAAGACCAAGAAATACGTTTGTCTATTTAGTAGGCTGGGCAGCTGCATCTGAAAAACATAAAAAGTATTATCATAGTATTTTTTAACCCCTGCTTTGTAAACAGGAAAGAAAAAATGAATATTTATGGTGTGATATTTAGGTAGTGGGAAAAAAATTGTTTCAAGGGTAACCTAGAAAGTTTATGGAAAAAGAAAATATTATGGGAAAGACAAAAGAATCCAGGGCTGTAGGAAGTTGCTGGAGTACATCAAAGATGTTAAAGAAGTCCATCAAAGATGTTAAACACTAGAGTAAGAAACAAGTCTGCTTATGTAGATTAAACACAAGAGACTGCTTACAGACTTGGGTTGAAACTCTTTTGCTATAAAAGGGCTGGTATTAGTTTCTATCTTAAAAATATTTTCCATCTCTTTTCCTAATAGGGGAACAAATAAATAAGTAAATATTTGGAAATATAAGGCAAGGGAAAGAAAATTTTAAGTTTTTATTTTGGTCTGTTCAAAAACCTGCATCTCATCTGTGCAAGATCCTGTATCTCATGATATCTGTTCACGTCACATTAAGTGATGGAAGTGGCACTTGTCATCTGATATGTTTTTTTTAAGCCTTCCCCAAGAGACTATATCCACTACTTTCACTAGATTTGAAAACTGAAGAAATTTGAAAGCTTTTGGGTAGCTTGACTTGAAGTGAGTTTTACAGATTTCAACAAGTTCAGAAAGACTTCGACTAAAAATAAAGAAAAATGGCTATAAAATCAAAGGTCTCAGAGTCTCTGACTGGAATGAGGCACAGTCCCATGATGTAAATTGCAACAAGATCTCTGTTAGTACATAAAGCATAAAGCTGAGAGTTAACAACAATTAACTCTGCATTTCTCATACAGGTTACAAGGAAAATAATAACTATTTAGTCTATTTAAATAATAAAATCATAGAATCATTTAGGTTGCATAAGACCCTTAAGATCAGCAAGTCCAGACATCAATCTAACACTATCAACTCTACCACTAAACCACATTTTTAGTGCCATGTTCACATCTCTAAATAAGTTGTTGATATTGTAAGATTTTTATGGTAATTATTTATGACAATTAAATACAACTAAATGTCAATATGACTTTTTCAGTAAACAAACACTTCGGGCACCACGAATAACACCCCAGTGGCAGCGAAAGCTTTCTAACAATTTACTAGCAGTAAAGCAAGGATGTTCATATGAGAAATGAATGGAACATTTTCCTCAAAATATGTATTTCAACAAGAACTGAAACGTTTCAGTGCTGAATTGATTTTTCTGACCTTTTCAATAAGAATTATTTCAATTGTAAGATACAGAATCAATCACTTTCAGAGAAAGAGAAAGGAGACAGACAGAGACACAAAGAAAAACACTTTCCTTCTCAGTGTGAAAGTAGTCTTTTTTTTTTTTTTGATGTCTATTTTGTTAAAAAAGAAAACTAGGGGGAGAAATTGCAAGATTGTGTTCCCATCTGAGCCTGTAATAAAAATAAATAAATAAATAAATAAATAACAATAAATAAATAAATAAATAAATAACAATAAATAATAGACTCTCCAAAGTACATTTTTTCAGCCTTCTTTATTTGGGAAAATACTATTTAGTACGGACATTTTACCAAAGTATGCTGGTTTTGGCTTCATGGAGTTAATTTTCCTCATAACAACTGTATGGTGTTCTGTTTTAAATATATAACCAAAATGATGTTGATAACACAACCATGTTATAGCTGTTGCTAAACAGCTTGCACAACAATTATTGCACCGACTTTCTCCACTTCTCACTCTGCCCCCAGCCCCAGGCAAGAGGCTAGAGGAGAACGTAGCTGGGACAGCTGACCCAAATTGACCATAGGGAGTCAAGGATCTACAAACTAGTGTAGACACATGTATTTCAGCTGTTTAAGTTAAGCAAAATTAGTACTACTCCAACTTGTCGTCTAGTTTTATCTACAACAGATTTTTTTTTTATTATTTTTTTTTTCCCAGAAAGCCATGTCAATAAAGATATGTATATTTGCCTATCTTGGACTGAGAGCATAGTTTTTCCAGTGTTGTCCAAGACTTCTAACAAAGCCCTGTTCCTGTTTCTAGGAATTCATCCATTCCATTACCTTTTTAATTTCCTGATTATATGTCTTCAAAAAGATTAGAATTGATTGTATATGAGTTAAATATAAATTATTTTAAAATAAAATCCTCTTTTGTTGTTATTCTATTGTGTTGTATTGCAAAAGGTTAATTGCAGAAATTTGTTGGATTACTTAAATCAAAAATGCTTACGTAAATTGCTAACAAATCTTAAACATTTTTTTTTCCTATAAAGTTTTGAGAAAGCAGTCTTTAAATTTAAAATTACCTAATTTTTGTATTTTCAAGATGAAAATTATATCAATCAAAATTATTTTTTTTCTGTATTCATAATTACAATCAGAAGTGAATTATTTTAAAAAAATCTAATTGAAATATTTCATTAACTAAAATTTTTGAAAGCTATTTTCCATTGTAAAATATTTTTAAATATTTTAATATTTTCACAAAGAAAAACAAAATTTTGAATTTTACTTTAGAAAGTATCATAGAACAGGGAATCCCTCTTATCCAATTGCAAGTCAAATAAGTATAATATGTCTACTGTACAAACTTTATAGTGTAATCCTTGGTATTTGAGGAAAAAAAAAAAAGAGATTACATTTTGAAAAATAATTTGTGTCTACAGGGTTTTCATCTAGGCAACTCCTTCTTTAACAACACTTCTTAAAAACACAGCACATCCATCAAGTGCAGTTAATTTTAAAATAATAAAAATAAAAATAAAGTAATAAAAATAAAGACTAAAGAATAAAAATAAAAATAAATTAAAACTAAAACTAAAAATAAAAATAAAAAAGAGCAGTGTGTGTACATATCAGAATACTTAGAGCTGATCCCTAAGCAGAAATTGATGTTAAATCATAACTATAATCAGTTATAAATGGGCATTTTTTATCATGTTTACAAATCATTAAATAAAATATTAATTCCTCAAATTGTACCACTGATATCTTCAAAAATGGATTAATAATAATAATAATAATAGTTCCCTTATTTTTTTTATTATTATTTGTTGTTGTTTTCCCCTTCTGTAATTGTCAGGAAAGGCTTAAAGACAAGGCTTCTTTTTAATACAAGTTATCTTAACACATAGTTAGTTGTCAGGGATGCATATATATATTTATAAATATATATTTATATTTAATATATTTATATTTAATATATTTATATTTTAATATATTTAATTATATATATATTCATATATATATAAATTAATTATTAACTTTCTTTCAATGTTTTGATGTAATTTCCATTTTCATATGTGTTTTTTGAAACAAGGGTTCAGCTCTTACTGCCACTGGACTCTTTTTGAGGACAGAGGACTTTAGGTAACCAAAGGGAGCAAAAGCACCTTTTCCAACAGGCTGGCCAGCAGAGGTGAGAGATGATGACCCACGATTATGGGAAGAAGTGGTGTGCTGGCTAGCAAAGGATGCAGTCTATTGAGGACAAGAAAGATACCGGAACAGAACAGGGAAGAAGGATCCTATGAAGAAAGGCTGAAAGAGTAGGGGATGGTGGTGAGGCTCTGGAACAGGTTGCTCAGAGAAGCTGTGGATGCCACATCACTAGAGGTGTTTAATGCCAGGTTGGATGGGGCTTTGAGCAACCTGCTCAAGTGGTAGGTGTTCCTGCCCATGGCAGAAGGGTTGGAATTAGATGATGCTTAAGGTCCCTTCCAACCAAACAATTCTATGATTCGTTCTATGACAAGAAGAGAAGTCTCCGGGGAGACCTCACTGCAACTTTTCTATACTTAAAGGGGGCTTATAAAAAAGATTGTGAGAAACATCTTGCTCAGACAGATAATGATAAGATGAAGGGGAATGGTTTTAAACTAACAGAGCGGAGATTTAGACTAGATGTTAGGAGGAAATTCTTCACTCAGAGGGTGGTGAGGCACTGGGAAGAGGTTGCCCAGAGAAGTTGCAGATGCCACATCCCTGGAGGTATTCAAGACCAGACTGGATGAAGCCCTGGGCAACCTGATCTAGTATGTGGCATCCCTGCCCATGGCAGGGAGGTTCAAACTAGAATGTCTTTAAGGTCCCTTCCAACCCATGCCATTCTGTGATTCTGTGATATTTTGATTCCACCCCAAGCACCTGCACACAAATAAAATTACCAAGAAACCACTCTTACCTCTACTGGGAAATCAGCATGACTGGATGCCTCTCTGAAACTGAACACTAATGCATGCAGCATGGAAAACAAACAGAGAGTTTTACCTTTTATGTGAAAGAGTAGTGAGACTGTGTGGATCTCTGTGTTGGTATGAGTGACGAACCATCCTACAGCTTGTGAGTCAACATTTGTGTGCTGAATGACATAAGTAACATTAAGCTATGTCTGCTATAGAACTCTTGATCAGGAGGAAGAAATAGCCAAGGCCTTCTTCAGACAACTGTAAGAAGTTGTCCTTGATCCTCACAAGGGATTTTAACTGTCTGATATCTGCTGGAAGAACAGAGCAGCAAAGCACAAGTAATACAAGGAATGGTCTGTTCAGGCATCTTCTTTGATGACTCCCTGGAGAAGAGGGGTCTGGGAGAGCTGGAGAGTTTAAAAGATTACCTCAGTCAAGCTTAAGAACCATCCATACCCACACAGAAAAAAAACAAGCAAAGGTGACAACAAACCTTCATGGATGGAGAAGTTCCTGACTTATTTCAGGCATTACTAGGAAGTGTATAAAGGACAGAAACAAGAGAAGGTAACGCAGGAGGAATGCAGGTCTTCAGCAAGAATTTCAAGCAGTCTCTTATAACACCCTATTTAACAAACTGATGAAACAAGGGATAAATAAATAGACAAACTGATGAAACAAGGGTTGAGTAAATGGACAAATTATGGACTTTGGATGAATGGGATGTGGACAAAAGAAATGAAAAAGAAAATAAAACCTTGAAGGCCTAAGTGGTAGAAAAGATGTGGTTATTAGCATTTTCCAACAACCAGGATCATCTTAGAGCCAGACTACAATGCTGTAGTATTAGAGGCATTCAAGCATACTCAAGGCACAGTGTTCCTCCTGATCTGTGACACAGAAATATAATGTTTTGATGTTTATATTTTTGAGAATTTGATTTTGTGTGTGTGTGGATTCATTATGTTTGGGGTTTTTTGTTTTGTGTTTGCATTTGATGGCAACAAGGAGAATGGAATTTTGACCTTTTAATTTACTTCCGTGTTTCTTTATTTCCTTCCTTCCTTCCTTCCTTCCTTCCTTCCTTCCTTCCTTCCTTCCTTCCTTCCTTCCTTCCTTCCTTCCTTCCCTCCCTCCCTCCCTCCCTCCCTCCCTCCGTTCTTTCTTTCTTTCTTTCTTTCTTTCTTTCTTTCTTTCTTTCTTTCTTTCTTTCTTTCTTTCTTTCTTTCTTTCTTTCTCTCTCTCTCTCTCTCTCTCTCTCTCTCTTCTCTCTTCTCTCTTTCTCTCTTTCTCTCTCTCTTTCTCTCTTTCTCTCTTTCTCTTTCTTTCTCTCTTTCTCTCTTTCTCTCTTTCTCTCTTTCTCTCTTTCTCTCTTTCTCTCTCTCTCTCTCTCTCTCTCTCTCTCTTTCTCTCTCTCTCTTTCTCTCTCTCTCTTTCTTTCTCTCTCTTTCTTTCTCTTGTTTTTTTTTTTGTTTGTTTGTTTTTCTTTTTCTCTTTCTCTCTTTCTTTCTTTTCTTTTTTTCTTTTTTTTTTTTTTCTTGCCTCCTTTCTTTCTTTCCTCCTTTCCTCCTTTCCTCCTTCTTTCCTTCTTTCCTCCTTCCTTTCCTCCCTTCCTGCCTTCCTTCCCTTTTTCCTTCATCTGTATGGATCTTTAATTTTTGGACATTTTTGGCATTTTAATTCAGGATTGGTGTGAAGTAGAAAAAAGAACTATTTAAGAAACATATTTTGAAACATTGTGTTTGAGAAATGATGTCCTTTAACTTCTTTTCTTTTTTGGAAAATATCTTCCTGATGAATTTTCCTCTTCTCCAAAACCTAATCAAATTCTAGAAATGTTTTGTTGTTGTTGTTGTTGATTTTTTTAAATTTTTTTTTAGAGTTTTGGGATTTGTCAAATTCAACTGAGAATGTGAATTAAAGCACATGAAAAAAATCTTAACAGTTAATTTATTTTATATGCTAATGTTTTTGATGTGTCCAAAGAAAAACTTAAAAGTTCAGTAAAAATAAAAACAAATCATCCATCCTCACCGGAAAAAAAAAAAAAAAAATCCCTCTCCACCTATGATATTAGAAAGATGTGGAATGTTTGATGTTCTATAAAGTATATATAAGGTTTGGATGGTATTATGTGTTTCTGTTTTCCTGACCCTCCTACAGCATTTATGCTCTAAGAAGCAGAAAAGAGTAAAGATTTTATAGAACAGAGATAAATCCCAAAGCTCTTTTTTTTTTTTTTTTTTTTTTTTTTCTCACTAAATCTTATTTATTTTCTCTTTTATGTTAAAGTATTTGCAATATTTATTTCTCAAGAAACCATAGCATCATGGAATGGTTTGGTTTGAAAGGAAACTTTAAAGATAATCTATTTCAACTATCCTTCTATGGGTAGGAACATCTTCCACTAGATCAGGATGGTCAAAGCTCTTTCCAACCCAACTTTGAATTCTTCCAATGATGGGGCATCCACAGTTTCTCTGGGCAATCTATTCTAGTGTTTCACCACCCCCATCGTGAAAATTATCTTCCTTATATCCAATCTATATCTACCCTCTTTCTGTTTAAAACTGCTGTCCCTTGTCCTGTCATTTTTTATACCCTGGTAAAAAGTTTTTCTCCATCTTTCTTATCTTTCTGTATCAAAAGGCTGCATTAAGATCTTCCCAGAGCCTTCTATTCTCTAGGCTAAATAACCTCAACTGTCTTTGCTTTTCATTGTAGAAAACGTGTTACAGACTTCCTGATCATTTTTGTGGCCCTCTTCCAGGCCTGGTCTAACAGGTCCATGTTTTTATTACACTGGGAACCCCAGAAATGGTAGCAGTAATGTGGAATAATTGCCTAAGATGACTTGGAAATTAAATTGATATGCACATTTTAAAGAAAATGTACAGCATTGAAGAAGCTTCAAGGTTGAAGTGTAGCTGCACTACCTAAATATTCCTTAGGCCTCCAGCCTTAGATGTTAATCACACTGGGGGAACCTGGTGTGCTGACTCTAAGGAACAGTACAGAGTGTGGAGCAGAATAGAGACACCACGGCTAGTCTCTGTGACAAGATGGGAACTTGATTGTTCTTGTACATACTGACACTAACAAACTGCACATTTGCTACCCTGGGCCAACAGCCTGTCATGTTTTTGACACAATGCTGTACTCTAGTGAGCTTTTTTTGTTATAGTATCATTATAATACAAAACCGCACCTCCATCCCAAAAGCTACCCACCTCCAAGGTGTGACTCACTGAGCACATACCTTTAAATAAAAGCAAGAAATCTTTGCACCAATCATAACCAAGACATGCATGACTAGAGACACTCAAGCACCACCTAAAAGATAGAAAATAAAATAAATTGGCTTAAGAGAGAGGGAAACTTGGGAAAGATACCTTTGTGACTTCTGGGATCAGTCGATGGGCTGAGTCTCTCTTCCCCCCTATTGGGACACTTCTGGGTAAGACCTGAACACCTGGTTATACCAAGTGCCTCCCTGGGAATCTTAAGAAATCTCTATAGAATCTTTGTGCATTTTAATGTGCTTTTACCCATGCTGTTTTACTCATACTTTTAGTATTTAAGTGTGCTTTGCAGACAGTGAAGTTACATGTATCACCAGCAATCCAAAGAACCTGTATACCTGTTGCTTTAATAAATTGCACAGGATTGCATTAAATCTAGCTGTGATAGTTTTCATTGAACACAACTAAACTCTTTAAATGCAGCTGTGGTAGTTCATGGAACATGACTAGAATAAGGGTGCACTATGTTATTTGTGAATTGTGACAGTTCAGTACCCTGAAAACAACTGGACTTATAATGTCTAATTGACTACACCCTTAATGCAATAACTACTCCAGGTAGGGTCTCACAAGAACAGGGAAGAAGACAAAAGTCACCTGCTGGCCATGCTTCTTTTGATGCAGCCCCGGATACAATGGCTTTCTAAGCTGCAAGCACACATTAACAGCTCATATCTAAGCGTTGCTCAATAACATCCTGAAATCTGTCTCCACAGCACTGCTCTCAATCTGTTCCACAGCCATTCTGTACCAATAACTGGGATTTGCCCTGACCCATCCTTGCACATTGTCTCCTCAAACTTCATGAGGTTCACACACGACCACTTCTCAAGCCTGACTAGTTCCCTCTGGATGGCATCCCTTCTCTCTAGTGCATTATCAGCTGTACTACTTAGCTTGGTGTCATCTGTGAACTTGCTGAGAGTGCACTCAATCCCACTGTCCATGTCATCAATGAAGATATTGAACAGTGTTGATCCCAAGATGGACCCCTGAGGGATACCACTTATCAGTAGTTTCCACCTGGGCACTGAGCTGTTGACTGCAAAACTTTGGATGCAGCCACCCAGCCAGTTCCTTATTCATCAAATATCCCATCCATCAAACCTATATCTGTTCAATTTAGAAACAAGGATGTTGTGTGGGACAATATCAAAGGCCCTACAGAAGTCCATGCTCTTCAGTTGCTCTTCCCTTATCCACCAAAGCAATTAATCCATTGTAGGAGGCCACCATATTAGTCAGGGATGATTTATCATATTTGAAGTCATCAGCCATCTGACATTCCATATGCCTTAACATAGCTTTTAGGAGGATCTGTCCCATGATCTTACCCAGCACAGAGGAGAGGCTAACTGGTCTGTTGTTCCCTTGGTTATTTTTAACCTTTTAAAAAATTGAGTCTAATGTTCCCCTTTTCCAGTCACTGGAGACTTTGTATGACTGCCATGACTTTAAGTATAATGGAAAGATGTCATTATACTTTTTCAATCAAGTTAAGTTAATTAATAACAGGTAAGTATTTTTTATATATTTGCATTTTTTGAGGATAAGAATATTTTTAGTTGCAGTCTTTTTTCTAGGTCTTAAATAAAATATCTTAATCATAAGGTGAAAATTTCTTATTTAAAATCTTTTAAATGCAAAATCTTAATATTATATAATTTGTTATAATGTGAAAAATAGGTGGAAAAGTATATATATATAATTTTATTTATTGCTAGTTTAGTAATTATAATTGCTAATCTTTTTATTGCTATAAAGAATTTGTTGAAAAATTAAAACTGTTTAAAAAGGGGGATTTTATTTTGTTTTGATAAAGTAATTCATATTATATACTGGAAGTGAGACAATAATAATAGAAAATACTGATAGTTGTAATGACTAATGTCAATGTCTAATGCATCAGGAAGCATTTTTGTTTCAGATTAGTGTCATTTAATTGTTAATTATATTCTGTGGCAGTATTAGAAGCAGTAACATACCATATATAATAACAATTTGAGAGCCCTACCCTATACTATTTGTACATTTTTATTTCAAATTATGTTGACAGAGAGTTATGTGTGCAGGAAAAGAGAGGAAATATAAGGGGTGCAGGCCTTGTTATTTCACTTTGAAATGATGATGATAGAATTTACTCCAAAATAGTCCCTTCTATTGCCAAACTCAGCTCCAATCTTTGGTATTAAAAGACTCTGCACTAAGGAAGCAAAAGTAGACTCCAGATTTTTGGAGGGAAGTGTGCAGTTTAGAGATCATAGAGTCCTGCATTTATTTATTTTATATGCCTACTCTAGTCTTTACTTCTGTCCAATGTCCAGAACCATTCCTATCTCCTGTTTACTTTCTGCTCTGCTTCCTTTAAGTCTCTGACATGTTCTTTTAGCTTTCAGATTAATTCAACTCTTTGTTTATTGGCAGCTTTTACTGCAAGGACGGCATCCCGTGGGAGGGACCCCACGAGGAGCAGGGGCAGGGAGTGACTGTGAAGGAGCGCCGGAGACGAAGAGTTAGGGTCTGACCACAGCCCCCATTCCCCCTTCCCCTGTGCTGCTTGAGGGGTGGAGGTGTAAGGGGTGGGGTGAGGGGGAAGGTGTTGCAGTTTCTTTCCTTTGTTCCTCACTTCTTTACCTTGTTAGTAATAGGCAATACATTTCTCTACTGTGCCTACTCTGAATCTGTTTTGCCCATTGCAATAATTGTTGAGTGATCTCCCTGTTGTTATCTCTACCTTTGAACCATTTTCATTGTATTTTCTCCCCCTTTCCCTCTGCTGAGGAGGGGGAGTGAGAGTGGTCGTGGTGGAGTTCAGCTGTCCAGTTGAGTAAAACCACCACAGTTATGTAGATTTCTTTCTTTTTAATAGATGGTTTTCCTTTGTATATGAGCTGAATATTCCAGGATATCAAACTTTGAGTCTATGACATGTTTAGGAAGCCTTCTATGTTCCTTTTTTAAGTTTATTTCTGTGTAGCTTCCCATATTTTTTCCTGCTGAGTCTTATAAACCTACCTTCCACAGGTAAAACAGCTCAATACACTGCAGTTTTCTTTTCCTGTACAAAATATGAAATATATAGGCTGAAGGAAAACAAATCTTATTAGTTTTAGTTAGAATGATCTAGCTCAAAAATTACTTTATGTAAATAACAAAGCAATCACAAACACTAACTTACAAAACCATCTTGCAACATCAAATCCAGCTACATTTTCAAGGATCATTTTATAATTTCTAAATAAGAATATCACTGATATCAAATGCTGTAAAATTGTTTTTGAACAATGAAAAATTGTTGTTGTTTTTTTTTTTTCTATAGATTTTTATTTAAATTAGATTTCTCTTGTATTTTTTTTATTATCTAGTGCGTTAGAAATATAAAGAAAGTTTTCGAATAGACACATAACCAGAGCAAAATACATTGATATATAATGGCAGATATAAACATACTTTATTGTGCTTTTTTTTTTTTTTTTTTTTTTTCTCCACTGTCTGGTTGGGAGGTAATTGAATGACTTTTAATATGTTTCATACAAAACATATAATTTTTTTTTCTTGAAGTAGTTCTATTGGTACTTAATTGCAGTTTATTTGCAGTTTTAATTAAAAATTTCAATTACTATATCAGGATATTTAAATATAATAATAATAATAATGATAATGATAATAACAGTAATAAAAATAAATCATCTGAATAGAATTCAAACAAGAGAAACTGAATTCCAGAAGTCCTTACAAAGTTTCACACTCTTTCAAGATATATAAATTAGTGTGTGTCAAAGGGGAACTCTTCCTCTTTGCAGCATTGTTTTTCTGGGCTATTTTCCCAGGATGTAACCATAAAAAATATATTACACGTGTTAGTATATTACTGAGGTTTCTTTTGCATTTTCCACTTTGTGCTTCCAGTCAGGAACTGGTACTTGGCATCACTGAGGGAAAGAGATTTCAAGGATCATTGGATGGACTGTTTGATTTCTAATGCCTGTTAAAAATGAGTAGGAATTGGGTGTCCACATACATTTGTGTTATTCACCCCTCATAAATGCTATTCACTCTGTTTTTCACAAAAAATATAATACTTGCATTACATAGTGAAGGACAAAAATAAATAAAGGACTAAAGAGAGACTGAGATAGAAACAGTTAACATTAGTAACATTCATATTGAAAAGCTGGTTAATACCAATTTTTTGACAAATACTGCATGTTAGTTTTTGCTGATCGATATACAGATACATAAAAATAGCTGAAATTGAAAGGTGTTGAAGGAAAATTGAAGTATATAGTGGAATTCAAATAGAATTTAACTACCAGCTTCTAAGGAACTGTCTTCATAATCTTCATAAAGAGCTTCTGAAATCTTTTTTTTTTTTTTTCAATAATATATATATATTTAATTAGATGCTAATTATTTATGGCAATTAATTTCTTCCTATGTTGATCCTCAGACCTTCACAAATGAGACTTCTGTCTGCATGGTTTGAATCAGCGACATATACTGCAAAGCTGAACTTAGAATGGATACAGTGCTGGTGGTAATGATGTTGTCATGATAATTATGCATGAGTATACTGTGTGACTGATGTATTCACATCAGACTCAAGAGAAATAAGTTCCAAGACCCTTTTTTTTTAAATTCATACAAGCCATTGTATGAATTACATATGCATTTTTTAATTCATACATGAATGTATTTTTTAATTCATACAAGCCACAGATGTTGGAGCAGAGGTAAAGTTGAAGTAAAGGGATGTCTCCTAATAGCTTTGTACATAAAGACAGCTTTGAAAGCTCTCTCATTTCTTTGACTCGGACAAGAAAACTGTAAACCCCAATATTACCCCCTTCATCATATTTTAAAACAAGATACTATGGTATGAACTGAAAGGGAAGACTGAGATTAATGCACTAGTAGTTCAAACTATGAATTTCAGTCTTGGGGTTACATTTAGGAACACATGTATCATTGATGAGGTGTTAGTATAGGCATGCATCCAATAAACATGCTTATTTCCCATTATTTCTCTCCTCTTTTGTTGTTGATCTCTCAGAAAGCACTGAATAAAGAATTTATCTGTTACCTACCATCTCAGCTACATTAAATTCCAGCAACAAAACCCCTGGACTTAATTTTAGAGTCCATTTTTTAGTAATTAGTAATAAATATTCCTGTTAATGGCTGTATATTTGAATTTTGAATACATTAAAATCTTGTGAAACAGAAAGCTCATTCATTTAGTAATTATTCTAAAGTCAAACAAGGCAAGAAGACATACTCTTTCTTTATAAAATTATTGGTCTAAACAAATTGGTTTAAAGAGAGAGAGAGAGGGATAAAGGAGAGAAAAGAAAGAACTATGGATTTACTCAACTTCTTTTGCAAATGTATCCAGACACAACAAGTATTTTCTTTCTTTTTTTTTTTTTTTTTTTTTAATTTTTTATTATTATTAACATTTTCAGTTTTCTAGTACATGTTCCATGTTACATGGATCAATGCCTATGTTTGTATCCTACATGGAAAGAGGATACACAGAGATGGAAACTGCAGGGTAAAAATTGGCTTGGCAAGAAGCAGCTGAGATAATTAAGAAAAAATACATATATGTTTATATATTTTGTTTATATATTTTCAGTTATGACAACACTACAATAAACTGAAGACATCTGAAGTATTTGAGGTGATTTAAAGAAGAAAATTGTCTATAGACTCCTGAATTAGTAATTTATTTTTTTTTTCCACCATAACACACCATTAAAATACTTAATTGAAATAGTTTCCATTATGTTAGCAGTTAAAATCAATAAAATATTTCAGAGGAATATTTTATTTATTGTCAACAAGATTTACAAGTGGAAATACTACATTTTTACTCAAATACTTTTTACTAAACCCAGGAAATTAATCCATGATTTAATTATTTTTGAGGTACTTGAGAGACCAGTCTCATTAACGATAAAGTACATATTTCTCACAAAAAAAAAATTATGTTCCTACTTATATTTATTATCTCCACCTAACTTTGTAGATTTCATAAAAATGACAATAATTAATCGTCCATTAATATCAAAGTATCCAATGTTAATAGGTTTGTCTAAATAATTTTTAAGAAATCTCATGAGAAACTTGGCACATGATATTTTCACCAGCTCCTTCTATAAATCCATAGTTCCCTTTGACTTTGTAGTCTGAGAGATATTCTCCATTAGAACCACCAGTAAAATGGATCTCTCCAGATAAGTACCTACCATCATATCACTCTTTATGTGAGAAGAATTTAACTTGGTTAGTATTTCATAGAATCATATGGTTTGGGTTGGAAAAGACCTTAAAGGTCATCTAGTGCCATGAGCAGGGACACCTTCCACTAGACCAGCTTGATCAAAGCCCTGTCCAACCTGGCCTTGAACATTTCCAGGGATGGGGCATCCACAGTCTCTCTGGGCAAGCTGTTCTAGTGTCTCACTTCCCCCTGGGAAATAATTTCTTCCTTATCTAATCTAGTTTAAAGTCATTACCCCTTGTCCTGTTACTACACTCCCTGATAAAAAGTCTCTATCCAGCTTTCTTGTACCTTCTCTCCTCTAGGCTGTACTGAGAGGTGTGCCAACACTCTGTTCATTCTCATGGCCCTCCTCTTGACACTAACAGTCCATGTCCTTCTTATACCGAGGGCTCAAGAGCTGACTGCAGCTTTATTTATTGACATACAATATTCCATACAGACTAAATCCTAAGAGTCCCAAGAATAGGAATATGATGTTACTATTTACATATTTTTTGACATAAAGAGGGATTAATTTTGTTTGACTGTGTCAGGGTTTTGATGGTACAGTAGCTAAAAAAGAAATAAAATTGACACAATTCTAAAAAGAAAAAAAAAAAAACTTATTCGATTTAAGTTAAAAGTTTAGTTCATACAGTTTTTAATTAAATTGTCCTTTTCTGTCTAGGATCATCATTCTGGTGAGAGGAAATATGTCTTCACATGGGGAAAAAATAAATAAATAAATAAAAATTTAAAAATTCCACTAGTAGAAAGTGGAACTGTAAAACCTCCAATAATTTTAAATAGCTTAGTTTTTGTTTTATCCAGCATCGTGCCATTTGCTTCCAAAGACATTTGACATGGATCAATGCTCTACATTCTTAAATAGATATTGTAACTCCACCATTGTAAATCACTTTTTTCCTCTTCATTGATTATTACTGGTTTTTGTATAAAGTCTTTGCAAAGATCTTATATTGAAGATAACAGGGTCTATTTCTGCCAGACCTTCAAAAAAGAAAAAAAAAGTCTTTTTTTTTTATGTTGACGTTCTTTTTTAGTGACACATACAATACATATACATACAATATAATACAATGGCAGCATAACTCAACTGAGGTATAAGAAAACAGTATCATGTGAAAAAAAAAAAAAAAAAAGAGTACTAATGAGGAAATATTTAGTAAATTTGGCTTAAAAAAATGGCTTGAAGGTCTAGAGGCGGGAAATGATTTAATCTTGCAGACTCCAACACACTTCTTCTCCCCAAAATCACAAAAGTTTTATTAGTCACAATTTGTTCCAACATACCAAAAGTTTCATACTGGTTTTAGTAAGCACACAAGGGAGCTCTCATGCATTTGTTCACTTGCACAGCAGTCCTCAAGTGAAACTTGTTGAACTATTGTCTTGCCATTACTATTTCTAAATTACTATTACTATCAAATAACCTATGCTGAATTTGTTTTGTATACCATTCTTTGAAATCTGCATTAACTTACATAGACACACACACGTGCAAAAACATATATTTGAACTTACTAGTCTTCCAGAAACTCTTCCATTGAGATTTCCTAGCAGCTCAAAATATTAAAGCTGTCACTGATCATCACATCTGCACACAAGGTGTGCAGGCAAGCAAGCATGTCCAGAGTATTGTCTTTCTGACACGTTGTGTTATTTTTTCACCTTCATAAATTATTTTTATTATATTACTTGTCATGTAAATTTATTATATTCTTTGTTTCATCGGCAGTTAATCACATCTTTTTATCCTGTTAGATTAAATTCTTTAAACCTTATCTGTACTTCAAGCTCTATCTCTAACAGTCCATGTCTCTGACATAGATTTCTATAGTATTGATTGTCTTCAGCTGATAACCTTGTACTACCCTCCTGTATCAATTGTAGATTAAGCTGTCTTTTCTGTGGCTTAATATTTTCCACATTTTGACACGTCGCAAACTTACCTCGTCTTAACTTCATTGAATTGTTCATTTCCTTTAATCTTTTCCATCAGAACTGAATTAATTTGATATTTGTCCTTTGACATTTGAGTGGTACAACATAAAAACAAGAAATCTGCATATTTTTATGTGTATTTTCTTCACCTCACAGATTTTAAGATTAGCAGTACACATTTTTACTTCAAATAAAGAGGTGTATGTACATTCCGGTTTCTCATGTCAGTTTCACTGCATTGCAAAGCCAGGTTTAGTAATAAATAACAAGTAGTTCATTGATAACAGAAGCATACTGATTTCTTTACAATTGTGTGGAAGAATTATTAAGTTAATGGACAAGAAAAATATATTTTAGTTTAATGCTCATTTTGATTTAATTTACTGATTTTTTTAAAACTTTTACTTGCTAAGTAACTTCACCGTAAATAAGATCAGAAATGGAGAGAAAGCAGCAGTTCTAGTCTTACAGCTGCTTCTCAGAACCCAGTCCTGATGAGCACATGAAACTAAACACGAGTTACTGATTTTTCAAAATCTTGCATGTTCTACCATATATGAAAGAGTGAGTTTTATAGAGAGTAAAAAGCTAACACATACTGTTAATGATAAATGCAAACATGCATCCAAGAACCTTTGAACCTCATGCCTCTAAAACTAATAGAGAAAAGAAAAAGTCTCTGCCCTGGTTTTGGCTTGCTAGAATTAATTTTCTTCCTAGAAGATGGTGTGCTGCTGTGTTTCAAACTTAGGATAAAAATAATGTTGACAGTTGTAGCTGAGCAGGGCATACACGAAGTCAAGGACTTTTCAGCTTCTCATGTTTCCCTGCCAGCAAGGAGACTGAGGACACACAAGAAGCTAGCAGTGGACTCAAAATGAAGCTGGGAGGGGACAACTGACACAAACCGAACAAAGGACTATTCCATACCATGTGACATCATGTTGAACAATAAAAGTGGGGGAAGTTGGCCATGAGAGCTAACATTGCTCAGGGAGTTGGGCATCAATCTGCTAGTGGTGAGCATTGTGAACCACTTTTTTTTTCTTCTTCTTCCTTTCTTATTAAATTGTCCTTATCCCAACACACAAATTCTCACACTTTTATCTTTCTGGTTTCTCTCCCCTGTCTCACTGGACTGAGGGTGGCTTGAGCAAACTGATGTGCTGAGCTACCTAAGAGGTTAAACCATGACAGTCTCAAACACTGGAAAAACAGGTGTGCCTTCCAGGACTGACAACTGGTAAAATGCGTCTCCACTACAGAGCTACTGTCACACAGGGCAGCAATTTCAAACTGTTCAGAGGCTGCTTTATTTACAGTGAAGTTACTGAGGAGCTGGCAATCACTACCAGTGCAGCTGTGCAGTCTGGCAAGACAGCACACCACTGTGCCCTTGCCTGTCTGGTAGTCAAGGTACATCAGTATTCCTTGAATGTGAAAAGTTCACCCAGAAAGGTTCACCCAAAGTGAGGAATTTTTAATGTAGCATAAAAAAGGAATGCCCACGTCCAAATAGTACTATTAGAAGTGGACCGAATGCTTATAAGGCAATAAAAAATGTAACAGAAGGAAACAGAATGTTTTAAAAATAGTTGATCTTCCTACCCAAATATCTACTACATATAGGTCAGAGCTAATTTTCTGGTCAATAGTTCCTAACACTTAAACAAATAAACAACAAGATCCACTCCCCTTCCCCAACACTGTGCAGGAAACAAAAAAAGGGTGTGGGGGGTGGGGGCAGAATCAGAAGTGAAAGGTAGTCATACCTAATATGATATGGCTTTATTCATACCACTGACATACCGCTGTCTTCAGCTCTCCACTAAGAACTGTATCAGTATGTTTGCTAGAACAGTCCTTAGTTTAGGTTCAGCATTGACCCTGGAGATTAACAGCCATAGTCACCGACTACTCAATTTTTTAGAACTGTTACTTGTTGCAGGAAGCACGGCCAAAAGCACGACAGACACCAGTATGATCAGATCATGCTCCATTTTATTGCCCAAATAGCCTAACTTTTATAGTGAACTTACCAGGGGCGGATAGTGTTTCACACAAGATTATTGGTCAAAAGCACTCAGACAAACAACTACAAGAAAACAACCCCACCTGCAAGAAAACAACCCCCTTGTGATTAGCAGTCATGTAGACCTTGTCCTTGAAGCCAGACTCCCTGCTCCTGCATGGGCTTCTCTCCACAGGCTGCAGCTCTGGTCTGGGCCTGCTCCTGCGGGGGCTTTCCATGGTCCGCAGCCTCCTCCAGGCCACATCCACCTGCTCCACCAGCGGCTCCTCCATGGGCTGAAGCATGGAGATCTGCTCCATGTGGAACCCATGGGCTGAAGCCTGCTCCACCAGGGGCCTGTCTGGAGGCCACAGGGGAACTGCTGCTGCCTGCCTGGAGCACCTCTTGCCCTCCTGCTGCACTGACTGATCTTAGGGCTGTGGTTGTGATTTTTTTTTTCCCCTTTCTTAAATCTGCACTCAAAAAGGCACAAACAACATTGCTTATTGGCTTGGCTCTGGCCAGCGGCAGGTCTCTTTGGAGCCAGTTGAAACTGGCCCATATAAAATGGGTCAGTTTCTGTATTCTTCTCAAAAAGGCCACCCCTGAAGCCTCCAACTACCAAAACCTTTCCACATAAACCACTAGATCTGCAAAAACTTTGAGCCAGCTCTTTGGCAAGCTAAGGAGAATTTATTTTCAAGGTTCACTTTAAAATGACAATAGTAAAAGTCAGAAAAGACAGGAGTTTTTCATGGTGACTAACAATGTTCTCTTACAGCACAGTTGTAGTTTGACCACTATGGCATCATCAGTAACACACAAATCCAATTACTTCTGCATATTTGCAGGGATTTAACAGACTCTAAATTTGTTTCTAATAACAATTTAATATTATTCTACTTTCCTAGTCAAAACATGTATTCAAGAAGTCGTATCATTGTGATTTGTCCCTTAAAATGCAAAGATCTTTAAAAAGAAGTAAATAAAAACAAAAAACCTCCTCTATTACACTCAGAATAAATGTTCTGCTCTTCCTCATACCTTTTTCACAATATATATAATATCAGTGTTAGACATTTAGTTTCCTGAGTCATTTGTAGGGAAATATAATCATCCTCTTTGTTTCTCCATGGGTACATCCATATTAATGTAATGCCTCCAAAGATATCTAATCACAACATTGTAGTATATTATGCTTGATATTTGAGAACTATTTTCATTCAGGTTAATTTAGCCCTTCAAATCTCTTGAGAAAACAACCACACCAAAGACTAACTCCCGAGTGATTATTTGAGTTTAAACCACAGGTACACCAAATCTTTTTATTTTGCCTGCAGAGAAAACTTTGAACATTCCCATATCCATTTCAGCAGCAGTAATTGGTTTATAATAGCAGTCCTGGACAAAATATTCACAAAGTCTTGAAAGCAATCCAAAAATCCAGTTTCTGCTATTTATTGCATAATGTTGTTTAAGAAGAATCCACTGTATTATGAGCTTATGTTATACTAGTTAAAAAACAGAAATTCTGTTTTGCTGCCGTATTAAAATTTGTCTTTGTAGTACAGTCCTGAAGACAATATTTTGTTACTTTTCTTTCCCTTTCATTGACCATCTTGAAAAGGAGTTATCTTTTGCAACACACTAAGAGATACCTAATATTTGGTTTTAGCCTGACTTTAAAAAATAAAAGACAGAGTTAATTAAACCCATTTCTTCAATCATATTGAAATTCAAAACAGTGTCAGATTATTCTTACAGTTTCTCTACAGTCTGAAAAGACTTCCAGAAGGTAAAGAAGGAAAAAAAGATCTGTAGAAGAAGTAAGAAACAAATAAAGAACACTTAGCTCACATTGTTACCAACCTCTTATAGTTGGATAATATAAAATTTTCCATTTGTCATAGAACCATAGATAGCATCATTAAGGTTGAAAAAGACCTTCAGGATCATCTGGTCCAACCGACTCCCTGCCACCAATATCACACATGAAACTAGGTTCCTAAGGACTATTTCCAGCCTTTCCTTAAACACTCCCAGGGATGGTGACTCCACCACATCCCTAGACAGCCTGTTCCAATGCTTAATAACTTTTTCTGAGAATAATTTTTTTCTAATTTCCAACCTGACACAACTTGAGGCCTTTCCGTCTTGTCCTATCACTACCTATCTGCAAGAAGAGGATGACCCCCTGTTTCCCACAACTTCCTTTCAGGTATCTGTGGAGTGTAATAAGGTCTCTCCTGATCCTCCTCTTCCCCAAACTAAACAACTCCAGTTCCCTCAGCCCCTCCTTAAAGGACTTGTGTTCTGGACCCTTCACCAGCTTTGTAGCCCTTCTCTGGACATGCTCCAGGGCCTCGATGTCCTTCTGAGGGGCTGAAAGCTGAACCCATTATTCAAGGTGCAGCCTCACCAGAGCAGAGTATAGGGGGACAACTAGCTCCCTGGTCCTGCTGGCTACACTACTCCTGATACAAGCCAGGATTCCATTGGTCTTCCTGGCCACCTGGGCATACTGATGTTTTACGTTCAAGTGAGCATCAATCAACATTCTCAGATCCTTTTCCTCTGCACAGCTTTCCAGCCACTCTGCCCCAGGTCTGTAACATTGCATGGGGTTGTTGTGACCAAAGTGCAGGACCTGGCACTTAGCCATGTGCAACCTCATCCCACTGGCCTCTGCCCATTGATCCATCCTGTACAGGTTCCTCTGCAAGGCCTTCCTACCCTCTGTCATATCAATCTGTACTCGGCTCTGGTGAGGCCGCACCTCGAGTACTGTGTTCAGTTTTGGGCCCCTCGCTATAAAAAGGACATGGAGGTGCTTGAGCGGGTCCAGAGAAGGGTGACGAAGCTGGTGAGGGGTCTGGAGAACAAGTCCTACGAGGAGCGACTGAGGGAGCTGGGCTTGTTCAGCCTGGAGAAAAGGAGGCTCAGGGGTGACCTTATTGCTCTTTACAGATACCTTAAAGGAGGCTGTAGCGAGGTGGGGGTTGGTCTATTCTCCCATGTGCCTGGTGACAGGACGAGGGGGAATGGGCTTAAGTTGCACCAGGGGAGTTTTAGGCTGGATGTTAGGAAGAACTTCTTTACCGAAAGGGTTGTTAGGCATTGGAACAGGCTGCCCAGGGAAGTGGTGGAGTCACCATCCCTGGAAGTCTTTAAAAGACGTTTAGATGTAGAGCTTAGGGATGTGGTTTAGTGGGGACTGTTAGTGTTATGTCAGAGGTTGGACTCGATGATCTTGAGGTCTCTTCCAACCTAGAAATTCTGTGATTCTGTGAACACTTCCCCCAGCTTGGTGTCATCTGCAAACTTCCTGAGGATGCTCTCAATTCCCTTCAAGTCCAAATCATCAATAAAGATATTCAAGAGGATGGGCCCCAACACTGACCCCTGGGGGACACCACTTGTGACTGGTTGCCAGCTGGATTAAACTCCATTCACCACCATTCTCTGGGCCCAGTCTTCTAGCCATTTTTTAATTCAGCAAAGAGTGTACTTGTCCAAACCATGGGCATCCAGCTTCTCCAGGAGAGTAGTATGAGTAGTGTCAAAGGTTTTGCTGAAGTCTAGGTAGACAATGTCAACAGCCTTTCCATTATCCACCAGGCAGGTGTGGTATAATTGCCTGAAATAACTAGGAAAATAAAACTTAAAGAAAATGTACAGCATTGAAGAGGCTTTCAGGGTAGGGCACAGCTGCATTACCTGAGCGTTTCCTAGGCTTCCAACCTTAGATTTTATCGTGCTGGGGAAACTTAGTGTGCTAGCCCTAAGGAACAGTACGGAGCGTAGAGTGGAGTGGAGACACCATGGCTAGGCCCTGTAACCAGGTGGGGACTCTATTGTTCTTGTGCACACTGAGACTGATAAGCTGCACTTTTGCTACCCTGAGCCAAGAACCTGTCATGTTTTGACAAGCGCTGTACCCTAGTGTACTTTTTGCTCATTATAATATCATTATAATACCAAAACACACCTCCATCCCAAAAGCTACTCGCCTCCAACGTGCGACCACCCCTCACGAGCATGCACTCTGAATTTCTTGGAACCTATTACTTTAAACAGAGACAGGAGAACTTTTCACCAATCATAACTAAGATATGCTTGACTAGAGTCACTCAAGCTCCACCTAAAAGATAGAAAATAATATAAATTGGCCAAAGAGAGAGAGGATATCAGGGAAGATACCACCGTCAGGGGAGATACCATCCCGAGGAAATACAACATCCTTAGGACCTCCTGACTCCTGGGATCAGTCGACAGGCTGAGCCTCTTTTTCCCCACCATTGGGACGCCTTTGGGTGAGATCTGAATACTTGCTTATAAATCTCTCTAGAGTCTTTGATCTTTTTAACACATTTATTTCTAGGCTGCGCACCTGTGACGCCTGTAACACCTGTGTATTTCATGCATGCTAGCTTGCTTTTACAGACAGTCACTATCGCCGGCAATCCAATAGAACCTGGTTATCTGTTGCTGTAATAAACTTTACTTGATTGCATTGTGATAGCTCTCATTAAGTGCAACTCGGGTAAGGGTGGTTATCCGTGAGTGTGATAGTTCAGTGTTCTGAATCCAACCAGACCCCCAGACGGTTAACGCGTTATTGGTGAATGTCCGACTGGTTCAGTACCCTGAATCCGACCGGGCCCGTAACGGTTAATCAGATACACCCATTAACGCGACAGCAGGTCACCCGGTCATAGAAAGAGATCAGATTGGTCAGGCAGGACTCGTCTTTCAAGAACCAAGCTGGCTGTGCCTGACCTCTCAGTTGTCCTGCATACACTTCAAGATTGTTTTCAAGACAACTTGTTTCATCACCTTTCATGGCACCAAGGTCAGGCTGACAGGCCTGTAGTTCCCCAGGTCCTCCTTACGACCCTTCTTATCAATGGGCGTCCCATTAACAAGTCTCCAGTCATCTGGAACCTCTCTGGTTGACCATGACTGCTGATAGATGGTGGAAAGCATCTCAGCAATCACATCTGCCAACTCCCTCAGCACTCTCGGGTGGATCCCATCTGGACTCATGGATTTGTGACAGTCCAGGTGGAGTTCAATCAAGGTTGCTCTTGCATTTCTTGGCCACCAGAGCATGCTACTGGCTCCTGTTCATCTAGTTATCAACCAATACCCTCAAGTCCTTTTCCATCTGACAGCTTTCCAGCCACTCTTCCCTCAGCCTGTAGCACGGGATAGGGTTGTTCCCCTAGTGCGGGACCTGACACTTCCCCTTGTTGAATTTCATACACTTGGCCCCAACCCACTAGATCAGCATATCCAGATCCCTCTTTACAGCCCTCCTACCCTCGAGCAGATCAACACTACCACCCAACTTAGTGTCATGTGCAAACTTACTGAGGATTCACTTGATTCCGTCATCCATATCAGTGATAAAGGCACTGAAGAGAACTGTCCCCAGTACTGAGCCTTGTGGGACACCACTAGTGATTTAAGTCCATTCAACATGATTCCTTGAGCTCAGACACCCAGTGAGCTTTTAATCCAACCAAGCGTACACCAGTACAAGCCTTGAGCAGCCAGCTTCTTCAGGAGAATGCTGTGGGAAATGGTGTCAAAAGCCTTACTGAAGTCTAGATAGACCACATCCACAGCCTTTCCCTCATACACTGATATCATAGTGTTTGGCACAGACCAACTTGCACCTCAAATAGGTTATATGGCAACATATTCTAGAGATGTAGGAAATAAAATATGCGTGGTATAGCTCGAAGGCCATAGTTAATTCTGATAAGAAGATTTTTAGAAAACTTTTTTTTTTTTCTTTTAATGTGAAATCCTTACCTTGTATTAAAGGAAAAAAAATAATTGTAGAGATTAAAAAATCATGTTGCAGTTTTTCATATTATTATTAACTATTTGCACCCTACACATTAAACTGCCTAACTTTCTGTTCTATTTTTATACCTTGTGTAATAGCCTGAAAAGTCCTCTTCTGTAGCATTTCTTTTTAGTTTTTAAACAGTGTCAACAACCTTAACAATTTTTTTGTTTGTTTCTTGAACAAACTGTCCTCTTGGGTCTTTTCTTCACATGCCCACAAATCTTTAATCCTTCCAGTGTCTAGGAAGAAAAAAAAAAGAAAAAAAAAAAAAAAAAAAAAAAAAAAAAGTTAAAAAAAAAGTTTGTGGCTGTATTTGAAGGGTTATTTTTTCCCACAGTAAAGGAATAAATATCTTTAAAAGAACAGTCCCAATCCTTAAGCAGCCTGTTTATTTATAACCATTTATTCAATTTTACCTTTCTCCTCATAATCATCTTCTATGCCTCTTCTATGGGAGAAGGTTGGGGGAGGGAAGGGGGAAGGAGAGAGGGTGGCAGGAGGACTGGGTTGAGGAGACAGCATCTATACAGACTTACCAAAATCCATCCAGCATTATTTTCAAGGCATTTAAATACAGAAAAGACATGCTTATCATTAGCTACCTTAAACTGTTTCTGCCATTTTAAATTTACACTTCAAGAGCCATTGAAATCAGGTGGAAATTTTCGTCAAATGTTGGTTATGCAGTGATGACTATTCCAGGAGATATACATTGTGAAGTCTCTGTTGGCTGTTTTTATCCTAAGCCTGTTTCTGGTTCTTTTTCCTGAGATGCATGTGTGTGATGTCAATCTGAAGAAGGGTTTGGTTTTGCCACAGAAATCTTCATGAATGCAGCTCTGGTTGCAGAACTTCTCTTTAAACTAAGCATATCTTGGTGTTAATTAAAATTTTAATTCTAATTGATTTACATTCTAATTGATTGTCTTTCCTTCATGGAGTTAAAAAAAAAAAAAAAAAAAAGATAATCACAGTAGTTATACCTGCTCTTCATTTTCTATTCCTATCATAATTCAAACAGTAATTTTGAAGAAGAGAGAAGAGTTTAGAAAATTTTTGAAGTAAACAGGTTAATAAACAAATTTATCAACAGATTAACAGATTTCATTCTTGTGTCGAATAATGATGAAATAGTTTAGGGTAACTGAATTAGTTCTGAAAGAATAAGTAAAGATTTTTTTTTCTAATTATTACTTGTGTTTAATATAATTTGGGGGAGATTCTAGAATCTTGGGGTAAGTTTGCTGGCTTTTACCATTCATGATTTTCTTCTCTTTATTCTGGAACTTTAAATAACAATACCACAGCGTGTGAGATGTTTTCTCCATTCTCTGAAAATGGTGGACAACTAAGCTTTTTCAGAAATACTGCATTTTCTGGGTGCTTTTTTTTTGTTGTTGTTTTCAAAATTTGAGTTAACTTATCAACTCTGCTGACAATTTCTCTCAGATTTTCTCAATCGGTCACCAATTGATTCAAATTCAAACTACAATTATGCTGCTCAACAATTTCATCTTAGCATTCAATTCTATAAAATTAAAACTGTTAAAAAAGGGTAAATATCAAGAACATATGATAAGTATATTGTAAATAACCTTTTTCTTTTTCCTACTGAAGAATTTGATGCTAATTTTTCAATTCAGTTCAGAGAATTAGAAAACATATTTCCATATTTCCTTTCAGTCTTAACCTTGTCATTGACCTTGTTTTTTTTGTTTGTTTGTTTGTTTGTTTGTTTGTTTTCCCAATAAATCAAATGCTAAAAACTAAAATACTGTTCTATATTATGTTTGGCTATGATATTCTTCAAGCAACTTGACAACTTTTACTACAGTTCTATAACATGTTCTACATAACAAGAAAGAATTAATTTACAAGTGTCATTTCTCACTAGGAGATGCAGTGGGAAAATCTAAGTCGGATACACTTCTGATAGGCATGATGACTCACATATATTCTATTTTGACAGTGTTTACTCAGATGTTGTAGAAGTTGAATCTTCAGGCTGGCAATAGAAGACAATAAGTGGGTAACAATGTAATGTAACTCACACGACTGAAGTTATGCTGCAAATGTGTTACATAATCTAAATTAAGCTTAATAACAGAAGATATAAGCCTCTGAAATTACATACCTTGTTCTCTTATAAACTGTTTTACTTAAATTGACTGCAACAGATTTACTTGATAGATAAGGTTGGTATAATTCACAGAGATTACTGTCACACACAAAACAAACGAACACACACACAAACAGTTATATTTCCTATATATAGGAAACTTTCAATATGTAAGGCCAGCAAATTCTTTCCTGTCTTTCTCTACCCCTAATCCTTTCGTCATGTTCTTGAAAATTTTTTCATGCCATTATAACCCAGCTGCATATGTAGAAGACCAAACCATGCAAATTAATGTAGGTTCAGAATCATGTCCTTAATTCACTACCATTTATGAAGCTATCTTAAGAGCAAAGCATATACTCAAGTACAGTAACTAAAATGTAGTATCCACTAAATAACTCGGTCATGTGTTCTCTAAATTCACAGTATTGCTTTTGAAGAGTCTGTTATTTTAGAGCCACCTTAAAAAGTGAAGACCTTTGAATTCAGTTTAAAAAATATTGGACTGAGCTTTGTTTAAAATGAATAAGAGATCCAATGTTCAAGAGAACTCTGTTTATGTCATTTAAATTAGTTAACAGGAATAGACTAATAACTTTGGACTTCTTGAGTACTGAGTAGCCAATAATAACAAAACCAAAATGTATTTATCTTCAAATGTTTGTAATTGTAAAGACTAGAAATAACTAGTTGTGGAGATTTAAAAAGCACATTCATAGTTATTATTAACTGTAAACAAATCTTGTTCCTTCATTTCCGAGCTGAATCACATGATTTAAAATCAAACTAGTGGGTAAATCCAAGCCAAATCAAACTAATTCAAACCCAGAATCCTCCATCCTCCATTTTCAAAATGGTATATTATATAAATCACATGAAAAGATTTAGATTTAGAAAAGATTTAGATTTAGTCTCTTGCCTCAGCTTTGCTTTATTTTCCATGTACAAATGAACTTATTAGACATATTTGAATATTATGTTAGCTTCCTATGAAATTGGTTTATTCTTAAAATATCTAACTTAACAGCTTTAATCAAGTTTCACTACAGGATGTTTCTAATTAAATGAAACCTTAGAGACTGTTTCTGAGAAACACTAAACCCTCAAAATGGTTTCTTTATCTGGGATTAAAATTTCTTAGACACCAAAAAACAAAAACAACAACAAAGTTTTGTATCAAGTGTGCATTAGGATATATAAAAGCCAACAGTTTCCATTGACTGGAAATTACCAGTGAATTATGCTTTCTAGTCCTACGAGGAGCGGCTGAGGGAGCTGGGCTTGTTCAGCCTGGAGAAAAGGAGGCTCAGGGGTGACCTTATCGCTCTTTTTAGGTACCTCAAGGGAGGCTGTAGCGAGGTGGGGGTTGGCCTGTTCTCCCACGTGCCTGGTGACAGGACGAGGGGGAATGGGTTTAAGTTGAGCCAGGGGAGTTTTAGGTTAGATGTTAGGAAGAACTTCTTCACTGAAAGGGTTGTGAGGCACTGGAACAGGCTGCCCAGGGAAGTGGTGGAGTCACCATCCCTGGAAGTCTTCAAAAGACGTTTAGATGTAGAGCTTAGGGATATGGTTTAGTGGAGGGCTGTTAGCGTTAGGTTGGAGGTTGGACTCGATGACCTTGAGAAATTCTGTGATTCTGTGTGATTCTATGTTGGTCCTGAGAAGCAACTATCATTTAACAAGCCTTATTTATATATAAGAACATCCTACATTAAAAACTATGTTCTTGAAAACTAAACATAAACAATAAAGCTGAACTGCAAATTCTGCCATTCTGCCTGTTTTTTGTTTTGTTTTGTTTTGTTTTGTTTTTTTGTTTTTTGTTTTTTAACATTTTTCTTTTGAGAAAATAAATTTAATAGCAGTAGAAGACCATTAGTTTTCTACTCCTTGAGAACATAAAGATTGTTTGTCTAAGATTGTTTGTCCAGACTAGACAAAACGCATATTTTTCATTGTTTGCTGCTGTTGAAGGAGGATGAAAATGAAAGCAGAAAAAAAAAAAAAACAACACCACCACCAACAACAACAAAAACACAATACAAACATGTTTACAAAAATGCATCAAAGTAACTGCCTGAGCATTAGTGAAATTAAAATTAAATTAAAATTTCTTTCCATGGATGATGTTAGCAGCTTTTAGAGATAGGCAGGCATGAATTAAAATTCTTTGTAGCTGGGGAAAAAAATGAAAACAATAAAAAACTATCAAAAGTTGTTTTGAACAACTCTAAATATCACTACAATAAACACTTCTTAGATCTTGTATTTATTTAATGAAATATAAAATAAAAGCCCTTGATCGATTTCAGATACATACATGGAGTTTATATGGATTATATTGTCTAGCTGTATTGGGCCTGTATAGCTAGACTATGTGCATTATGTGAGGGATAATGTGCTAGCAAGGTCCTTCAGTATGCTCCACAAGGTGCTGGATATGTTTGAAATGTTTCTACACCAATGCACATAACATGAGGAATAAACAAAAGGATCTTGAAGCTTTGTCTCAGTCCCAGAACTACTACATTATCAGCATAAATGAGAGTTGGTGGGAAGAGTCCTGTGACTGGCGTGCCATGATGGGCAATTATAAGCTCTTCAGAAGGGACAGACAGGACAAGAGAGGTGTGGGGGTGTTGCTGGATGTAATGTTGGGGTTGGACTGCATGGAGCTTGCAACTGGTGATGAAAGAGTTGAGATCCTCTTGGTCAGCATTTAGGAAAAAGCAAGCAAAGCAAATGTTGTGGGATCTAATACAGGACACCTTGCCAGCATGACAATACCAATGAATTATTCTATAAAGAATTAAGATAATCTATATCTTTATCCTTATGGGTGACTTCAACTTCCCAGTCATTAACTGGGAACACAACATAGTCAATATAAACAGATCCAGAAAATTCCTAAAGCATGTTGAAGATAACTTCTTTTTACAGGTACTAGAGGAGCTGACTAGGAATGGTGCCCTCCTAGTTTTGTTGTTTGTAAACAGAGAGAGTCTCATGGGTTAATTGGTGATTGGTAGCCATTTTGGCCACAGCGGTCATGAAGTAGTCAAGTCTAAAATCCATTGTGATATGAGGAAAACTGCCAGCAAAACTTTGACCGTGCATAAGGGGAGAGCAAACTTCAGGTTGCTCAGGGAACTAGTTAGTAAGGTCTCCAGGGAATCTGACTTTGGAGGTACAGAGGTCCATTAGTGCTGCTTAGTTTTCAAGAGACATCTTTATAAGTGCAGGAGCAAGCAATTACAAAGTGTCAAGCAAGCAGGGCATAAAGTCAGCATCTTAAACTGGTCATTTGAGGGATCTTTTTCTACAGTGTAGGCAGAAATGTGTATGGACATTAAAAACAAAGATAAGCAACATAGGAGGACTACAGAAATGCTGTTTGCCATTTTAGGGAGAAAGTTTGAACAGCTAAAGCTCAATTAGAGTTGGAACTGGCCAGTACTGTGTGGGACAACAAAAATGGCTTTTTAAAGTATGTTAACAGCAAAAGGAGGACCAGAGATAACATTGGTCCATTACTTGATGAGGATGGTCACCTCACAAATAGGGATGTAGACAAAGCAGAGACGTTTAATGCCTTATAATCATAGAATCATTTAGGTTGGAAAAGACCTTCAAGATCATCAAATCCAATCATCTACCTAACACTACAAGTTCACTGCTAAACCCTAATCACTACATCCACACAGATATTAAATACCTCCAAGGATGGCGGCTCCACTACCTCCCTGTGCAGCCTGTTCTAATATCTAACTGTCGTGGTTTAACCCGGCTGGCAGCTAAATACCATGCAGCCGTTCACTCACCCTCCCCCTCCCTCTCTGGGATGGGGGAGGGAAATGGAAAGTGAAGCCCGTGAGTTGAGATAAAGACAGTTTAATAAGGCAGGAAAATAATAATAACAAAATAATAATAACAATAATAATAATAATAATACAATGGTGATAATAGGAAAGTAATAATAATATGTACAAACAAGTGATGCACAATGCAATTGCTCACCACCTGCTGACCGATGCCCAGCCTAACCCCAAGCAGTCCGGTCCCCTCCCCCCGGCTAGCCACCCCTATATATTGTTTAGCATGACGTCAGATGGTATGGAATACCCCTTTGGCTAGTTTGGGTCACCTGTCCTGGGTCTGTCCCCTCCCAGCTCTTACTGCACCCCCAGCCTGCCTGTTGGCAGGACAGAGCAAAAGGCTGAGATGTCCTTGGCTTGGTGTAAGCACTGCTCTGCAACAATTAAAACATCATGGTGTTATCAGCACTCTTCTCATCCTAAGCCAAAACACAGCATTCCACCAGCTACTAGGAAGAAAATTAACTCTGCTCTAACTGAAACCAGGACACTAACCACACTTCCCATGAAAAAAAAAAAATCTTCCTGATATCCAGTCCAAACTTTCTGTGGTGCAGTTTGAGGCTGCTGCCTTGTGTTCTATCACTTGTCACCTGAGAAGAGACTGACACTGTCCTTGCTGCATCCTCCTCTCTGGTAGTTGTAGTGGCCAATAATGTCTTCTTTTAACCTCCTGTTCTACAGGCTAAACAGCCACAGTTCCTTCAGCCACTCCTCATCTGTCTGTTTTCAAGTCCCTTCACTAGCTTCATTGCTCTTCTCTGGACACCTTCAAGCAACTCAATATTCATCTTGCAGTGAGGAGCCCAAAACTGAACACAATACTCAAGGTATGGTCTCACCAGTGCTAAGTACAGGGGGACAATCTCCTCCCTAGTCCTACTGACCACACTATTTCTGATACAAGCCAGGATGTCAGTGTTTTTCTTGGCTACCTGGGCACACTACTGGCTCATATTCAGGTAGGTGTTGACAAGCACTCTGAGGTCCCTTTCTGCCAGGCAGCTTTCCAACCACTCTTCCCTCAGCCTCTATCATTGCATGGGGTTATGATTACCCAAGTGCAACACCTGGCATTTAGTCTTGCTGAACATCATGAGAATGGACATGGCCCATTGATCCAGCCTAATCAGATGCCTCTGCAGGATCTTCCTGCCCTCATGAGATCAACATGCCCACCCAACTTAGTGTTGCCTATAAACTTACTTAGGGTGCACTCAGTCCCCTCATCCAGATTATTTATAAGGATATTAAGCAAAACTGTCCCAAATACTGAGCCCTGAAGAACACCACTAGTGACCAGCCTTCAACTGGATTTACATCCATTCACCACAACTCTTTGGGCTTGGCCATCCAGCCAGTTATTTGCTTAGAAAACAGTACATCTTTCCAAGCCATAAGCAGAGAATTTCATAGGCAAAAAGCTATGGGAAACAGTATCAAATGCCTTGATAAAGTTCAGGTAAACAACATTCACAGCCCACTAAGCAGGTCAACTTGTCATAGAAAGAGATCAGGCTAGACAAGCAGGACCTGCCTTTTGTACACACTTGTTAGCTGGACCTGATCACCTCATTGCCCTGTACATGCCATGTGACAGCACTCAAGGTGATCTGCTCAATGACCTTCCCTGGCACCAAGGTCAGATTGTCAAGCCTGTAATTTTCTAGATTGTCCTTCCTGCGCTTCTTGTAGATGGGCATCACATTTACTACTATCCAGTCAAGTGAGACCTCCCCTGATAGTCAGCACTGCTTGTTCATTACTGAAAGTGGCTTTATGAGCATTTCTACCAGCTTCTTCAGCACCTTTCAGTGGATTCCATACAGTGCCATCAATTTGCAGGTATCCACGTGGTGTACTAGGTCACTAATCATTTTTTCCTGCCAGAAGAGAAATAATGAAATCTGTAAAGATACCTGCATTAAGATATAAATTTACAGGGACAGCCTTTTTTGCTTACGCAGTTTTACATAAGTTTTAGTAATGAAAGTCTTCAGGGTTTGTAGTCATAGGTGACTCCCTTCTGAAGGGAATGGAGGGCCCAATATAACATCCAGACTCATAGAGAAGTCTACTGTCTCCCTGGGTCTTGGGTTAGAGACATCATAGAGACATCACCCAGAGAGTCACTCACCTGGTAAGCCCCTCTGATTATTACATTTTATTGCTTTTTTTAAGTTGGCAGCAATGAGCTGGCAAAGAGAAGCCCAAGAGCTATCAAAAGGGACTTTAGGCCTTTGGGTCAATTGGTTGAAAGTTCAGATGCACAGGTAGTGTTTTCCTCCATCCTTCCAGGAACAGGGATCAATATTGAAAGGAACAGGGGAACACAGATGATAAAGGGGAACGCAGATGATAAATATGTGGCTCTGAGGCTGGTTCCACCAACACAGTTTCAGGTTTATAGATCATGGGAAGGTCTATATGACACTGGGCCTACTGGATCCTTATGGGGAGCACTTTTCTGTGAGGGCGAAAAGGATTTTTGCCCAGGAATTAGCAGGGCTGATTGACAGGGCTTTAAACTAGATTTGAAGGGGGAAAGGGACAAAGCCAGTCCCACCAGTGATAAGCTATGGGACTGCGAACCAATTTTTGAGGAAGTAAATGCTGGTGAGGTCCTTCAGTTTGTCCCATGAAGGTCTAAGGTGAATGAAAGACATCTGACATGTTTCTATACATACACAAACAGCATGGAAATAAGCATTTCAGCTCCCTGAACTGCTTGTACACTAATGCGCATGGAATGGGAAACAAACAGGAAGAACTGGAGACCTGTGTGCAGTCGCAAGGCTATGATCTCATCACAATCAGAGAGACATGATGGGATAGCTCACATGACTGCGATGCTGTCATGGAAAGCATTGTAGAAAAGACCAGCCAGGAAGGCGAGGTGGTGGAGTTGCTCTTTATGTGAGAGAGCAACTGGAATGCATGGAGCTCTGCCTACGGGTGGATGAAGAGCAAGCTGAGAGCTTACGGCTAAGGATTAAAGGGCAGGCTACCGTGGCCATGGGTGTTTGCTAGAGGCCACCTGATCAGGAAGAGGAGGTAGATGAAGCCTTCTTCAGACAGCTCGAAGCAGCCTCTCAGTCACAAGCCCTGGTTCTCACGGGGGACTTCAGCTACCCTGCTGTATGCCGGGAGGACCAAGCAGCTAGGGACAAACAGTCCAGGAGGTTTTTGCAGAGCACCGATGACAACTTTTCAACACAGGTGGTGGAGAAGCCAACAAGGAGAGATGTGATGCTGGACTTTGTATTAACGAATAAGGAAGGACGAGTTGGAGATGTGAGGTTCGGGGCCAACCTTGGCTGCAGTGACCATGATATGGTGGAGTTCAGGATCTTGCGAGGAGGAAGCAGGGCAAAAAGTAGGATTGTGACCCTGGACTTGAGGAGAGCAAACTTCGGGGATCTACTTGGAAGAATTACATAGGTTAGGGCCCTAGAGGGAAGGGGGATCCAAGACAGCTGGTCAGTATTCAAGTATCAGTTCCTCCAAGCTCAAGCTCAGTGCATCCCTATGAGTAAGAAGGGGGCAGGAGACCTGCATGGATGAGCCAGGAGCTTCTGGCAAAGCTCAGACAAAAGAAGGAAGTTTACAGCATGTAGAAAAAAGGACAGGCCACTTGGGAGGAATATAGGGTGTCCTGGTTTCAGCTGTCAGAGTATGCAGGGATGTGACAAGGAAGGCCAAGGCCCATTTGGAATTAGATCTAGCAAGAGATGTAAAGGACAAGAAGAAGGACTTGTTCAAATACATCAGTAGAAAAAGGAAGACTGGGGAAAATGTCAGCCTGCTGCTGAATGAGGCAGGTGTCCTAGTGACAAAAGATACAGAGAAGTCAGAGCTGCTGAATGACTTTTTTGCTTCAGTCTTTACTGCTAAGGTCAGCCCTTGGGAATCTCAGATCCTGGAGACAAGAGAGGAAGTCCAGAGAAAGGAGGACTTTCCCTTGGTCAAAGAGGATATGGGCAGAGATCATCTAAGCAAACTTGACAACCACAAATCCATAGGCCCCAATGTAATGCATCCATGATCCTGAGGGATTTGGCCAATGCTATTGCTAGGCTACTCTCCATCATCTTTGAAAAGTCGTGGAGAGCAGGGGAGGTGCCTGAGAAGAGAGGTGCCAATGGGATCTTAGTGTGCCTCAAGGGGATTGTGGACAGCACGTCAAGAGAGGAGGATCCTCCTCCTATACTCAACTCTGGTGAGGCCATACATGGAATATAGCATGCAGTTCTGGGCTCCCCAGTCCAAGAGAGATGTAGAACTTCTAGAAAGGGTCCCGCGTAGAGCCACAAAGATGATTAAGGGATTGGAGCATCTGTCCTATGAGGAAATTATAAGTGATCTGTGCCTTATCAGCCTAGAGAAGAAGAGATTGAGAGAGTATTTTATCGACCTCTATAAGTACCTGAGGATACAATGTAAAGTGGAAGGGGCCAAACTCTTCTCAGTGGTGGAGTGAGAGGACAAGGGATAATGGGTATCAGTTGAACCACAGGAGGTTTCATCGCCAGAAGAGGAAGAATTTATTTACAGTTTGGGTGACAGAGCATTGGAACAGGCTGCCCAGAGAGACTGTGGAGTCACATTCTTTAGAGGTGTTCAAAACCCACCCAGATGCCATCCTGTGTAACATTCTCTAGGTATGCTTGAGCAGGGGGATTGGACTAGATGATCTCTGGAGATCCCTTCCAACCTTCACCATTCTTTGATTCTGTGTAACAATGCAGGTGCCTGAGGACTGGAAGAAAGCTGATGTCATGCTAGTCTTCAAAAAGAAGGAGAGCAGCTCTGCACAGAGAAAGCTGGGAGTCCTGGTGAACAGCAGGCTGACTAAGGAGGAGGGCGATGAAGATGATTAGAGGATTGGAGCATATGTCATATGAGGACAAGATGAGAGAATTGGTCCTGTTTAGCCTGGAAAAGAGAGGACTGAGGGGAGACCTTAGATGGACTCTTTTCAGTTGTGCCCAGCAAGAGGATGAGAGGCAACAAGCACAAACTAGCACAGGAAGTTCCGTCTGAATATGAGGGGCACTTTTTTACTCTGAGGGTGACAGAGCACTGGTGCAGGTTGATCCAAGAAGTTGTGGAGTCTCTTTCTCTAGAGATATTCAAAACCTGCCTGGATGCTATCCTGTGCAATGTGCTTTAGGTGATACTGCTTGGCAGGGGGATTGAAATAAATGATCTTCAGAGGTCTCTTCCAACCGCAGCCATTCTGTGATTCTGTGTCTTTTGATGAATAGACAGTTAAGTATGATAATCTTATTAGTTTTTCTGCTAAAGGGAAATGAGAGTCTGAAAATTCCAAAACTTTATGTAGCGAGTTTATATGAGATGTCTGGAGGTGATGTTCTGACTGTTCCATCCCTGACAGACTCCCTGAAATTCAAACTTATTATTGAAAATATTCCATATGAATAGTGGTGAAAAAGGGAAATAGATCCTGTTCTTTACTGAGAATAAGAAGACATCGCTTTATGCTATCGCTTTGTAAGGTCATGTATAATATCTATCACTTCTTTTGCAATTTGTTTTGCAATACTAAATACTGGGAAAAAAAAAAAAAAAGTTTAATATGATTGAATGATTGTTATTGTTACAAGAATTTTATGTATATGAACTATGTGTGTGCTGATATTAACTGCTATCATAGCAGGTACAAAAGGCAATGGGCATTTAAGAAGCAGTCTATTCAATCTGTTATCTGAAGTTTGTAGTCCACAGACAAATTAAAACTTTGAATGAGATTCTAGAAGAGGTAGGGATCACAAAGACTATAGTTTTCTATCTGAACAATTCCTGTCAGATTTTGCTGAGGATTTTTGCCATTTTTCTCCTTTTCTTGTCATAGGCATGAGGTAGACAACAGAGCCCTAGAATAAATGATGCACTCTCAGTCCCATACCCCGAAGTCTGAAGAAGTAACAATAACAGCCTCCAATAATAACCATCCTGAAGCTATCTTGATTTGATATTGAGAGCCTGGTGTGAGTATAAAGTGGGACAATTGTGTTTAATTCCCTTTTACACTTCAAAACCCATAGTCTTATTTCTTATTTCTTGCAGAGGCTTTCGTCATCCAGTTGAACTGGCTTCATTAAGATTAGTTGCTTTAAAAAAATCATGCTGAGTCAAGAAGTCTTCTTCTAGATGTAAATGTAGATGCCTTAAAATTCAAGGCTTTATCTGACTACAAGAAGAATCTTCCAAATTTTAAACTCATCAAGTCCTGGGCAATCTGCTCTAGGCAGCCTTGAGCCAGATGAACTGCAGAGGTCGCTTCCAATCTTAACCATTATGTGATTTTGTGATTCTGTAAATATATCTTCTGTGTCCTGACTATCATATTCATAATGAATATACATGAAATTTCTTATGTAGTTTCTCTGCAATCAGTCAAATCCTCTTTTACTCCAACAGTCTAGAGCATTTTCTGTACCCTCAAACCATTTTCAAGCCTGGCAGAAGATGTGCTATTCTCTCATAGTCTACCAATTTCAACAAAAACTGTACTTCAGCTTTTCCAGTATAGAATGACCAGAAAGAAATTAATTCAAAAACAATTGTAGTTATAGAAAAAAAAAAAATCTCACATGTTGTGCTGAGAGAGGGGAAAAAAAAATAAAACAAACAAACAAAAAATATTCATCCTTATCATCCTTATCAGTATATCAGTACCCATGTCTGAGATCAACAGGATCAACAAGCAGTTAGGACAAAAATTCTCATTCGTCAGTTAAATAATATTTAGAGATCTTGCCCTTCACATCTCCTTCACAGAATGCTGAGACACTGAAAAGATCCCATTAGTTTTACTGCTGTTCTATTAATAGCCTGAGCATTTTCATGAGTTACTGAATACTCTCTCAAATCACTCTTCTTTAATAGTCATCTTCAGGCACAGATCCGTCCCGGTTCATCAATACAGTCCCCACCTCCTTCATGCAGGCATATCTTTGTTGTATGTTTTAGTGATTTGTACTGCCTTTTAAGTTTGGTGTTTTATTTATTTATTTATTTATTTATTTATTTATTTTGTAGTTAAGCCTTTAATCCTACAACACATCCTCCTGGAATATACATACATATACATATACATGTATATATATATATAACCTTCTGTATCTTATATTTTGCTTTCTTAACTACTTACCCATGTTATTTATGATTTTACTGAAAAGTCTTATTCAAAATAGATGATAATTATAATAATAAATCATGGGACTTCTCCAGAAGTTAATGTGGTTTTTATTTTTTCATTTATTTATTTTCTTTGATTCTCTCCAGCTATCTTTCTCAGTTTCCTTATTTGTTATATTTTAATTACCTTTCAGAGATGCTGATAAATTTATTGTCTTACACAGTAATATATATATAAATGTATATCAGATGATATAAACCCCGAAAAGTTAATCTACATTTTTAATTTCTAAGACATATCTATCTGAGGGTGTTGCTGGACTTGATGGAAAACAGTAGGTACTTGAACTGATCTTCTCATTTATTTTTCTATATGATGTTAACTGAGGTGAAGAGTGTGTCCACTTCCTCCAGCTTTTCTAGCCCAAGACTTCTCCTGCCTGGCAACTTGGGCCCAGACCAGTCCCTGGGAACCCAGAGGTCCCAGGCTGTGGGACATGGCTGCCTCTTTCCTCTTTATGGGTTCATTGAGTGGCAATGCTGAACCTATGTCCCAGAGACACACAGACATAGGCAGAAAAATAAGACAGTGACATGACCTCTCACACAGTAGCACTTCAACAGTACGTACACACAGGGCTCACATAAAAAAAAAAAAAAAAGACACAGACAGGCACATCCTCTTCCTCCTCTCCAGATGGAAGAGGGAAATTCTCTGATGCAGACACACAGCACTCTTCAGGTTCTCAAGCACACACACACATTCATGGATCCCTTGAGCACTGGCACAGCCCCTCTGTCCATCCATCACCTCTTCCTGGATCCCAGCCCCCTTACCTGCTTTGTGGGCTCACACACCTGTCCCTCAGGCACAGCATGTTCTCAAGTCCCCCTGGATGTACCAGAAAGGACACCCTGGACCCAAGGACCCCCACTGCTCGCTGGCTAGTCCCTTTTAGAGTTTGGAAGTGAATACACAGAAGATTAAATGAGGAAATTATATATATACATATAAAAGGACAAGACAGGCTGCAGGCTGTGGTGGTCAAGCACGGGGTTCAGCCAGACAAGCATACTGACCAGCCCCATTTTACATGCAACCAGCCTATTTGTACCTTCTCCTACCTATCCCCCACTTTTTTTCCCTCTGCTCTCCCTTCTCTTGGCACACCCTTTCATGGCTTTGCAGAGCTCTACTGACTCCCACATCCCTCCCAGTTTGCCCTCCTCTGGTTCACAATCTTAGCTGCAAAGTCCAGGTTGATCTTCCTGGATATAGTGCCCGTAGTTTCTTGAAAACCCATTAAGTAGTGACTGACAGGTTTGTTTCTAAACATTCTAAATGTTCATGCTTCTCCATATTTGCTTTATCTAGTCTGTGTCTTGGTGTATTTTAGTTTCTGGCTTCCCTGTTTTTCTCTTGTTTCCCAGTTGCCAAGGTCCCCAATGAAATAACCTCACTGGCATAAACACTGTCACATTTTCATCATCACCTTCATCAATGAATGCGACATCATACCCTCATCAATGAATGCGACTGACCAGACTAGGTTTCTGTCACTGCTTCCCTTATTTGTCAGTCAGGTCTCTCCCATAGGTTCTGAACTATGGCTTATTCCCTTTCTTATTTTTCCTTACTGCATTAGAAAAAATCCTTGACAGATACCCTTAAAGGAGAAGACACTCCCTTTCCAAGTGACCTTACATAGCAATTCACTAAAGTTGGTCTTTTAATAAAAATTCACTAATACTGCAGCTTATTGTCACAAACTGGCTCACAGCCATGCCATTAAGATTTCAGCCCCCAGAAAAGTACGGGTTCATGAAAAACTGTCTGTTGAAACTCATGGCCTGTCTCCCAAACTGTGCAATGGATTTCTGGGGAGAGAAGTTTTAATGAAATAAAAGCCTACAAGGAGTTGCATTTAAAATTTATAGACAATCAAGTGCCAGTGCTAAGAATGTTCCATGGCACTGTTTAATTTATTAATTATGGCATAAACTAAAATTTCAAAAAGTGCCAGAAGCATTCAATTGTCATAAACCACCTAGCAAAGAGAGAATTTATTTATTTTTTGTTAGTGTGTTTCAGACTTAGATGTGATATCTATCTTTTATTCCAGGATTATGCCTAAAAATTGAAGTGAATTTATTTCTTTTTCATTTAATTTTTCAAGTGAATTTGTTTTGCATTATATTTTTTCCAGTTTATTGGTGGTTTTCTTTGTTTTTGTTTTGTTTTATTTTTACATATTCTTTTAGATCAATCAATTTTGGGATGTACCTCTGTATATCAAAATAATTCTGATTATTTAATCATTAATTGTTTTTCTTTCTTTCCAGATGGTCTTGAAGTTTGCTCTTTTAAATGTTCCACATGGATTTTCTTAAACTTAATCATAAAGTGAAAAAATATATATATACTTTTTGTTATACTTTTTGACCTGTTGATATGTCTCTTGGGACACAGTCTCTTTGGACATAGTCCGGAAGGGCAAAGGAGCCCAGGAAGACTGGACAATCTTCAAGAAAATCAGTCTGGCTGAACAGAGAGCAGTGGCTAGAACTCAGGAAGAAAAAGAATCGTTATGACCTTTGGAAGAAGGGGCAGGTACACTCAGGAGAATTACAGATGTGGAGGCTATGCAGGGAGAAAATTATAAGGGCCAAAGCCAGCTGGAATTCAATTTGTTTACTGCCATTAAAGACAATGAAAAAGGCTTCTATAAGGCTTTTAACAGCAAAAAGAAGATAAGGAGAATCTCTATCCTTTATTGGATGTAAAGGGAAGCTGTCGCGGTTCTGCTCGAGTGGTCATCCAAGCTCCACCACCACCAGCTGCTCTCTCACTCCCCCTCCTCAAAGAGGAATGGGGAGAAAATATGTGAAAAGGGCTCAAAGTTTGAGATAAGGACAAGCATATCATGCAGTAATTATTGTAACGGGCAAAACAAACTCAGCATAGGGAGATAGTAAGATTTATTGCTTATTACTAACAAGCTAGAGAAGTGAGAAACAAAGGAAAGAAACCAAAAGCACCTTCCCCCCCATCCACCCTCTTCCACCTCCTTCCCCCGAGCAGCGCAGGAGAACAGGGAAATGGGGGTTATGGTCAGTCTACAGCATTTCTCTGCCGCTCCTTCTTGGTCACTCTCGTCCCCTGTGCTGTGGGGTCCCACCCACGGGATACAGTCCTTGATGAACTGATCTGGCGTGGGCTTCCCACAGGCAGCAGCTCTTCCAGAACTGCTCCAGATATGGGGCCGTACCACGGGGTCCATCCCTCAGGAGAAAACTGCTCCAACCTGGCTCCCCCACGGGCAGCAGCTCCTGCCAGGTCACCTGCTCCTGCATGGGCTCCTCTCCACGGGCTACAGGTCCGGCCCGGAATCTGCTCCAGCAGGGGTCTTCCACAGGCGGCAGCCTCCGTCGGTGCAGGGCCACCTGCTCCACCGTGGTCTCCTCCACGGGCTGCAGCGTGGAACCCTGCTTCACTGTGGTACTCCATGGGCTGCAGGGGGACATCCTGCTTCACCATGGTCCTCACCACAGGCCGCAGGGGACTTCTGCTCTGGTGCCTGGAGCACCTCTTCCCCTCTTTCTTCACTGACCTTGGCAACTGCAAGGTTGTTCCTCACTCCTCTCACTCTCCCAACTGCTGTGTGGTGCAGTGTTTTTTTTCCCTGTCTTAAATATGCTCTCACAGAAGCACAAAACAACATTGCTTATTGGCTCGGCTCTGGTCAGCAGTGGGACCCTTCCCAAACATGGGGCAGCTTCTAGATCCTTCTCACAGAAACCACCCCTATGGCCCCCTGCTACCAAAACCTTGCCACATAAACCCACTACAGAAGCATAGTGACAAAGATGAGGAAAAGGCTGAGGTACTTAATGTCTTCTTTTTCTCAGTTTTTAGTAGTAAGACCAGTTGTTCTCTGGGTACCAAGCCCCCTGTACTAGAAGACAGGGGCGTGGAGCAGATGGGAGACCTTATTGCTCTCTACAACTGCCTGAAAGGAAGTTGTGTGGAGGTAGGTGGCAGCCTCTTCTCACAGAAAACTAGTGACAGGACTAGAGGGAATGTCCTCAAGTTGCACCAGGGGAAATTTACCTTGGAAATGGTGAGACATTTCTTCTCAGAAAGACTCATCAGGCATTGGAACGGGTTGCCCAGGGAGGTGGTGGCGTCACCATCCCTGGGGGTGTTTAAGGAAAGGTTCTATGTGGTGCTTAGGGACATGGTTTAATGAGTGACATTGGTGGTAGGGTGATGGTTGGAACAGATGATCTTGAAGGTCTTTTTCATCCTTAATTATTCTATGATTCTATGAAAGAGGACCCCATAATCTACAAGGAAATGGTTATTGACCTGCTAATTACCAATTAGACACACATAATATGGGGCCAGATGGGATCCAGCCAAGGGTACTGAGGGAGTTGGTGGAAGTACTCACTACAGTTCCCACCATTTACAAGCATTCCTGGTTTTCTGGGGATATCCCTGTTAATTGGATGCTAACAAATGTAATGGCAAGAAATGGCTACAAGAAAGGCCAGAAGAAGAATCTGGAGAACTACAGGCCTGTCAGTCTGATTTCAGTGCTGAGGAAGGTCATGGTAGATCATCTTAAGTTCCATAACACAGCATAAATGGGATAACCAGGCAATCAGGCCCAGTCAGCACAGGTTTACAAAAGGAAGATCTTGCTTGACTAACCTATCTCCATCTATGACAAGGTGACATGTTTAGTGGATAAAGGAAAGTGTGTGTTTTTTTTTTTTTTAGCTGGACTTCAGTAAGGCTTTTAACACTGTTTCATACAGCATTCTCCTGTGGAAACTGGCTGCTCATGGCTTGGATGGGTGCATTTTTCACTGAGTGAAAAACTTTCTGGGTGGACAGGCTTAAAAGGTCATCGGGAATGGAGTTAAATTATATTGGTGGTCAGTCAAAAATGGTGTTTCCCAGTGCTCAGTGTTGTTGATGTTTTTTTTTTTTAATATCTTTATCAATGATACAAATGAGGTGACTGAACCTCAGTAAGTTTGCAGACAAGACTAAGTTGGGTGGGTGTGTTGATCTGCTTGTGGATAGAAAGATTCTGCAGAGGGGTCTGGATAGGCTGGATCAATGGGCTGAGGCCAGCTGTATGAGGTTCAACAGGGATAAATGCCAGTTTTTGCACTTGGGTCATAATAACCCCATACAGTGCTACAGACTGGTCAATAGCCAGCTAAACAGAAGTCAGCAATGTGCTCAGGTGGTCAAGACTGCCAACAGCATCCTGGCTTGTATGAGAAATAGTGCATCCAGTGGTACTAGGGAGGTGATCATCCCCCTGTACTCAGATCTGGTGAGCCTGCATCTCAAATGCTGTGTTCAGTGCTGGACCGCTCACTACAAGAAGGACATCAGCGTGCTGGAGTGTGTCCAAAGAAGGGCAACAAAGCTGTTGAGGGGTCTAGAGAACAAGTCTTATCTTGTTTGTGTTCAGTAATAGGGATGAATTACCAACAAAGTGCTCTGCGTTATGTAGTAAGCTGTTTGCAGTTGATGTTTTCTGAAACAGTTGCATATAAAATTAATGTATAATAAATTTATCTCTGAAACCAGTGGTTTGAAGAGGACTTGTGGAGGACATTAGGTGAATCATCCAAATACAAGCTTCCAGTGTTTTACTATTATCTAAGTAACTGCTTCAGTTCTTGAAATTATGAAAGTTACATAAAAGGGGAAAAATACATTAGAATCATAGAATCATAGAATATCCTGAGTTGAAAGGGATCCATAAGGATCATCAAGTCCAACTCCTGGCACCACACAGGTCTACCCAAAATTTTAGACAATGTGACTAAATGCACAGTATGAACGCTTCTTAAACTCTGGCAGGCTTGGTGCAGTGACTACTTCACTGGGTAGCTTGTTCCAGTGTGCGACCACCCTCTTGGTGAAGAGCCTCTTCCTGATGTCTAGCCTAAAACTCCCTTGCTTCAACTTGACAATATTCCCACGGGTCCTATCCGTGGTCATTAAGGAGAACAGATTGGTGTTTTTTTTTTACATTACATTTGTATATGACCAAAAAGGGATCATTAGTTTTGACTGAAAAATTGAAGATGGCAAGGAACAGTCATAGAAAATACTGCTAGACTGGATTTTTTCCTGAGATTTAAAGCCAATTATTCAGATCTATTTCATTTATTAATAATAATAATAATAATAAATAAATAAAAATAAGAAATAATAATAATAAAAAAAAAAAGTTGCCAGTGGTTTGATCACATTCTTCAAGCACTTAAATTATGTTAATAGGAAAAGGTTAGTCAGGCAGAGAAAATGTAATGGGACTCATTGGCAGGAAACGGAGGTAAACAAATTCAGGCTTTAACAAGATAATGATGATACAAGAACTGTCCTGTAAGTTGTTAAGTGAATGTATGCACTGTACATCATCACAACCTCTAATGAAACAGACCTTCTAAATGCTCAAATTTAATGACATTTTTAGTTCATGATTGGACTGTCAAATGTTATTGCTCAGTTTATGTTTTCTGGGTTACTGGAGACATTCATAGGTGGCCCAGGAAAATTTATTGACCTCCTCTTTAGCTTCCACATATTTAGCTTTTCTATGAGTAGGTTTCCTATACTTATCACTTCGTTAGCTTTTCTGTGAAACTAGAATCTCATAACAAGACTATGCGCACATTCTTCTATTGCCTCAGCTTCCCCAAATTTCTTAGAATTGCTAAGATACATGACCATTCAGAAAGCCCACTCAATGACCGTTCTTGAAGTTACACTGAAAGTGCCCACTCCAAGCTTCTACAGACATATCTTGTCTGTAATGTTCTTATTTAATAGACTGAAGTAGCCTGTTTTAGAGTTTATTCATCATTTGCTATATTGTGCCCTTAGTTTTGTCCCAAGAGGGACAAAGGTTGTCTGCTTATCTGCAGAAAGGTTGTCTAGACCTGTGCAAAAATCAGTGCCATACTGCAGACAATGTAGGACAAGGTATATTGCAGGCAAAACTAAATGTTCACTAAAAGTGAACTAAAGAACTTCAGATCTTGTAAGGATGGTGCAATTATGTTCTTAGCATGAGGAAAATGGAAGCAAGGATGAAGAAATGGTAGTTTACACTGGAAGAGTGTATGAGAAATGTCCTTTTTGCCCCATAATTCTCAGAAAGGATCCTTTTTGAGGAACTAAATTAAATTGCTTAGAATGACAGGCCTGCTTTTAATCTAAAATTGTACATCACACCGACTGCAAAGAGATGGTATAACTATGGGATGACACTGCTTATGCTGTGTATCTGTTGCTGACAGAAAACAATCCAACTTGGTTTAAACCCGTTTGAAAACAATTATTGGTTGTGGCGTGGAAAAAATAAAGGAATATAAAGACAGTCTTCACTAAGTGCAGGAGACACAGTAGAAATCTACCTTTCATAAAGCTCAATTTGATGGGACGCTGTATTTGTTCTCAGTTGATTCAAAAATATTTATAGTAAATACTAGAGCCTTTTATTTGTACATACAATGCTTCTTTAACCTGTAAAGAAATCAAAGAGTGTTTCAAAAGAGAAATTCAATGATGATGAAGGAATCTATGCTACAGATAATTTAAGACTTTCTGATATCTGTATCTGTATTTCACTTTTTTATAGCATCATCTCGGGACTTCAAAGCAACAAAAAAACAGAAATTAAAGTACTGCAGATCATAAACTGCAGACACAATCACTATAAGATTATACAGAAAGGTTTTGATAAAATCACTGATAACATTCCCTGTTCTTTGGTGTTCTGGGATACAAGTAAAGTTACCTCTGTAGATATTATGCCAGTGTAAATTCAGCACATGCATTGCATTGTCAAACAATGGGTCATGATTGCTAGTTTTATGAAATGTCACTGCCATTATTCTTTGACAAAAATATATATATATATATTTAAGGGTTATTAAATAAGACATTTTTATACTAAGACAAATCATTGGAGTCTCTTATTCCCATTAGGACGCATGTAGGGCTTTCTGATAGCTCAAATACAAATTTTACATATATGAAATTGTTTTATTTCATTAGACAGGCAAATTTATTCTTCACATTGAATCATACATTAAATTTCATCTTTAGTAGTAAAAAGTTATTAAATTACTTTCAAACTAGTTCTAAGCCCAAACTGTTGCTTGTAATATCAATAAAAAATCAGCATCCAAGTGGCAAGATCTTTAAAAATTATGATCATATAACTGCTTCAGACTGGTATAGTTTCATGATGTGATCTAAAAATCATAGAATAATAGAAACATAGAATGGTTTGTGTTGGAAGAGACCTTAAATTCCAGCCCTCCCCCTGTGGGCAGGTACACCTTCAGCAAAACCGTGTTTCCCAAAACCCCATGCAACCTGGTCTTGAACACTTCTAGCAATGGGACATCCACTACTTCTCTGGGCAACCTGTTCCAGTGCCTCACCACCCTCACAGTGAGGAATTTCTTCCTGATGTCTAACCTAAACCTATTATTTTTTTAGTTTAAAACTGTTACCTCTTGTCCTACACTCCCTGATAAAGAACATCTCCCCAGTACCAACAGGTACTTTGCTACATACTTAGGGACTTTGCAACATGCTAAGGAAATAGATTTAGTAGATATCACAGGAAATTCTGTACTTACTACATAAAAAAAAAATAACAGGATACATTCCACAGATAAATCACTGTAAATGCCCTAATGGAAACAATGGAATAAATGGAAAAATCACAAACATATCTCCCTTTCCAGTAGACATTATGAAGTATATGGTATTCAAGTATATTTAAGGAAAAACAAAACAATTTTTTTTTCTACTTCTATTTAACTTTAATTTTACAGAGTGGTGGATCCATTAGAAGTGTAAGTGAGGCCTGGCAGGTAGAAAGCTACAAAGCTCACATCTACACTCATCATGAATCTGTTTAAAGACATGATCTCAAATTATGAAAAAGCCAAATCTAAATTTAGACAGCTATAGTGAAAACCTTTCTGCTCTTCCACTAAGGTAAATAACTGCACCACATCTGAGAAATATATGTATGTGTATATATATATATGTATACACAGGTGTATATATTTATTTGTAATATATGTATATATTTATATATTGGGTATCTGTGTATATATTTACATATTTGGGTATAGAAGACTGGTATTTGTTGTTTTTCTCCACACACATTCTGTGTTATCAATTGCATTTGTGTAAGAGTAACCTCTTGGTTGAATGATTCACAGCAGCGTACAAAGAATTGTCTTTCATGCTTGTATTCAGTGTGTGTATGCTGTCTTCAACCATATCCTTGGCTATGTCAACAGAGGTGTGAACAGCAGGTAAAGGGAAGTGTTCTTGTGACACCCTACTTGGAGTACTGCACCCAGATCTGGGGCCTCCAGCACAAGAAGGATATGGACCTGTTAGAGCAGGTCCAGAGGAGGGCCACAAAGACGATCAGAGGGTTGGAGTACCTCTCCTATAAAGAAAGGCTGAGAGAGCTGGGGCTGTTCAGCCTGAAGAAAAGAAGGCTTCAGGGAGACCTCATTGTGGCTGTTCAGTACTTAAAGGGACCTTATAAAAAAGATGGAGAGAGACTCGTTTCTCAGGTAGATAATGATAGGACAAGGGGGAATGGTTTTAAACAAAAAGAGCGGAGATTTAGATTAGACATTAGAAGGAAATTCTTTACTCAGAGAGCAATGAGGCCCAGATAAGTTTTGGATGTGCCATTCCTGGAGGTGTTCAAGGCCAGGTTGGGTGTGGCTTTGGGCAATCTGAGCTAGAGGGTGGCATCTTATTTAATGTAATATCAGGTACAATGTAATACCAAGATTTTTCTGACACTGAGGTGGAAAATATCAACCAGAATACACGCACGTAAGCATACTTGGTTCTTCCAGAGCTTGTGAAGGGGAAAAAAAAAAAAAAAAAAAAAAAAAAGGAATTATCTGTCAGAAAATTTCACTGCCAATGATTTTGTCATAATATCGCCTATATGTTAATTCAGGTCTTGTTTTTATTTTTATTAATTTCAGAATTATCTTGTCACAGACTAAAAAAAATGGAGGAAACGAGTAACTGGGTATATAACACATGGTAACAGTGTACCCTTCACACTGTGTAAATATAAGGTTGCATGGTTTTGCTTGCTTTATTGTTGTTGTTGTTATTATTATTAATCTGTTTTTCCCTTGGGCTTGTACTAGTCATAACAGAGTATTCAAAAGTTTAACTAATACCACATCTTAATTGGTTTTAATGGAGAATGGTTTCCAGTCTCTTTTCAAGCAAACTATCTCTGTAGTAGTCTAAGAGAGACCAGCTTGAAAATAAAACAAAATTTCTGGATGCATTTTCTGCAACATTAGTGAAGGGACAGGAAGAATCAAAAGCTCTTAGAGTTTGTCACTGTACTGTGAGCCTTTGGAGATACTGAAATTGCATCTATACACTCCCAAACTACTAGAAGTTATTCCTTCAAACATGCTTTCTCCTGCTATACCCACTTGTGTTCAACAAGAGTAGTGTTTGTTACCGTGTTACACACCAACTGTGAAATGGCCTTTTTTTTTTTTTTTTTTTTTGTATATTTTAATCTACAAATGGTATATTACTATTGTTTTGTAGACTACCAAACAGAAAGGTTGCTGCATTGTGTTTAATGACATGACTAGGTATTTAAACAAGGTTTCACAGACAGTTTTGCCACTATGCTCCTATATATACTATATATATAGTACATATATATAGTATATAAATATTATATATGTATGTATATATATATTATATGTATGTGTATAAATATATATGTTCCTCTCACAAACCCTAGGAATTTTGTTTCAGTGCAAGAAACTGTTTTCATTTTAGTGTATGTGTGTATGAGTGTGTGTGTGCACGCTTTTTAAAATTGTTTCAGAAAATATTTGGACACTACAACTGTAGAAGCCTATCAGATAAGGTTTATTAGAAAATAAATGTATTAACAATATAACTGTCATCTTCAGATTTAGTTCACGTTTTAAAATGAAATCCTCAGAATTAATTATGTGTATTTTCTCTAATGTGATTATATTTTTCCAAGAGCTGTAGCTGGGAAGATGTTGGTTTTTGTTAAGTTTAACTAATATTGGAAACACTTACTCTTCTTTAGGGGAAACTTGGTATTCCTTATGTTCTTTTATGTTGAAAAGTAAGGTAAAAAAGGTAAAAAACAAACAAAACAAAACAAAACATTACTTATAAAAGCAGAGTTGGTAATATTTAAAACAGTTGTATCATGCCTTAGCTATTGAAAGTTTTTAAGTTTTCACATAAAGGAATGTAACACATTGTAAAATAAAACTAATGCTTAACTTGTCAAGAAGCAATTTTCAAAAATTTATAAATGTCACACAGGTAACATATAATTGTAACCACTAACTTATTAAAGCAACACTGAAAATATGTCAAATAAGTCAATGCAGTGTATGTTGTATTTTCATGTGGCTGAGTTGATAGCAAGTAACACAAGAACAGCACGATATAAATATACTGCTTATTTCAATCCACTTACCGCAATTTTCCTTGTCATAGATAAATTATTTTATGATCCCTTGATTGTATTATTTAGTATACTTCCAAACACTGAAATATATCAAGGCAATATGAAGCAAAAGTTACACTTAAAAAAAAAAAAAAAAAACAAAAAAAAACACAAAAAAAAACACAGAATTTTTTCAGTAAATTGTGTTTCAATGTGAAACATGAATAATCAGTTTGATAGAGCAAGACATACAATGACATACAAAGAAATACAATGATATTCCATGATATTTAGTGTGTATTTAGTTTGTTTTGTGATCACAGATTAGATTTTAAATTAGAAATCTATCAGGAGCTGGCTATATTTCTGTGGTTATTCTTCTGTCTTTTCTTGGGACATAAGTTTATGTATTACTTTTATCTAATTTGTTCAAATAGATAAAGATTTTGTGCAACATCAAAAACTTGCAGCCGAGTTCAAAAGTTATTCTCCAAAGGCTACCGAAAGTAAGCCTTTTAGTTATTTCCTTCACCTATAAGCTACAACCTTCAGAACTCCTCCACAGCTGTATACCATTTGGCACACTATACTAAAATCAAACAGCTACACATTATTAGCTAAAAACTATTGTATGGATTTTTTTTTTCAGATATTGTGATATTATTTATTGCATATTTAATTCTGATAGCAACGTTTTCATCATCAGTCTCTATCTGAAAGGAAATAGATCTTTAACCTTTTTTTGTTGTTGCTGATGAGTGTTTGTTTTTTGAGTGTTCTCTTCTTCAGGCTGAACAGCCCCAACTCTCTCAGTCTTTCCTCATAGGAGAGGTGCTCCAGCCCTCTGATCACCTTTGTGGCCCTCCTCTGGACTTGCAAGGTCCATATCTTCCTTGTGCTGGGGGCCCAGAACCTAGATGCAGTATTCCAGGTGGGGCCTCATGAGGGCAGAGTAGAGGGGGACAATCACCTCCCTTGACCTGCTTATGGTCATGATGTTGTGACATTATGATATTAGAAAAAGGGTGTTTTTGTTTGTTTGTTTGTTTTATCAAAATTCCACCTCAACAACTCTTCTTTTTCCTGCACCACAAGTATTTATACTTGCCTCCTTGTTTTACCCTTTATAAGGAAAGGACTTTTAAGCATCAAAAATGTTCTAGATTGATAAAAATGTTTAATAATAATAATAATAATAATAATAATAATAATAATAATAATAATAATAATAATAATAATAATAATAATAATAAAAACAGCTGAGCAAAATGAGACAGTTTTAATTATTATTTTTTAGTATTCCATACATACTTTATTTTTATTGTATTCATTTGAAGGTCAGGTGCATTTAAGTGCTTAATTTTTAAATGGCAGTTTAACATGTTCATTAAGACATTTACAAGCTTGCAATACTTTTAGTCCATAAAAGAAAGACTGAAACAAATAGAACTTTTTTTTTTATTATTATTATTATTAATAAATCCTTAGTTCTTTTCAGTTGCTTCTCACATATTTGGCTATTTATTTTATTTTTTTTTTTTTTTTTATGGGAATACAAAGTGTTGGTAACTATAAATAAATAATTTTCTCAAATTGACATCCCAAATTATCCAAGATAAATTTCCATGTTTACATTAACCTGAAATAATATTTTTTAATGTCTTTATTGCTGAAATTAGCCACAATTGCAATCCTTCTCTCTCTTTTTTTTTTTTTTTTTTTTTAAATCTGTTATGCACAGTGATTATTGTATATAATAGATTCTGAATGATGACTACTACTGAAAGTTGGATCAGTTTCATTTAAGTGCCATGTATGTTTCTTACCTTCATTAACAACTTCTTCTTGAACTTCAACCATACAATCAAATTCCAGGAGTCTGAAAATTGCATCTGACCAGCATGAATTCAAATGTACTAAATCAGTGAAAAACATACATGTAAGTACTTCTCTTGGCATTCAGAACTATTCATTTGCATATGCTTATACATACACATATTCATATATACATAAGTATATCCATGTGTTTTACAGAAGGAAAAAGAAAAAAAAAAAAAAAAAAAGACGGAAGGAATGAAGGAAGAAGGGAGTGGGAGAGGCAGCAGGAGACGGAGCAGGAGAGCCAGAATGAACAGAGCCAGGTCTCTCAGCCTTTCCTCATAGGGAAGTTGCTCCAGGCCCTGTATCATCTTTCGGGCCCTCCACTGGACTCTTTCCAGGAGATCCCTGTCTTTTTTTGTACTGGGGATCCCAGAACTAGACACAGTACTCCAGGTGAGGCCTGATCAGGGCAGAGTAGAGGGGGAGGATCACCTCCCTTGACCTGCTGGCCACACTCCTTTTAATGCACACCAGGATCGCATTGGCCCTCATCGTCACGAGGGCACAGTGCTGGCTCATGGTCAACCTGTCGTCCACCAGGACCCCCAGGTCCTTCTCCTCAGAGCTCGTATCCAGCAGGTCGTCCCTCAGCCTGTACTAATACTTCAGGTTGTTCCTTCCCAGGTGCAGGACTCTACACTTGCTCTTGTTAAACCTCATTTGGTTACTTCCTCCCATCCTTCCAGCTGGTCCAGGTCTCACTGAATGGCAGCACATCCTTCTGGCATGTCAGCCACTCCTCCCAGCTTTGTGTCATCAGCGTACTTGCTGAGGGCAGACACTACTCCCTCATCAAGGTCATCGATGAAGATGTTGAACAAGACTGGACCCAACACCGACACCTGCGGAACACTGCTAGTCACAGGTCTCCAGCAGGACTCTGCACCGCCAATCACCACCCTCTGAGCTCAGCCAGTCAGCCAGTTCTCAACCCACTTTGCCGTCCACTTCTCTATCCCACACTTTCTCAGCTTTGCTAGTAGGATGTCATGGGAGACACTATTGAAAGCCTTTCTGAAATCAAGGTAGATGGCATCCACTGCTCTCCCTCCACCTACCCAGCTGGTGATGCCATCATAGAAGGCAACGAGGCTGGTCGAGCACCACTTCCCCTTGGTGAATCCATGCTGACTACTCCTCATAACCTTCTTCTCTTCCAATTGCTTGGAGATGGCATCCAGAACAAGCTGTTACAACACCTTTCCAGGGACAGAGGTGAGACTGACTGGCCTGTAGTTTCCCGGATCCTCCATCTTGCCCTTCTTAAAGACCAGAGTGACATTGGCTATCCTCCGATCTTCAGGCACCTCTCCTGTTTTGCAGGACCTTTCAAAGATGATAGAGTGGTTCGGCAGTCAGCTCTGCCAGCTCCCTTAGCCCACGTGGATGCATCCCACTGGGACCCATGGATCTGTGTGTGTTGAGCCCACTCAGATGCTCCCGAACCACTCCCTTGTCAACAAGGGGCGAGCTCCCCACTTCCCAGACTCTTTCTCCTCCCTCCAGGGTCAAGGAGTCCCAGGGGGAGTTCTTGAAGCAAAGACTGAAGCAAAGAAAGCATTCAGTATCTCTGCCTTCTCGGAGTCTCCAGTTACCAGGACACCCCCCTCGTTCAGCAAAGGACCCACATTATCCCTAGTCTTCCTTTTACTGTTTACATACTTAAAAAATAAATAAAAATAAAAATAATTTTAAAATACCTTCTTAGTATCTTTTATCTCTTTTGCAAACCTCATCTCTAGGTGGGCTTTAGCCTTCCTTGTCATGTCCCTGCAGGCCCTGACAACACTTTTATATTCTTCCCAAGAGGACAGGCCCTTTTTCCACATTTCATAGACCTTCCTCTTCCTTTTGATCTTATCAATGAGCTCCTTGCTCATCCAATGCGGGTTTCCTGTCCCCCTTCCCCGATTTCCTACTCTTAGGTATACACCGACCCTGAGCTTGGAAGAAGTGCTGTTTAAATGTAGGCCAGCTCTCACATGCACCCTTGCCTTCTAGCAACCTAGCCCATGAGATACTCCCAAGGAGGTCCCGGAAGAGGTTGAAGTTGGCTCTCCGAAAGTCCAAGGCTGCAATCCTGCTTTTAGCCTTACTTCTTCCACCAAGTTCCATCCTGAACTCCAGCATCTCACGGTTGCAGCATCCCAAGCTGCCCCAGACCTTCACATCCCTAACAAGGCCATCCCTGTTGGCAAGGACAAGCTCCAGGAGCATTCCCCCACCTCGTCAGCTCCTCCACCACCTGTGTCAGAAAATTGTCTTTAACACATTGCAGGAACTGTTTGGACTGGGTGTGTCTGGCTGAGTTGCTTACCCAATAGATGTCTGGATAATTGAAGTCCCACATGAGAACCAGAGCCCGTGATCGTGAGGCTACTACCAGCTGCTTGTAGCAGGCTTCATCGATCTCCTCCTCCTGATCTGGTGACCTGTACTACACCCCCCCCAACAGTGTCCCCCATACCAGCCCACCCCTTAATTCTCACCCACAAGCTCTCCACTTGTCCTTCACCCTCCCCCAGGTGGAGCTGGGTACACTCTAATTGCTCCCTCACTTGAAGAGCAACCCCACCCCCTTGCTTCCCCAGCCTGTCTTTCCTAAAAAGGACATATCCCTCCATGACAGCATTCCAGTCATGCAAGCTGTCCCATCATGTCTCTATGACTGCAATGAGATTGTGGCCCTCTGACCGAACACAGATCTCGAGCTCATCCTGTTTATTTCCCATGCTCCATGCATTGGTGTACAGGCACTTTAGGGAAGCAGCAGGCACAGTTACCCCTGGAGGGAGGCAAGATGAAGAAAATTCCAGACAGGGTATCAGGATCATTACCTTCTCTGAGGAGCCCTTGAACGATCCTATGGGACAACTCAGAGGTTTTTCCCTACTATCTTCAACAGTGACAGCAGTGGCAACTTCACCGAGCTCTCCTCTGTCAATTTTAGCTCCCCTCCCTTCCCCTATCAAACCTAATTTAAAGCCCTGGTAAACAGCCCATACAATATAGTTTAAATAGAAGATCAGAGGAATAAAATAGTGACAGATATTCAATAACTACAGTAGATTTTAATTGAATTTGAATTAAATTGAAGTATGAGCAAATTTGAAGTCTAACTAATGGAAAGACCAGACATGCTCTTTTCAGCTACCATATATCAATAAGAAAACCTAAGGCAATTCTCAGGAAACACATGCTGTCAGCTTAGAAAAGTATTAATAATAATAACGATAATAAAAGGACAAAGAAAATTAGAATTTATATCATGTTAGTATAGAAAATATATATATATATATATATAAAAAAAATAGTAAAGGAAAAATCTAATATGAAAACACAGTGAAATTCAATAAGACTTTCAAGGTAAGAATGCAAAGCTATCTACAGAAGTGAGAGATAAAGCAGAAATCCCAAGAAATAGAGGTAAGCAAGTCAAAAAAAATTTAGTTGTCTTCATTATGGGATGCCTGGAGGGTTGTCTAGGACAGTGTAGTGAGCATAAGGAAAATTCAGTGTATATATATACACAAATACATATACATATATTCTCTTAATGAGAAAATGTGGGTTTTGTTGTTGTTGCTTTGTTTTGTTTTGTTTTCCATATATAAATATAATTAAGAAATAGTTGCTAACTTTAGGTTAATGCAAAGAAGCTGAATAGAAAGATATTCTTTAACTTGCAGGTATGAGATAAAAATAATGATGATGGGAAAAGTAATGGACATTGCTGTCTTTAGTATACTTACCTTGAGCTGACAGTGGACCATTCAGAAAGAAATGTCAGACAGTCAGATATCCAAGACAGTACAAGAGAGCAGATGTCAGATGTGAGATGATATGAAAGAGATATTTTGTTTTAGAGAACACCATGGCAATGAATCTGAAGATGAAAAGCAGAAAGGATGTAAAAATGGCCAAGGGAATGGATGAGTTACATGTATTTTTTAAGCTCATCATTAGAAATTCAGAGCATTTTTGCACTGAACAACAACTACACATCTTCAAAAGAAAAAAAAAATAATTGATTTAAAGGAGTTCTAAGATGGAAAGAGAATTTGGTGGTTTTATTATCATTATGATATTGTATTTGAATTTTGCACTTTCTAATTTTTATTTATGTATTTTCAGAAAAATCACAGACATATGCTCCTATGAGGAATAATTCTTTAAGATAGCTCTCAAATCTATTTCCTGTAACAATATCATTCTGGTTTTCTTTTTCTGTAGTTGAAATTACAGGTCTCTATTAAGTTTGCCTATTAAGAATATACTGGGTCTGGCTGGAATGGAGGTAACTTTCCCTGCAGCAGCCTATACAGTGCTGTGCTCTGCACTTGTAGCTAGAGCAGCACCAGTGTATCACACCAGTGTTTTGTCCATTGCTGAGCAGTGCCAGCACATTATCAGGACTCACTCTAACCCCCAGCAGAGCCAACTGGCTGGGGGTGGGCAAAAGGTGAGAAAGGTACATCAGCAGGGCAGCTAACTTCAACCAACCAAAAGGATATTCCATACCATGTGATGTTACGCGCAGCAATAAAAGGTGGAAAAAGGGAGGAGAAGGGAGGGGTGGGCTGTTGTTGTGATGTCTGTCCTTCTGAACAGTGGCTATGCATGTTGAGTCCCTGCTTCAAGGACATGGTCAAGCACCGCTCGTTGGTGGAAAGTAGAAAGTAATTTCTTTCCTCTGTCCTTCCACACAGCCTTTGCTTTGTTTGTTTGCTTGCTTTTTATTTTTGTTCTGTTTTCCCTTTTTCACTTTCTTTTTTGTCTTTAGTTAAATTATGTAATTAATAATAATATTCCCTTAAGAATATTTTTTCCTTTAATTAAATCATCCTTATCTCAACCCATGAGTTCTTTCTTTCCTTTTCTTCTTCCCCTCCTCTTTTGAGGAGGGGGAGTAAAAGAGCGGTTGTGGTGGAGTTCAGCTACCTAGCCAGGTAAAACCACCACATATTAAAATTGCTGGTAGACATCAGTTACAATGATTTTATTTATTTTTATGTATTTTATTTTATTTTATTTTTTTGAGGGAGTGCGTTGAGGGAAAGAACAAGATTGCAAAAGAAATACAAAGAGAAGACTGGATAAGAAGCATGGGTTTATAGCTTATCTTGGTTTAAGATGAAGATTGATGAAACTGTGAATGGATTGATATATTTATCAGAAATCAACCAGACTATTTGATCCCAGAGATATTTTTTTTTTTTACCACTGTTTGCTATGATCTTATATTTGAGATGACCAAAAGAAGTCAGAAAATGTGCTGGGTCTCTATGGAACAGAGTTAATTTTCCCCACAGCAGCCCATACCATGCTATGCTTTGTACTTTTAGTTAAAACAGCACTGTTATTGCATCAACATTCTAGCTACTGCTGAGCACGACTTAACCTCCACTCTTGTCTTGATGAGGAGGAGTGAGAGGGCAATTGTGTGGTACTTAGCTGTCTACCAAAACAAAACAAAACAAAACAAAGACAAGCAAGCAAGCAAACAAAAGACAGTAAAATTAAAGTAATTGACGTTTTATATTTTCATTACATCTTCCTGTAAGAGATGTCCTTAATTTCTGGCAATCCTTATTTAGCAGCAGACCTTCCTCAGTGCCTAGTCACAGGGGAAAGAAATAATTTAATAGCAGATGAAAGTTCCAAATGAAAATACGTGGTATTTAGAAAGCAAATTAATGATGACCCAAATAGTATTTTTTATAACAAGAGGACCACTGCCCCACGCATTCCTTTACAAAGAACTCCAGTATGAAGGTGCTGAATAATTAAATATACTTTGATTAAACATTTCTGAATTATGAAGAAATATATAAAATGAACAATTTTATTGCTTTATTTCTCTGATTTATGTAGAAAGCATAAATGTTTACATGTTCATATATACATATGTGTATATATATGTTCATATGCACATATGAATAACATACATTCATGCATCATACATCTGTTTTAAAACTAAATGACAAAAACAGTGCCTGATTGAATCCCCATAGATTATCAAAGGTTGAAAGTTTATGCACAGGGAATGACACAACAATTCATGAACCCTTAAATTTTTGTAGTTGGCAAAAAAAAATAAAATATTTCTTTAAAGTGTTGAAATGATGTCTCTTGGACCACTAGAGTTGTATCACAGTTTCCATGTCAACGTCAAAGTAGAAATTTAAAGAAGGAATAGATAAAATCTATCTATCTAATCTATCTATCTATCTATCTATCTATATTTTTTTCACAGCAGATTCCTTATACCTTTATAAGTGTATATTAACTCACCTGACACTTAGAATCATAGAATCATAGAATATCCTGAGTTGGAAGGGACCCTTAAGGATCATCAAGTCCAACTCTTGACACCGCACAGGTCTACCCAAAAGTTCAGACCATGTACCTAAGTTCACAGTCCAATCTCTTCTTAAATTCAGACAGGCTCGGTGCAGTGACCACTTCCCTGGGGAGCCTGTTCCAGTGTGCAACCATCCTCTCTGTGAAGAACCCCCTCCTGACGTCCAGCCTAAATTTCCCCTGCCTCAGCTTAACCCCGTTCCCGCGGGTCCTGTCACTAGTGTTAATGGAGAAAAGGTCTCCTGCCTCTCGACACCCCCTTACGAGGAAGTTGTAGACTGTGATGAGGTCTCCCCTCAGCCTCCTCTTCTCCAGGCTGAACAGGCCCAGTGACCTCAGCCGTTCTTCGTACGTCTTCCCCTCCAGGCCTTTCACCATCTTCGTAGCCCTCCTCTGGACACTTTCCAACAGTTTCATGTCCTTTTTATACTGTGGTGCCCAGAACTGCACACAGTACTCGAGGTGAGGCCGCACCAGCGCAGAGTAGAGCGGGACAATCACCTCCCTTGACCTACTAGCGATGCCGTGCTTGATGCACCCCAGGACACGATTGGCCCTCCTGGCTGCCAGGGCACATTGCTGGCTCATATTCAACTTGCTGTCTACCACAACCCCCAGATCCCTCTCTTCTAGGCTGCTCTCCAGCGTCTCATCGCCCAGTCTGTACGTGCAGCCAGGGTTTCCCCGTCCCAGGTGCAGGACCCGGCACTTGCTCTTATTGAACTTCATGCGGTTGGTGATCGCCCAGCTCTCCAACCTGTCCAGATCCCTCTGTAAGGCCTTTACGCCCTCATTTGAGTCCACAACTCCTCCAAGTTTGGTGTCATCAGCAAACTTGCTCAAAATACCCTCTATTCCTACATCCAGATCGTTTATAAAAATATTGAAAAGTACCGGCCCTAAAATGGAGCCTTGAGGGACCCCACTGGTGACCGCCCGCCAGCCTGACACAGCCCCATTTACCATAACCCTTTGGGCCCTGCCCGTTAGCCAATTGCTCACCCATCGTATGATGTTTTTATTTAGCTGTATGGTGGACATTTTGTCCAGTAGGATCCTATGGGAAACCGTGTCAAAAGCCTTGCTGAAGTCCAAAAAAATCACATCAGCTGGTTTCCCTTGGTCCACCATACGGGTGATCTTATCATAAAAGGAAATCAGGTTAGTTAGGCAGGACCTACCCTTCACAAACCCATGCTGGCTGGGACCAATGACTGCTTTGTCCCCCAGGTGCGCCTCAATAAGTCCGAGAACCAACTTCTCCATGATTTTACCAGGCACTGACGTGAGACTGACAGGCCTGTAATTGCTAGGGTCTTCTTTCTGACCCTTCTTGAAAATTGGCACAACATTTGCCAGCTTCCAGTCTACCGGGACCTCTCCAAATTCCCAGGATCATTGAAAAATAATTGAAAGAGGTTCCGCGATGACTTCCGCCAGCTCTTTCAGCACCCGGGGATGAATCCCATCCGGACCCATGGACTTGTAGGGATCCAGGTGGAGTAGCAAATCCCGCACACGTTCAGGGTCAGTTGGGAGTTTGTCATCCCCACCGTCCCGGCCCTCCAGCTCAGGGCACCCTGGGTCCCAAAGCCCATCATCGGCATTGAAGACAGAGGCAAAGAAGGCGTTAAGCGTCTCTGCTTTGCCTATGTCATCGTCTGTGAGGAGACCTTCCCTATCAAGGAGCGGCCCTATGTATTCTTTAGTTCTCCTTTTTCCATTTACATATCTAAAAAAACCCTTTTTATTTCCTCTCACAGACACAGCCAGCTTCAACTCTAGCTGTGCTTTGGCCAATTATTACTTGTCCATTAATGTCTTTGGATGATAACTCTGGACTGGTATTCAATATCTGGATTGTAGAAATAATCTACATGAGTAGAATAAAAATTTCCTATAATATATTAAAACCAAAAATTGTTATGATGTCTTGTTCCACGTTTGTTTCCAGTCACTAGTGTTACACATGCTAACAAAAATATAAAAGAAAAACAACAACAGCAACAAAAAAGCCTTTCAATGTCCCTTTTTATGTTTTTTTTTTTTGTTTGTTTTGTTTTGTTTTTTTTTTTTTTTTTTTTTTTTTTTTTTGCCAGCTTTTAAGTCTCTCAACCAATTTTATTTACTTATTTATTTATTTATTTTATGCTTTGGTCATCTGAAGAAGATGTAAGACTATAAAGAGTCTGGTAAAAGTCTTACTAGCTGTCTTTCTCTTGATTTTTTCATTTATTTATTTTTTAATGCAGCTCTCTCAATAGATGTGACCTTGAATTTTTTTTTTTTTTTTCTTGGAATGATAGTTGCAAGTCATCACCTGAATTTTTGGTTTTAGGACACAATTAAAATCTTCTGTTAATCATGTATTTAATCCTTTTGAATAGTTGCTTCAATAACTAGGTGCTTTTATGTTTGTTTGTTTCTTATTCTAATTTAGCCTGAAATCTTTTGCAGAAGATTTACTTCTGTTGAATGTGACATAACCACATTTTCCAAAACTATTATTTTGTTCAACTCTTTTATTACAGTTTTGATACTCATCTAAACTGTGTCTAAAATGGTATTGATTTTTACTGTAGCAACTGTCTGTTAAAGAAATACACCACAGTACTGTGGCTTACTGTGGGCCCTACTATTTATTAACAGCATTTATTCTCTAATGTAAAGCTGTGAAACTAGAATTCTGCAATTAAGATAATTTATGACAGCATTTATTTCTCTAGTAAATTCATATGTATTCATTTCTTACACATGGGGATCTATAAGAGCTTTCCACTTCTGTGCAACACCAGCCTTAGGAGGTTTATTCAAGGGAAGCAGTTTTTACTTTTCAAATGACCATGAATTTCTTCAGCACAAATTGCACACAAACCTGAGCATGTTGTAAAAATGAGTTCAGTGACAGCTGAACTAAGGCAAGCTGTGCAAGTCTTTTCATACTTCCTTTCCCTTTGATGAAGAGCTAAACTGTGGAGAATGCAGTAAGAGAATGGCAGATCACTTCTAAATAGTTTTGATCCTTAGTACTGAGTTCTTCTTCTCATCTTAATTTTATCCAGGATAGGTAACTAGTGTTCATCAGTCTAAAATATTTACTTTAGTCCATATTTACAGAATCTTCCAAAAAATCCCATGTGTGATTAGGAGGGCTGTGAAATATTTATCATTTTCTAACTTGCTGCAATAAAAACTGTTTTTTTTTTTCCTTGAAGATAAAACATACTATTTCTGTTTTGCTTCAATATAAGGTCTGCACGTTTGAAACAATAAGATGGACTTTGCTAAATATAAATACAGCAAGGCAGTTATATTTACTTGAAACCAAGTAATTCTAAAATGATAAGTAAGACCATTTGTTGATTGCTGAGAAGGTTTACAGGCAGGATAAATGATAAAATAATGTCCTGCTACTTGTTTGCTAACACAGCTTAAGCAGACCATGTACAAATTATGTGGAGTCTGGGGACCTGGTGTTCTTTTTATAACTATCTCCTGGTTAGCTATATATTAATATGAAGGTCATCTGACTTTTCATTTCGCCTTTATTCAGCCAGTCTGTACACTCTACAGGAAGGGATTTTGTATGAATGAAGGTGTTCATACCACAGCAAGGCACAGTTATAATATACGATCCATAAAATCAAAGTGAATTGTGCTGGAAAAGCTTTAGAGAGATCATATAGTTCACAGGTTACCATATGGTAAACACTGGGCCAGAATCAGACATACAGATAGGCATCTCAGATCTTATTTCTTTTGAAACAACTGTGATGCATTCTATCATTTGAAGATCCAGGTTATTTACTGATTACTTCTCTAAGGACTGTGAAGATTACTTTTTTATGTTCTTTGAACATAGTGTCAAAGCAATGAGTTTAATAGTGTTTGGGTTTTACAAACCAGTAATATATCCATTGACATAAGAGTAGCTATGTAGGAAAATGTAGGAATAACAATGTAGCTGTCAGGATACTGACATGAGCTAAGATTTATTCATTTATTATTTACCCAACATGTTGCTCATATTTTTTAGCATATGATACCTTTTAAAATCCTTTAAATAACATAGGGATTGCAAACCACCAGGCAAGACGAAGCAGTTCCTAAAATCTCAGAGTTCAGAATTAGGAAATTCTTGCTTCAGCAGTGAAAACCAGAGCCTTCCTCTTCTTGCAGCTTTAGATCTGCCCCATCATGTATCAGTTTATGAGAATATTGCTGCTAGCATTTCTTACTGTGTTTTCACACAATTTTGCCAATATCATTATGCTTGGCACTCTTACACTACATATAGTCTGGACTATATATGTATAACTGGGCACTTTAGAAAATGAGTGATTGCATAATTTATGATGATGTTCAAGTCATAGAATGCACAAATCATATGAATGCATAAGACACATCATTTTACATCAGTGGCTGAGATTCCTAAGATGAGCCATGATGTGGCTTCTTATTTGTACATGCTGTGACCTTTTAGAGATGCTTCTTCTGCCATAAGCTAATTAGATCAGCCCAATGATGTGAAGCAAATGTTTTAGGCTATGTAATTGGCACTGGAGTTCCATCTTCTAAAAATAATATTTATCTTTTTTGTTGTTGTTTTTGTTTTTGTTGGGTTTTGTTTTGTTTGTAATTGTTATTGTTGTTTGCTTGTTTATATATTCATTTATTTATTTAAAGTTCTGCAATGAATTTTTCCAAACAAGCTCATATTTTTGCATGAAGTCCAAAATAGCTGAAGTCTTGAAAGAGAAAAGATAAAAAAAAAAACAAATAAAAAATTACAATAATAAAAGCACAAGAATGATGAAGAAACTGTTATCAACAACTGTTATCAACAACAACAACAACAAAAACTGAGACTAGAGACATCTCTAATCTCTTATGTCGATCACTTTCAATCCTTCATAATCCCTAAACACCAGATGTGACAAGGGCAATGCTTTTAGAGAATCATAGAGCAAGGAAGAGAAACTGAAGTAAAATCAAATTCAGACAACATAATGTTAAATGCAACAACAGGTGGTCTATAATGATACTAAGTCTTTCTTATCAATTAACTGTTAACAAGATAATTAAAGAAGAAATATTTTGCAGAAACAAAACTGAGTAAATTAAAAATACTGCAAAATAAACTGGAGAAGAGAAAGCTAAACTGATACCTTCATTTTCAAAATAGTATTATACCAGCATAACATGAAAATCTCATTAAAACATCCATCATAAGCCTTTCCAGAAATAGACCTTTCTAAGATTATGACCCTTTAATAAAAATAGGGTTAAAGAGAAGGCATGAAGAGACACAAACCCATTTACTGCAGTCAATGTAAATTTAGCTGAATGAGACATTTTCAATACAGCTCAATGAGGAGACAGTGTTTTCTAGATTTAGGCAGACCAAATCTTAAAATAAGACCAAAATAATTACTGTAAGTATGATGCTGTTCACCTGAAGATAGACTACATATTTTTACAAAATATTACTGATTTAATGATCTTTGTCAGAGTCTGCAAATCATCTGAAAGATATTTTGGAGGCATGAATGTCTCTGTTTCCTAGAGGAAAAGAAGAGAAGGGGAGAGGAGAGAAGGGGAGGGGAGGAGATTGGATGGGAGGGGGAAGGGAAAGGGGGAAGGGGAAGGGGAAGGGGAAGGGGAAGGGGAAGGGGAAGGGGAAGGGGAAGGGGAAGGGGAAGGGGAAGGGGAAGGGGAAGGGGAAGGGGAAGGGGAAGGGGAAGGGGAAGGGGAAGGGGAAGGGGAAGGGGAAGGGGAAGGGGAAGGGGAAGGGGAAGGGGAAGGGGAAGGGGAAGGGGAAGGGGAAGGGGAAGGGGAAGGGGAAGGGGAAGGGGAAGGGGAAGGGGAAGGGAAGGGAAGGGAAGGGGAAGGGGAAGGGAAGGGGAAGGGAAGGGAAGGGAAGGGAAGGGAAGGGAAGGGAAGGGAAGGGAAGGGAAGGGAAGGGAAGGGAAGGGAAGGGAAGGGAAGGGAAGGGAAGGGAAGGGAAGGGAAGGGAAGGGAAGGGAAGATGTAAGAATGAAAATGTACATAGAAGATACTCACCAAGACCAAGAAGTAGAAGCAAAGCAGAGAAAAAAGATGAAATTAAGATCAAATAAGTATTACTTTCCTTAATAGATTTGGTATCCATAGTTTCTTGACAAGAGAAGTTGAGTTGAATATCGATTGTAGTTGTGAATTGATATGTAGGTTGATAATTTCTATTTATTTATTTATTTATTTATTGGTTTCTGTAAAGCAGAATTATTCTCTAGTTCCTGTGGTAAACACATCTGTAACATTATGAAAGGGTTAAAGAACATATGTCCTGGTCCAATGCTATAGAGTTGAACAAATTATTGGGGAAAATGCTCTACCTTGTACTTCCTTTCTTCTGAGCACATTAGAAGCTTTTGTAGTACAATGCTGTTGTAAATATAGAAGAGGCTTCATAACACAGAAGGACTGAATGTGCTTCATTACAGGGAAATGAGATATCAATTTGCATGCAGATATCTCCTAATTTAGGAGATAAACCTAAGAAACCTAATTTATTTTGTTTCCTAGTAGAAATCTAGCTGCAAGAGCATAGAATTTAGACAGCGAAAACACTAAATGGGGAACTGGTGAAATTTTGAATTAGATCATTCCACCATGACTGTGCTGAAGATTAGTATCTACAGTCACTTCTTTGAACTAAGTATATGAAATATACAATCATATATATTAATATATATGTATATTTAGCAAGGTATTACAGAGTATAAAAATACTCAAAAATGTATTAAAAAATACACACAGTGTAGAAATAATCATCTCTCACCCCAACTTCAAGGTTACCTCCTAATGAAAAAAAATATACTTATTAAGTTAGAGAAAGAAGTAAATTATTTTACTCCCCTCTCCCCCTCCAACACACACACACGCGCACACACACACACACACACACAAACACTTAGGTCAGCTTACCTAAGAAGTACATACAGTATACATGTATGTTGCCAATAGTTAATACATCTAAATATCAGTAGAGCAACTATGCATCGAAACCTGGATAAAGATGATGAAATCTCTATGACTCGGACATATTCTTTAGATAAGTTTAACATCTAGACATAGCTGGGCAAAAAAATACTTGAAAATTGCCCTCATATTCTATGGCTCTTTGCTAACCTTTAAAAAACATGATTTGTTTTCCTGAACAGCAGTTATCTAAGGGAGTCTCTTTCATATGTGTATATTTTGCTGAAAAGAATGAAATGAATCTTAAAAACTACATAGATGTCCTGGTTTCAGTTAGAACAGAATTAATTTTCTTCCTAGTAGCTGGTGGAATGCTGTGTTTTGGCTTAGGATGAGAAGAGTGCTGATAACACCCCGATGTTTTAATTGTTGCAGAGCAGTGCTTATACCAAGCCAAGGACATCTCAGCCTTTTGCTCTGTCCTGCCAACAGGCAGGCTGCGGGTGCAGTAAGAGCTGGGAGGGGACAGGCCCAGGACAGGTGACCCAAACTAGCCAAAGGGGTATTCCATACCATCTGACGTCATGCTAAACAATATATAGGGGTGGCTAGCCAGGGGGAGGGGGCCGGACTGCTCGGGGTTAGTCTGGGCATCGGTCAGCGGGTGGTGAGCAATTGCATTGTGCATCACTTGTTTGTACATATTATTATTACTTTCCTATTATCACCATTGTATCATTATTATTATTATTGTTATTATTATTTTTGTTATTATTATTTTCCTGTCTTATTAAACTGTCTTTATCTCAATTCACGGGCTTCACTTTCCATTTCTCTCCCCCGTCCCAGAGAGGGAGGGGGGAGGGTGAGCGAACGGCTGCGTGGTATTTAGCTGCCGGCCGGGTTAAACCACGACAATAGCATACAGGTAAGTTATTCTAGTCACTTTATTTATGTCATATCTGTGTTTAGTCTGTGTACTGAACTAGAGAGTTTCTCTGAAACATGGACATCTTTTCTCTGAAATAACTTTGGTTTTGTAAATATTGGATAATTAATATTGCCATATTTTGTTGTTGTTGTTGTTGTGTTGATCAATGTACATCTCAGTATTTCTTTTGTTAATGTGTATATAAAATTGATCTCTTTAATCACAAAAATAAAAAAAGAATGGAGGGGACCTTTGGAACTCATCTGGTCCAACCCTCCTGTGCAAAAAAAGACATGTAGAGAAGATTGCCTAGGACCCTGTCTTAGCAGCTTTTGAAGATCTCCAAGGAGAGAGAGACCCCACAACCTCTCTACTCAACCTATTCAAGTGCTCCATCACCTGTACCATAAAGTGATGATGTTTAGGCTCCATTCCTGTGTTTCAGTTTGTGCCCATCACCTCTTGTCCTGTCACTGGGCACCACTGAGAAGGCTCCATCTTCTTTGAACCTTCAGGTGTTCACAGACATTGATAAGATCCCCCCCAGCTGTCTCTTCTCCTGTCTCAACAGTCCCAATTCTTTGTCTCCCCACAGAGATGTGCTCAAGTTCCTTGATCATCTCAGTGGCATTAAGTTTGACTCTTTCCAGCATGTCCATGTCTCTCTTGTACTGAGGGCACCAGAGCTGGGTGCAGTATACCTAGATGTGGCCTCACCAATGTTGAGTAGAGGGGAAGGATCACCTTTCTTGACCTGCTGGTGATACTTTGCCTAATGCAGCCAAGATTACCATTAAGCTTCTTAGTGTCAACGGAATATTGCAGCAATCCTACATTGTTTATATTTTAACAGACACACACACACATACACACACAAACACACACACACAAAATCACTACTCATGGCTGTATCTTTACTGCATAATTGTGGTAGTCTGTTATTCAGAGTCAAGATGTTTTCTCCAAGCTCATTAACCTTTGATTGTAGAAATAATAGATTGTTTATTGTCTGAGTACTTTATTAAGAAATAAAGTAAAATAAGTCAACTTTCCAGTTAGTTGATTTATAACTTCAAATCACTGAAACTTTGAACTGTTAAAAAAGAGATGCATCATCTACAACACAAGCAATGTTAGAGACATTACATTGTGCATTTATTATCAGCAAGACTGTTCTACTGTTCTACTTATGCAAGTAAAATATCTTAGAGCATAAAAGGTTTATGTGCTTCTTTAGTTTCACACAGTGTGCAAGTTTTTACCTAGTAGAGTCTAAATTGTCATTCCCCTGTACGTAATGCTTACATCAAATTTTTTAAAATCAAACCTAAACCAATCAAACAACTAACCAATGTCATGTGATATATTACATTACACATTAAGAAACATTTTTTTTTAACATTTTTTTTCCTTACATACCTTTAATTAGCCCTTCCATTCTCTGACAAGTTGCCTATTGTACTTTATGTTCCTCTGAATTCAGATTTCAGTAAAAAGCTATCAGCCTATGGGAACAAAACCTAATATCGTTGAAGTTTATCAATATTCAAAAACTATGGGATACCTGCCAGATATGTTACTTCACATTTAATTGAGTTATGGAACAGCAATGCATTATTTCAAAATTAGAATCAGAATGGGCTAATCAGCAAATGTCAGATTCTGATCAAAATTCTGATCTCTGTAAAGATAGTACACTCCATGTCTTTGTGGATATTCTCTAAATTAATAAAAGTCTGTAGTCATCTTCATGTCCTCATAGAGTTGAAAAAGTAGCTGCAAGAATGAAACAGACATCTTGTCTTGAATGAGCTGAAGTGTCACCTGAATCACTCCACCACTCACAAGGAACTGAGATCGCTGTATCCTTATCCTGTACACCTTGAAGTATAAATCACCCCTGCACTTATTATGCCTTAGTAAAACACTATTCACACTGTTTACCCAAAGTACAAATGAAGAAGAATTAATACTTTTTTAGTTATCTATTGAATAAAAAATTTAAAAAAAAAAAAAAAAAAAAACAACAACAAACAAACAAAAAAACAGCTAAATGTTTCAATGAAAACATAAAAAGAAATAAGGAAAAAATATAAACCAAATAAAATTTCAAAGTCAAATATCAAGAAATGTTATTATTTAAGATTCTGTAGATTTTCGCAGTCCTGAAGTTACATTCCTCTGAAGGTAACTTTGCAGGACGTTGCATTTTGTAGAATAAAGTGCAGGAGTAAAACAATAGATTGCACTACACAATAAAATATTATTTCCTTCCCAGTCTATGGTGACTGGAAGTTTCCTTCACCTAGGTTGACAAAGAAGAGCAGTTGAACATCTAAGAGACTTCTAATATTTGATCTAAACTTAATTAAATAAGACCTGTGATTGGTTGAAGTAGAAGAATCTTGACAATGACATATTTAGTCAGGGTTCTGTATGTGTTTATTGTTTATATTTGACATTTTAAATTTAACGATGTAATTTTTTGACATTTATTATTTATATTGACATTTTAAATTGTCCTGTAACAGTAAATAAGTACATGTACTTTAAATTGTGTAGATCTTCAGTTCTTTGTTAAATTTATAGAAAGCCTTGATTTTACAAAAAATAAAATAAAAACTAAAATAAAAAGCAAAAATAAAATATGTAATTTTCATATTAAGACAGGCTACTAAACTAAATTAAGAGGTTCTTGGTGTCACAGAAGTGGACACGTCATTTTGGATCAATTTACAACTTCAGGAAGTTAAATTCTGGTCACCTAATGCAGTTTCAATATACAGTAATTATAAAATATTTGATCTGATTTATATTGCAGTTCTTGGTTTATCCACCACTACCTATGGTAGTGATTCAATGTTTAATTATCTTCAGTACTAGAAAATGGTATCTTATGTAAAAGTTAATTTTATCTAACCTCAAATTTAAGATTGGGTCACGCATCATGGTTTTGGCTGGAACAGAGTTAATTTTATTTGTAGACACACAGAATGACAGAATCATCTAGGTTGGAAGAGACCTCCAAGATCATTGAGTCCAACCTGTGACCTAACTAACACTAACAAGCCCTCCACTAAGCCACTAAACCATATCACTAAGCTCTACATCTAAATGTCTTTTAAAGACCTCCAGGGATGGTGACTCAACCACTTCCCTGGGCAGCCCATTCCAATGCCCAACAACCCTTTCCGTAAAGAAGTTCTTCCTAACATCCAACCTAAACCTCCCCTGGTACAACTTTAGCCCATTCCCCATCGCCCTGTCACCAGGCATGTGGGAGAACAGACCAATCCCCACCTCGCTACAGCCTTATTTAAGGTACCTAGAGAGAGTGATAAGGTCACTCCTGAGCCTCCTCGTCTCCAGAAGAGCTCAGCTCTCACCTAAGCGATTGGCTCCCGGGCTGATGCTTTTTGCAGTGGAGCGGGGGATCGAGGTGGGCCGAGCTTTTCATCTAGCACCGAGGCCAATCGAGGCAGCCGCAGACCACCAGGACCCGGCAGCTCTTGCAAGGGAGGCTGAGGAGGCGTGAACGAAGCCAGCAGCATCAGTGGCAAGCCATTTAAATTGGGCGTTGCTGCCATTTTGCAACCATTCGCAGAAAGAATCAGTTTTGGGGCAGGGAAGTTCTGCAGCAGAGTAGAGTGGAGCACAGCAGAGCAGGGGGTCGATGCAGGCAGGGCTTTTTTTTTTCAAAGTATCTAAAGTTATAAAGAAACATGTTATTAATTTCATTTAGGAGATGTGTCTAATACACATACCAAAAAATCTCCTGAAAATTTTCACATGTTCATTTAAAGTAATAGCAGAAACTAAGCAATAATCCATAATCTATGGTAAACTATTCATTCAGGATAAAATCGGGGGCTCCCTAGAAGAACACCTCCCTCTCAACATCTTGTCCAGGGCAGAAAACACACCCTCCAAATATCTTCAAAAACAATTCCAATGTTTCCACAAGAACACCCCGCCTGCTTTTTTTTTTTTTTTTAAACTTTTTGCTCTGATTTGTTACTCTAGTAGCGCCTATTGGAGCATGCTCTAATTTGCAGAAACTGCAGAGTTAAGTTTTAAAGCTTGTGCATGTACATTAATGAGATATGCTTATGGCTCTCTATAAATACCTACTTTAATAATGGTGTCCATTAAGTTCTGTTTATTATCAAGTATAAGATTATAAACTAAAAATTATAAAGTAAGGTGCTTAAAAAGAGGAGGGGAAAGAAGAGACCATTCAAGTGTTAATTGTATTTGTTTCCTTCTAACCCTGTTATAGCTGTCATTACAGCTATAGCAATGTTTTCAGAATATGCCAGTGCAACACTAGAAGAATGAGCACTTTTTTGGAATGTGAGTGTAAAAATTACTTCCTTGGATGTATGTAGGGGTATGTGTGAGGGAAGTTATAAACATAAAGGAAAGACTACAGTGTTGTACAGAGTTTACATGGCTTTTATTTATTTACTTATTTATTTTTGGAGGCGAGTGGGGGCTGTTGCTGCTGCTGCATGGGTGCCATCTGTGAGAATAGTCCAGAAGTTGTCCCATGTTAGATAAGAACCAGTTCCAGCTGGCTCCAAAGGGTACCCGCTGCTGGCCAAAGCTGAGGCCATGAACAATGCTGGTCATGCCTCTGTGAAAGTATATATTAAAAAGAAAAAAAAATATATATAATAATAATAAAAGCTAATGACAAAAACAAAACAGAAGAAAACTAATGCACAACAGCAGCAGGGAGAGAGGAGTAAGAAAATGTGAGAGAACCAGCCCTGCAGACCCCAAGGTCAGTGCAGGAGGGCAGGAGGTGCTCCAGGAGCCAGAACTGAACTTCCCTTGCAGCCTGTGGAGAGGTCCCTGGTGGAGCAGGCTGTCCCCCTGCAGCCCATGGGTCACACATGGAGCAGATTTCCACGCTGCAGCCCATGGAGGAGCCCCCGGTGGAGCCGGTGGATGTGGCCTGGAGGAGGCTTCTGCCCATGGAGAGCCCCCGCAGGAGCAGGCCCCAGACTAGAGCTGCAGCTCATGGAGAGGAGCCCACGTAGGAGCAGGAAGTCTGGGGTTGGGGTGGGGGGGTGAAGGAGGATGCCACCCATGGGGGACATATGCAGGCACAGTCTGTTCCTGAACCGCATGCTACGGGCCCACATCAGAGCAGTTCTTGAAAAACTGCTGTCTGTGAAAAATCTACATGGAATTAGTTTGGGAAGGACAACATCCTGTGGGAGGGATCCCATGCTGGAACAGGGGTAGAGAGTGACTGTGAAGGAGCAGCAGTGACAACATGTTATGGACTGACCAGATTCCCCATTCCACATTCCCCTGTTCCACCTGGGAGGAGGAGGTGGAAGAGGGTGGATGGAGTGAACATGGTTTTAGTTTGCTTTTAGTTATCACAGTTCTAGTCTGTTGTTAGCATTAGGGAATGAATTACACTAACCTCCCTGTGCTAAGCCCATTTTGCCCATGAAAAAATTCTTATACGAACCTACGATTTTATTTATTTTTTTTTCTGGTTTGTTTGTTTTTTCATCATACTTTGTTCCCCTGTCCTTGTGAGAAGGAGGAGTGAGAGAGTAGTGTGGTGGTGTTTAGTTGTGTGAAATCACCACAAACACTATGAGCTAAGGACTTGTAACTGAGAACTCCTTAAGTGAGAGCAGTTTCCAGTAGAAATCTAAGCAATGAGCTTTGATGCAGATCTATTCTTTAGATGCTTGAAGCAAAGGGAGAGAAATACACGTTTCTCTGTTCCTTATTTAGAAAGGATGAGTGTCTTTTTTCTTTCTTTCCACCTTTTCACCTATTCAGGAAGACAGGTTGCCTCAGTCCTTTATTCTAAATTAATGTGTGATAGCTGCAAAATGGAAGTTCTTAACATTTCCATAATAAAATTAATCACGGTTTATTAGCACTATTCTTACTTTTTTTTTTTTTTTTTTTTTTTTTTTTTAAGTTCATAGGACTCATGAGTAGGTATACCTTTTGTCAAGATGTTTCATAATGTCATATACTCAGAAAGAACAGATAATTAGTAAAATCTTGGTCCTTCTGAAGTCAAGAAAACTGTCATTTCAACGTAAAGATGTGAGAATGACAGACATATTAGTAGTTCTCTTAAGTATAAGGAAGAGTGTAATGTATAATATGATTAGCCATATTATGTGAATGTGTGAATTTAAAGAAAGAGGCAGAAAGTCTGAAACTAACAGCTCAAAGTCTCAAACTAACAACAAATATGGAAAACAAACAAAACCTTTAAGTTTCACTGAACCACCAGCTGATTTCTAGCACATTAGAAATCTCAGAGATAAAATTATTTTGATGTTATATTACATTATTTTATTTTATTTTATTTTATTTTATTTTATTTTATTTTATTTTATTTTATTTTATTTATTTTTTTATTATTATTTTATTTTTATAATACATAAAAGCATGCTCAACTTGAAGAGAATGCATCAGAGACTCATCATTCTTTTTACATTTATGGTATGCTTTCTGGAAGCCTTGACTTTGTTTTCACTGTTATTTAAGTATTTCACTGCGGGAAAACTGTTCTTAATAACATCATCAAGAGGCATTGCACAAACAATTTCCCTTTAAATATTTGCAATCCAGAATATGTAATGATAGGATGGTTGTTAAACACATTGCTCAGCACTGTTCAACAAGAGACATAAATGACATTACAAATCTAAATGGCAATTATATCTCAAGAGGCTGACATTTATAGACAGAATAAAAAGATTTGTGTTGACAGAAGTAACCTGAATAAAAATAATTTTGGAGCACATAGATTACCATTCTACTTTGATATCATGCTAGAACATTTTTGATAAAGAAGTCCATTAGATGTTATTGTTACAATAGGCAGAAAAATAGTAGAGATTTAATCTTGTTCTCTATTTCTATTAGTATCTCATACTTTAATTGCTATTGTGACTTAAAAAAAAAACACCACCATATGGTATGTCTTTATACCATATATCAGGCCCTTCTTCTGAGGCAGAGAATGTACTCACCTTACTGCCTGTGATCTTCAGCAGAGTCAGATTAAGTAATTCAGAGGTATAGAGGTATGTTGCTTCGTTGTTCAGCTCCAGGGGAATATGGGCCTGAGATCTTGTTGCTTTTATTATTTGGTATGTTTTGTTTGTTTGTTTGTTTTTCCCCCATCTCTTTTATTTTATATTTTCCCTTCCCTCCCCATTGAGGGAGGGAAGATTTAGGCACAAAAATGGAAAAAGTCTTGTAAGTGCAAAGTGAACAGGTATGTTAAACAAGAAATGCCTGTCTTCACAGTCAATCTTTAGACTGTGAGTACAAATTAAAGTGCGGTTTAAAGCTATTACTTTTTTATTTTTATTTTTTTTTATTAAAATTCTCATTCAGGGTAAAAACAAGTGAACTTAATACTTGACTGTGGAGTGTCTTCTTAGCATTTTACTTTTGGTGTTTTGTACTACAGCCCAAGCTATAGTGCATCTTTTCTGTAGCTAAGATAGGGTAAGTCTATAAAGATAGAAAGTTTAGTTAGTTTCACCAGTTTTCTGTAGCAGCACTCTCAGCTAACATCACTCTCCATCAAATATGTACATGTATTTGCCCTGAAACATGTATTTGAAAGGTTAGCCTTCCTGCAAACACAACCTTACACTTACAGAGGCACTCCATAGAGAGAACAAAATGCTTTGGGGATTTACAGAAAAGCTCTAACTCATATGGATCAAGGATGTATGAACTCATGTGTCTTGAGAAAAGCTCAAAGCCTGACTTTGACTAAGTGAATAGAATTTTTTTGTTGTAAAATAATAGTAACTTCTTTAGCTTTCTGATAGCTGGAAACTGATAGCTGAGTAAAAATGGAAGACAAGAAAAAACATCACAAAAGAGTTATAAAGCAAGAGTTAAACTCAAATAGAAAAAAAAAAAAAAAAAAAAAAAAGGAAGAGATTAGTATAAAGGATGGAGGCAGAGTAAAATGGTAATGGAACAAATTGGTCTAGAAAATTACATTTTATTGGATTATTTATATATTTTTTTTTCATGTAATTGAAGAGAGAATGGTGAAGAGAGAATAAAGCAAAACAGAGTTTCTAAATGGTGAAGGAGATAAAAAAGTGTTTTATTTTCTGTCACTGTGCCAGAATATACATAACACTAATCCATAATAGGAAGGTAAAAGGGATTTCCACATGGTCTATGGAGTCACAGCCAATGCCTTTTAGACTTTTTCTGGTAATTCAGACAATGCCATGACTAGTGAATGACATACTGATCATACACATTAGTTACTTTTGTAAACTGTCCATAGGATTTATTTATCAAAGAGCAACATACTTTAATAACAATATCATGATGGGCTTGATCCGGAGTCTACCAAAATTAATATAATTCAAACAGGAGTTTGCTCACAACATTTTTTTAAAGTTTTTACTGAAAAAGGCGTGGCTGACAGACTTTGAGCTTGACAAGGTTGTTATCTCTAAAAATAATCTGGATATGACTTTTCCTAAATAACTTCATGAAATACTTTATGCCTTGTTTGCTTTTTGGTTTGGTTTGGTTTGTGTGGTTTTTGTTTGTTTGTTTGTTTAATTTGTTGTTGTTTTCACTTGGAAATGCACACTTCTAAAATATTAAAATAACGTTAAAAGGATAACACTAAAAACATTAAAAGGATGTTAATGTCATTTGAAAAAAAATGTCCTTAAAATGTGTGCTTTTCAGTCATCCTAAGCTTATGTTGCAATTCCTCTCTGTTTTAATTACTTGTACAAATAAAAGTAATTATACCCCTCCAAAAAAAAACCAACTATATTTTAAAATATGCTTTAATTTGCCTTTAATATTACTAATAAACCAGAGGATTAGATTCTTTAGCCTTCACAATAAATAAATAAATAAATAAATAAATAAATAAATAAATAAATAAATAAAATGTATTTATAAAATACACATCATGTACATTCTGTTAGGGTACATGAGAAGTTCATCTCCAGACACAGAAAAAACACAGAGGAACAATAGACAGATGATGCCCACATTGCACCCTGCCCCATCCCAACCCACTGCCCCATGAAGGCAGCCCAAAACGCCCCAGGGTGATAAGGAGACTGGGATCCTGAGGCAGCTATTGGGCATATTGAATATAAGAGCCCAGCTGCTCAAGCATGTATGTGTGTGTATATATATATATATATATTTATATATATATATATTTATATATTTATAAGTGTATGCACAACCCATGTTGTGTGTATATACATAATATATGTGCACATATATAAATATGCATTTTTATGAATATACTATTTACATATATATATACCTGTACATATACATGTATGTATACACAGATCAGTGTCTGAGCCCAAATGTATATATGTATGTGTATACATACATATATTCCCACTAACAGCTTCATCCTGACAAGTCCAAGAGGGGAATATGATGTAGCCATCAGAGTTTACAGTATTTGAATGTTGAGTGCATCTGCCAGTGTTCTGTATGGCTGGCTGTCTATATATATATATATATGTATACGTATATTGAGTATCACATCATTTACAATTCACAGGAACTTTAATGAGATAGCATTACACATTTTGGTAATTTGAAAGCATACATATCAGTAATTAAGTTTGTTTTCTTCTGTAATTAAATCTCATTTCACATACTGTTTTTTCTCTAAATAGACATAATTTCATATTTTTAAATTTTAGGTTTAACATCTTCATATGTGTATTTAATATCTATTTTAAATACTTCTGCATATATTAATTTAAGCACTTTTAATTTAATATCAATAATCTTAGTATCCTTTCCTCTGTGAAAGGAAGTTGTGCATTTTTAGTGAATTTCTGAAGGTCTTTACATGATATGACCTTGAGCTTTATATATACTTTTCAATTTGTTGCAGAAATTTTTATATAATAATAAACATTTTGTTTTTTTCACTAATCGATGATAAGCCTATATGACAACAGAAAATAAAGGAAAGCAATTTTGGGGAGAAAACATATTTGAGACATGATTCATTTGCCAAAATTTTGGTACCTACTGTAATTTGAAATAAAGCATTCACATGGAACTGGAAAATAAGGTAATGTTTGAGCAGCCCTTGACCTCTGGAGAATCAGATGAAACTCCTCAGGTCATCATCATAGGATAGCATACAATCTCCATGACAAACCAAGAAATCTACAAGCTCAGGATGCATATAGTTAGACATTCCCCTCTATTCAGCACTGGTGAGGCCACACCAGGAGTACTGAGTTCAGTTCTGGGCTGCCCAGTAGGGCCACAAAAATGATGGAGAGTGTGGAGCATCTCTTCTGAGAGGAGAAGCTGAGGGATCCAGGACTGTTCAGTCTATAAAAGAGATGTCTCAGGGGGTCTCATCAATGTGTATTAATACCTAAAGGTACAGCGAAAAGAGAATAGAGCCAGGTCCTTTTCAGTGATGCCCAGTAACAGGACAAGAAGCAATGGGCACAAACTGAAACATAAGAGGGTTTTTTACTGTGATGGTAGCTGAGCACTGACACAGGTTGCCCAGAGGGGTGGTGCAGTCTCTCTCCTTTGGGAGAGCCTCCTTTGAGAGGCTGTCAAACATGGTCATGGGTAAATGTTCTAAGTGGCATTGCTTGAGCAGGGTGTGTGGATCAGATAAGCTCCAAAGGTCCCTTCCATCCTCAGCCATTATGTGATTCTGTGATTCCACAAACTATCACCAAACTTCTCAAAGGAAATCCTGTATTTCAGTGTTTCTGACTTTTGGCAAATAATTTTTAAAACAATTTAAAGAATAAATATATGAATAAAAGTATTATTTGATTAGGAAATATGCTATATAGAAATTAATTTTTCCAATTTCATTTGCTGTTCTTAAGGACACTGAAAACAAAATTTCATAGCTCATGTTTAAAAGACATTCTGATGGGTTCTGATGGTAAAAACATTTTCATTTTGCATGTCAGATATTGAGCCTAGAGAATTTCAGTGACTGAAGCAGTCTTTTTTTGATGTAAATTTCTGTGGTATTCCTAGAAGAAAAATAATAAATAAAGTAAAGCAAAATAAAGCAAAATAAAGTAAAGCAAAATAAAGTAAAATAATAATTTTAATCTTGCTCTAATTTATTTACCCTAATGAGATTATTTATAAATATGAATTTTTGTTCTTATTTGAAGGACAAACAAACATATTTTTTTTTAAAGCTACAATAACAAAGCAAAACTTCAACATCCAGAGTATGTTCCTGAAAGACTCAGAAGTCCTATGCTTATGTGTATAGCTATAGGATTTCATTCTAATTAATCTTTAGAGCTTTAAGATAAAATAATTTTGAAATAAAAATTACATCTTCTATATTAAGTAATTACCTGAAAAAAATGTATGTATTCAGCTGAAGTGTTATTTACAATTAAATAAGTTAGATAAATTGCTAACACCAGGCCAATTATTTGTTTGACTACTGAATACAGTATCAGTGAATCAGTTTATTAATGACAAGATTTTCTGCACCAGTAGATGATTCCTTTAGATGACTGAAGGAGAAACAATAAAAAAAAAAATAAATAAGAATTTATAATGAACAAGAATCCAGATAGGATTTAGAGGTTGTTTTTTGTTTTGTTTTGTTGTTGTTGTTTTGTTTGGGTTTTAGTTTTATATATATATATTATAATTACATAGACAATTTGTGCAGAATGTAGTCCTATTTTCATCAGATTTTTTTTATTATTATTTCTGAATGCCTTCAGAAATATATATATATATATTTATTTTTTTCTAGCAAAAAGTATGTGAAGTCAATAAATATTTCATATACTTACTAAGGAACAATTGCCACTAAGTAATCACACACTTTTGATATCAAGGATACAAATTACAGCCTGTCATTAATGACAATTGACTGGAAGTTGACAGAACTTTTAAAAATAAATAAATATATAAAGCTTGAACAAAGTGCTTTGACTTAGCAACATTCTTTTAAATTATTTTTTACTGTAAAAGATGCTGGTTTGATATCTTGAAAGAGTATATGACTGGTTTTATTCAGAGAACAAACAGATATTCTAATGCACTAAATTCCCCATGCCACTCTGTATATGGTGCAAAGAGAGACATAATACTTACATGAGCTTTATCTTCTGGGTATCTCAGAAATCGTTGGGGAAAACAAGATGGTTATTCTAGAACAACAAAAACAACAACAAAAAGAGCTTATTGCTAATTTTCACAATACTATCAGTATTCTGGTGGCAGTAATATTAAAACTATCAACACAAATATTATTTAAAACATCTGAAAGACATTATGTATTTATTATTTTTTTAACTGGAGCATCCTGATTCCAGCAAAATTCATAAGCTGACATTACCCACCTTAAAAAAAAAAAAAAAAAAAAAAGCTGTTCTTAAATAAGTACATTAGGATGTGATTCTTTACAATAGAAATGTCAAGGATTTTTTTCCCCAAATTGCAATTAAAATTTAAAATGGCACACTTGGATGTCATTTAAATAATTATACAAATATGTTGAAAAGGCAAGATGCTTAAAAACTCATTTATCTTTTCCAAACATTATGATTTCATGTAATCAGAGATAATAGCACTCCACAGAAACACATTTTTATATCCTTTGACCTGCACAGCCTTGCTGGAAACCAAAGTTTGTGGAAATGTTGTGCAAGTTGAATGGGATAAAAGTTTAAGAGAAGAACTAAGCTGTGATTTATTTTCCAGATTTCTTTATGCTGAGCTACCACCACAGGAAGATCCACACAGATCAGATTCAGACAATACCTTGTTTCAAACTGTAGAATTGTTACTGGAACTAGGCTTTTGGATTTATGTTTTCAGTCTCAATAGTCAGCCTATGCATGTCCATATCCTGTATCAAAACATCATAAAACTGTACATGAGCCCACCTCAGAAGCATTTTTGTTTCAAATGAAGTGGAACTTTATACAGACAAAGTGGAATGAAGCATAATAAGAAGTATGTTCTCTTGCAGCCCAGAAAGCCAATCGTATCCTGGCCTGCGTCACAAGAATCCTGGTTGAGGAAGTTGATTATCTACTCTGCTCTTGTGAAGCCCCACCTGGAGTATTGCATTCAGCTGTGGGGCCCCCAGCACAAGAAAGACGTGGAAATATTAGGATGCATCCAAAGATGATCAAGGGGTTGTAGCACCTCTCCTTTGCCAAGAAGTGTTGTTGATAGGACAAGGAGTAATAGCTTCAGAACTAAGAGAGTATTGATTTAGATTAGAAAAACAAAAAAGGAGGAAATTCTTTACTCTGAGGGTGGTGAGGACAGGTTGCCCAGAGAATTTGTGGATGCCCCATCCCTTGAAGTCTGGAAGTGTTCAGGGCCAGGTTGGATGGGGCTTTGAGCAACCTGATTTAGTGGAAGGTGTCCCTGCCCATGGCATAGGTGTTGGAACTAGATGATCTTTAAGGTCCCTTCCAACTCAGCTGTGATTCTATGATAAGTACCCACAGTTCAAGAGGTACTCAGTGTTTATCATACATTATCCTTGACCCCTTCTCTCAGCCACTCCTTACAGTCTACAGGAGCAAGTTTTGGTGTCCCATACTTTCACTGATGTCTCCTTTGCCAACTTGCCCATGAGAGAGAGAAACTCAGGCTTTTATCTCGTAGCATTGACAATACCACCACAGGTCACCTCCATACATGCCACAACAGCATTTTGATGTGCATTTTGTGCTGATATTTAGTCTAATTCTTGCTTATTCCTAACTTTTTCTGGAGCTTAGCTACTGAACTTCAAACTAATATACAATAACACAATAAATTGTAACTGTGCAAAATAATTCCACTCTCAGTAAACCAAACAAAGACATGTAATACAAAGCTTTCATTTTTAGTTTACAAGACCTGCAGTCAGAGATTTTATTGTAAATATTGTTTTTCCTAATGCTTACAGAAAATGCACTTTTCATACAGTCTCTACTAGAAAGAGAACTTTGGAGGTACAAATTCAAGGTATGGGACTACCATTTAAACACACAACCTCTATTTTTTAATTTTTATGCAAATTAAACATATTTCTCATCTTGAGAGGGTTTTATCAGAAATAAATATGCTTAAATTCAGAATATGTAACAAACAAAGACGCAAAACAAACAAATAAAAACAAAACAAACACTATCAAACATTAATTTACAAACATGCGCATTGGCTTTCTTCTTCAAAGATGTTGGTGAATTTATCAGTAGTGACCTAAATAGATCTAGAAGTGATTTAGGAGTGGAATGTAGAATATAAACAATAATATGAGTAGGTTGAGACATCAAATGAAAAAAACTTAGGGTACAAGCAAATCTTGCTAATCCATCTTGATAAGACATGGCATGAATGACATTACTGTGAATAGTTTTAATTGAGTTGCACTTTTATAATTTATGCTTTCAACTTTAAAATTAGATAATTCAGACTAGCATTTGTACCTCCATGTGTATATAGAACATGAATATCAAATATAAGAAGTTTGATAACTCAGAACTGATAGAACTATTCAATTTTGCTGAAGAATTTATGATTTGTAGTTGCAATCATCATTTTCATGACTGTGTGCCCACGTCAGTGCTCCATCCAGATTTTGAACTTCTAACTTAATGAATGTGACCTTGTATCACAATGTAATGAATGCCTTCATCAATGTCCACACTACTGCATAAATTAGTTTACAATCAATAATACATTACCTATAACTGATTTTTTTTTTCTGCTACATTGAAGAAAACTATTTTGTTATTGGAAAAGGAGTTGTAACATACTAGTTTCCTTTCATATCTGACTACCTGATAATTGCAAAAGGTGAACTGAGAACTTCCTGGATGGCAGAGCACAGAGGGTTGTGCTCTGCATGCAGCAGCATGGTCTAATTGGAGGCTGGAAGCTAGTGGTGTCCCCAGGGGTCAGTAATGGGTCGAGTCATGTTAAATTTATTCATGAACGACCTGGGTGAAGGGACAGAATGCACCCTCAGAAAGCTTGTTGATGATACAAAACTGGCAGGAGTGGCTGATACAACAGAAGGCTGTGCTGCCATTCAGAGAGACCTTTACAGGTTGGAGAGATGGGTAGAGAGGAACTTCATGAAGTTCAACAAAGACAAGTGCAGGGTCTTTCACCTAGGGGGGAATAACCTCATGAACCAATATAAGTTGGAGGCTGACCTGCTGGAAATTAGCTCTGAAGAGAAGGATATGGGAGTCCAGGCGGACAAGAAGTTAACCATGAGTACGCAATGTGCCTTTGTGGCCAAAAAGGACAATAGTATCCGCTAAACTTGGAATTGAGCTCATATTATATAACCTGGAAACATATTTGCATTATATTTTTTTCTGCATGTTCCACTTCTAGCTGAAACCTATGGGATAGCCTGAGCAGAGTAGCTGGACTAGCTGATCTCTTCTGAACACAACCTTTCTGTGACTCTGTAATATTCTGATAGGCCAATGCAGTAGTGGAGAATTTTGAAGACAGAGAGTTGTGGGAAAACCAAGAATGGGTTGAAACATTAAATTGGTATGTCCCAAATGCAATTCTAGTACTCTAACTCCTGAAAAACCTCTCTGCTTGAAGAAATGATTTATCTGTCAGCGTTCCTTATCTGTACTAATGAAAAGTCAACCCATAATGAAGGATCTTGAAAAAAAAATATTTAATTTTTTTTAAACGGGTAGAAAGGAAAACCTGTGGAACTACAGATAGGTGAGCCTCACCTCTGTGTCTGGGAAGATCAAGGAACGAATCTTCCTGAAGGCAAAGTTAGAGCATACGCAGGACAAGAAGGTGATCCGGGACAGCCAGCATGGCTTCACCAAGGGTAAATCTTGCCTAACTAATCTAGTGGCCTTCTATGATAGAGTAATGCATCAGTCAACAGAGGAAGACTGACTGTTGTCTTCTACTTGGACTTCTGTAAGGCATTTGACACAGTCCCACACAATATCCTAATTTCTAAACTGGAAGATACGAATTTGACGGGTAGACCATTCTGTGGATAAGGAATTGGCTCAATGGCCACACCCAGAGAGTGGTGGTCAATGACTCTGTGTCCAAGTGGAGACTGATGATGAGCTGTGCCCCTCAGGGGTCTGTCTTGGAACCGGTGCTTTTCAATATCTTCATCAATGACATAGATGATAGGATTGAGTGCACCCTCAACAAGTTTGCAGATGACACCAAGCTGAGTGGTGCGGTTGATACCAAAGAAGGAAGAGATGCCATTCAAAGTGACAGGCTGGAGAAGTGGGACCCTGTGAACCACATGAGGTTCAACAAGTCCAAATGTAAGGCGCTGCACTTGAGCCGGGGCAATCCCACGCATGAGTAAAGATCAGGAGAAGAACTCATTGAGAGCAGCCCTGCAGAGAAGGGCTTGAGGGTTCTGGTGGCCAAAGTCTCGACATGACCCAGCAGTGCATACTTCCAGCCCAGAAGGCCAACTGCATCCTGAGCTGCATCAAAAGAGGTTGTGGTGGTTTTACTCAGGTGGGCAGCCAAGCTCCACCACAACCACTTTCTCACTCCCCCTCTCTTCAAAGAAGAAGGGGGAGAAAATACAACACAGAGAACTCGAGGTTTGAGATGAGAAAGTTTTAATTAAAGAGAAAGGGAATGGGGAGAAAAAGAAACAAAAGAAAAAGTAAGTCCACATGGAAGCACAGAGAGAAGGAAAAAAAAATATTCTCTACTTCCCATCAATGGGTGATATTCGGCCATGTCCTGGGAAGCAGAGCCTCAAAATGCGTAGAGGTTGTTTGGGAGGAACAGTCCCCCCCCCCCATCGCCCCCACGAGAGGTCCCCCTTTTTATTGCTGAGTGTGACATCAGGTGTTATGGAATATCCCTTTGATTGGTTTAGGTCAGCTGCCCTGGTGATGTCCCCTCCTAATCCCTTGCCCACCCCCAGCCTGCTGGCTCTTGGGGGCTTGGAAGGAGTCCTGATGCTGTGCCAGCACTATGCAGCAATGGACACAACACTGGAGTGATACCAGTGCTGTTCCAGCTATGAGTGCAGAGCACAGCACTGTGTGGGCTCCTGCAGGGAAAGATGACTCCATCCCAGACAGACCCAACACAGAAGTGTGGCCAGCATGTCAAGAGAGGCAATTGTCCCCCTCTACTCTGCTTTCATGAGGCCCCAGATGGAGTACTGTGTCCAGGTTTGGGCCCCCCAGTACAAGAAAAATGTGGACTTGTTTGAGTGAGTCCAGAGGAGGGCTACAAATATGATCAGAGGGTTGAAGCACCTCTCCCACGAAGTAAGACAGACTGCTGGGGATGTTCAACCTAAAGAAGAGAAGGCTCTGTGGAGACCTCATTGTGACCTTTCAATACTTAAAAGGGGCTTATATAAAAGATGGAGAAGAGCTCTTTACTCAGGCAGGTCATGACTGGACAAGGGCAAATGGTCTTCTAAAAGAGGATAGTTTTAAACTAGATGTTAAAAGGAAACTTCACTATAAGGGTAGCAAGACACTGAATAGGTTGCCCAGAGAAGCTGTGGATGTCCCATCCCTGGAGGTGTTCAAGGTCAGGCTGGATGGGACCTTGGCCAACCTGATCTAGTGGGTGTCATCCCTGCCTATGTCAGGGGGTTGGAGTGAGATAATCTTTAAGGTCCTTTCCAATCCAAGCTATTCTATGGTTCTGATTGATTCTATGATTCTATGACCTCACAATTTTTGACTCATTCTTGCAAAGAATATGACAGTGAATTAATTTATACTTAGAATACTTAATTTATAATTAAAACAGCACATGTGAAAGTTAACACATTAATATCAATTGTTATTATTGCAATTAAGAAGACCTCAACATAAGCGATACATAATTTTTAATAACTGTTTTTAAAAATAGATTGTCTATATGTTATATTTTCAGTAATTTGGAAAAAAAGAAATAGCTGCATCTTTAATGATTACTATTTACAACAAATAATTCAGACAGCACTCCTTATCACCATGGCTATTTTAAAATACTTCCTTATATAGAGAGATAACAGAAGGCAAGCTATAGTAGTTAAATGAAAATATACATGATATGATTAGGTCCAAGAATTTTTTAAATGTTCCTATACATGAAAAATCACAAACAAATTGTGATGAATTCTTTTCCTTTTTCATGCATTCTTTTCCATATTTTTTTCTATGATAGTCATATTATATAGTATCTGTTCTTCCTTTGGAGTTTGCGTATGGAGTGATCATATAATCATAGAATGGCTTGGGTTGAAAGGAATCTTAAGCATAATCTAGTTCCAACCTCCCTGCCATAGGCAGAGATGCTACCCACTAAATCAGGGTCTCCTGGGCCTCGTCTAAGCTTGTGTTGAATACCTCCAGGGATGGGGTATCCATACTTTCTCTTGACAACCTGTTCCAGTGACTCACCACCCTCAGAGTGAAGAGTTTCCTCCTAACCTTTGATCTAAATCTCCCCTCTTTTTAGTTTAAGGCCATTCCTCCTTGTCCTGTCACCATCTACCCTATCAAAAAGTGGCTCTCCATCTTTTTTATACACCCCCTTTAAGCATTCGAAAGCTGCAATAAGGTCACCCCTGAGCCATCTCTTCTTCAGGCTGAAAAGCCCCAGCTCTTAGCCTTTCTTCATAGGACAAATGCTCCAGCTCTCTGATCAACTTCACAGCCCTCATTTGTAACTGTTCTAACTTAACATCTTTCTTATGCCCAAAACCTGGATGCAGTACTCCAAATAGGACCTCAAAAGGGCATAGTAGAGTGGGGAGGGGGCAATTTCTTCCCTTGACTTTCTGGCCACTCTTCTAAGATGCAGCCCAGGAAGTAGTTGGCTTTCTGGGCTGCAACCACATGCTGCTGGCTCATGTTTAGCTTTTCACCCACCACAACTCCCTAGTCTTTCTCTACCGGGCTGCTCTCAATGAGTTCTCCCAGTCTTTACTCATGTCAGGTCATGATCATGTTGCAGTCCCATTTTCTACATAAGATCACTTTGAACAACAAATAAAAATCCATCAAGTATCATGCATTGTTATGTCAACCTTCACTATATTTTTTTGTCTTTCTCAGTGATAGACTTATCAAAAACAAACAAACAAAAAAACACATGTTCAGTGTGTCTGCTCTCATATAGCTTGTTCCATACAAAGTTCTGTAAGTGAATTTGGTTTACAGATCTGTTAGTGCTACATGACAGTCTGAAATCACATTAAATCTGCTTTATATTTTTGGTTATGTATTAACGTGGTAGGACATTCAAGCATTGGAATGGGGTACCAAATTAGGTGGAATAGGTTCCCAAATTAGGTCGTGTTGTCCCTGTCCATGGGGAGATGTGTAGATAAGGCACTAAGGGACATGATTTAGTGACTGAACTTGGTGGTTGGTCTTGATGATTTTGAAGGTGTTTTCCAATTCAGATGATTCTATACACCATTCTATGACACCAAATACAAAAATTCATACTTAAAAAAGTAAGACCTTAAATCAAAATCAATGCAGTAATTGATTTAGATTACTATGGTGTTAAAATATATATTTTTTTAAAGCAGAGTATAAAACTTTCACATTCTAAGATTAAGGCATTTTTGCATGATAAAGGACTTGTGTACATGCACACATGTATGTGTCCATATATATACATATATATATATTTGTACAAACATATGAGCACATCGGCATACAAGTATGTATAACTGGTAGAGAAGCTAATGCTTCTACAAAATTGCTGATAAAATTAAGTTATGCCTATAAATTTTTGAGTTCTGTCACTTCTGTAGAACCCAATCAGTGTTCAGGAAACTATATTTTACACTGCAGGTTATTCCAGTGTGCCACTATACCTGTTTGAGACTTCACATACCACATATTTATTTTATAATTCAGAAGTATACATATTGCAAGCATAGACAGTTTAGCAGAGTACCCATATATCCATCCTCACCAGGATGCAAATATCACCAATCCAGATAATTTGGACGTTACCACAGTATTTCTCAAAAATAAAATTAAATTAAAATTCATCAGATAAAGCCATCTGATATGAATTTTATGTCATTGTTGATATTCATAAGGAAACATTATTTTCTATTGCAAATATGTGAAAAGCATCAAAGTGGTTGTATGCTGTAACTGTAATAAGTAAATTCACAGGTTTATGTCATTTCACCCTCTGTTGCAATTCCACTGACTTTGTGATTTCTGATTTTATATATAATTTCTGGTTGTGTAATATGTAATCAATCCTAAGATAATGTTTATAATATAGAGTGAGAAAGTGACTCCAGATAATTCTTATCTTGGTTAAGTGGACAGAGTCCAAAAATATTTGTCTGTCTTAAGTCTGGTGAGGCCACACCTCGAGTACTGTGTTCAGTTTTAGGCCCCTCGCTACAAGAAGGAGATCCAGGTGCTCAGTAAAGTCCAGAGAAGGGCAATGAAGCTGATGAGGGATCTGGAGAACAAGTCTTACGAGGAGTGGCTGAGGGAGCTGGGTTTGTTCAGCCTGGAAAAGAGAAGGAGGGGCCTAAAGGAGTCTGTAGCGAGGTGGGGGTTGGTCTAGTCTCCCACGTGCCTGGTGACAGGACAAGGGGGAACAGGCTAAAGTTGCTCCAGGGGAGTTTTAGGTTAGATGTTAGGAAGAACTTCTTTATGGGAAGGGTTGTTAGGCATTGCAATGGGCTGCCCAGGGAAGTGGTTGAGTCACCATCCCTGGAGGTCTTTAAAAGACATTTAGATGTAGAGCTTAGTGATATGGTTTAGTGGAGGCCTGGTTAGTGTTAGGTCAGAGGTTGGACTAGGTGATCTTGGAGGTCTCTTCCAACCTAGATGATTCTGTGATTCTGTGAAAGTTAGGTTGTACAGCAGCCATATAGCCAAGACTTTTTAACTTTTGGCTTAAGATTCAAAATTTAACGAATAAACAAAAGAAATAAACATAAAAATAACTGCAAAGATGTCAGCTGAATTCTGTGAACTGCAGTCAAGGTATACTTGTTCAAAATAGAGATGATTTGTGAGAATTAATGATAATCAGAATATAAAACATTTTAATTTGAAGGAATAGTAATATTGTTTTCATGTTTACACAATAATAATCTTGTTTGAATGCTGTGTATTAAATTGGAGGCGTGAATTTGAGAAAAACAAGGTTCCTACAGCAGCACATCCCACATTTCCCTTCTTATTTCTATTGAGCTGGCTTTCTGTCACTTCATAAAATTTTCTACATCTTAATCTTGTTTCTCATTAGATTCTTCATTATGTTACATTTGTTTTGAGAGAGTTCACTGTATGGAGGAAAAAAAAATAGGAGGGAAGGGAAGAGAAGAGAAGAGCACATTTAGGAATCAGCTTTGAACTTATGAACAGTATGGTATAAAAAATGGAAGTCTGGCTCAGTGTTTTCACCATCTGGATCTACTATATTCATTCTCACCAGGAATCAGAATGTTTGTACGTTCTTCTCAGTTGGTAAAATGGTATGCCCCGCCTACCTTATCTAAAACTTCTATAATTTGATGTATTCTGGCACCAGAACTAGCAACTATTCTGAGTGTGGGAGATCAGTGAGTTAGGAAATAGAATAAGCAGTGTCCTCCCCACCCTCACACTATAAAATAAAATAAAAATAAAAGCAGTGAGTATAACTGTTACTGTAAGTTTGGACCTGGAGCTTAAGGTCTTTTGCTGCCCCTCTTCATAAGTGGGTCACTGTAAATATAAGATAAACAATATATGCAATGAGAGTATAGAAGATATTTTTATTCCTTTACAAATCTCTTCCTAAAACTGTAAGGCTTTTTATTGGTTTTACTTCCCTAAAACTACAGTCTATAAGAATTAATTAGCCAAACAAAGTACCACAATTGCATACTTGACAGATAACAAACGTGAACTGGTTCTAGTTATTAAAGATTTAGAGGTGAAAAATGCAATTTGTTTTCCATCTCATGGCACTGACCTCTTGAATAATAAATAGATAAATAAAAATTATAATTGCTTGGTTAAATATGAAAGGGAATTAATAGACTCATGATGAGTAGTCTATTTTTTCTTCTTGTAGTAATTGTCTTGGCTACCAAACTTTTGGTAAAGCAGAATTTTAGAATGTTCTTTGCTTTCTGTGGAGCCTTACTAAACATAATACACAATAGAGGCTGAAACTGTAAAAATAAGATTTTTTTTTTTTTTTCTGCTTTCTCTCTCTCTCATGATGACTGCAGAAAGATAAAAATTGAGAATTCTACAGAGGCAAGAAAAACCTGCTTTGATGTGGAAAATAACCCAGCGAGAATACAGAATACAGAAATGGGCACTGGGATGGAAAGAGACTGCTATAGAACATCAAAAGAAACAGGTCCCAAAGCGAACTGGCTGAACAGTAATTGGATGTTTCCTTCTGAAGGGCCTGATTAATGTTAGTAGTATAAATTTACCTTGAAGCTTCTCTTTTGTGAGCTTTACATACACAGAGATGTATATATGCATAAAGTTATTTCAGAGATTTTTAATATAATTTGTGCCATATTACAGAGCTGTTACACTGTATTTATTTATTTATTTATTTTTGTAACAAAAATTCTGCACTGGATAGATATCATACTTCAAGATCACATACAGTATTGCTTCAGAAACTACTGACTACTATGGTAAAAACACTAGGTTTACCTAGATATTGAATTCATAAGAATTCATAATTCTCCCTTATATATAAGGAGTATTAAAACACAGAGATTAGAGTTGCTACAGCACATTTATCCTAACTCATTTACAAAAATTAAAGAAAGCTAAAATTATGATACATTACACTTCTTTAATAATAAAAATGAGTAGGGCTCTGCTAAGTTCAATGATTTTGCAGAAGTTCAGAATGGAAAAGCTTGGATGTTGAACAGGCTCCTTGTAGGATATAATATCCTACATTGAATCACTGTTCTTAGCAAAGGGAAATTTCCCTATATTTTTCCAATTATATCTGCTCTATGTATTTTGAACACAGTTCAAAATAATTTCCCTGAATAGCAGAACTATTTCCAGGCCATTAAGTGTCTTTAAATAGCTACATGTGCCTTGCACTTTATGTGGAATATAAAGGGATCTATTTTAACAAGACACAGTATACTACAGTCTTTATTGACATAACTATTCCGTGTCAGGATGTTTTTCATAACTCTTTGAAAGACAATGCCTAGGGTCAGACTTTGTTTTTTCTTATATTCATTACTTTATTTGCATATTAAACATTTTCCAAAACACAATCCAAATTTATCCAAAACACTACTACATGCCATTTCGTGTTGTTTGCATGCAATGCTGCAGTTATGAATGGCAGTTTTTCTCACATCAGTCACAAGTAACTGTGTAGTGAGTGTTCTTTTAGACTTTTGAGTTGTCTCTTGTGAGATTTTTATCAGAGGTACATAATGATTATGTTCTCCTTGCTTTAGAAATAATGATCAAGGAGGCAAGTTTTGCCTGTGTAGAATCAGTGGGAGATCTATCCATTCCTTGACTTGACTGAAACAGGATTCTGCAGAGTATCATATTGAATACAAAGTATTCAAATCTGCTGTGGGCTCATCTGAGCAGAACAAAGTCCTGCCTTTGTAGCATGAACAGACATTTTCACACAGCAATCAATCTGAAAATTATTTGGTTTACCAAATAAATAATGGCTATTTCTATCATTCATTAATCTGTTGGTTTATTTTTTTTTTTATTTTTTTTGTTGTTGTTCATGTATTTGTTTGATATTTCAACATCTTTGTCAGAAAAAAGGGGAATCAAGCTTTTTGTATGACTTTGAGCACACAATGTCTGTTCCTTCCTATAATTACAGTTTATTATAAACCATTTTCAATATGTTATATTTTAACATGCTTTTGCACATGATAATTAATTTTTTTATTATTATTATTTTTTTTTTTCCCTTTTTAACCTTCAAATATCATTGTTAGTCAGGGAAACTACACAGCTAGAGAATAAAAGAATTCTTCTAGTCTCAAGATGGAGCTTGGTTTCATTTCAATGAATTTCAGCATGCATCATCTGGAACAGCATTTCTCTTTTAGCTGAATACAGACAGGGACAAGTCAACTAGTCTTCTAATTTAAGTATATTGGTTATTGCCATACAACATGCCATCCTCAGGTAATTTATTCTATAATCTACTTTCTCTACTTTTTAAAAAATGTGCTTATGTATAACCTGAACCATGCTTACTGTAGTTTAAACTCATTGCACCTGATACTATTAGATGTTAGCATGTAGAACAGAATTTTTACCTTTATTTTCTAGTAGATATTTATGTTAAATGCTTCCTCATACATACACTTACTCTTCTCTTTTCTAAGCAATGCCAGTTTATAAATTCTTTCATTAAAAAAAAAAAAAAAAAAAAAAAAGCACACTTTCAAGTTTTGTCTAATCTCTGTTATGTTTATCCACATATTTCTGGTAGCACTCCATATTGAATACAGGAATCTAAATAAAAACTTTACTATTGAAAGGAAAGGAGCTGGTTTAATATTCAAGGTAGAGTGTGGTAGTAAAAAGACTCACTAAAGAATATTTTATATACGTTTTCTTCTGTCACAAACCTTTAGGTATTTGAGCAGAACAGATTTCCAATTCAATATTTTTCTAAGTCATTCAATACCAGCATTTTCTTTCATTACCTACTACGTTTCACTCATTACCCAACGCAAGAAATGAGTCTTATTAAAGTATAAGGAGTGTTCTCAAAGGCGGTAATGTTTTGTTTGTTTGTTTGTTGCTGTTGTTTGTTTTTTGCTTGGTTTGGTTTGTAAAAATATAAGCAAAACATGATTAATAATAAACCATGTTAATATATGTTCTCATGGCTTTGAATTTGCTTGAGACAACTTTAACCTTAATAAGTAATCAGTATTTGATTTTCAGCACTTATGCTCTTCTTAAAACAAAAAGTGATTAACTTGGAATTATTTTGTGTGTTGAGGCTGAAATGAATTGACTGCATGAATCAATAATAGTTTTTTTCAACAAATGTAAGTTTAAAAGATCAACGTAAGCCTCATCTGTCTTGCTTAGAGTTGAGCGCTGCTTACTGTTATATCTTGAATAAGAGATTCTAAACTCTTCATCCCCACGCAGCATAATTTAGTCTTGGCAAAATTTTCCACAGAAGGAAAGAAGGAAGGGAGGGAAAGAGGAAAAGAAAAAGGTAAGGAAGGAAGGAAAAGCATTCAGTAGAATTTATTCATTATTATTTGTTAAGCTTCACTTCTTTGTTATGTGACTGCCCAAAGGACAACTTGTATAATGTCTTTAGGTGCCTTCTGCTGTGCCAGGTTATTTAAAGGCAAGCAGAATATTGGTTAATTTGAAAAGGTCTTGAAAAAAATCTGAAAGATGATTGCCTTACCAGGAAGTAAAGATATATCCAAGACATTCAGTTAAGAGGAAATTTATTGACTCAGATTTAATTTTTGTTTTATCTTTTTACTACAGAATCTTAAAGACAGATGAAATGTTTCTCTGGCTTTAATAATTATATAAAATAAGAATAACATTGATCTGCAAACTTGAAACTCTGAACAGGTTCTTAGCTGTCCTCTCACTGATGGGTAAATTCCAGTCTACGGCTGATAAAAAGTGTCATCTGATAGATAATGTTTTGTCGTTGCTCGTTGCTGTTGTTGCTACTGAGTTGTCAAATACATATAGTTACCATTTTACAATTATACTATTTGGCAATGGAATCTAACTGGGCATGGGCATTAAAGGAAAAAGAAAAAGGAGAAAAAGTAATTTATTTTGCTTACGGAACAGTGCAGATGTAATTTATTTTTTTTTTTAAGTTGAATAAAGTATTTATTTTTTCTGTCTGCTGATACCAGTTGGCCTGCATCACTTTTTTGAGATTTTTTCTATTAAAAGTTAATTAGGCCACAGAAGGTAGGGCTGGATCTATGAAGATATTTAGGTGCCATTGAAATTTATTAAAGTCATAGGATTAAATGTTTTGTGGGATTTTTGCTCTCTCTCTCTCTCTCCTTCTCCCTCTCTCAAAATTTTTCTTTGTTTGTTTCTTCTTCTTTTAAGGTATTCAAATTGGATGGCTTACTGCTAAGACTTTAGAAAGGATAATTCTGAGCCGTTAGAAGACAATCCATTACTGCAACAATAGTATTTTTTGCACAGTGATGATGCTGCCAATACGTATCTGTTTGAGGCAAGGAAATGTTCCATAGCTTTTGACCTTTCTTGCTTCCTTTTGGAAACTGGTCATTTTCTCTACAGAAGATATTCACAAACTCTCACTCTGTCTTATTTATTTTCTTCTCATTTAAATTGCGTTGCTTTCCTGAGTCTTAGAAGTTTTTTTTCTGTTACCTCACATACGCTGGTATTGTTCCTTCCATTTTTTTCAGAAAGAATATATATCTTGAAGATTGGAAATTCATTGTATGAAAGAGATTTTTGATGAGATGGCTTAATTTTCATATTTTCTATCTTTTCCATTAAACGTCTGAGTGTTATCATTATCTGCAAATCCTCTTGGATATACTATCTGCTATACTGTGTAGCATGACCAAAGTGCCTCAACAGCCACAGCTGCACAGTGCTTATGCTTTCATTCCTACCTGTATACATTACAACATGAGTTCAGTTACTCAGTAAAGAAATTAATCCAACAAATCTTCTATCTTAATCTTTAATTCCAAATTATTTTATGCATTGCTACATACCATGAGATGTACTGAAGTCTATGTCAATTATATATGCAGCTATGCTATTGTCAGATCTCATTGTCATTTTCTCTGTGAAAATTATATTATTGATGCATGACTATTAATCATATCTGACAGGCTGGCAATCCTTGCCCATATTACACTTGGAGAGCCTTTGTCTTTGGCCTAGTCAAATATTTTCAAACTAGTATGAACAATAAATTTCAGAACTCTCTTTCTAACCATCACCATATTTTATTAACCAGATAGTAGTGCAGATGTCTAAAGCTACCAAATCTGAGAAGTAATCCTTCAGGCTTCAAAATATGTTTTTCAGTAATGGAGTAGCAAATATCTGTGTCAAGGTATCTGAAGGGTTTGAGTAGAAATTATTTGCAGACTTAGTTTAGTTTAGTTTGTTTGATTTTTAATTTTCTTTCTTCCTTTCTTCCTACCTTTTTTTTTCTTTCCTTTCTTTTCTTTTGTTTTATCTGCTTCCCATTTTGGAATAATCAAAAATGGTACTGTGACTCCTAGTGATTTCTAAGTTTTCATCTGTGATGACTGATTTGTTTTATCATTTGTTCCTTCCTCTGGGAGAATTGTAGCTGTTTTCTTCATATTTGCTAGTAAGGATCATGAGAGAGAATTATTTTAAGACACCATAGTTTCTCACAGTGCTAGATTTACCATATATAAGAAATCTTGAACAAGTTAATTCTTTCCTATAAAGACTTAAATGAGAATTACGTGATAAGTAGTCCATGCATTGTGTAAGCATGTATCACTGTAATACAATATCGTTACTGCTAATGATAGGCCATATACTTTGTATGGAATTTGCAAAGCCAGAAGACTGTCTTGTCAGGTTTGCTCTGTCTGAGCTTTTCTTGAACTGTCTGTAAATTTGTTTTACTTGGTTTAGTTGTGATACTGATTTCTCTACTTGACTAAGTATTTATGGCTATTTTGTTTTCAAAAACAAAACATGTGATAAAATTATAGTTTTAAATAGGTAAAATTAATGAGCAGGTTTTCTATGTAGAAAGAGGTATTTACACACAATTTTGTAGTATTCAGAAATACTGTCCTGGTGCCATAGCAGAGGCCTCAAGAAGTGCAGACATGGAGTAGAAATGCAGCTGAAGATGAGCAAAACTGGTTTTGGGGGGTAAAAAAGAAAATGAACAAATAGAAACACACACAAAACTTGTGGTGTCGTATGGAGCTGCATACCAACAAATAAAAAGCATATGTGTAAAACTCCATTAGCAAATATGGAAAAGTGACACCAAGTTGATCCTAAAGTGTGGAAGAAATGACAAATATCAAAATTATATTACTTCTGGTAAAGGACTTCAGAGGCAGATTTTTCCTCTCCAGCAGCTGCAGCTAGTGCCTTTAAGACCTGGAAGAGCAATGGAAAGGAAAGTATGACCACAAGAAAGGTAGTAGTAACTAGAAGTAAGTTACAATGTCGGTTGTATGATTACTGAGATCTTTTCTGCATGGAAATATTATGTGTAAATACCATAATAATATCTAGACTAATAACAATTTTTAATTAGACATTTAACATTTCAATAATAATAATAACCATGAATTCTTGGCTTTATATAAAAGATGTGTTTACTGTTTGCACATAAAGTTTTTGAGCATAATAGGGCAGAGATAAACCTTAAGAATAAACTGGTTTATCTAGTAAAAAACATATTTCACTAAAAACAAATGATATTTGAAGTAGTGAAGGTATATGGAAGTGTATACCTGTATATGCCTGTACACAGGCATATACATATACATATACATATACATATACATATACATATACATATACAGGTATATGCCTGTATCTGTCTTGTGTGGTTACTAGCATCATTACTTTCCAAGCTGCTGTCTCCCACTTATGTTCAAGAGAAATCAATGCTGCTGGCAAAGATCTAATTTAACATATCCCAAGGTGTCAGTGCCTTTGAAACATAGTTTTTCTACATATTTTAAAGATCCCAGTTAACATTGCTATTAATTGATAATGATTGTTAATATTAAAGAAAATGTACTTCCTTTAATGCTTCTTATCTGTCCTAAAAATGATCTTTTTTGTAAAGGCACTCTGAAACAAGCTAAACAATATATATATATATATATATATATATATATATATTTTTTTTCTTTTTCTCTATTAAAATTTCCATGTAAATGACACTACCTTTACAGAAGTAGATTCACTGACCTTGGCTGGACTCAAATGGTTTTTTTTTTTTTTTCATAAACAAAAGGATCTTACCAGGAGACTTAGGTCCACTCTGCATAGCAGCAATTATATACATGTATAGTAAATGACCTGAAAGATGGACTTATTGTGAGAATCCAGATATCTGTTCAGGCTATGGCTGTAAGCATACAGAAATTTATATTTAGTGTTCATAAGCCATGACTAGAAGCAATTTGAATTACATTTGTTAATAGCAGAAAGCCAGGAGTTTATGTTCTTCTAAAGCCATTAGCCCTAAAAGACTCTGATAGATCCACTAGCCAGAATAAATCAACCCAGAATCAAGCCAGAATGAATCAACCCAGAATAAAGTATGTCATTTTTCCAGGGAAGACAGCGAGTCTGCAGAAAGCCTCTCCTGAGGTATGTTATCTAAGATAGCTGCCGCATTGGCATAAACAGCAAACAGAGAGGTTTGTGGAGTATTCTTCCTTTTTGGCTATCTCTAAGGATTTCTAAAAAGATAACACTGATCAGACATTGAACATGTGTTTGCATGCCACCATTTAACAGAAAAAGTCAAATAATTACAAACAGACTTAATATTTCAGAAAATACAACACTAAGGGAAATTCTAGTAAAAGTCCCTACACAAGGTCAATAAATATTGACAGGAAATCCTTACATTTTATGGCTTTGTTTTTCATTGAGAAATGGGATTATGTTGTAATGCTATGTAAGGAATTATATTACAGTATCTTAAAAGTCCTTATAATCTCTATTTAGAAAGAAAATATTCTATGAACACAGTGATGGTTTTCCCAGAAGATTTGTATGTGTATTTGTGTTTGGAGGGGTAAAATTCTTTTGCAACATTCTGAGAAGGAAATAGGAATGATTTCTGTCAGACATACCTGCAGAACCAGAATTCAGACCAAGTAGTCCGTATTAAATTGTACCTATAAAACAATGGACGGAAAATTAAAACTGGAATTTCCAATATCCGGGGGGGGGGGGGGGGGGGGGGGGAAATCCTTTAACTATGCACGACCTTTAAGTATGTTATGGAGAGCAACTTTTTTTTTTTTTTTTTTTTCTCCTACACTATAAACAACTTTTATTGGCCATTTGCCGAGGCGATCGGCTCCGGGGAAGACACGTTCTGCAGCGGAGCAGGGGATCGGGCCAGGCAGGGCTAATTTTTCTGGCATCGAGCCTACTTGAGGGAGCCGCCAGGACCCGCCAGGACCCGGCAGCCCTCGTGAGGGAGGCTGACGAGGCAAAGGCAGAGTCAGCAGCGCCCCCTCCCCCGCCGTTCAAAAGCTGCCCCTAGGGAGCACGAGCGACCAGGAGTGCAGTGAACAGGACGGGCAAACAGGACGTGGCACGTCAGAAGGGAGTGGCGCGGCAGTTAGCGCGGCAGTTCGCGCAGGCAGGGCGCGCAGGCAGGGCAGAGTGCTCCCCCCGCCCACACGAACACCTCCTGAATGACAGCCGTTAGTTAGGTGATAATGGTCTCCACCAGGCACCGTGGGCTCTCCAGGAAGTCGGTACACACCCAGACCGACTACCCGTTAAAAAATGCAGCAGTTCAGGTCACTGGATGCAAGGAGTGTCTGAGCCTGTTGCTGCCATCGGTGGGAGGCAGAGAAACTGCGTGCATGAGGTGCAAGCAGGTGGATGACCTGGTCCGCATGGTGGTGGAGCTCAAGGAGGAGGTGGAGAGGTTGAGGGATATCAGGGAGTGTGAGCGGGAGATAGACTTGTGGAGTAACTCCCTGCAGGGCCTCAAGGAGAGGTACCGGGGTGAGACTCCTCAAATGGGGGTGGACCCCCTGCCCTGTAGCCGTTGGGCAGAGGGAGGGAATCTGGGAGTTGAGGAATGGAAACAGGTCCCTGCTCGACATCGCAGGCGATGCCCTCCCCTTCCGGCCCCACCTTCCCAGGTGCCCTTACCCAACAGGTTTGAGGCCCTGGGGCTTGAGAGACCTGTAGCTGAGGAAGAGGTAGCAAGTGTTCCCCGGAGGATGCCTAGGGCGAGGAGGTCGACTCCACGCCTCAGGACTGCCTCCATCAAGAAAGACAGAAGGGTTATTGTTGTGGGAGACTCTATTCCTAGGGGAACAGAGGGCCCTATTTGTCGGCCTGACCCTACCCGTAAGGAAGTCTGCTGCCTCCCTGGAGCCAGGGTCAGGGATGTTGCCAGGATGCTTCCTGTCCTGGTTTCAGTTAGAACAGAATTAATTTTCTTCCTAGTAGCTGGTGGAATGCTGTGTTTTGGCTTAGGATGAGAAGAGTGCTGATAACACCCCGATGTTTTAATTGTTGCAGAGCAGTGCTTATACCAAGCCAAGGACATCTCAGCCTTTTGCTCTGTCCTGCCAACAGGCAGGCTGGGGGTGCAGTAAGAGCTGGGAGGGGACAGGCCCAGGACAGGTGACCCAAACTAGCCAAAGGGGTATTCCATACCATCTGACGTCATGCTAAACAATATATAGGGGTGGATAGCCGGGGGGAGGGGGCCGGACTGCTCGGTTAGGCTGGGCATCAGTCAGCGGGTGGTGAGCAATTGCATTGTGCATCACTTGTTTGTACATATTATTATTATTTTCCTATTATCACCATTGTATTATTATTATTATTATTATTGTTATTATTACTTTTGTTATTATTATTTTCCTGCCTTATTAAACTGTCTTTATCTCAACTCACGGGCTTCACTTTCCATTTCCCTCCCCCGTCCCAGAGAGGGAGGGGGAGGGGGAGCGAACGGCTGCATGGTGTTTAGCTGCCGGCCGGGTTAAACCACGACAGTCTTTTTGGCGCCCAACGTGGGGCTCGAAAGGTTGAGATAACGGCAGATCTGACCAGAGTGTGTTAAACTAAAATTGGTGTAAGTATTAGACCTGCTTAATAGTCACTTGTCATAATGCTGATTGCTTTAATCTCAACTCTGCTGCGCCTGTTTTCCAAATTGAGTATTATAGTACATTATTTTCCGTATTTGCTCTCTGTCATGTTGTTTATCCTCTCCGGGCCCTGGTTTCAGATCATTATGGTACTGAGTGTTGTAGCAATGGCTTATGAGACGATGAGATATCTGGTCATGACTCTAACTTGGTATTTTTACTCAGTAACATCATCGACTCTGTATTTTAGAAACTGTATCTTGGAAACTATTAGCAATTATACCTATTGTTTTTTTCCATTAGGGAGTCAATCTGTGGAGGGGAAAGGGGAAGATATTTTTTCTTACTTGATTACTCTCCCTTTCTCCTTCACCACCCTCTTATCCTCCGAGTTTGTTACAATAGCTCTCCAAGATATTGAATATTCTTGGGATACTCAGACCAGCATAGTCTTGTTGTTCTGCCTCCTGAATGCACTTCAGATTCTGCTTAAAGTTAAACAACTACTTAGGAAGCTCATCCGGAGATCTGCCCGGAGGCAGTATAGTTGTGGGTGGCAGGGAGTATGGGAGGATATGGGCAGGCATCTAGAGCAGTTGGCACCCCCAGTGTTTTGGAAATTCACCCCTGAACAACTGCAAAATCCTCAAAAACTGGCAGAATGCTTGAGAAAAAGGTGTCATGATTCTGGCAGTTCCAAAGTAACACAAATCATTGTAACATGCTGGGGCCTGGCTCATGCCTATCGAGCTGCCATTGATACTGCTATCAACTTAGTGACAGACCCTGCGGCCATTCCAAGCCCTGTGACAGATCCAACGGCCACTGTGACCCCTACGGTGGACTCTGCAGCCGCTCCAGTCCCATCTCCTGCAGCTGCTCCAGTCCCATCTCCTGCAGCTGCTCCAGTCCCATCTCCTGCAGCTGCTCCAGTTCCATCTCCTGCAGCCGCTACAGTTCCAGCTCCTGCAGCCACTTCAGTTCCAGCTCCTGCAGCTGCTCCAGTCCCAGCTCCTGCAACTGCTCCAACTCCAGTTCCTGCAGCCGCTCCAGCTCCTGTGGCTGGGTCAGAGAAAAGAGCCATAGCAGTGCAAGTTGACCCTGCAAAGGGTATTCCGACCTCTGTGGCAGACCCTGTAACAAGGTCAGAGAAACGAGCAGTAGCAGTGCAAGCTGCCCCTGTAGAGAAGGTGAAAAATTGGTATAGAGATTCAGGTCGTTTAGAACGCAGAGAGTCTTCTGCCAAATCTAGGTATAGAGACAACGGAGACGATGACGACGCTGGGCCATCAAGGATTCAGGAGGAGGAAGATGAGGATGCCGAAAAATCAACAGTAACTACCCGAAGCCTAAACGAGCGTGAGTTACGAGATGTGCGAAAAGATTTTGGTCGCTGTATAGGTGAGCAGCTTGTCACCTGGCTGCTCCGATGCTGGGACACTGGAGCCAATTGCGTGGAATTAGACGGCAGGGAAGCCAAGCGACTGGGATCCCTTGCTAGAGACGCAGGCATTGACAAAGCAATTGCAGATGGAGCACAATCTCACAGCCTCTGGAGGCGTCTCCTCTCAGCTGTGAGGGAAAGGTACCCCTTCAAGGAAGAACTTTTATGTCTACCAGGCAAGTGGACCACTATGGAGAAGGGAATCCAGTACCTGAGGGAATTAGCCATACGGGAAGTGATTTATGAGGATCCAGACCTCAGACAAACATCCAAAGATCCAGATGAAGTCAGGTGTACACGACCCATGTGGCGGAAGTTTGTACGGAGTGCACCATCATCATATGCCAGCTCATTGGCAATAATGGCCTGGAAAGAGGATGAGAAACCCACAGTGGATGAAGTGGCTAAACAACTCCGGCAGTACGAAGAAAGTCTCTCCTCTTCCTTACAGGCCTGCGTCTCAGCTGTGGAGAAACTTTCTGAAAAGGTTCACCAACTTGAAGAGAATCTATCATCCTCCCCACCTGAACCAACCAGTGTCCACCGACCAAAAGAAAACACTTGGGAGAAACTTTCTGAAAAGGTTCACCAACTTGAAGAGAGATTATTCTCCTCCGCACCTGTACAAAGCAGTGTCTCAGCTATCAGGGGTAGGCGTTCACCCGCACAAGGAAGACGATATGGTGGATACTCACCCCGTGCCACCCTGTGGTTTTACTTACGAGACCATGGAGAGAACATGAGAAAATGGGATGGAAAATCTACCGCGACCCTAGAGGCACGGGTACATGAGTTGCAAAAGAAAACAATCAAGAAAAAGGGATTCTCTGAAAAGTTTGCTGCTCCAACTTCCAGCAGACAGTCCTTCAAACACAGAAACGAAGAAGATTCTGACCAGGATTAGGGGGGCCCTGCCTCCAGCCAGGGGGAGGAAAGGGACAATCGAGTTTATTGGACTGTGTGGATTCGATGGCCTGGCACGTCAGACACACAGAAGTATAAGGCTTTAGTAGACACCGGTGAACAATGTACTATAATGCCATTGAGCTATAAAGGACCAGAGCCCATCTGTATTTGTGGAGTGACAGGGGGATCTCAGCAGTTGACTGTATTGGAGGCTGAAGTGAGTCTGACTGGGAATGAGTGGGAAAAGCACCGCATTGCGACTGGCCCAGATGCTCCGTGTATCCTTGGCATAGACTATCTTAGAAGAGGATATTGCAAGGACCCAAAAGGGTTCCGGTGGGCTTTTGGTATAGCTGCCTTAGAGACAGAAGGCATTAAACAATTATCTACCTTGCCTGGTCTCTGAGGACCCCTCTGTTTTGGGGTTGCTGAGGGTCGAAGAACAGCAAGTGCCAATCGCTACCACAACTGTGCACCGGCGGCAATATCGCACTAACTGAGACTCCCTGATTCCCATCCATAAGCTAATTCGTCAATTGGAGAGCCAAGGAGTGATCAGCAAGACTCATTCACCTTTCAATAGTCCCATATGGCCAGTGCGAAGGTCTAATGGCAAGTGGAGACTAACAGTGGACTATCGTGGCCTGAACAGAGTGACGCCACCACTGAGTGCTGCAGTGCCGGACATGCTGGAACTTCAGTACGAACTTGAATCGAAGGCAGCCAAGTGGTACGCCACAACTGATATCGCTAATGCATTTTTCTCCATCCCTCTAGCAGCAGAGTGCAGGCCACAATTTGCCTTCACTTGGAGGGGAGTCCAATATACTTGGAATCGGCTGCCCCAGGGGTGGAAACACAGCCCTACCATTTGCCATGGGCTGATCCAGTCTGCGCTAGAGCAGGGGGAAGCTCCTGAACACCTGCAGTACGTCGATGACATTATTGTGTGGGGTGACACAGCAGAGGAAGTTTTTGAGAAAGGGAAGAAAATAGTCCAAATCCTTCTGAAAGCCGGTTTTGCCATAAAACAAAATAAAGTCAAAGGACCTGCACGAGAGATCCAGTTTTTAGGAATAAAATGGCAAGATGGACGTCGTCAAATCCCAATGGATGTGATCAACAAAATAACAGCTATGTCTCCACCAACTAACAAAAAAGAAACACAGACTTTCCTAGGTGTTGTGGGGTTTTGGAGAATGCACATCCCAAATTACAGTCTGATTGTAAACCCGCTCTACCAAGTAACCCGTAAGAAGAATGAGTTTGAATGGGGCCCTGAACAACAACAAGCCTTTGAACAAATCAAGCAGGAAATAGTCCATGCAGTAGCCCTTGGGCCAGTTCAAACAGGACCAGATGTAAAGAATGTGCTCTACACTGCAGCCGGGGAGAACGGCCCCACCTGGAGCCTTGGCAGAAAGAACCTGGGGAAACTCGAGGTCGGCCCCTGGGTTTTTGGAGTCGGGGATACAGAGGATCCAAGGCCCGTTATACTCCAACTGAAAAGGAGATATTGGCAGCATATGAAGGAGTTCGATCTGCTTCGGAGGTGGTTGGTACTGAAGCGCAGCTCCTCCTAGCACCCCGATTGCCGGTACTAGGCTGGATGTTCAAGGGAAGGGTCTCTTCTACGCATCATGCAACTGATGCTACATGGAGCAAGTGGGTTGCACTGATTACTCAGCGGGCTCGAATAGGAAACCCCAGTCACCCAGGAATATTGGAAGTGATTATGGACTGGCCAGAAGGCAAATACTTCGGGATATCATCAGAGGAGGAGGTGGGTCGTGCTGAAGAAGCCCCACTGTACAACCAGTTACCAGAGAATGAAAAGAAATATGCCCTGTTCATTGATGGGTCCTGTCGTATTGTGGGGAAGCATCTGAGATGGAAGGCTGCTGTATGGAGTCCTACACAAAGAGTTGCAGAAGCTGCTGAGGGAGAAGGTGAATCGAGTCAGTTTGCAGAAGTGAAAGCCATTCAGCTGGCTTTAGACATTGCTGAACAAGAAAAATGGCCAGTTCTCTATCTCTACACCGATTCATGGATGGTAGCAAATGCCCTGTGGGGATGGTTACAGCAATGGAAGCAAAACAACTGGCGGTATAGGGGCAAACCCATATGGGCTGCTGCACTGTGGCAAGATATTGCTGCTCGGGTAGAGAACCTGGCTGTGAAAGTACGCCACGTACTCATGTGCCCAAGAATCGGGCTACTGAAGAACATCAAAACAACCAGGAGGTGGATCAGGCTGCTAAGATTGAAGTAGCTCAGGTGGACCTGGATTGGCAGCATAAAGGTGAATTATTTATAGCCCGATGGGCCCATGACACCTCAGGCCATCAAGGTAGAGATGCAACATACAGATGGGCTCGTGATCGAGGGGTGGACCTGACCATGGACGCTATAGCACAGGTTATTCATGACTGTGAAACATGTGCTGCAATCAAGCAAGCCAAACGGTCAAAGCCTCTTTGGTATGGAGGACGATGGCTGAAATAGAAATATGGAGAGGCCTGGCAGATTGATTACATCACACTCCCTCAAACTCGCAATGGCAAGCGCCACGTACTTACAATGGTGGAAGCAACCACCGGATGGCTGGAAATATATCCTGTGCCTCATGCCACTGCCCGGAACACTATCCTGGGCCTTGAAAAGCAAGTCCTATGGCGACATGGTACCCCAGAAAGAATAGAGTCAGACAATGGAACTCATTTCCGAAATAACCTTATAGACACTTGGGCCAAAGAACATGATATTGAGTGGGTGTATCACATCCCCTATCACACACCAGCCTCCGGGAAAGTTGAATGATACAATGGACTGTTAAAGACTACATTGAAAGCAATGGGCGCTGGGACATTCAAAAATTGGGATACGCATTTGGCAAAGGCCACCTGGTTGGTCAATACTAGGGGATCTGCTAACCGAGCTGGACCTGCCCAATCAAACCTGTTATGTACTGTAGATGTAACCAACCTGGTACACCTCTCTGATTATTATCCTCTTTTGATAGTCCAGGCGGGCAGTGACAACATTGAAGAGAGAAGCCTGAAGGCTATCAAAAGAGACTTTAGGGGGCTGGGTCGGTTAGTGGATGGAGCGGGAGTGCAGGTGGTGTTTTCATCCATCCCTACGGTGGCAGGGAGGGGTACAGAGAGGACACGGAAAGCCCACCTGTTAAACACGTGGCTCCGGGGCTGGTGCCAATGCAGAAATCTTGGATTTTTCGATCATGGGGCACTTTACTCAGCACCTGGCCTGATGGCCGCAGACGGGTCCCTATCTTTTAGGGGAAAAAGGATCCTGGGCCAGGAGCTGGCAGGGCTCATTGAGAGGGATTTAAACTAGGTAAGAAGGGGGATGGGGCTGAAGCAAGGATTGTTGGGGCTGTGCCAGGGGGAGCAATGGCAAGGCCGGGGGATCAGGTAATGGCCCAGCTGAAGTGCATCTACACCAATGCACGCAGCATGGGTAACAAACAGGAGGAACTGGAAGCCATCGTGCAGCAGGCAGGATACGACTTGGTTGCCATCACGGAGACGTGGTGGGACCACTCTCATGACTGGAGTGCTGCAATGCCTGGCTATAAGCTCTTCAGAAGGGACAGGCAGCACAGAAGGGGTGGTGGTGTGGCTCTCTATATTAGAGAGTCTTTCGATGTTGTAGAACTCAAGGCTGGGAATGACAAGGTCGAGTCCCTTTGGGTTAGGATCGGCAGGAACAACAAGGCTAGTGTCCTGGTCGGGGTCTGCTATAGACCGCCGAACCAGGATGAGGAGACGGATAAGGAGTTCTACAGGCAGCTGACAGAAGTTGCGAAATCTTCAGCGCTTGTACTCGTGGGGGACTTCAACTTCCCTGACATATCCTGGAAACACAACACAGCCCAGAGAAAGCAGTCTAGGAGGTTTCTGGAGAGCGTGGAAGATAGCTTCCTGACGCAGCTGGTTAGTGAACCTACCAGGGGTGGTGCCCCGCTTGACCTTCTCTTCACAAACAGAGAAGGACTGGTGGAGGATGTGATTGTCGGGAGCTGTCTTGGGCAGAGTGACCACGAAATGGTGGAGTTCTCTATTCTTGGCGAGGCCAAGAAGGCGACCAGTAAAACCGCTGTACTGGACTTCCGGAGGGCTGACTTTGAGCTGCTCAGGACACTAGTTGGTGGAGTCCCTTGGGAAGCGGTTCTGAAGGGCAGAAGGGTCCAGGAAGGCTGGGCGCTCTTCAAGAGGGAAATCTTAATGGCGCAGGAACGGTCTGTCCCCACGTGCCCAAAGACGAGCTGGTGGGGAAGAAGACCAGCCTGGCTCAACAGAGAATTGTGGCGTGATCTTAGGAGAAAAAAAAGGGTTTATAATCTTTGGAAAAGTGGGCAGGCCACTGAAAAGGACTATAAGGATGTAGCGAGGCTGTGCAGGGACAAAATTAGGAAGGCCAAAGCTCATCTGGAGCTCAATCTGGCTACTGCCGTCAAAGATAACAAAAAATGTTTCTATAAATACATCAACACAAAAAGGAGGACTAAGGAGAATCTCCAGACTTTACTGGATGCGGGGGGAAACTTAGTTACAAGAGATGAGGAAAAGGCAGAGGTGCTCAATGCCTTCTTTGCCTCAGTCTTTAGCGGCAATACCGGTTGTTCTCCAGATACCCAGTACCCTGAGCTGGTGGAAGGGGATGTGGCCCTCACCATCCACGAAGAACTGGTTGGTGACCTGCTACGGCACTTAGATGTGCACAAGTCGATGGGGCCGGATGGGATCCACCCAAGGGTACTGAGAGAACTGGCAGAGGAGCTGGCCAAGCCACTATCCATCATTTGTCAACAGTCCTGGCTATCAGGGGAGGTCCCAGTTGACTGGTGGCTAGCAAACGTGATGCACATTTACAAGAAGGGCCGGAGGGCAGACCCGGGAAACTACAGGCCTGTCAGTTTGACCTCAGTGACAGAGAAGCTCATGGAGCAGATTGTCTTGACAGTCATCACGCAGCACTTGCAGGGCAAGCAGGCGATCAGGCCCAGTCAGCATGGGTTTATGAAAGGCAGGTCCTGCTTGACGAACCTGATCTCCTTCTATGACAGTGACGCGCTGGGTGGATGAGGGAAAGGCTGTGGATGTGGTCTACCTTGACTTCAGCAAGGCTTTTGACACCGTTTCCCACAGCATTCTCCTCAAGAAACTGGCTGCTCTTGGCTTGGACTGGCGTTCGCTTCGTTGGGTTAGAAACTGACTGGATAGCGGGGCCCAAAGAGTCGTGGTAAATGGAGTCAAGTCCAGTTGGAGGCCAGTCACTAGTGGCGTTCCCCAGGGCTCGGTGCTGGGGCCGGTCCTCTTTAATATCTTCATCAATGATCTGGACGAGGGCATTGAGTGCATCCTCAGTAAATCCGCAGATGACACCAAGCTAGGTGCGTGTGTTGATCTGCTTGAGGGTAGGAAGGCTTTGCAGGAGGATCTGGATAGGCTGCATCGATGGGCTGAGGTCAACTGCATGAAGTTTAACAAGGCCAAGTGCCGGGTCCTCCACCTGGGGTGCAATAACCCCAAGCAGAGCTACAGGCTGGGAGATGAGTGGTTGGAGAGCTGCCAGGCAGAGAAGGACCTGGGAGTGATGGTGGATAGTCGGCTGAATATGAGCCGGCAGTGTACTCAGGTGGCCAAGAAGGCCAACAGCATCCTGGCTTGTATAAGAAACAGTGTGACCAGCAGGGCTAGGGAGGTGATCGTCCCCCTGTACTCAGCTCTGGTGAGGCTGCACCTCGAGTACTGTGTTCAGTTTTGGGCCCCTCACTACAAGAAGGACATGGAGGTGCTTGTGCGGGTGCAGAGAAGGGCGACGAAGCTGGTGAGGGGCCTGGAGAACAAGTCCTACAAGGAGCGGCTGAGGGAGCTGGGCTTGTTCAGCCTGGAGAAGAGGAGGCTCAGGGATGACCTTATTGCTCTCTACAGGTACCTTAAAGGAGCCTGTAGCGAGGTGGGGGTTGGTCTGTTCTCCCACATGCCTGGTGACAGGACGAGGGGGAATGGGCTAAAGTTGCGCCAGGGGAGTTTTAGGTTAGATGTTAGGAAGAACTTCTTTACCGAAAGGGTTGTTGGACACTGGAACAGGCTGCCCAGGGAATTGGTGGAGTCACCATCCCTGGAAGTCTTTAAAAGACGTTTAGATGTAGAGCTTAGGGATATGGTTTAGTGGGGATTGTTAGCGTTAGGCAGAGGTTGGACTTGATGATCTTGAGGTCTCTTCCAATCTAGAAATTCTGTGATTCTGTGATTTATTCCTAAGTATGTATTGGAGAACAACTTTTTTGCTTCTTCAGATAATGATTAGACAATGGTTTATGGCTTTAAACTAAAAGAGGAGAGATTTAGATTGGACATTAGGAGGAAATTCTTCAGGTGGCAAGGTGCTGAAGCAGGTTGCCTGGAAAAATTGTGGATGAGCAATCCTTGGAAGTATTCAAGACCATGTTAGATGAGGCCCTGGGCAACCTGACTGAGTGGGTGGCATCCTTTCCCATGGCTGTGGAGTTGGAACTAGATGCTGTTTCATGTTCCAAGACATTCTATGATTCTATAGTTTATAATCTAGTCTTAATACTACAAGAATACATATTTATTTATTTATTTATTTATTTTTATTTTACTTGTCTTTTCTGTATATATAGAATTAATGTTATTACTGATTCATTGATGCAGCTGGCCAAAACTCTGGTTACATGCATCTAAGGAAAAGCACAAAAAAACAAAAATGAAGAAAGATAAAATTGACTAAATTAAGAATTTGTGAAATCCTAATTATTAATGGAGAGTATGTAAATTAATTCCTTTAAATGAGTAAGAATCAAGCACCAAAATTTGTGTTTCTTTAATTATTCCAGGTATAAATGTATCCAGCACTTCATCCAGAAATCTCTTCTCACCTTTTTCCTGACAGTTTTCCTGTCAGTTACGTATTCGCTAGCTCTATTTCTTAACCTTTGCTCCTCTGTGTGACCCTTGTATTTCACACAAAAAGAAATACAATCTGTGCCTCATATTCACATAATTCACATTTAATTTCTAGTAATGAAATCTTAGAAAGATTCTACTGTTCCACTATCCCAGCATGTGACCTGTTCTTTCAGCTAATTAGTTGCTCATAGTGTTCAACTGGTTTTATATTAAAACTGAATGAAAGACTGTTATTATCATGATTAGACTCAAATTTACAATGCCTCTTCAATGCTGTACCTTTTCCTAAAAATGTGAATGTTAGTTTTATTTTCCTAGTTACTTCAGGCATTTACACCACATAATCCACCCCGTGACTATAGTCACTCAAGCTTCACGACAGTTGGAATATGTCGGGGATATCACATACATTCTCAGATTGAGGTTTATCGAGTGTATGTATATTGTGTAGAGATGCTAAGCGTTTCATCATAAACCAGAGTTTAACATACAAACTAATTGTCAGTATAAAACATAATACAGTGAGTATTAGCAGAACAATAACAGGGTGAAGCATCTTGTTGAAGATTCCCTCGGCAGCTGGTGACCATCCAAACAAAGTGTCCCACCAACGGTGTCTCTCATCTCTCTGCACTCTTTCCATCACTCGATGTATTTCTTGTGCATCATGATGGACAGTAATCAGAGTCTTTTGTCCATTTTCTCAGACCTGTGTCATCAGCTGCTTCAGGTCCTCATGTACCAGCAATTTCTTCACCAAGGTAAGGTTCATTCCAATAGGAGTAGGCAGCAGTTCATGAAGCAGAATATAATTAGATGCAATAAGTTGATAAGAAGTGACAAGTGCTGAGTATTTAAAATCACATCCTAGAATTTTGGTAAAATTGCAAACACAAACATTAGAGTGATTACTGGTATCTACCACTGCATTATCTACGACTATAGAATCACAATGAGTTCTCATGCAAACACAACCTTTCCCAATATATACAAGTACAGTTTCAAGGGTTTCATTAGGATGTATCTCAAAGTGGCAAATATTTTGCTCAGTGTCAAGACAAATGTCTTGGGATTCCAGCGTGTTACTTTCGCAGATGAAACCTTTTTGTTCACGCACAATACATGCATTTACATCAATTGTTTGCCACTTTCCTCCCTTTTGATGGGCCCATACTTTATGCTCTTTCGGATAAAGTATAGTTCCATTATGATTGAGTCCTAATGCAATGATTGGATATACATTGTATACGGTGGCATTACTTATAGTAAGTATAAAGGCAACAATTTTATCATTTTCTGCATAATAGGTAAAGTTGACTAATTGCCACTATGCTTGAAATTCTTTTTCAAATTCTGAAGCATTATCCCAAATCAATTTTTGAATTTCAGTGGGCAAAGTTCCTCCTTCTCCCTCTCTAATAATAGCTGCTAGTTATTGTATCCATAACTGTGCTTGGATACAGCTCAAGGCAAGGGAGGTATTGCCTTGGCTTTTTCCAAGGGCATGTACAATTAATTGATGATATAGAAGCCATTGATTTGCTCCTAAAGCCAATAAGGATGATTTTATTGGTTGTTCCAGTTTCCTTAGGTCATCTGTAGTAGCAGTTACTCTACTCATTAAAACCTCAGCATCAATGCTATTTAATATACCTAATCCTGTCCCCAATAACCCAGTTGCATCCCGTGGCATGTGCTGAGATTGTTTTAGAGAACGTCCATGTAACCAGCCGGTGTAGGCAGTTCTCAGAAAGGTGGTACATTTGGGTTAATTTCAGAGATATTAATGTGCAGCGCTAGCTCTACCCTTTTTAGGGACCAACTAGGGTTAAAGAGAATTTGTTGTTGCCCCACATTTTTAATTATGTAAGGACCTGTATTGAAGATGGAGGGAGTTAGACCAATGGGGGGCTGAGTTGGTTCATTTTCAAGTATCTGTGGAGGCAGAGGCTTCTTATCCTTTGTAGTTGATGATGTTTCTGTATTAACCATGAATTCAAATAATATTTCTGTGCCTCTGTAACCCCAAAGACAGTACACAATTATAATTTCAGTCAGCCGATTATAAGTGGATCCATTAGTTATTCGACAACCAATTTGTCTTAAAGTTCAGCCATTCTTAGAGAATCATTCCAACTCCATTCATCTTTTGAAAATATTTTGTTTCCATGTAGAACTAAAGTAGAGAGATTTAGGTCCTTTCTGTTTTGAGATGTTCCAGTGACTGTGCTATACTGTGACAATACATGGTTAAATGCCATGGTGAAACACCTCAGCTCCATGCACAGCCACAGTAGCTAAGTTTCCTTTAAGGTCTGTAATTGCATCAAGGTCAGGGTAAAGCATAGCATCATTAATCCAAACTGTTGATTCGTCATCTTCCAGCTGTCCCTATACAGTTCGCTCAGGGTTCCTGTGAACACAAAAGAAAATAAAATATGCTCGGTTGTATTCAACCGGCAGGGTTAGAAAGAGGGTGAAATAGCAATCTTTGATTTCCCATGCATAGAAATATTTGGGAGTAGTTAGCACTATTACTACTGTTAGATACACAGAGGGCTTTCACTATCTCTGCCATGTTTGGAACTGCGGCAGTCAAAGGTGTAGTGTTAGCATTCAACTGTCTGTAATCCACTGTAAAATGCCATTGCCTGGTTGGTTCCTTTACTGGCCACACTGGTGAATTATAAGGTGAATGGGTCCTTTTAATAATGTCTCTTTTTACCAATTCTGTTACCACCCCGTCAATCCCCATAAGTGCTGCTGCTGACAACAGATATTGTCGATCATTAATGATTTTAGCAGGGGATAAGGGTATGGATGTTTGTAACAGGCTCAGTCTCACGGTGCCTGAATCCCTTTGATGTGTCGCGAAACTCCACACAGTTCCATCAGGGAGTTTCCACATACGACCACGCAGTATGTCAAATCCTAAAATATTAGTATATGCAGCACCAACTAATACTTCTATCCTGGTTAATTTTTGTTCCTCTGGCAACCAGACTGAAATTTTTGCAGTGGGGCATTGTTTTTCCACACCATTGATTCCCGTGAATTTAACCCTGTGTTGACCAGGTGTTATGCTCAGGGTTTGTACTGACATTTGGGTCCTGGTGGTATCAATAAGAAAATTTACCAATATTTTTTGGGGGTTCAACAGGAATGGCAATGATAGGATCAGAGTGTTCATTAGAGAGCCATTGAATTGCTCCGACACCACAACTCACTCTGTTCCCTATTAGGTTTGAACCTCTCTTTGAATTTGGGGTATCTGGGATTTTTAGTGTGGATTTGGCAGACTCGCCGAGAGTGGTCTTGGAATTTAATGCTGGCTGAATTTATCCAGCCCATTCAGTGTCCGTACTTATCTATGTCTTGTACGAATTCACTCCAGGTGGGAATAGGGGAGTTAGGATTTCGCCTACAAGCACTATCAGCATCCCTACAAGCAGCTAGTATGTGATCTTGGGTGTTTTCTACAAACATCTTAAGACAATCAGGGAGTCCACGGATGAGAGGGGTTAATTGAACCGGGTCAATAGGAGCTAACATTGGGGAATTCCTTAATTTTATCTCTTTCATATATCGCCTGAATGCAGGCTGCTTTCTGTACTGCTACAGCCAGGTCAGCTCCTGGTGTGGTGGTTAAAAATACTCCAGGTCTCCAAAAGCCTCCTACTTCTTCCTTACACAACATCATTCGATCTCCTCCTTTAAGAGAAACTCGACACACATACTCAACTTCTGATTCCCCTGACTGCCTTGAGATTTTAACCAACTCTGCTGGTGACAACGGAATCGTTTGCACAGTAGTACAGATTTCATCATTATCAACAGTAGTCTCAGTCTTAACCAAAGGTCTCAAGGAAATCGATTGAGGTTCAGAATCAGAAATCTCTTCAACACCATCATCACTGTCAGACCAGAAATCACTGTCCCAGCTTTCAGGTTCTGCACTATGCAGCACTCCACGAATCTGCTTGACCGGAGCGCAAGGCTGTACTTTATTTAACAGATGACTAACCCTCTCCAGCAATTGTTTAAGATGATTATTTTCACTCACAAGTTTATCATTTTCAGTCACAAGTTTGTCATTCTCAATGGAAAGTTTATTATTTTCATCCAAAAGTTTATCCACTCTGATTCCTAATGTTTTTCCTGTCTCCCTTTCAAAGGCCAATGATGACTTCAGCACCTCAATCTCTGATTTCAAAGCTGTATGTTCCGCATCAGAGATCAGTTTGGGAGCAGGAGTTTCCTTAGCTTCTTGCTGAGCACAAGACAAACAGGCTCCTAACACAGCACAAATCGCACGTTTACCCTTTCTTTGACCAATCTTTCGTGAAGCCTGACAATGCTCAATGTGCTCTACCACTTTCTCCTCATCTTTCCAAAACTTTTGGGAAAACTCCTTCCCTGCCTGGGAAGGGGCACATTTGTATTTTTGCGGTAGTTTATCCATAGCAATCCTGCCGACTATGCCAATTTTACTGTCGCGTTAAGGGGTGTAGCTGATTAACCGTTATGGGCCCGGTCAGATTCAGGGGACTGAACCAGTCGGACATCCACCAAAAACACATTAACGGCCTGGGGGTCCGTTCAGACATTCACCAAAAATGCATTAACCGCCTGGGGGTCTGGTTAGATTCAGAACACTGAACTATCACGGATAACCACCCTCACCCTCGTTGCACTCAATGAGAGTTATCACAATGCAATCAAGTATGGTTTATTACAGCAACAGATAATCAGGTTCTTTTGGATTGCCGGCGATAGTGACTGTCTGCAAAAGCAAGCTAGTATGCATAAAATACACAGGTGTTATAGGTGTTGTAGGTGTTACAGATGTTACAGGTGTGTACAGGTGTCACAGGTGTGCAGCCTAGAAATAAACGCGTTAAAAGGATCAAAGACTCTATAGAGATTTATAAGCAAGTATTCAGATCTCACCCAAAGGCGTCCCAATGGGGGGGGAAGAGAGGCTCAGCCCGTCGACTGATCCCAGGAGTCAGGAGGTCCTAAGGATGTTGTCCTCGGGATGGTATCTCCCCTGACGGTGGTATCTTCCCTAACATCCCCTTTCTCTTCGGCCAATTTATATTATTTTCTATCTTTTAGGTGGAGCTTGAGTGGCTCTAGTCAAGCATATCTTAGTTATGATTGGTGTAAAGTTTTCCCGTCTCCGTTTAAAGCAATAGGCTCCGAGAAATTCAGAGCGCATGCTCAGTGAGGGGTGGTCGCACCTTGGAGGCGGGTAGCTTTTGGGATGGAGGTGTGTTTTGGTATTATAATGATATTATAATGAGCAAAAAGTACACTAGGGTACAGCATTTGTCAAAACATGACAGGTCTTTGGCTTAGGGCGGCAAAAAGTGCAGCTTTGTGCACAAGAACAATCGAGGCCCCATCTGATTACAGAGCCTAGCTGTGGTGTCTCCACTCCACTCTACGCTCCGTGCTGTTCCTTAGAGCTAGCACACCAAGTTTCCCCAGCGCGATAGCATCTAAGGTTGGGAGCCTAGGGAACGCTCAGATAATGCAGTTATGCCCTACCCTGAAAGCCTCTTCAGTGCTTTACCTTTTCCTAAAAATGTGAATGTTAGTTTTTATTTTCCTAGTTACTTCAGGCATTTACACCACAGCTCTAGCTAAAAAGTCCTGCTAAGACCTTAATAGCTTTAGCATATTTTTTAACGCAAAACACCACACTTTGTAGGGTGGAGTTGCCTCATGTCTATCTCAGTGATCTCGATCTGAGGCAGATCATGTGAATAAAACTTTGATAGAGGATTTCAATCATAAATTTGGGCCTAAGTTATGATCTCTGTACCATTTTCCCCACTGATATCTTTAATTACTTGTGAGGCCTGGGTAAGAACTTTAAAAATTAATGCATTTTGACATTATTATGAATGGTTGTAGGAATTACACTGTTGGCATTTTGCCAAATTAATATTACAGGAAGGCTGAAGGCAAAGATGTATACCAGGATTAGGGGAGGAAGGGAATTATCAACACTGACATAAATGCCTTATGGATTGTTCCTAGATAGATTCTTGATTGCCATGAATATTGAGAAAATGCTATAACTGTCTTTCATGTCAGTAAGCTGAAGGGTTATTATTTTCAGTTTAAAATTATACTTTCATAGCCACAATTTCTCTTACTTTTCTCTCAGGAATTTCTCATCACTAGATATTACTGATACCTTTCCTCTAAACCACAAAGCGATACTGCTGTACCTTCTAGAGAAAGAAAATACCATGTCCATAACAAATGTGCCAAGTATTCCAAATACTTTATACCCCTTCCTTCTCTGGAAGTCTGCCTAAGGGCTAAATATATTAGTAGTAGTAGTAGTAGTAGTAGTAGTGGTGGTGGTAGTAGTAATAGTAATATAAATTATTGAACTTTTATTATTACATTGGAATGTTTGTCCTATTATGTCATATATATCACATCATATCATATCATGTCATATTTTGTTAGTTGTACTAATGTATGTTATATTATTTATATAACATAGTAAAAAAGAGCTAAGAAAATTAGTACATATATTTGTACACATACCCTGATTTATACTACCTCACTATATCAGGCCCTTATGCCTGATCCTCAAAAATTATGCAATTCCAGTGAGATTCTTCTCCTGTCATTATTCATATTGTTTCTGAATAATCTGAGGACTAAGTTATCTCAGAGTTTTTCTAATCTTATTTATCTCTATAGCCTGCAAAGCTTTGCTGATGCTTTCTATAAGATAAATATTTATTTGGGAGCAAAAGAGGGTATAAGATTACGTGAATCAGGGTTTGGTTTTATACCATAAAAGAGCAACTGGTTTGATGAAGAATATTTGACAACCCTTAGAAGACAGGCACCATCTTTTTTCCCTCCCACATACATGAAAAAACCTGAAGGACAGCATCCAGCCCAAAGTTAGAAACTAGAGCATTGCTGTTCTCTGCTCAACAAAAAGCAAAACACAGAAATGGAAACAGTGTTGGGAGGGAAATTAGGCACATTTAAGATTCATGTTGTGTGTACGTTTTTTTGTGTTGTATTTTTGTTGTTGTTTTGGGGGCTGTTTGGTTTTGTTTGTTGTTTTCCTTGAATTACATTGTGCTTCAGTATAATAAGACCATTGAAGAAATCGGGGAAATATTAATCTATGTCCCTAAACATGAAATCCAACCTTTCCTTAAACAATCCCAGAGGCAGTGACTCCACCATCTCCCTGGGCAACCTCATCCAATGCCTGACTACTCTTTCTGAGAAGAAAAATCTCCTTATTTCCAACCTGAGATATCTTTGCATGATATAACTTTATGTTCAGGAATTACGTTGTATTCTGAGATAGTATATGCACAACTAAAACTAAGACAGCTATAGTAAATATTCATTCAAGATGAGATTCAATTTCTCCAGACAGAAAAAGGGATTTTGTATTTTTTTATCCATTCATTCAAATTCTGCTCATGCAGTGATCAATAATTTGTTGCTTGTTTTGAGATATAAGAATGTAAGTAACCATTATGGTTGAACTTCAATAGTATGTTCTTGTAAGAGATGGACATTCACTTGTCCATTACCATGCTGGTGGGTTCCTACAAAATTTCCTTTGTATGCTGAATAACTATAGATTGTTGGGCTAGGCTTTGAGAAACACACGCATAATTTGGCAACTTCGGCTATGAAAAATACTGAAAACAGTAAATCATTACAGCCTTCATGTGGGCAAGATAGTAACTATAATAACATCAAAAATAAGTGGCATAGTATCACATATGGCGTTCCGTCTCTCTTTCTTTTTCTCACTAGATTTTTCTCAAAGCATAGGAGGAAGTTCAATGCAAAGGGACAATTCTGGAAGGTCTAAAGGATCCTTGAAGAAAAATGAAGACACCGACCATAAAGAAGGCCAACGGCATCCTTGCTTCTATCAGGATCAGTGTAACCAGCAGGACCAGGGAGGAGATCATTCCCCTGTACTCTGATCTGGTGAGGCCGCACCTCAAGTACTGTGTTCAGTTTTTGTCCCCTCAGTGCAAGAAAGACATCGAGGCCCTGGAACATGACCAGAGAAGGACTACAAAGCAGGTGAAGGACACAAGTCCTACGGGAGCAGCTGAGGGAAACAGGGTTGTTTAGTCTGAAGAAGAGGAGGCTCAGGGGAGAACTTATTGCTCTCTACAACTACCTGAAAGGCAGCTGGGAGCTGGGGGTCAGTCTCTTCTAGCAGAAAACTAGTGATAGCACTCGAGGGAATGCCCTCAAATTGCACCAGGGGAGGTTTAGCTTGGAAATTAGGAGACATTTCACATTTCTTCTCAGAAAGAGTAGTCAGGCATTGGAACAGGTTGCCCAGAGAGGTGGTGGAGTCACTGTCCCTGGAGGTGTTTAAAGAGAGTTTGGACTTGGTGCTTAGGGTCTTTAGTGGGTGACATTGGTAGTAGGGTGATGGTTGGACCAGATTATTTTGGAGGTCTTTTCCAACCCTAAAAATTCTATGATTCTATGTCCAAAGAAAGAACACACAGTCTTCCTGCATCATGGCTTATTTATTCTAAACTTCCTGAGGAAGGATTTGTTTCTCTGCAGTAGCTGACATATAAACTATTGTTGTAAAACAAACTAAGACAATCTTCATTTCCAATTCTTCTATGAATATTCCAAACTTCATGTTTTAAAATCAGAACAACTTAGAACTGGAAAAATGATCAGTGACTAAATGGCTGTATATCTTATTATTAAAAATTACTCATTCTGAGTTTAATGATTGTAAAAATGGTTTTAGAACTCTTAACTATAATTTTGTTTTTACACCTGGATATTTGAAGCTCTTAGGCTCAGACTTATACAGACTACTGCTTTCACAGAATCAAAGAATTTCAAGGTTGGAAGAGACCTCAAGATCATAGAGTCCAACCTCTGACCTAACACTAACAAATCCTCCATTAAACCATAACATTAAGCTCTACATCTATACGTCTTTTAAAGACCTCCAGGGATGGTGACTCCACCACTTCCCTGGGCAGCCCGTTCCAGTGCCTAACAACCCTTTCAGTAAAGAAGTTCTTCCTAATATCTAACCTAAAACTCCCCTGGTTCAACTTCAGGTTGTTCCCCCTCATCCTGTCACCAGGCACGTGGGAGAACAGACCAACCCCCACCTCGCTACAGGCTCCTTTAAGGTACCTGTAGAGAGCAATAAGGTCGCCTCTGAGCCTCCTTTTCTTCAGGCTGAACAATCCCAGCTCCTTCAGTCACTCCTCATAAGACTTATTCTCCAGGCCCCTCAGCAGCTTCGTTGCCCTTCTCTGCACCCGCTCAAGCACCTCAATGTCCTTCTTGTAGCGAGGGGCCCAAAACTGAACACAGTACTCGAGGTGCGGCCTCACCAGAGCCGAGTACAGGGGGACAATCACTTCCCTAGCCCTGCTGGCCACATTGCTGCTTATACAAGCCAGGATGCCATTGGCCTTCTTGGCCACCTGAGCACACTGCTGGCTCATATTCAGCCGACTATCCACCATCACTCCCAGGTCCTTCTCTGCCTGGCAGCTATCCAACCACTCATCTCCCGGTCTGTAGCTCTGCTTGGGGTTATTGCGCCCCAGGTGCAGGACCCAGCATTTGCCCTTGTTGATTTCTAACTCCTTCAGCAATATTTTACAACACCTGCAGTATGGCTGGATATCTGAACGGTACGTGCATCAGAAATATGCTTGCAAGCAACAAGAGTGGAAATAACAACAACAATAATAATAATAATAAAGTCTTCAGACCTATAGAGGTCTTACAAAATTGATTACTGTACGAAAAAATCTGCTATATGCCCTCAGTAAAAAACAAACAAACATATTTTGACATCACCTTTGTATAACATTATTAAATCTTCCCAGGGAAATCCAAGCAATTTAATGAATTTACCTGCAAAATGCAATATGGGAAGATGCATTTATTTAAAAAGGAGGATAATTAGCAATTTCAACCATTTAAATAAGGAGACATTACATTGTGTTCTGTGCTTGCCTGTATCCTAGCTCATCCCAATACAACTATGTTCATTGCAAGAAGTGTTTTCTTTTCTTAAGGCCTTTCTTAAAGAAGAAGTCATTACAGAAAATATCAATACTGAGGTCTGACATTAAAAAACTTGTTTCTTGTATGTGTTGTTTCTTGTATATGGTTAATAATGATCAGATCATAGTACTTTACAGTTAGTGATAATTATTCATAATGACTTGAAAGAAACAATCAAATGCAGCAAGCTGACATATGGTCTGAGTTTTAGGTAGCCCTGTGTGGAGCTGGGAGTTGGACTCCATGATCTTTTTAGATGTATTGGGCTTATGTGGCAAGGTTTTGGTAGTGGGGAGCTGCAGGTGTGGCCTCTGTGAGAAGTATCCAGGAGCTGCCCCATGTTAGATGAGGGCTAGTTTCTGCTGTCTTCAAAGGGACTTGCCACTAGCCGGAGCTGAGCCCATGAGCAACACTGGTTGGGCATCTGTGAGAGCAGTTTTAAGGAAGGAAAAAAAAACTGCTGTGCAACTGCAACTGGGAGAGTAAGGAGTGATAAACAGCCCTCCAGTCACCAAGGTCAGTGAAGAAGGAAGACAGGAGGTGCTCCAGGCACTGGAGCTATAGTTCCCTTGCAGCCTTTGGAGAGGCTCATGGTGGAGCAGGATGTCCCCCTACAGCCCATGGTGTACCATGGTAGAGCAGATCTTGCTACAGCCCATGGAAGAGCGCATGGCAGAGCAGGTGGATCTGACCTGAAGGAGGATGCAGCCTGTAGAGAGCCCTTGCAGGAGCAGGGGATCTGGCAGGAGCTGCTGCCTGTAGGGGACCTGAATTAGAGCAGTTTTCTCCTGATGGATGGACCCTGTGGTACAGACCCATGATGGAGCAGTTCTTGAAGAGCTGCTGCCTGTCAGAAGCCCATGTAGGACCAGTTCAGGGAGGATTGTATCCCATGGGAGGGACCCCACATTGGAGCAGGGGAAGAGAGTGACTGTAAAGGAGTGGCGAAGATAAAGCACAGACTCTAGTCCCTGTTCCCCTGCACCTTGAGGGGAGGATGTAGAAGAAGGTGGACGGGCAGGGAAGGTACACTTCTCACTGCTCTAGCTTGTAAGTAATAGGTAATAAATGTCATTAGTCTCCTTATGCTGAGTCTGTTTTGCCCATTATGGTAATTGCTGAGTGATCTCCCTGTTCTTATCTCAATCCTTGAGCCCTTTGCATTGTATTTTCTCCCCATTTCCCTTTGAGGAGGGGGAGTGAGAGAGCAGTTGTGGTGGAGCTCAGCTGTCCAACTGAGTAAAACCACCAGAGCAGATCTCTTCCAACTTGGGGTATTCTATGACTAGGATTCTTTGAAAATGGAGTTTCTTAGATGTCAAATTGCATGTCAAAGGTTCCCCCTTCCCCACTGATCTTCAGGTTAATTGACTATTTTATTTTCCAGAAATATCACTTTTTTATATGTTGAAGAATCAAAACAAATATATACGAAATCTAAAATTACATTTTTCTGTAACAAGTTTTCTAGCTAATATATGACCTTAATTTGTTTTTAATAATTGTTTTCAGCTCTGATATCCATGATATCACATCCATATATAAAATGGTAATTGAAATAAACTTATGTTGGATTTTGCTAGACAGAACTTTACTAGAGAACAAAAAAAATATGCTTCACTCCTTTCCCTGTGGATTAGAATTACCCAAATGGTACAACTATTTTATTTTATTTTATTATTTTTTTTTTATGATGTAATCAAGATAGAATCTGAGCTACATAAACCTAGACAACATTTTTTAAAGAGGAAAAAATGCCTATTCCTAGATATAAATTGAAGAAATCAAGTGTTAAGAAATCTTTAAAGAAAAAGCTATATAGGAAATGAAGTAAGAAAAAATATCAATTGAATATGGTATATAGATACAACGTTATTCACCTATGTTCTGAGTGTCATAATCCATAAGGTGTACATTCAGAAAATTAAAATACAAAGCTGAGATTTCTTTTGTATCTCAAACAAACCTAACCCTTCATTTTTTCAACCTTCTGTCTCTGGAAATAACATTTTTTTCCTATTTCTTTTCTAACTTGCTTTAGAATTAAGACAAATTTAAGAATGATGAAGATCCTTTAATAGACTTGGTTTAGTGATTGCTTATAGAACATATTTTAAAGTTTTGTGGGGTTCATTGTAATAAATAGATTTATTGCTTCCACTGTTGTTTTTGCCTAGGATCATTTGAAAATGCTTCTGAATGACTAAGAGCAAATATTTGAAGGGCCTCAAACTTAACTGTAATTAAAAATAACCAGATTATTAACACAGATTAATAGCATCTCAATATATATACATCTGTCCTGGTTTTAGCTAGGATAGTTAATTTTCCTCCTAGTAGCTGGTAGGGTGCTATGTTTTGGATTTAGGATGAGAATCATATTGGTAATACACTGATGTTTTAATTGTTGTAGAGCAGTCCTTACACTAAGCCAGCTTCTCGCTCTGTCCTGCCAGTGGGCAGGCTAGGGGTGCAGCAGGAGCTGGGAGGGGACAGACCCAAGACAGCTGACCCAAACTGGCCAAAGGGGTATTCCATACCATCTGATGTCGTGCTAAACAATATATAGGGGTGGCTAGCCAGGGTGGGGGGTGGTCTGCTCGGGGTTAGGCTGGGCATCGGTCATTGGGTGGTGAGCGATTGTATTGTGCATCACTTGTTTTGTACATGTTATTATTATTATTTTATTTTCTGTCCTAATAAACCATCTCTATCTCAACCCACAGGCTTCAGTTTTCTTGTTTCTCTCCCCCATCCCAGAGAGGGAGGGGGGAGGGTGAGTGAACAGCTTTGTGGTGTTTAGCTGCTGGCCAGGTTAAACCACAACAACATCCTTATATATGTGTATGAAAACAGTAGGTCCAAACACTCATATCTAGATAGACAAAAACTAAATAAAAATGGAAGATTAGAGAGTCTATTAAAGAGTGAAAAAAGGAAGAATGAGTGTCATGGAATGCTTGATTCTGATGGAAAACTAACTGAATATCAAGCAAAAATTGAACATTTCAGAGTAACCTACATAAATCAACTTATGTTAAATTTATAGAACTGAGACATATGTTGTATGCCTTAAATATGTAATAGAAGATAATAGTTTTAAATTAAATATATATATATCAGAATAAAATATTTAGAACATCAAATAATTATTTAAACATTGAAGTAACTCAATTCCTATTTCAACTTTTAGGAATATACAGGATGCCAGTAATAACCTTGAAACGAAAATATTTTGAAAGTGTGTGGAATAATTGCTGAAGGTGACTTATTGACACTAAACATATGTCCATATCACAAGAGAAGGATCAGCACTGAGGAAACTTCCAGGGTGAGATTTGGCAGATATGCAAGGAATCTGTTCCATGATAGTCCCCCTGGCAACATAATCTGCACCCTTAGGTAATGGCAACACCAGGGGAGCTTGGTGTGTTGACTCTAAGAGATTCAGCACAGAGGGTGAATTGAGATGAAGACATCATGGCCAGGCTCTGTGTTATTGCTGCAGGGGTGGGGAACCTAATGGTACTGTGAAACTGATAGATTGCATGGCCAGCCCTAAGTCTAACTGATAACCAAATCATGTCCTCTTGGTGAACTTTTCTCATTATACTCTCATTATAGTGCCAAACCACAAATCCCAAAGGCTACCAGCCTCCAAGGGGCAACTACCCCTCACTGAGCATGTGCTCCGAATTCCTCTGAGCACATACCTTCAAAACTAAAGCAAGAAAAACTTATACCAATCACAATGAAGATACATATGACTAGAGTCACTCAAGCTCCACCTAAAAGTGTATAAAAATAGCTCAAGAGATTAAAATGTTAGAGAAGACACCACCACCACAGACAAGTCAGGAGGACATCGCTGACTTCTGGGATCAGTCAACATGCTGAACCTCTCTGCCACCCCATAGGGACTCCTATTGGGTGAGATTCAAACTCCAGTTATACCTGGTGCTTCCCTGAGAAACCTAACATTCTCTATAGAGTTGTTTCATAAGCTAGCACATGTAGTTGGTTATGTTTGTCATATTCTTGGTATTTGCATGTGTTTTGCAGACAGTGAATTTATCACCAGCAATAAAAAGAACCTGTGCTCCCATTGCCTCTATAAACAACACCAGTCATTTACTAGACTGAAAGTGGAGCACAGAGGAAGAACTGGAGATCTGCATGCAGTCGCAATGCTATGATCTCATCACAATCAGAGAGACATGATGGGATAGCTCACATGACTGCGATGCTGTCATGGAAAGCATTGTAGAAAAGACCAGCCAGGAAGGCGAGGTGGTGGAGTTGCTCTTTATGTGAGAGAGCAACTGGAATGCATGGAGCTCTGCCTACGGGTGGATGAAGAACAAGCTGAGAGCTTACGGCTAAGGATTAAAGGGCAGGCTACCGTGGCCATGGGTGTTTGCTAGAGGCCACCTGATCAGGAAGAGGAGGTAGATGAAGCCTTCTTCAGACAGCTCGAAGCAGCCTCTCAGTCACAAGCCCTGGTTCTCACGGGGGACTTCAGCTACCCTGCTGTATGCCGGGAGGACCAAGCAGCTAGGGACAAACAGTCCAGGAGGTTTTTGCAGAGCACCGATGACAACTTTTCAACACAGGTGGTGGAGAAGCCAACAAGGAGAGATGTGATGCTGGACTTTGTATTAACGAATAAGGAAGGACGAGTTGGAGATGTGAGGTTCGGGGCCAACCTTGGCTGCAGTGACCATGATATGGTGGAGTTCAGGATCTTGCGAGGAGGAAGCAGGGCAAAAAGTAGGATTGTGACCCTGGACTTGAGGAGAGCAAACTTCGGGGATCTACTTGGAAGAATTACATAGGTTAGGGCCCTAGAGGGAAGGGGGATCCAAGACAGCTGGTCAGTATTCAAGTATCAGTTCCTCCAAGCTCAAGCTCAGTGCATCCCTATGAGTAAGAATCACAGCACTGTAGGGGTTGGAAGGGATCTTGAAAGATCATCGGGTCCAACCCCCCTGACAAAGCAGGTTCCTCAGAGCAGGCTGCCCAGGTAGGCGTCCAGACAGGCCTTGAATGTCTCCAGAGAAGGAGACTCCACAACCTCCCTAGGCAGCCTTTTCCAATTCTCCGTCACCCACACCGTGAAGAAGTTTTTTTGCATGTCAATGTGGAACTTCCTGTGCTCTAACTTGCAGCCATTGCCCCTTGTCCTATCCCCACAAACCACTGAGAAGAGGTTGGCTACATCTTTCTGTCCCCCACCCCTCAGATATTTATATACACTGAGGAGATCCCCTCTCAGTCTTCTCTTCTCCAGGCTGAACAGACTCAGATCTCTCAGCCTTCCTTCATAGGGAAGATGCTCCAGGCCCTGTATCATCTTTGTGGCCCTCCACTGGACTCTTTCCAGGAGATCCCTGTCTTGCTTGTAGAGAATGTTAAGTCTATCCCAGCTAGACCAAGTACACTCCCTTCGTTGTTGCTGTTTGTTTCTTTCTTTCTTGTTTTTTATTGGTTTGTTTCCAGAACATAGACCTAAAAGCAGGCTGATACTAGTGGCCATTGACTTTTCTACATGTTTTGTAGCTATTGTCATTTTGGTAAAGTGCGTTCTTTTTTTTTTTTTTTTTTTTTTCCTGATGCTGAACTGCTATGTCATGTTTCAGTCAGGTTGGAAGTAATCAGGAGCAAGACAAATAAATGTTTTTGTTACAATGATTTGTTTTGGTAAATGACTTTGAGAAACACTATGTGCAATAATAATGCAAGTCAAAAGGAAAAGCAAAGCAAAGCAGTACAGAAGAATATATATTGACTTAGAGAACAGGGAAAACCAAATATCACCACACGGCACATACCATTCTGTGTTGTTGCTTTTTGCTCTTTTGTAGTTTAGAATCTTTCCTGAAGTTTTCACCTCAAAGTATAAATAGTTGAAAATATTGTGTCTAAAGACAAGCATTCAAGCAAATTTTCCAGCAGTATGGAAAGTATCTCCTGATTTCCCACAGGCAACAATAGCTTGCATTTCAATTTGAAATTGAGTATTTGAAAGAAAAAGATGCAGCTATGAATTTAATAGTTTAAGGAAATCATACATTATTTCTGAAAGTCACTGAAAAAATATAAATATTTCTCAGTTTATAGCACAAAATATTTTCCACAATATAATTAAATTGTAGTCAATTCCCAGATCGTTGAAAATTTCTGAAAATAACAGATATTAAAAAAAAAAAAAAAAAAAACACTATGAATCTGAATGTGTACATACACACATGTTATAAGCAACAGAAAGTTTTCAATACTGAGTATAATCACATCCTTTGACTACCCATTTATTGTGTCCTTGTTTTATATTTTCCAAAGCGTAAGCCATTCTTTAGAAGTTCTGCCATGTACTCAGTTTTCCTTGGAGAAGTTCTGCTGATGAAACTCTTTTATGAATAATGGATCTGATGAAGAGCCTTTAACACTGAAAGTAAAGCTACAGTTGCCTGGCATTCACTTGCTCTGTTCAATTTAATGGCAAGCTGAAATTGCGTGCTATATGAGTAGCAGTAGATGAGCCTGAAAGCTCTGCCAATTAAATTCCTCATATACATGAAATATTTTGGGGTAGTTTTTTTTTTTTTTTTTTTTTTTCCCTTTGGTTTGTTTGTATTTCTTTTTGTTTGGTTTTAGTTTATTATTATTTCCACATCCATAACATATTTTCATGAATATATATGATTTTGGAAATGCAATAAGTAAAGATCACGCTCAACTATATTGAAACTTAGAGCGCCACAACAGAGTCTGGAATCTTTAAAGTGACCCTTCTAATCTTGGGTTCACTGTCATGTTCAGTGCAGGGCAGCAAGACTTCACTTTTTTTTCCTTAGCATTTTCTGACTTCAAATCAGATTTTATTCAAACAGTGAAATTATTTCAAGTATACCTTACTTTTATTCCGAGAAAAAAATAATGTAAATGCTAATTATTATTATTAATAATAAAATTAAACAGAAAAACAAACAAACAAAAAAACATAATTCAGTTTAAGCCCTTCCCAGCTAGGATCATACAATCAGACAACACTTTAGAACTCACTTTAGAAAATAGAACTCTGAAAGCATCTAATCCAACTTCCAGCTGAAACCTCAGAATATTAGAAGAGATTACTCAGGGTCTTGTCTGGTTAAGCACTGAATTTCTCCAAGGACATAGATTCCACACCCTCTTTGAGCAGCAGGTTGCAACACATAATCATTCTCATATAAACCTTTTTCCTCATAGGCAGTCAGGTTTTCACTCCATGTGACCTGTGGCTGTTGCCCATCATCATTTTGCTATGTGCCTCTACCCACCTGAACTTGGCCTCTGAATCTGTCTTGAATTGTGAAAAGCAATCTCTCTTCTTAAAAGAGAGCAAGCACATTTCTCCAACCCTGTCCCTCCTCATATACAGTAAGTGTTAAAACCACATAAATATCTTGGTGTCACTCCACTCTACTTACTCCAATTCATCAACATCTCCCTTTTTACTCGGAGAACAAAGTTGCAGGCAATATTTGGCCTCATCAGCGCTGGATAATTCCCTCATTATGCTAGCAACACTCTTGATAATATAGCTCAGTGCGTGGTTTGCCTTCAGCACCACATTGGCACACAGCTGATTCACATTCACCAGGAACCCAGGTCCCTTCATGAAAAGTAGACACATAGAATCATTTAGGTTGGAAAAGACTTCTAAGATCATCTGGTCCAACCTTTAAACCACCCCTACGAAGTTTACCATTAAGCCATGTCAGTATGCTCTACATTTACATATTTTTGAAGACCTCCAGGGATGTTGACTCAACTACTTCCCAGGGCAGCCTGTTTCTGACAACCATTTAAGTGAATACTTTTTTCCTAATATCTAACCTAAATCTCCCCTGGTGCCCTCTTGTCTTAGCACTTGGGAAAAGAGACTGATCCCCACCTCACTATAGCCTCCTTTAAGATTAATCGTAGAGCAAGATAAGTTCTCTCCTGAGCCTCCTTTTCTCCAGACTAAACAATCCTAGCTCCCTCAGCTGCTCCTCGTAAGACTTGTTCTCTAGACCCTTCAAGAGCTTTATTGCCCTTCTTTGGGCATGATCCAGAACCTCAGAGTTCTTATTGTATTGAGGGGCTCAAAATTCTGTGGGCCCAAAACTGAACACACTACTTGAGGGGTGGCCTCACCAGAGCTGAGTATGGAAGGATAATCACTTCCTGGCCATGCTATTTCAGATACAATCCAGACTACAGTTGGCATTATTGGCCACCTGAGCACACTGCCAGCTCATATTCAGACAGATATTTACTGACACTCTGTCCTGGTTTCATTTAGAACAGAGTTAATTTTCTTCCTAATAACTGGTAGAATGCTATGTTTTGGCTTAGGATGAGAAGAGTGCTGATAACACCTCAATGTTTTAATTGCTGCAGAGCAGTGCTTATACTAAGCCAAGGACACCTCAGCTTCTTGCTCTGTCCTGCCAACGGGCAGGCTGTGGGTGCAGCAAGAGCTGGGAGGGGACAGAATCACACAGAATCACAGAATTTCTAGGTTGGAAAAGACCTCAAGATCATCGAGTCCAACCTCTGACATAACACTAACAGACCCAGGACAGGTGACCCAAACTAGCCAAAGGGGTATTCCATACCATCTGACGTCATGCTAAACAATATATAGGGGTGGCTAGCTGGGGGAGGAGGGCCGGACTGCTTGGGGTTAGGCTGGGCATCAGTCAGTGGGTGGTGAGCAATTGCATTGTGCATCACTTGTTTGTACATATTAGTAGTAGTAGTACTATTATCATCATTGTAATATTATTATTATTGTTATTATTATTTTCCTGTCTTATTAAACTGTCTTTATCTCAACTCATGGGCTTCACTTTCCATTTCTCTCCCCCGTCCCAGAGAGGGAGGGGGGAGGATGAGCGAACGGCTGTGTGGTGTTTAGCTGCCGGCTGGGTTAAACCATGACACACTCCCAGGTCCCTTTCCACCAGGCAGCTTTCCAGCCACTCTTCCCCCAGCCTCTAGCACTGCCTGGGGTTATTGCACCCCAAGTGCAGGACCCAGCAATTAGCCTTGTTGAACTTCATACTGCTGGCCTCAGCCCATTGGTTCAGCCTATCCAGATCCCTCTGTAGAGACTTCCTACCCTCAAACAGATCAACACTCCCACCTAACTTAGTGTTATCTGCAAATGTACAGAGGGTGCACTCGATTCCCTCATCCAGATCACTGATAAAGATATGGAAGAGAACCGACCCCAGTACTGAGCCCTGGGGAACACCACTTGTGTCCGGCCTCCAACTAGGTTTAACTCCCTTCACCATTACCCTTTGGGCCCAGCCACCCAGCCAGTTTTTAACCCAACAAAATATACACCTGTCCAAGCCATGAGCAGCCAGTTTCTCTAAGGGCATGCTGTAGGGAAACAATGCCAAAAGCCTTACTGAAATCAAGGTAGACAGCATGCACAGCCTTTCCCTCACTCACTGAGCAGGTCACCTTGCTGTAGAAGGAGATCAGGTTCATCAAGCAGGACCTGCCTTTCATAAGCCCATGCTGACTGGGTTCAATCACTTGGTTGCCCTGTAGTTGCCACGTGATGGCACTCAATCTGCTCCATGAGCATTCCTGGCACTGAAGTCAGACTGACTGGCCTGTAGTTTCCCAGATCCTCCTTCCATCCCTTTTTGCAGATGGGCATCACATTTGCTAGTGCCAGTCAACAGGAACCTTCCTAGATAGGCAGGGCTTCTGATAAATGATGGAAAGTAGCTTGGTGAATGCTTCTGCTTAAGTCCAGCAGTACCCTTGGGTAGATCCCCTCTGGCCCCATAGACTTCCTTATGTCTAAGTTGTTTAGCAAGTTGCTAACCATTTCCTCATAAATTATGAGAGCTTTATTCCACTCCTCATCCCTCCACCTACCAGCTCAGGGGACTAGGTACCGGAAGAACAACTAGACTTGCTGCTACAGACTGAATCCAAGAAGGCATTAAGTACCTCAACCTTTTTCTCATCTCTCATCACTATGCTTTACCCCACATCCAATAAAGGATGGAGATTCTCCTTAGTCCTCCTTCTGTTGTTTATGTATTTATATATATATAAAAAAAAAAAAAAAAAAGTTTTTAACAGTAGTAGCCAGATTGAGCTCCAGTTGGGCTTTGGCCTTTCTTATTTTCTCCCTGCACAGCCTTATGACATCTTCATATTCCTCCTGAGTTACCCACCTCTTCTTCCAAAGGTCCTAAACTCTCTTTTTCTTCCTGAGCTCTAGCCACAGGTCTCTTTTCAGAAAGCTGGTCTTTTTCCATGTTAGCTCATCTTTCAGAACATGGGGAAGGCCTGCTCCTGCAGCTTTAAGATTTCTTTCTTGAAGAGTGACCAGCCTTTCTGGACTCCTTTGCCCTTCAGGACTGCCTCCCAGGGGACTCAGCCAAATAGTTGCCTAAACAGATGCCAAAGTCCAGGGTGGCACTACTGCTAAGTCCCCTCCTGACTTTTCTGAGAATCTAAAACTCTATTAATTCATGATCACTAGTAGTAGTTTCACTGTCTGCCCCCAGTATGTATTGTTGCACTGCACCCCACATGCAGAACATTATCAAGCTTTTTTGAGTTTGTTTGTTCTCTTCTACAATATTTAATAGCTATCTCCAGCTTAGAGACTAGTTTCGTTTTTTTCATGCCAGTTAACTTTCTTGGCTTTTGAGTGGAGACCCTCTCATATTCTAACTATAACTTGTTTTTCCCAGTGATCCTATTTCAGCAGCATCTTCTACTGGTGGCAGATCTTTGCTCTGCATGTTGTTTTTTTGTCCTGTGACCCATCCTGAATATTTAAATAAAGCTAGAGTAAGGGTTGTTTCAATATAGAATCATAGAATGGCCTGGATTGAAAAGGACCTTAAAGATTTAGGTTGGATGTTAGGAAGAACTTCTTTACCAAAAGGGTTGTTAGGCATTGGAACAGGCTGCCCAGGGAAGTGGTGGAGTCACCATCCCTGGAGGTCTTTAAAAGACGTTTAGATGTTGAACTTAGTGATATGGTTTAGTGGAGGACTGTTAGTGTTAGGTCAGAGGTTGGACTCGATGATCTTGAGGTCTCTTACAACCTAGACAATTCTGTGATTCTGTGATCATATAGTTTCAACCCCTCTGCTCTGGGCAGGGTTGTCAGCCACTAGAGCAGGCTGCACAGAGCCACATCCAGCCTGGCCTTGAATGTCTCCAGGCATGGGACATCCACAGCCTCTCTGGGCAACCTGTTCCAGTGCCTCACCACCCTCTGAGAGAAAATCCTTTCTCCTAATATCTAACCTAAATCTCCCTACTTACTTAAAACCATTCCCCCTTGTCCTATCACTATCAACACATGTAAACAGGCATTCTCCCTCCTGTTTATACACTCCCTTCAAGTACTGAAAGGCTGCAATGAGGTCTCCCCAGAGCGTTCTCTTCTCCAAATATACCTTCTCTTCTTCAATATAACTTTGATAGGAAGGAGTCTCTAAGTTTCCTTAATTTAGCAGTTCATTTGTTATTCATGTGATGATGCAGGCCAGCGCTTATTAATAAAAACAGCCATTAGAATGGAAAGATACTTTCAATTCAACTATCCTTCTTTTCCAAACATCAAACTGCCAGAGCAGTTGACAACTGTTCAGACAAAAATGCCCAAATGAAGTTCATACAGGAACTTGTATTCCCTAATTCATCTTGACTCCAATTATGAATTATTCAATTATCTTTTTAATGAGTTTCATGTTTGTTTCCTATTTTGATATCTGAAGGAGGCTTTTCCATCTAAATAAACTGAAAATCTGCATAGTGTCTTTTCATTTTCCAACTATCACCCAGAAATCTGGGGTTCTGGAGTTTTTGCTTATGTTTCATTTCAGATGCTTGGAGTTTGCCTGCTTGTCATTTTTCACTCTTTTTATTTTATTTCACTAATCAGATAGAAAGAAGGGGAAAAAATACCCTAAAACAAAAACCTAAAGCATAGCCCCTGCTGTGAAATATGCTTTTAGAACATAAGAAAGAGTTTGTACCCATATCCTGAGTGGACTACTGCCATGAATGTTCTTGAAAGCAGGGATTTCATGAGGCTTTGAAGCTGGAATGTATTTATAGTCAGACTGAATACAACCACCAAGTTCAACACTTTCTACTTCAGGTTTAGATTTTACATATGCTCTAGGTTAAAATACACTATATTTTAAAAATAAAATAATGTAGTTGGATAATAGAAGTACCAGTTGACAGTGTCCTGTGTATTCTAATTTTTTATTTTATTTTATTTTTTTATCTCCTTCAAAATATCAAGGAGATGTAAAGGACGTGATTCAGTTGCCTGAACATAAATACCATTTGCGATACTTGTGATACCCAAGTGGTATTTGGATATCCAAGGATATTCAAATGAAAAACATGTGATCCTCAAAAGATACAATAGACCTCAGAAGAGGCCTGAATATTGAAGAGCAACAGGTGGGATGCACTAAGCAGTCATAGGTAACACTGAATATATGGGCCACAGACAGACTACAGGGGATTTGGACTCCAGTTTAAGACAATTTAAGGTTAAAGAAGGTTAAATGTCAATGAAATAAGACCAGTTATTATCTAGGAAGTTTGGTCTCTACCTACCTATCATCCAAATACAATTGTAGTCTTGAATACATGACCTACCTGTTGCTAGGCAAGACCAAGAAACACCAAGCCACATGTGGGCTCTTCAGCAGAATAAAGATCCGGACTCAAATTCATCTGTCTCTGAACTTCCTTTGACTCAGACTGTGAGATGTGAATACTGGGAAGAAATTCCATGCTTTCTGCAAGTGTTGAGGGCTCATAACCCTAGGATTAATTACTCATGAGCTACAACCATATAAAATGCATGGCACTGATGGCATTTAGCTCATATAAATAATTGAAAACACTGAGTAAAATAAGAGTTCTACAGCATCTAAAGAAAGCAATTTTTATTAGCTTGTATGTAACATGAAGAAATGCCTACATGAATTCCCAGATCATGAATAATTAGATTTGTTTCAAGGGCTTGTTCATTTGGATTTTAACTACACTCAGATCTCTGAATATCTTTGTAGGCTTCAGCCTTTGGGCTGGAATGAGGGGAAAAAAATGGCAGAAATTATTTCTACAGAACTGTCCTTTCAGAAAGCCATTTATGTATACAAAAGTTCAGGATTTCAGAACCCTAACTTCTCTTTTTGTTGATGTTATTTTAAGTATCCTGCCTATGAATGTCTTCAGTTCATGTACAAATATGGAAAAGTCAAGAAACTTCATAGTTCTCCCAGTCAAACATCTGAAATTCTAGTATCTTTTTAAAAAAAAAAATATATATATATATATATAAATATATATATATATATAAATATATATATATTATTAAGTTGAGCTGATACTTTACTTCTTTTAATTACAGGAGAGTACAAATCTTATCCATTTCCAAGCAAACAATAAATAGCATGTAATCGTATCTTGCACATGAAGGTTCATGTTCCAAAAATGTCTGTACGGAATCATTTATATTGTAGAAGGCACCCAAAAAGTAACTAATGGTCTTTTAGTTCCCCCATTGCTTTCTCATCAGTATGACTGAATTTAAACTGAAATATCTGAATTAAATAGAAACATTTGTTTCTGGCATAAATATTCAATAGTAACTTCAGAAACTGAAAAAAGGCTCTGCTATTGCTTTATTTATCATATGGGAAAGAACCATTTTAACAGCTTCCTTATTATGAGAATATACACAGATATGGAAACAAATTTTGATACTGAGAAGAAGTGTTACAATCACTAGTTCCCACATATGGGAAACTTCACATTAAACTGGATAGCAAAGTGGAAAATTCATTTATTTTCTGTCAGTAGCAGGGAGACTTTACAAATGTATAGATTATTCTTTTACTCTTTTATACTAAGAAAAGGTCAATTACACTTACTCTCAGTGAGTTAGAAAATATCCTTGAATGGTTATTTTGGCTTTTGGATGGTTATTTTTTGATAATTACAGATTCTTTTCTTCTCCAAAGCTAGAATTTTCTTGTTAAAGATGTGTATTTTTATTATTTCCTTCTACTCCGTTTAGAATTCAAAATTCTATTTGCACGTTAGAAACACTGAAATATGATATTATTACAAAGTCTGTGGTATGTTAAATTAGTTTAACTTTAGGAGGTAAACAGGTGTTTGTAATTAGCCATTTGCTTCACAGTTGCCTCATTATTTGCATTGGTATCAGGAATTTACAAGGTGAAGTCATAGAGAAGTAGCAAATTGAAATTAGGATGTAAATATGGAGTGTCTGAACCCATGCTTCCCTGTAGGTCATATTTAACTGTTGTAGTTCCTCTTAAACAAACTGTTTTACTCATGAAATTGTTTATTTTCCAACACATTATGTTGCACTGTCAATACTAGACTGGAGGCTTACCTACATTACTTTGTACAATTTGGTTTTAAATCACTCAAACAATTCATTTTCTTTAATTTCCCTTGGGAAGCTATTGCATGGTTTAATACATTCAAGTGTTAGCCAGTGTTTCCTCATTCAGTCCTAATTTTATTTTCACATTTTTTCTGATTACAGTTAATTATACTTCCACATAGCAACTTTAAAAAGTCTTCTAATTTCTTGTTTACAACCTATGAATAAATTGAAATAGCTTTATATACTTTTTTTCCCCCTCACTTAGCTAAAGTCAATAATGCATTTTTTTTTCTTACTACCAGAAGAGTTTTTTTTTTTTTTTTTTCCCCCTGAAAGAGAGTGTTTTTAACTATTAAAGGAGTCAAATGCTCAAAAAGTCAACAATTTAAGGTTAATTTTTCGATTGCAAAGCTTTCTGATAAAAAACAGCCACTAATGAAGAAATAGTTTAACATGTCACTTTCTATTTGCCTTCCTGAAAACCCGAGCTTTCTTGATTATCTGTATACAGTCAGTGCCAGAAAATGTATTCATTAAGTGAGATAAAGAGCAAAGTGTGGGGCCACCTCCTCCTGCCGAGGACCAGCCACACATGCCCAGCTAGGTGCATCCAGGGACCTACAATATGCATCTGCTGCTTTCCTCTTTGCAGGTTCATGCAATAGCAAAGCTGAACACGTGTCCCAGAGATACATAAACACACACAGATACTAAGACCAAACACTGACACACAGGTCACCACTGTTACGGGTCTGCCTTTAACAAGACTCAGACACAGACAATCATCCCAATCCTCTTCACTTGATGGTAGTTAGAAATTCACTGTTGCAAGTATGGGTGCACAGAACTCTCTAGGTGCACAAGCACATTCATAGATCATTTGCATACTTGACAATGTCCCTCTGTCCATTCAGCACCTCCCACACAAATCCTTGAGTACCAGCACAGCCTCCCAGCCACCCAGCACCCCTGCCTACTCACCATCTAGTTAAGGGCCCCCTTGTTCACAATCTTATCAGCTGTAAAGTTCGTCCTTCCAGGAAGCAGTGCCTGTACCTTGTTAGCCTGCCAATTAGTATGACTCGGAGATTTGTTTCTTGTGACTGTCTCCCACCTTAGAAATCTTTAAACAAATAATTCTGCTGGAATAAATATCACCAGTCCCACACACCCTAATTGATTAGCATGACTGACGAGACTTAGCTCCCATCACTACCTCCCTTTCTTATTATCCCCTATAGCCTTGGAAAAGGCCCTTGACCAGGTACCATTAAAGGAGCAGGCACTCTTTTTACATACCCTTATGGTATGTTTTTTTACTTGTTAAATTTTGAAATCTGGATGATACTTCTTCAAAACTTCCCTTAAAATTGGTATTATAGCATGTTATTGAATTTTCTGCATATAATCATCTTTAAAAGGTGAAATGTTTATTAATGCTTTGGCTAAGGATAAAAGTGTTTCTGTCTTTCATTATCCTCCTTTTAGTTTTCGAGATTCATGAACGCTAATCTCTTGGTTTTCAACCATTACATACCCTACATTCTCTGAAAATTCTCCCACAGAAACTTTGTTTTTAATGTTAGTTGTTTATTTGTTTTCTAGTTTTGTGGGTAGCAACCCATTTTTACTTAATTTATTTGGTGAGAAGCCCTGAGAATTACCACTTGGAAGCAGCAGGACCCAAGATGGTTTCTTTGTTGGAAGCACACTTCCAGCATAATAGTAATAGCTGTTATGATGGTTACTTTCAAAAAGGAATATAGAGATTTGTTGAGGGATTTTTGAAACAGCAAGGTGGCCATGACTTGCCGCAGCTGAGCAAACCAAGCTAACAGGATGACTGTGAGAAGTTCCCATGACAGTGTCCCCACATTGCCCTACTGAGGAATTTAGAAAAATATTGTTGCCTGCAGCTGCCTTCAAGGATGGGATCTACATGACTGCTAATCACAAGGGGGTTGTTTTCTTGCAGGTGGGGTTGTTTTCTTGCAGTTGTTTGTCTGAGTGCTTTTGACCAATAATCTTGTGTGAGACACTATGCACCCCTGTTAAATTTGCTATAAAAGTCAGGCTATTTGGGTAATAAAAGGGGAGTGTGATCTGACCATACTAGTGTCTGTCATGTTTTCGGCCATTCTTCCTGCAACAGAGATTAAATTTAAATTGAAGACTGGGACACCATTCAGATACCTCTGTGTACATGGCTACATATGAGATTTGTTTTTGAACTTCTCAGATTAGTCAGATTACATATTTAGAGTAATTTAGGACAGTGTCCAGCTGTCTGTACTGGGTCTGGCTGGAATGTTAACTTTCCCTGCAGCAGCCCATACAATGCTGTGCCCTGCACTTCTAGCTGGAACAGCAGTGTTATCATACCAGTGTTGTGTCTACTGCTGAGCAGTGCTAGCACAGCATCGGGACTCTCTCTAACCCTCCTAGGGGGTGGGAAAAAAGTGAGAAGAGAAACATCACCAGGGCAGCTGACGTAACCAACCAAAGGGATATTCCATACCATATGATGTCACACTCAGCAATCAAAGGTGGAAACAGGAAGAAGAGCAGAGGGGTGGGCTCTCGTGAAAACGTTGGTCCTCCTCCCGAACACTGGCTATGTGTGTTGAGGCCCTGCTTCAAAGACATGGTCAAGCATTGTTCATTTGTGGGAAGTAGAGTAATTTCTTTCTGCTGCACTTCCACATAGCCTTTATTTGTTTTGTTTGTTTGTTTTCCTTCTTTTTTTTTTTCCTTTCCCCCTCCCTTTTTCCCTTTCCTTTTTTTTTCCCTTTAGTTAAATTGTTTAGTTCATAATAATCTTTCCTTTATATTATTGTTATTATTAATTATTATTATTATTATTATTATTATTATTATTATTATTATTATTATTATTATTATTATTTCCTTTTAATTAAATTATCCTTATCTCAGCCCATGAGTAGTTCATTGCTTTACTTCTTCCCCTCCTCATCTAAGGAGGGGGAGTGAGAGAGCGGTTGTGGTGTTTAGCTGCCTAGCATGGTAATACCACCACACTGTCACTCCAGAATGGTCAGGCTATCATACAGTATTTCTACCTGTATGTCCTAGTCTCATGCAATATCAGTGTCATGAAACTTTCATAAATAACCTAAGACAGCTCCTTCAGCATTATACATCTAACTTTAAAACTGAATTCTGCTTTTAAGGGCATGGAATAACACTGTAGACTACCCTATGAAAAACTAGTACTCTTGAAATGCTTCAGGGTGCCACAGGGTATCATCTATGACATGAGATTTATGGGAAATGCAAGCCACTTCAAAAGGGCATCTGAATATCAGCTTGGATACATATTTCACATGGCAGTAGACATCTAAACTCAGGCAAATAAATAAATTCTTTATTTGACAATGGGAACTTACCTGTGTAGTTTACGTGTAGGTATCTGCATTGAAGACATCTGAGCTTACTTGTCTTAATCAGAAGTTGAATGTCACTCAAGGGGAAAAAATTAGTTACCTAAAAGCAAGGATTGCAACTTCATTTACCTTATTACTTCTGATCCAGAGCAATGCAGACATAGGGTCACTCCTGTCAGCACAATACAGGTGTTTGAATAACTTAAGGCTATCTTAAAAGACAGAGATACCTTTGCATAGGTTATCAATAGAACTGTGAGTATCCTCACTAGGCAATGGAGAGTAGTAATATCCTTAGTTAGTCAATGGAAATAAATTAATTTCTTTAGGGCACATATCATATCAGTTTCAGATTATGACATCAGAATGAAATTATGTACTAGAAATAAATATTTCTCTCCTTTTGGGACAGGAAGATTCTACAGCTTGGGCCTTGGCAGGCACACTGAGTTTGAGTGGTCACTGCATGGCTTCTAGTAGCTGCCTCTGTTGCAAACCTCCACAAAACATCTTCCTTAGCTGCCCAGGACCCCAAATACAGTTTGGCTGCAGAGAAACTATTCAAGAGCAATTTCCACTGCCTGTTGAGCAGTGTTTTCTGTGTGTCCAATGTACTCAGTCCTGAGGCACCAGCACACATGGGATTTCTGGGACAGGCAGATTATCCAGCTTGGTCCGACGCAGGCATACTGAGAACAATCAGCAGGCCTCAATAAACACAACTCTAGGAGTTTCTCAATAACTCCCAGAATAATTTAATCGATAGTGAAACATGACAATGAAGTGAGAATGACTAGAAGGAATAGCATCAAGTTGCACCAGGGGAGGATTAGGATGGAAATCAGGAGACATTTCTTCTAAGAAAGAGTAGTCAGGCATTGGAATGGGTTGCCAGGGAGGTGGTGGAGTCACCGTCCCTGGGGGTGTTCAAGGAAAGGTTGGATGTGGTGCTTGGGAACACAGTTTAGTGAGAGACATTGGTGGCAGTGTAATGGTTCGACCAGATGATCTTGGAGATAGTTTCCAACCTTCCAAACTAAATAGAGACAGAGTGAAAAGCCATCCGCACGTAGAATAATAAGCTACCCTGAGTTGGAAGGGACCCATGAGGATCATTGAGTGCAACTCCTAGGTCCTCCCAGGACCGTCCAACTGTCAAGCCATACGTCTGAGAGCATTGCCTGAATGCCTCTTGAATTCCAGCAGACTTGGTGCTGTGACCAGTTCCCTTGGAAGCCTTTTCCAGTGCCTGACCACCCTCCCAGAGAAGAACTGTTTCCTCACACCCAGCCCAAACCTCCGCTGTCGCAACTCCATGCCGTTCCCTTGGGTCCTGTTGCTGGTCACCAGAGGAGAAGTCAGCACCACCGCCTTCCGCTCCCATCTTGAGGAAGCAGTAGACGGCGATGAGGTTGCTCCTCAGCCTTCTCTAAGCTCAACAACCCAAATTACCTCTGCTGATCCTCATAATTTTTCCCTTCTAGACCCTTCACCTTCTTTTTTGGCCTCTTTAGTTGTTTTGTACCCTCTGTCTACTGTGGTGCCCAAAACTTCTGATTCCTGTTCAACTTACCATCAACCTGGCACTTAGGGACATGATTTAGTGAGTGAAATTGGTATCAAGGTATTGTTTGGACCAGACGATCTTGGAGGTCTTTTCCAACCGTAATGATTCTATAGTATGAGCATACTCTATGTTCTTTTAGCAATAGGGAATATGTGAGTGACCACATTAGCTGTACATGTGTTACAGCTGTATTTTTTACATGAATTCCAAGTGTCTCTACATGATAGATTGCAGAAGTATATAAACTTGGTGTTGAAGCTGTGCCTTAGCTACTTAAAAATATCTAAAATGAATAGTCAATAAGTACAATTTAATAAAACTCATGGAAGTTAAGAAATATATTTTCAGTGACATACTAGCGTACAACTTGTGCTTCAGACCTGCCAGGTGTGCAGCCAGTTCAGTGACTTAAGCACTCATTAAATAAATCTAATACCAATTTAATGCATACCTTTATCATTAATTCATGTAAATATAAGCTCTAACACTTTTTCTCTTGGGTAAAAACATGCACAAAGTTAAAATCTGGTTGCTGCCCAGATTTATGTGTGAGATTTGATTCCTTAATTAGAAACATATTCTATCATCTGAGACATTCACCAGTCATGAGACCTGCTGGAATCTTGCCCCGTGCACCAACTACTGGAGGTTAGATGATATGCTCAGAATTTTCTCAGAAAGCCCTAGCTGCTGATGTTCAGGATACCATTTTAAGTGCTCTTAAGAGTTGTCTGCTGTATATGGTAAGCCAACAAGAATAGATGTGCCAAACAAGAATAGATGTGTAGTTCATCTGAGCAACTCATTCCTTTTTTTTTTTTTATGCATGTACAAAATGAAACTCTCTCAGCTATGTACGCTAAGAAAATATATTCGTTTAGATGATTACATGTACATGGCAGTCTTTTCTTAAATGGCTACTAATTCCACTCTTGTCTATATGTCTATGGCTGAAACAAAGTCAATATGATTAAGTAAAAGAAAATAAATATTAAGGAATAGTGTAATTAAAAAAAAAAAAAAAAGAAAACAACTAGTCATTCAACAAAATACTCATGTATATTTTGTAAAGGCAAATTGTAAAGGCTGCTGAACAATTAATGCGGTATTAGTTGTAATGTCAAAAAAAAAAAATAGCAGAACAGAAAAAAATTAAAACATGACACTGATATGAAGCACTGTATTATGACTATGAATCTGCCGTGCTTCAAGCTTTCAAGGGAACTCTCAAGTAAAGTTATGATATTATTTCATTACTTATGATATTCTAGACATTTGAACAAATTTAATTTTTCTCCATTTCTACATTTTCTACATGTCTGCATTTCTACATTTTTTTGGTGGACATCAGAATCATTCTGGAGAAGCAGGTGATGGTTAGAACAACTAGTGTCCAAAATGGCACTAATGGTCCCCTCCTTCCCAAGGACTCCTTGACCCTGGAGGGAGGAGAGAGAGTCTGGGAAGTGGAGAGCTCCCCCCTTGTTGACAAGGGACTGGTTCGGGTGCATCTGAGTGGGCTCAGTGCACACAAATCCATGGGTCTCGATGGGATGCATCCACGTGTGCTAAGGGAGTTGGCAGAGCTGACTGCTGAACTGCTCTCTATCATCTTTGAAAGGTCCTGCAGAACAGGAGAGGTGCCTGAAGACTGGAGGATAGCCAATGTCACTCTGGTCTTCAAGAAGGGCAGGAAGGAGTATCTGGAAAACTACAGGCCAGTCAGTCTCACCTCTGTCCCTGGAAAGGTGTTGGAATCTGGATTCTGGATGCCATCTCCAAGCAATTGGAAAAGAAGGTTATGAGGAGTAGTCAGCATGGATTCACCAAGGGGAAGTCGTGCTCAACAAACCTCATTGCCTTCTATGATGGCATCACCAGCTGGGTAGATGAGGGGAGAGCAGTGGATGTCGTCTACCTAGATTTCAGAAAGGCTTTTGATACTGTCTCCCATGACATCCTACTAAAAAGCTGAGAAAGTGTGGGATAGAGGAGTGGACGACAAGGTGGGTTGAGAACTGGCTGACTGGTTGAGCTCAGAGGGTGGTGACTGGTGGAGCAGAGTCCTGCTGGAGACCTGTGACTAGCGGTGTTCCTCAGGGGTTGGTGTTGGGTCCAGTCTTGTTCAACATCTTCATCGATGACCTTGATGAGGGAGTAGTGTCTGCCCTCAGCAAGTACGCTGATGACACAAAGCTGGGAGGAGTGGCTGACATGCCAGAAGGCTGTGCTGCCATTCAGTGAGACCTGGACCAGCTGGAAAGATGGGAGGAAGTAACCAAATGAGGTTTAACAAGAGCAAGTGTAGAGTCCTGCACCTGGAAAGGAACAACCCGAAGTATCAGTACAGTATGGGAGGTGACCTGCTGGATACGAGCTCTGAGGAGAAGGACTTGGGTGTCCTGATGGACGACAGGTTGACCATGAGCCAGCACTGTGCCCTCGTGACCAAGAAGGCCAATGGAATAGTGGTGTGCATTAAAAGGCGTGTGGCCAGCAAGTCAAGGGAGGTGATCCTCCCCCTCTACTCTGCCCTGGTCAGGCCTCACCTGGAGTACTGTGTCTAGTTCTGGGATCCCCAGTACAAAAAAGACAGGGATCTCCTGGAAAGAGTCCAGTGGAGGGCCCGAAAGATGATACAGGGCCTGGAGCAACTTCCCTATGAGGAAAGGCTGAGAGACCTGGCTCTGTTCAGCCTGGAGAAAAGAAGACTGAGAGTGGATCTCATCAATGTATATAAATACCTGAGGTGTGGGAGACAGGGATTTGGCCAACCTCTTTTCAGTCGTTTGTGAGGACAGGACAAAGGGTAATGTCCACAAGAGGAAGTACAGGAAGTTCCACACCAACTTGCAAAAGAACTTCTTAATGGTGAGAGTGACACAGCATTGGAAAAGGCTGCCCAGGGAGATTGTGGAGTCTCCTTCTCTGGAGATATTCAAGGCCCGTCTGAACACCTACCTGGTCAACCTAAGGAACCTGCGTTGGCAGGGGAGTTGGACACGATGATCTCTTGAGGTCCTTTCCAAGCCCTACAATTCTGTGATTCTGTGATATGTCCCTGTTTAGGAGTATTTAGGAATATTATTCTTATGGTAGAATTTGGGTCAAGATTAAGATATATATATATAGGCGTAAATGATGCACTTGTACAAAACTTAGTGAAAGTGTAAATTAAACTATAAATGTGGATAATCTAATTAAATTTTTTATTAAGCTGCCATTATATTCTTAGCAGAACTAAACCTTGACTTAATCATCTAAACATGAGCATCCTGTACTCTTGAGCTAAATGTGAGAGAAACAACCATGCAAACATTAACCTCAGCAAAGAAGGAGGGGGAAGACATGCTCCAGGCACCTGAACAGAGATTCCACTTCAGCTCATGGAGACTATGGTGAAATAGGTTGTGTCCCTGTAAACCAGGGAGGACAACATTGGAGCAGATATCTGTAGTGGGTTTACGTGGCAAGGTTTTGGTAGCAGGGGGCCATAGGGGTGGTTTCTGTGAGAAGGATCTAGAAGCTGCCCCATGTTTGGTAAGGGCCCAACTGTTTTCCAGAGCGGAGCCAATAAGCGATGTTGTTTTGCACCTCTGTGAGAGCATATTTAAGACAGGAAAAAAAAAACGCTGCGCCACACAGCAGCTGGGAGAGTGAGAGGAGTGAGGAACAACCTTGCAGGCACCAAGGTCAGTGCAGAAGGAGGGGAAGAGGTGCTCCAAGCGTCGGAGAAGAAGTCCCCTGTGGCCTGTGGTGAGGACCATGGTGAAGCAGGCTGTCCCCCTGCAGCCCATGGAGTACCACGGTGGAGCAGGTTTCCATGTTGCAGCCCGTGGAGGAGACCACGGTGGAGCAGGTGGCCCTGCACCGATGGAGGCTGCCACCTGTGGAAGACCCCTGCCAGAGCAGATTCCGGGCCGGACCTGTAGCCCGTGGAGAGGAGACCACGCAGGAGCAGGTGACCTGGCAGGAGCTGCTGCCCATGGGGGAGCCAGGTTGGAGCAGTTTTCTCCTGATGAATGGACCCCGTGGTACGGCCCCATATCTGGAGCAGTTCTGGAAGAGCTGCTGCCTGTGGGAAGCCCACGCCAGATCAGTTCATCAAGGACTGTATCCCGTGGGTGGGACCCCACAGCACAGGGGACAAGAGTGACCGAGAAGGAGCGGCAGAGAAGAAGCGTCGTAGACCGACCATAACCCCCATTCCCCTGTTCCCCTGCGCTGCTCGGGGAGGAGGTGGAAGAGGGTGGATGGGGGGGGAAGGTGCTTTTGGTTTCTTTCCTTTGTTTCTCACTTCTCTAGCTTGTTAGTAATAAGCAATAAATCTTACTATCTCCTTATGCCGAGTCTGTTTTGCCCATTACAGTAATTACTGAGTGATCTTCTCGTCCTTATCTCAACCTTTGAGCCCTTTTCATCATATTTTCTTCCCATTCCTCTTTGAGGAGGGGGAGTGAGAGAGCGGCTGTGGTGGAGCTCAGCTGCCCACTCAAGCGGAACCACGACAATATCCACACTGCAGTCTAGCGAGGACCCCATGCTGGAGCAGATGGACATGTCAACTTCCCAGACACATCCTGGAAATGCAATAGAGCTCAGAGGAAGCAGTCTAGGAGGTTTCTGGGGAGCATGGAAGACAGTTTCCTGACTCAGCTGGTTAGTGAGACTACCAGGGGTGGTGCCCCGCTAGACCTGCTGTTCAGAAACAGAGAAGGACTGGTGGGAGATGTGGTGGTTGGGAGCTGTCTTGGGCAGAGTGACCACGAAATGGTAGAGTACTCTGTTCTTGGCAAAGTCAGGAGGGGGCCAGTAAAACTGCTGTCTTGTACTTCCGGAGGGCAGACTTTGAGCTATTCAGGACACTGGTTGGCAGAACCCCTTGGGAGTTGGTTCTGAAGGGCAGAGGAGTCCATGAAGGCTGGGCACTCCTCAAGAAGGAAATCTTAATGGCTCTGGAGCAGTCTGTCCCCATGTGCCCAGAGATGTGCCGTCGTGGAAGAAGACTGGCCTGGCTGAACAGAGAGTTCTGGCTAGAGCTTAGGAAAAAGAAAAGAGGGTTTATGATCTTTGGAAAAGAGGGCAGTCCACTCAGAAGGATTATAAGGATGTTTTAAGAATGTGTAGGGACAAAATTAGAAAGGCCAAAGCTCATCTGGAGCTCAATCTGGAGCTACTGCTGTTACAGATAACAGAAAATGTTTTTATAAATATATTAACACAAAAAGGAGGACTAGGGAGAATATCCATCCTTTACTGGATGCAGGGGGAAACTTAGTGATGAGAGATGAGAAAAAGGCTGAGGTGCTTAATGCCTTTTTTTCCTCAGTGTTTTGCAGCAAAACCAGTTGTTCTCTATATACCCAGTACCCTGAGATGGTGGAAGGGGATGGGGAAAAGATTATGGCCCTCACAATCCACAAGAAAATGGTTGTCGACCTGCTACAGCACTTGGATGTACACAAGTCAATGGGGCCAGATGGGATCCACCTGAGGATGTTGAGAGAACTGGCAGAGGAGCTGGACAAGCCTCTTTCCATCATTTATCAGCAGTCCTGGCTATCAGGGGGAGTCTCAGTTGGCTGGTGGCTAGCAAACGTGATGCCCATATACAAGAAGGCCTGGAGGGTAGACCCAGGGAACTATAGGCCTGTCAGTTTGACCTCAGTGCCAGGGAAGCTCATGGAGTAGATTATCTTGAGTGTCATCCCACAGCACTTGCAAGGCAACCAGGCGATCAGGCCCAGTCAGCATAAGTTTTTGAAAGGCAGGTCCTGCTTGACAAACCTGATCTTCTATGACAAAGTGACATGCTGGGTGGATGAAGGAAAGGCTGTGGATGTGGTCTACCTTGACTTCAGCAAGGCTTTCGACACCATTTCCCACAGCATTCTCCTCAAGAAACTGGCTGCTCTTGGCGTGGACTGGTGTACGCTTGTGGCATGGACTGGCGTATGCCTGGGCTAGGGAAGTGATTGTCCCCATGTACTCAGCTCTGCTGAGACCACACCTTGAGTACTGTGTTCAGTTTTGGGCCCCTCACTACAAGAAGGATATGGAGGTGCTCGAGTGAGTCCAGAAAAGGTCAATGAAGCTGGTGAGGAATATGGAAAACAAGTCTTATGAGGAGCGGCTGAGGGAGCTGGGCTTGTTCAGCCTGGAGAAAAGGAGGCTCAGAGGCGACCTTATTGCTCTCTACAGGTACCTTAAAGGAGGCTGTAGCGAGGTGGGGGTTGGTCTAGTCTCCCACATGCCTGGTGACAGGACGAGGGGAAATGGGCTAAAGTTGTGCCAGAGGAGTTTTAGGTTGGATATTAGGAAGAACTTCTTTACGGAAAGGGTTCTTGGGCATTGGAACAGGCTGTCCAGGGAAGTGGTGGAGTCGCCATCCCTGGAGGTCTTTAAAAGACATTTAGATGTAGAGTTCAGTGATATGGTTTAGTGGAGGACTTGTTAGTGTTAGGTCAGAGATTGGACTGGGTGATCATGGAGGTCTCTTCCATGATTGTGTGTTTCTGTGATTCTGTGAATCTGGAACCTATGGAAAGCCCATGCAGAAACAGTGCATCTGCCCCATGGGAGCACACACTGGAGCAGTCTGTTCCTGAAGTACTGCACCCTGCGGAATTGACTCCTTTTACTCTCTTTTTTGGATTCTTGATGCTTTCATCATCACATTTGTAATGTCTTAATTTAATTTATAAGGCTATGTAGAGAAATCTGTATTTATATTATGCACCTTAATCTCTCTTTTCACCATCTCAGTGGCATCATTTTAATTGCCCTTATTATATCAAGGATATTAATGACTTTCATAGTATTAAGAAGTCATTTCACAACTTGTGGCAGTGGCATATTGGTAGGTATCTATAATGGCACCTATGGCTGCTGCTGGAGGCACTAACTCCTTTACTCAATCTTTCACTTGCGATTTCTGTGGCTCTCGCTTAAATACAACATGATCCAGTCAATATCACATAATTTTGAAAAGATGTTTGCCTGTTTTTTTTTCTGGATATCATATACTTAGTAAGTTTTTTATTAATTAGCTACATTTAAACTTGTTAAACTATTTCCGTCATGCTTATAGTATTTACCTTTTATGAACATATTTTCCTGTTACAGGAGTTTGGATCCTCAGATTCTGATGTCTCTCTGAAAAAAATCTTGCTATAGTTGTTGGTCAGAAACATACTACTAGAAGAATTAACTCATTAAATAAGGTTGCTATATAACTATATTTTGGGATTTTTTTTAACTGTCCCTTCCAAATATATAAAAATCACCTACTTTCTGTTTATGATGACTGTCAGAAACAATAATTTTCACAGACAATCAGATAAAATTATTTTTGCATCAGCAAAAAATAAAAATTTGCCTGTATCAGAAATATCATCCCATGTGATATACCAAGAGTGGAAGGGCAAGAACAGTTATTATTTCCAGAAGCATGTAGCATAAACTAGATACCTGTGAGAAATTTAGGTTTCTAAACATTAAACGTATAATAGCATTTAAGATGTCTTGGATTTTGTGGGAAATTTTATGGGATTGGCAACTGGTGTAGTAGAGCCATGTGAGACTCCATTCTGAAATAGAAACTTTAAGTCAAATTAGAGTGTACAATCTGGAAAACAGTACTAGATGCCTAACTATGGGTATATTAGTCCTGTCTGATGGATTTTAGGGAAAAATAAATAAATCAGTGAACATAGTGCAAACCATTCTCAGGTATCTATTACCAGTTTTGCTAAATAGATTTCAATTTATTCCAACAGATATCTAGCCTACATAGAGATACACAAAATTGAGGTATTTTAATTATGAGACTGCCACTAACTTTCAGTTGATATAATATGGTTAACATGAAAATCAAACAATATTTGAGATCAAAATCTAGTGGTCTTATTTATTGTTAAATACTGTACATTTTCCAACTGTTTTTCTTGAACAGATTTCTCCCCCACTCCCCTTACAGGTAAAACATAGGAATGTCCTGGGCAGAATGGGCTCAGTCTCACTGCACCCATGTAGACCCATTGTCATGTATGATGATACTCATAATAATATTCCTCTGCCTCTCCAAGAGGACCTGGGTTCAGTGTATGTCCTGAGTAGTAAATTAATTCCTCATTTTGTTCTACTTCTACACACAGATTTTACTTTAACTATCAAACTGTCTTTATCTCATCCCATGAATTTTCTCAATTTTACTCTTCCAATTCTCTTCCCCAGGCCCACTGGCAGAGAATGAGCAAGTGGATGTGTGGGGATTAGCTGCCTACCAAGGTTAAACCACAAAATAGATTATTTTTGGTACAGTTAAGAACACATAAAGGTAATTGACACTACTTTCAAATTTGTTTTCTTTATCTAAAAAATATTTAGGAGCTGAAATACAATTGGAAATGTACTGAGATTCCACTGAAATATTCAGAATCTCATTTTTTAAATAATTATAAAAATTAAACATTGAGGGAGGTATACTTAATTTTATGAATTGAAAAATCAATTACAAACATTTTCATTACAAACATTATCATTACACAACAAACCACTGAACTTATGCTTAAGTTAAGCACAAGGAAGACAACACATCTCTTTTTGGTAGAGGAAACTTGAGTTATACCCTTGATTTTGAGAGAAAATCAGATCACTTGTAAAACACCCTTGGGGAAACTAAACTTACAATGAATGTCAAGTGACCTAAGGTGGACTGAGTTGCTCAGCTAAATATTTATATAAAATAAATTAAAAAAAAAAAAAAAAAAAGAAACAAAAAACACTTTGATTCTTACTGCTATTACAAAATAGATTCCATGGCATAAAAATAAGGGAGTATTTCTTTTCATTGCTATTACAGCTAGCCAATAGGAGAGAAAAGATTTTAATCTATTAACATGTATGGAGTTGAAACACATGAAAATAATCTTGAGAAAATGCAAGATTGAGGACAAAAAAAAGCATATATCTCCCAGCAAAGAAGATGGGATGCTGATGACTCACTGTAATAAAATGCAGGAAGGATGAAAATTTAAAATCAAAGAATAACAGCAGATTTTTTTTTCCTGTACTTTATTGTATTAGTAAGGATCCATGGTAGAATCATCTGTTCATACTTTGTCTAGGAAAGAGTGGTTGTTATATTTTCATTAAATTCTTAAAACACTAATTAATTTAGCAACAAATTCTAATTTTTGGATTCCCACATAAGGTATGTTCTTTTGGTTACTTAAAATGAAATTGTGTACCTGACTCTGACCAGTACCCCCTGCTCCTGACTCCTGTCAGGATAGTTAATATAATTAGCAATAAGTTAAATATCCAAAATATGTATGTGGGCTGTTAATGTATATCCCTATATCAAGACCCAAGTGCTGAGCCGAGAGAGTCAGGGGAGCACCTGTTGACAGGGTGGTTTGTGCATTATCAATGCACATGAGCATTATCAATGCTCAGATACTGGGTTGCGAGGAGATAGTGACACCCATCCTGGAACAAGGAAGCATGACAGCACAAAGAGTACTGTCTATAAAAGTATGTACTACAAGCCGTAAGCGGGACTTTGTCCAGAACTGCTACTGGATGGTCAAACATGTGATCCCCAGTGGCCAGGGACACCTCCACCATCAACATCTTCCTCTGAGGACTGAGTGAGTGACTTGTGATCTTTCACGTAAACTGAGTCTAGTTTATGATTGTATCATGTGCTGATAGCTAAGAATTTGACCTGATCTGCAGACATCCATTCCGAGTCCATGCAAGTGGCTGAAAAGCCTGTGCAACTGAAAACACATTCTGTGCTATATGCTAAGTTAAGTGTTAGAAATTGTATAGTAAGATATGCTTTTTTCATAACCATAACCCCTTTTGGCCAGAGTCGTTCTGCCAAGGATCCTTAAAGAGCCTGCCTGTCCTCAGTGTCGAGAGAAACCAGCAAGAGTCCTTCTCTAGGAGAAGAGAACACCAAGCTTTAGTTTTATCTCAAACTACCATAGCCATTCTTCAGTTATTTTTACAACCATGTGAAAAATATTACAGTAGTTTAACACACCATATTGTCAGAAACAAAAAATGGGATAGGGGAGGGAAGGCAAGAAAATCAGGTTTTCTTGAATTCCATATGTTATGAAATTGCAAGCTGGTCATAAATTTATTTTTATTTTTTTATTATTATTTTTTTTTCTTCTTTCTTTAATAATACTTGGCCATACCAGCATCTTTCAAGTCTTCTACACTTAATAGCCAAATATGCACTTAATTTGAGTTTCAGCTGACTCTCAGGTATACATTAATTCCAGGAGAAATATTTTTCAAGTCATACAAGCAGCTAATAGGTTTTTAATAACCAAAGAGGAGGTTAAAATTTATTCATTTGTCTAACTTTCAAATTTCATGGCATGCAGTGATTGGTCAAGTTACTGTAACAATCTGTGGATTCTAACTACATGTTTCTCACTGAAAATCTGACATTATATGCTTCACAAACAACTACCTTATTTTGACATAATTATCAATAGTCTTTTTTTTTTATGTCATGAGAATATTATTCTATTAAAATATATGTTATGGAAAAAAATCCAAAGAAAACAGAGAATAGCTTTAAAATTGCAAATTGAAAAAAAAAAAAAAAAAAACCAAGTGGTTAAATGCTAGACAGGGATGTCAGTCTTTACAGCATAAAGTATTTCAGTGCTTCACAAGGCTTTAAAGTAACTTCATGGACCAATCTCAGATCAACTGTTTTCAAAACAATGAAAATGTCTTTATATAAACCCATGCACATAAACTACTCTATACACATATGACAGCAACGGTAATTTAAAAAGACATTTAGTCTCACAACTGCAAAACTTTGTTTTATAGATCAGGAATCTAGCAATAAATTGCCATTTCTTATGGTGCCCATCAGCTAGGTGGGCTCTTAAAATATTCAAAACATGTATTCTCTTTCCACAAAGACCGTTTTACTTAAAGGAAAACATTGATTTTTGTAAAGAGGTATACAGAAAGACAATCAATCAATGACAGCTTCACAGGAAAGCTACTAGTAAAATTACCCTTGGTTCTCATTTTGTATTCCTTGAGGAAATGCTTCCCCCTCCACTCCCTGCCATCTCACCCTCCACCTTCCCCAATGATTGAGGGACAACCACAATTAGAATCAGTCTTAGTCAATTTTCATTTTTGCACAAACGACATAAAAGAAAAAAGAAAAAGTAATTTTTGAGGAAAACTTTCCATAGACTGAACACTTCCAGTTTGTTGCCTTTAATTGTGTTTTTTCTTCTTTATGCATATTTATATTTCAAGCTATGCTATCTGCTATATCCAATAGTAACTGTTTGAAAAAATTTAACTGCTTATGAAGTTCATCTGAAAAAAATGATACCTCCACTCTTCATAGCTTTTTTTTTTTTTTTTTTTTTTTAAGATGGAGTTATAGAGATTTTAATATCTTTAAACTTTAAACAGAATTTAATGTAAGACTGTAGTAAGAAATAACTATCAAAGTTCTGACTTTTTCTCCTGAGGAAAAATTTAGTTTCAGTATGATACAAATATTTGGATTTGGAAACAGATCTTGCAGACTATGTAATCCAACTGTAAAACATGTTGTCATCCAAAACTAACAGGTTTTTCTCAAAACAAAAACACAAAGGTAAATGGATAAACAAAGCCAACATAAACATCTCCTGACTTTAAGACAGCTGCAAAACTTCAGCACTTTAAATAAATGAATAATAATAATAATAATAATAATAATAATAATAATAATAAAAGGCAAACTTACTTGAAGAGACAACCTACATCTTTAAATAAAAATAAAACAAATTCTGGTCCTCAGATCGTATATAGCATGCTTCAATCATGATTGCTCATGATTGGGAATAACAATAACAGTAACAAACAATAACAGTAATAACAATAACATAACAATATAACAATAAAAAAGCTGGTAATAAATACTCACTGAAATAGAGTAAATTACATAGATCGCAGAATAAATGAATGTAAATAAACAAATATTAACTGTATACATTACACCTGTAATTAGCAGTTACAGATACTATGAAATGGAAAAAAAGTCAGTAAATACATACTGAAGCACTAGTTCTGAAACTTTCTCTAGAGTCAAGTGAAGTCAATGTCTAAAGCATATCAATACACATATGGTAATACTGAATACGGAATCCTGTCCTTTACTTCTTGATAATTCCCCCTAAAACTGTGTTACATATTTTATTATTTTTTTTAGTGATGAGCAGGTATGATTTCACAACTATATCATCCTGCAAAATAAACATATTTTAGAAAAAAATACCAACAAATTTGTGTTTTCCTTAGAAACCATTACTGCATGGAACTATGCTTATTTGAAATCTCTCTCCTCAAAGTTGTCAGACACTTAATTTCATTGTTAATCTGGGTTTATTCTTAACAGCTGGAATATTATTGAGAATTTAATCCAGACCATTTTAGTTTTAAACACCTCAAACACTTAATCTTCCACTCCTTCCCTTAAGAAATTATTCTATAATCTTGTTAAGAGGTGGGTTATACTTATCACTGCCAAACAACAGTGCTTGCAGATAGAACTGCAATGATACTATTTTTTTAAGACCTTAAATGATTTCCACTGAAAGATAATAGAGGTGGAAAAATCCTCTTAAATTTAATCTTTGAAGGTGAGGCAAATAAAGATACTGAGAGTAGAAACTGAAGACATTTGCCATGACTGTCTTTATAGCTCAAGACTGGTCATGGTGCTATTGTGCTTATTTGTTCCTGTTTCAATTTTCAATTTACTTTGCAGGCAACATGCAGGAAACTTGAACAATTTGAAGCTTAAGACCAGCTCAATTATTTCAAGTTATGTTTAGCTTATTTGTAGGTTATGTGAAACATCATTTTATACACTATTTATGAAGGAGTTGCTTCACAGCCATCATGGATTTTGAACAAAGAAGGATATCTTTATGTCACAAGTTACATAACATATGAAAAAGTCCATAGAAAGCGGTTTGTTTTCTTTTCAAATAGCAACATAGGATTGAATCCTGTTTGGCTGCTTGCGCATGTAATATTATTCATAAGTATATGAGTTTGTTGGGTTGGATCCCTGGAAACTAAGTAATGTGTAATGTGTAATGTGCATTTGAATAGCTGGCAGTGAGGGCGAATGTATTTTATACATTTTAGAGATACTCATTTACATGCATTGATTATGGACACTGTAACAAAAAAAATATCTTTTTTAAGATCTTTGTGAAAATTATCACAATCAATGGCTGAAAATTATCAAGAATCAGGGCTTCTGACTCCTTTCAAAGTAGAATAATTCAGAGTTACAGTTTTCTGTCAGTTATGAAGTTAGTTTTTGGTATGATGATATTCAAAGTAAACCTCAAGATCATTTCAGCTTCAGTCCATGGTCTATAGAAATAATAAAAAAAAAAAGTGACAGCTGTTTGACATCTGAAATATTTCCATCTACCCACATCTTTCTTTATGCTCAACAGTATAAAACAAAACAAAACAAAACAAAACAAAAATTTATTGATGAGACAATTCCAAAACCATAGCAAAATTTCATCATTTTTGTGTCATTTATCTGAAGTGTCAGGGTGCTGTAAGGGCTCTGAGTAGGGTCCTGTCCCACAGCACCCAGAGAGAGAGTAGGTCTGAGAGAGTGTTTCGGTGGTGTTTGTTTTTCTTTTTTTTTTTTTTTTTTTTTTTTTTTTTTTCAAAGAATGTGCATGTTTTCAAGCCTGTTTGAATATCAGCTGATGAAATCTAATGATACACCTGAAATCTTATAACACCAGTTTCAAGCACCTTATATTGATTATACTGATATTTTCTACTGCTAATTTGCTTTGATTTAAAATGATGGCCATTTATCCAAGATGAAAGCATTACTTTCTGTGCTATGTGTAATCAGTAATGTTTTTATTAAAATTCTAGGTGATGGATCAGTAAGGTTATTCCAGATTTCCATTACTAAACAAAAAATAAGTAACTAGACTTACATGAGTAAAATCTTTTTTTCTTAAATAACATCATTGCTGTTCTTTGTGTGATGGTGTATGCATTGGTATAAGGCATAGAAACTGATACTTTTTTTACACTCCTTTTATTCATGTGTGTATCATAGAATCATAGAATCATAGAATGGTTTGGGTTGGAAGGGACCTTAAGATTCTCATTAATGGTAGGAAGGATTCTACCATACGAATACGACCATAGAATAAAAAAAAAAAAAAAAAAAAAAAAAAAAAAAAAAAGTTGCTTAATTTTTATCATAGAAAAAAAGAAGTTCTTAATTTTTTTAGGTGCAAAGGAGGCTTTCATGTGTTTTATGTCTTCAGTCAGAAAGTCAGAAGAAAAAGTATTGCACCTGGAGAAAGATAGGATTTTGTTTTGTTTTGTGTTACCTGTGGGAATGTTAACATTGAACCATAACTATGATAACTTAATTAAGGTTATCATTTGGAAAGTATTCATAGCCTTCCTAATATGAGTTATTTCTCTCCCTAAAAATAAATAAATAAATAGATAAATAAATAAATAAATAATAAAAGGAAACAAAAGGCAGCTTAAAACCACCACAACTTCCCCTCCTCAGAGGGAAATGGGGAGAAAATACAATGCAAAGGGCTCAAGGGCTGAGATAAGGACAGGGAGATCACTCAACAGTTACCATTACGGGCAAAGTAGACTCAGCATAGGAAGATTAATGAAATTTATTACATATTACTAACAAGCTAGAGCGGTGAGAAACTTAAAACAAACTAAAAACACCTTCCCTGCCCATCCACCTTCTTCTACATCCTCCCCCTGAGTGGTGCAGGGAATGGGGGCTGCAGCCAGTCCCTAACACTTCGTCTCTGCCACTCTTTCACAGTCAGTCTCTGTCCCTGCTCCAACATGGGGTCCTTCCCGCAGCGTGCCATCTTTCCAAAACTCATCCTATGGGGGCTTCCCAAATGCAGGCAACAGCTCTTCAAGAACTGCTCCCACATGGCTCTGTACCATGGGGTCCATCCCCCAGGAGCAAACTACTCCAGCATGGGTCCCCCACGGGTGGGAGGCAGCTCCCCCCCAGACCCCCTGCTCCTGCCTGCATGGGCTCCTCTCCACGGGCTGCAGCTCTGGCCCAGGGCCTGCTCCTGTGGGGGCTCTCCACGGGCCGTAGCATCTTCCAGGCCACATCCACCTGCTCCATCGGGGGCTCCTCCATGGGTTGCAGTGTGGAGGTCTGCTCCATGTGGGATCCATGGGGATCCATGCAGGGGGACAGTCTACTCCACCAAGGACCTCTCCACAAGCCCACAAGCCGCAGGGGAACTGCTGCTGTGTGACTGGAGCATTTCCTGCCCTCCTGCTGCACTGACCTTGAGGGCTGTAGGGCTGTTTCTCACTCCTCACTCTCCCAGCTGCTGTTGTGCCGAAGTTGTTTTTTGTTGGGGTGGTGGGGGTGCTGTTTCTTTTCTTTTCTTTTCTTTTCTTTTCTTTTCTTTTCTTTTCTTTTCTTTTCTTTTCTTTTCTTTTCTTTTCTTTTCTTTTCTTTTCTTTTCTTTTCTTTTCTTTTCTTTTCTTTTCTTTTCTTTTCTTTTCTTTTCTTAAATCTGCTCTCACAGAGGTGTAAAAAACATTTCTTATCGGCTCGGCTCTGGCCAGCGGTGGGTCCCTTTGGAGCTGGCTGAAATTGGCCCTTATATAATATGAGGCATCTTCTGGATTCTTCTCACAGAAGCCAAACCTGCAGCCCCCCCTCCCTTCCCCCCCCCCGACATACACACACCAAAACCTTATCATGTAAATCTAATACAGTGATACAGTGTTATATCAATGTACCAATCCTTCCAGACAGTTTGGTAGATCATTCTCAAATCATGTGAATGAAGATTGTCATTATCTAACTTTGTGCTCACCAGTCTTTGTTATGAGTCTCTTTGTGCTTAGGCACTCATGTCTCAATACATAACAGTATCATTTTAATTCCAGTTGAAATGAACACTTTGAAAAAAAAAATGTATACACTAAGCACAGTGACAAAGCATTATCTTTTCTTCCTGAACTCTTTCTTTCCTTCCTCTCAAGGACCATATTTCTTCAGTCATAAGTCTTTGCTTTCAAGGACAGGAACTTCCATGAAGCATTTTGACATGATGTTTTTTTTTGTTTGTTTTTGGTTTTGGTTTTAAAAATATCTTGCACTTTTCTATATACATTTTAGTTAGTATTCATATGTGAGCATTATATATTCTTGTTAAATCCAAGTTTCTTTTTAATACCTGATTTCCCCCTTTAAGTAACCTTCCATCTAGTATACATATAGGATTATGGGATAACATCCTGCAGTTTATATTCCCTATGGTCCGATCACTCTTTTCAAAGTAATTATTTTGCATTTTGTGAAACAAAGTATTTGGTGATTTTAACTATTTTTGGTATTATGGGCCTGCACCTTCAAATTAGAGATGCAAATTAAATTATTTAGAAACTTTAAATAACTTGTTTGATTACAGCCACACCCTTTTATTTCCAGCTGATGAATCTCCAGTACATTACTCAGAAAGTGAGACAGCCAAAGGGTAAGTATGAGCAGACAAAAAGTTAGAAACGTGTGATGACTAACAGCTGAAAAAGATTGTTTTTCTACGGATGATGTACACTTATAGAAAAGGTTTAGTGTCCTGGTGACAGCTGAGAAGGAACTATTTCCCCCAGGATAGGCATACAGGCCATCCGAGTCTCATTCATGTATTCTGGCCAGTCCACAAAAAGACATGGTAATATGTCTCAAATGACTTAAGACATGGTAATATGTCTCAAATGACTTAAGTACCAGGGATGAATACAGGTTGCAGAATATCTGACAAGTAGGAATTACACAAAACAGACACATAAACAAACAAATAACAAGTGTAGATCTCTGTTCTGATAAGAATTGTAAGCCAATCAATAACTTATGAATTGAGATGCAAGGACTGACCAATATCAGTGAAATACTGGTGGGTCTCTGCTACAAATCATCTAAAAAACATAAGGAAATTGATTTTTACACAACCAAAAAAAGCCTCACAATCACAGGCTCTGGTATTCACAAAATGCTTTAACCACTTAGATATTTATTGCATGGGGAAAGTAGCTGGGTACAAGCAAAGTGGAAGATTTCTGAATTGTGGTGATTACAGTTTCCTGATAAAGGAAGTCAGTGAGATGACTATGAAAGAACTTCTGGTGGTTAGAAATAGTCATTAATAGCCTGATCTGCAATAACTTTAGCTACAACAAGGTGAACCTCCCCTGAACCTTCCCTGTTGCAGCTTCACACTGTTCCCTCGGGTCCTGTTTCTGTCACCAGAGGAAAGAGATCAGTGCCTGTCCCTCCGTTCCCCTTGTAAGGAAGCTGAAGGCTTCCATAAGGCCTCCTCTCAGTCTCCTCTTCTCTAGGCTGAACAAACCATGCTATTGTCAGTTGTTCCCATATATCTTCTCCTCTAGACCTTTCACCAACTTCATAGCCCTCCTTTGGACACTCTAATAGTTTTAGGTCCTTCTTATATTGTGGTGACCAAAACTACACCCATCACTTGAAGCAACAGCATGGAGTAGAGCAGGACAACTGCTTCCGTTGACTGGATAGCAATTCCATTCTTGATGGACCCCAGGATATGGTTGGGCCTTCTGGCTGCCAGGGTGCACTGTTTACTCATATTTAATGTTCAATAAACCAAAACCTCTGGATCCCTTTCTGTGGGGATGATCTCCAGCCTCTCATCCCCAGTCTGTATATATCTCCAGGGTTACCCCTTCCCAGGTGCAGAATCCAGAACTTATTCTTATTAAACTTCATATGGTAGGAGATTGCCCAGCACTCTAATATGTTGAGATCTCTCTGAAAGGCCTCTCAACTCTCCACAGAATCAACAGCTCCTCCTAATTCAGTATCATCTGCAAACTTTCTTAGTATGCCTTCAAGTCCTGCATCCAAGTCATTTATGAAAACATTAAAGAGAACTGTCCCAAAAATGGAGCCCAGGGTAACACCACTAGTGAATGGCCACCAGCCTGATGCATCCACATTTACAATAACCCTTTGAGTATGACCCATAAGCCAATTATTCACCTATTGCATTATATTTTTATCTAGATGTATGATGGACATTTTGTCTAGAAGGATACTTTGAGAAACAGTAGAAAGCTTTGCTGAAATACAAAATAATAATAATAATAATAAAAAAAAATAAATTACTCTCTTCCTTTGGTGAAGGAAATGGGTAACCTTCTCATAAAGGGATATTAGGTTCATTAAACAGGACTTTATCCTCATGAACCTGTTGGCTGTTACCAATGACTGCATTACCCTTCAAGTGTTTTTGAATATCTCTCAAATTTATCTTCTCCATAATTTTAATACAATTATGGAATCATAAAAAGGTTTGGGTTGGAAGGGAACCCAAAGATCATCTAGTTCCAACTCCCCCTGCATTGGGCAGGAATGCCACCCACTCAATCTGGTTGCCCAAAGCGCCATCCAACTTGGTCTTAAACACTTCCAGGGATGGAGCATCCACAACTTTTCTGGGTAATCTGTTCCAGCACCTCACCACCCTCTGAGTAAAGAATTTCTTCTTAACATCTAATCTAAATCTAATCTCTTTTAGTTTAAAGCTATTATTCCTTGTCCTGTCATTATACTCCCTGATAAAATCCTTCTCCGGCTTTCTTGTAGGCCCCTTTATGTACTGGAAGACCACTGTAAGGTCTCCCTGTAGCCTTCCCTTCTCAAGGCTGAACAACCCCAGCTCTCTCAGCCTCTCTTCATAGAGATGGTGTGCCAGCCATCTGATCATTCTCCTGATCCTCATCTGGACTTGCTCTAATAGCTCCATATCCTTCCTATAGTGGGGGCCACAGAGCTGAACACAATACTCCACATGGGGTCTCATGAGAGCAGAGCAGAGCGTGAGAATCACCTTCCTTGAGTTGCTGATCATACTTCTTTCTGTGCAACCCAGAATATGGCTGGCTTTCTGCGCTGTAAGCACACATTGCTGACTCATATTCAGCTTGTCATCAACCAATACATCCAAGTCCTTCTCTTCAGAGCTGCTTTCAACCCGTTCTCCAGCCAGCCTATTTGTGATTGGGATTGCCCTCACCCAGGTGCATGACCTTGCACTTGACCGTCATAAGGCTCATATGACAAGCATCTCAAGCTTGTCTAGGTCTCTCTGGATGACTTCCCTTCAGTGTGTCAACTGCGCCACACAGTTTGGTGTCATCAGAAAACTTGCTGAGGGTGCATTCAATACTACTGTCCATGTTACTAATGAAGATGTTAAACAGAACTGATCCCAATACCAACCCATTTGTCACTGATCTCCACTTGTCTCCAGCTGGACATTGACTCTTTGATCACAACTCTTGTTGAATGAGACCATCCAGCTGATTCCTTTCCCACTGAACTCTCCATCCAAATCAAATCCATGTCTCTCCAACTAAGAGACAAGGATATCATGCAGTACAGGGTCAGACACTTTTCACAAGTCCAGATAGATGATGCCACTTGCTCTTTCCCTATCTACCGGTGCTGTAACCCTGTTGTAGAAGGCCACTAGATTTGTAAGGCACAATCAACAAAGCCCTGTTGGCTGTCACCAATCACTTCCTTATTTTCCATGTATTGTAGCATAGTTTCCAGGATGATCTACTCCATGATCTTGCTGGGCACAGAGCTGAGACTGACTGGCCTGTAGTACCCTACAACTTCCCTTTTTCCCTTTTTAAAATGGGAGTTATATTAACCCAGTCAGTGGGAACTTCACCAGACTGCCACAGCTGCTCAGTGTGATGGGTGGTGATTTAGCAATTTCATCTACCAGTTCCCTCAGGACCCATGGATGAATCTCATCAGGTCCAATGGACTTGTGCACCTTTCACATTCCTTAGATGGTCTGAAATGTAGTTTTCTCTCCTACAGTGAGCAGTTCTTCATTTTCCCAGTCCCTGATTTTATCTTGTGGGGCCTGGGCTATGTGGTTACAGCACTTGCCTGTAAAGACTGAGGTGAAGAAATCATTGAGTACCTCAGCCTTCTCCATGTCCCAGGTAACCAGGTCTCCCATTTCTTTCCAGAGAGAGCCCACAATTTTCCTACTCTTCCTTTTATCATTGACATACCTATAGAAGCTTTTCTTTTTGCCCTTGATGTACCTGGCCAGATTTAATTCTAACAGTGCTTTAGCTTTCCTAACTCAATCCCTGGCTGCTTAGACAATTTCTCTGTATTCCTCCCAGGCTATCTGTATTTGTTCCCACCCTCTGTAGGATTCTTTTTTCTGCTTGAGTTTGGCAAGAAGCTTCTTGTTCATCTATGCAGGCCTCCTGTTTTTTTTGCCTGACTTCCTCTTTGCTGGGATGCATCACTCTTGAGCTTGGAGGAGGTGATCCTTGAATTCTAACCAGCTTTCTTGGGCCCCTCTTCACTCCAAGGCTTTGCCCCATGGTACTCTACCAAGCAGATCCCTGAAGACACCGAAGTCTGCTCTTCCAAAGTCCTGGTAGTGAGCTTTCTGTGTTCCCACCTTGCTGCTCTCAGGTCTACCATTTCATGGTCACTGCAGCTAAGGATGCACTTGAGCTTCATATTCTCCACTAGCCCCTCATTGGTGGTGAGAATGAGGCCCAGCAAAGCATCTCTCCTCATTGGCTCCTCTATCACTTGGAAAAGGGGTTACCACAAATCCATTTCAAGAATCTCCTGTATTGCCTATACCCTGCTGTGCTGTCCCTCCAACAGATGTCAGGGTGGTCGAAGTCCCCATTATAATGTCACCTGTCCCTGCCTTCTCTTTAACCCTGACTCATAAGCTCTCTGTCAGCTCCTCATCCAACCCCAGGAAGAGCTCCATGCACTACAGCTAGTCATATTGACATAGATGACAATGCCTCCCTGTCTCCTTTGCCTGTTCTTCCTAAAGAGCCTATATGTTTCCGTTCCAACACTCCAGTCATGGGAGACATCCCACCACGTCTCCATAATGCCAATGAGGTCATAGCCCTACAGGCATGTGTACATGCAAGCATCTCTAACTCCTCATTTATTCACCATACTACACATTAGCAGAGATATTGAGTTGGGCCCCTGATGAAGCTGACTTACTGGCTGGAGTAGCTGGAATTCCTTTGTGCTGCTCTTCAGGTGCTCTCCTGCTGACCTGTTACCCTTCTCCAGGCTCTGGACATCTATTACTGAAACTGGCATCAAAATGGAAAGAACAAGGTGGACTGAGGTTCCCCTCTCCTGGCAACTCTGGTTTAAAGCCCTTTTCACCCTCTTGGCAAACCTATGACTGCTCTTCCCCTTCCGTGACAGAAGGACCCTAGCAGTCCTAAGCGGACCAGGCTTCTCAAAGCAAGTCCCATAGTCTAAGTAGCTGAACCCCTGTCTGTGGCACCAGTCCTGCAACCATCTGTCGATTTCTGAGACTTGATCGGCCCTTTCTATCCCCTTCCCTTTGACTGAAGGGACTGATGAAAAACAACTACCTGCATTCCTGAGTCCTTTACTGCTGTTCCCAGGGCTCTGTAATCTTTCTTTATATTCCTCTGACTGCTTCTGGCTTCACCACTAGTGCCCACATGAAACAGCAATGGGTAACAGACATTAGACTGGACTTGGTAGTCTCTTGGTGACCTTCCTGATATGAGCTCTGTGTAAGCATCAGACTACTCTCAAGAGCAAGTTGAGCCTTCTTTCCTAGAATCTGTTGCTTTTGCATCCAAGTTTTGTTTTGTTTTGTTTTGTAGCTGTAATATGTAAGTAATTGTGATATACTTTGTCATTCTAATATGAAATTAGTTTCTTATTTTGCTGTCTGAATGGAAAGGTTGCTATATTTTAATAGAAATATATTTTTTTCTGATTAAAACAAAAAAAAAGGAAAAAAAAGGAAAAGAAAAAGAAAAAGAAAAAGAAAAAGAAAAAGAAAAAGAAAAAGAAAAAGAAAAAGAAAAAGAAAAAGAAAAAGAAAAAGAAAAAGAAAAAGAAAAAGAAAAAGAAAAAGAAAAAGGAAAAGGAAAAGGAAAAGGAAAAGAAAAAGAAAACATATGTTGTCTCACAGTGATAGAATAGAGTCTATTCTTCTCCTTTTTCAGATACATCTTCACTGACATTAATGGCAGGCCCTTAACATAGCAAAGTCAAATCTTTTAGATCTTTTTAAACAATTAGTGGTGGTGAAGTCAACTTTACACTCTAAGCTATTTGAATAGTCTCTCTTTTGTTCATGGTATTTTGGAAGCAAAAGCAATTTATAAATTAATGCCGAAATCACTGAACCATTTAAGGGTTTCAGAGTCCTGGTGAATTCCATTTGCATCTCTTACAGAAACTTATTTCATAGTTAATAGTATGGGGGCAGCACAGAGAAGTTCACTGCAATTTCAGTAGGACAGGGTTCATCTTTGTATATCTTCATTATTTATAAGTTATACAAATGCATTTGACTGTAATGTTTGTGGGAAGGGTTGCTAAAGTATTTGAAATATGTAACAATTTTCAGGCTAAGATTCTGAAATATATCTGAGGAAATGGAGAGGGAGCTTTATAAAGCCTAGAAAGGTGAATGTATAATATCAAATTTAGAAAACTTTTCTTTGATAATAACATTGGTGTATATCTTGTAGATAAATAATTATTTTATTGTAAATGACCCCAATCTCCTTTCAGTAACATGACCTTCATTGTTGTGGTAATCTGAGAAGACATTCTGTTGTTTTTTAATTATACTATTTTTCTGCCCTAAGACCTCAGAAGATGGAAAAAAAAATATATAAAATACTACAACTAATAATAATACTACTAATAAAAGCATAAACAATCCCAACCTTTATGGTTATTTTGTGCTACAGAGTCCTGTTTGTAATAATTTCTCTGTGGAAATCCTCACACTGAAGGCCATTTATAGACGTATTACTTAAAGGATGGATATACTGAACTGAATCTCCTTGTATTTGACTGAAATCAAACTTCTGAGGGGAGGTCTTCAAGGGAAAGAAGAAAAAGCACAGCACTGTCAGGTAAAGAAAGAAGACAATGAATTTCATTCAATAGAATTGTTTTATGGTTCTCACAATACGTATATGAAATGTATGAGAAGCTTGTTTTTACACAAACAGAGACAATGTGCTTTGTCTTGAGCTACAAATATCTATATTTCATTTATTTATTTATTTATTTATTTTCATATACTAATGAGCATAATGAGGAGAGTAAGTCATTAAATTAAATGTTAACTTATTGGGCACTTCAAAATAAAACAGTGCTCTGCTGCTGAAAACAGTATAACATATCACTCACAGTGCACAAGTCCTGCAATTAAAATACTAATTAACACTTTTATTTATAAAGAACAAGGTTATTTGATTATAATCCCATTCCCCCTGCTCCCTTCAGCAATATGAATTGCTCAACCAGAATAACAACAACCCATCCCCGTTGCCTGAGGAATGATTTTACTTTTTCTCTCTCCATAGAGATCTAATATACACCACAAGGAAAACATTAGACAAATTAGTCAGAAACAACTTAGAAGAAGTTTCTTTCTTTCTTAGTGTTTTCTCCGTATATAAACTGCAGTTGAATTTGACATTTGCTCAGTACAACCTGCAGAGAGCTTAACTGGAGACAGACCCATTGGTTAGTTACTGAAATCATAGAGTATATGTCTTTCCTGACCAAAAGCAAGTAAATAGTAATTTATCAGGTCCATGGGACCTAACAAGATGCATCCACAGGTCCTGAGGAAACAGGCAGATGATGCTGCTAAACCACTATCTGACATATTTAAGAAGTCACAGTGGTCTTGTGAAGTTCCCACTGATGGGAAGAAAGGAAACATAACCTTCATTTAAAAAAATCTTTCTTTTTGATCTTTCTTCATACATACTTAAGGCATCTAGTACAGCTTTATGAATTCCATATGTTATAGACACAATAGAATACTCTTTCCTTATGCCCTGTAGGAAAAGATCTTGTTTCCTACAGGGAAATACAAATAAAAAAATAAAACACTGGTGTGTGGCTTTTTTTGTTGTTTGTTTCTTTGTTTTGTTTTGTTTTCCTCTTCTGGAATGTACTGTACCTCCAATTTAGAATGTATGGGTAAACAGAATCTTTACTTGATCCTTAATGTAATGAGCACAACTCATTAAATATTCAAATGTTGTCATCATTTTCTTTTTACGTCACTGTTTTGCTTAGCTTATATATGCAAAAATAAGTTCTGTAGTGATGGAGTTGCAGAATGGGACTTCCTGCTTTACTTATTTCCATCAGAGTAGCTAAAAACAAACAAACAAACAAACAAAAACTGAATAAATAGAAAGGCGGGGAAAAATTGTGACTGGCTCCTACAGTTTTCTCACGCACCTCGTAACCAATTGTAGCCTTTCTGTTTTAATAACGGCTGACTTCCTAAGGTGAAGTTATGAATATAAGAGAATATTGGACTAGACCACTACAAAAATTAAAAAAAAAAAAAAAAAAAGTAGAAGAAATTCCAGCAGATACTATCTTCTGTTCGTAGTCCCTGAATCCCTTAAATACAAGGGAAACATCTTACCCACTGTTAGATTCAGCAATTTCATATATAGAATAGATGTATCTGTATGCATATATATGTATATCACAGGATAATTACTTTTCATAAGGGGCTGATAGGTTTCTTTACAAAGGAGGGGAAATTTACAATTTCCAATGGAAGTGAGATATATTTGTGGCATTTTTGTTTGTTTTGTTTTGCTTTGCTTTTCTATCTATTTTTTGTGCTTTTTGAAAACTGGGTTAAGTGGAAAGATGAAGTTTTGTGTTTTTATTAGTACTGCTGAAGCTGAACTTTTTACATCTATAACTTTGAATATTTATGCATAATTAACCATTGTAATATGGTATTGTTGACTGCTGTGCTTTATTATTCATGCTCCAGTCACTACTGCATGTAGATGGAACATATATAAGGGTAGAAGCCAGACCTTAAATATTTTTTATAATTATTTTTATTTCAAAAACAATTCATCCTATTATCTATGTAATTTCCATAGAAAGTTTCATGAGTGGCAAATACAACATCCAGGTGAAATGGTTGTCTCTTTTACTCATAAAGCTGTGTTTTCTAATATTCTTCCGATACTGCCTCCCCTCATTCCCTTTGTACATAATAATATTTACTTTGAATGCAAATAGTTATTAAATGCTATTATATTAAGATAGAGACTAACATGAATCAAGATGAATTCATAAAACTAAAAAGCACAATTGTAACTGGCTATGATTCAGCTGTCTTTGAAACCTTTTTGAAACCTTCACTGACTTCAGTGCTATCACAGATATCACAGAATTTCTAGGTTGGAAGAGACCTCAAGATCATTGAATCCAACCTCTCACCTAACACTAACAGTCTCCACTAAACCATATCCCTAAGCTCTACATCTAAACGTCTTTTAAAGACTTCCAGGGATGGTGACTCCACCACTTCCCTGGGCAGCCTGTTCCAATGCCTAACAACCCTTTTGGTAAAGAAGTTCTTCCTAAGATCCAGCCTAAAACTCCCCTGGCGCAACTTAAGCCCATTCCCCCTCGTCCTGTCACCAGGCACGTGGGAGAACAGGCCAACCCCCACCTCACTACAGCCTCCTTTGAGGTACCTATAGAGAGCAATAAGGTCACCCCTGAACCTTCTCTTCTCCAGGCTGAACAAGCCCAGCTCCCTCAGCCGCTCTTTGTAGGACTTGTTCTCCAGGCCCCTCAGCAACTTCGTCGCCCTTCTCTGCACCCACTCAAGCACCTCCATGTCCTTCTTGTAGCAAGGGGCCCAAAACTGAACACAGTACTCGAGGTGCGGCCTCACCAGTGCTGAGTACAGGGGGACGATCACCTCCCTAGCCCTGCTGGCCACACTGTTTCTTATACAAGCCAGGATGCCGTTGGCCTTCTTGGCCACCTGAGCACACTGCTGGCTCATATTCAGCTGACTATCCACCATCACTCCCAGGTCCTTCTCTGCCTGGCAGCTCTCCAACCACTCATCTCCCAGCCTATGGGAGTGTGCTTTTTGCTATGAGTTTTGGATATCAAGTAATATCACACAATATAAATAAATAATATCAAATAATAATTAGAGTGGTTTGGGTTTTGTGTAATTTCATATTTTCAGTTTCTCCTAAATTTTTATTAGCAAAGAACCCCGGATATAGTTCAGAGGGAAATAAATAAATAAAATTATATGAAAATAAATTCTCAGAAATTTGGCAACGTCTGTAGCCAGATGATACTCTCTTCTTGACTGAAGTGTCAAGAAAGCATAGTGGTGAATAATTCTGTCTGGGCAGCTGAAGGAATTTCCTTGAGAACAGAATATATGTATGTATATACCAGATAGGATGTATCTGAAGGGAGCTACATGCTATCATTTTTTTCTGTCTGTTCTGAAAGGTCAAGGATGACAGAGGAGCTTCCCAATGACTTCAGGTAGACAAACATTGTACTTCAGAAAAAAGATGAGGTCAGCTCAGGGAATTAAACATTGGTTGGTTTAACTTCAGTCCCTGGTAAAAATATAGAGAAAGTCCTCTTGGAGCATGTTTCTGAGCACATAAATGAGAAGGTGACTAGGAAGAATCACCATGGATTAATTAAGGATAAAAAACCTGACCAGCCTGACTGACTTCTATGATGAAGTGACTGGATCTGTGGATAAAGGGATAGCTGCGGTTGTAATTTACCTTACCTTGTCTTTGGCAACAAGTTTGAAAGTCTTTTACAAGAATCCTTCTATCCAAGGCTGGACATTCCAGTCTGTATTGGTAAACTAATAGATGGGTGAAAAACTGGATGTATCATCAGGCTCAATGTCTAGTGGCTAGCAGTTCATATTCTAGCTACAGTCTAGTTACAAATGGAGTTTCTCTGAGGATTATTCTGTGGCCTATTCTGTTACCTACATCAGTGATCTGGAAGAAAAAGAAAAAAATAAAAAGAAAAAAGAAAAAAAAAAAAGTGCATGTTCATTAAGTCTGGCTAACACCAGTTTGGGAGCAGCACTTTATGCAAGACTGGGATTGTCTTTCAGAGACACTCAGACAAGTTGGAGCAATGAACCAACAGACAACTTAGAAAAGTCAGCGAGAAGACATAAGAAGTTCTGAATCAGGGATGGACTAATTCTTTGTAGTGCGACTGGCTGAGTACTGATTGACTGGAGAGAAGTTCTGCTGAAAAGGATTTTGTGGTTAAAGTATCAACAGGACCTGCAGGGCATGTAGGACTTGTTAGTTCTGGAGTAATAGTCCCCAGCTGTGCAATATGCATACTGGATAACAATTCATCATCTTGATACCCGGACAATGAGAACAACTGAATTTATCTTGGATTTAAATGTATCAGCTGGAGAGATGTTACAAGCTATGTGCAGAGCTGAAAAGAACAAGTTGCTGCTCTTGACAAGGGAAGCATTTCCCACCTGAGAGGCAGAACCTGGGAGCTCCTGTCTCTTTATTCCTCTAGAAGCATCTGCAGACAGATCTTCACAATATATTCTAACAGATATATATATCTATGTGTTTGTTTGTTTGCTTGTTTGTTTGTTTGTTTTCTACTCTTATGGGTACAGACAAGGCAAGCTATCCTTCTGCAAATCAATCCCAAAGGCATTCTGAAAAATACTGGGAAGTAGAGAAGCCAACCTGATACTTGTTAGTAATTTTAAAGCATCTGGGAAAACTCTGTATTAAGGAAAGTGGTAACTGAAAAATTGATACGCGTTTCTTGTAGGGAAGTTGAGTGTTGAAGTTATGGCATTTTGTCCTGTGTAATATCTGTGAAAAAGATATTGATTTCTAATGATTTGCTGGGAATCCTTCATTTGTTAGTTGTTTCATGATATATCCATGAAGATGCTTTAGAACACATCTTTGCAAATAGTAGCTTATCTACTAAATACATTCTAAAAATATTGACTACATTTTATATTTATTACTATTTTTAAAACAATTTTAATGTCTGTTTTGAAAATAAAACACACCGGATCCCTTTAACCTCTGCCAAATATTTTACATTCTTACACAATTCCTGTTAAAAACAAATCTGGGTAAGACCTTTATCTGCTATGAATTGTTGTGTATCTTTGTAATCAGTAGCACTTTATTCATTTTCTCAAGTTTAGGAACAGACCTAGACATTTTCTCCACAGTCATGAGAATATTTTAAAATAAATAATTGAATTTTAACAACACTACCTGCTTATTACCAGCTAAATAATGAAAATTAATAGCTTATAAATAGGTAAATATTAGGTCACTGATTACAGAATGTGACTATAAGTAGAATATCAATTTAAATAAATACTAAAGAGTCACTTGATTGACAGAATTTTGTCATTGTCTTTCTTCTTTTTGAAGGTAAAACTGATTTTGCAATGAATGATTTAACAGTTCTAATATGCTTATCCTGCTGGAGGCTGCAAGTCACGTAAATGGCATCTTTTTCAATACATTATGTAAATGTAACACAAAGTTTGGTCTGCCTTGACATGTCTTGGATAGCTACTTAGTGTGCAAGACAAATCACAATTTGGCCCCAGAAAATTAAAGCACTGTGTCATTTTGGACAGAAAACTCAGCCTCCCAGAAGGTATCTCCAACATCATACTCCTGCTTCAGAACCTAAAATCCATGTTCTGAGAACAAATATTTTATCTTATTACAGGAAATGAAAATAAATAAATAAAATAAAATAAAATAAAATAAAATAAAATAAAATAAAATAAAATAAAATAAAATATACAAAATTTGGTTAAATAATAATTAGTATTTATACATTTATTTCAATACTTAAAAATATATATAAAAATATATAAATATATTTTCTACATGAAAATATATTTAAATAAAAATATAATCTCTTTTGTTTATTTCAAGTTGATCCAGATGCAAAAAAAAAAAAAAAAAAAAAAAGTCAGAGCTTTCCACAATCTGTAATCTATTAATTTTAGCCACACTTGTAGTGAGGTTTGACTCACCGGCCTGGATTGTACAGCTTCTTTTTGCTGACATTTGGATGATGATTTGAGCCTGCATTCATTAACCACACACTTTAATAATCTTCACTTATTCTAATTCACATTGTATTCTGGATTTAAACCTGGCATTTGGGGGGGGTGGGGGATGGGGAGGGAGTTACTGTGGAATGATTACTGAAATTTGATGATACAATGTACAGCACCCCTTGCACACACACATACCAGGTTTTGTGGACCTGCTGGACTTAAGGGTCTGTTTTGCTGACAGTTATGTGTGCAGACCTTTATTAGCCCTTAGAACACATTTCAGAACCAACACTGAGTAGACTCATTGCCTCCAGCCAGATGGAGCTACTGAAGGAAGAGTCTGTTGTGCAGACCTAGGCCTTCCTCCTGGGGTGAGTGGCTGATCTGCCTGTAAAAAGCCTGCCCAGGTGGGAAACCTGCAGCAGGTGTCTGAGCAGGAGGCACAGAAACATTGCTGAGAGAAGTAAAATATTGACTGTATCTGTCCAGCTCTAACTCGTTAGATGATCCTGATGTGTGCTGGGAAAATAAACAATACTCAGAGAAATATCACAATTAGACTATTTATTTATTTATTTGTTTATTTTTCTGTGACAGTTTATGCATGCACAGGAATAAAGCAAAGAAGCATGGGATAATGAATTACTTTAAACCTTATAAAACATTTGGCATTGGAAAGCAGAAGGTGGTAGTAAACTCTATAATGACAGATTATATATATATATTTATATAGAGAGAAAAGAGATTAGTCTCGGCGGACATAAATAAAAAGGCCATTGGTGGCTTTTGATAATAATGTAAGTTAGAAAGCAATAGTGAGATCAAGAATCCCTTGGAAAACTTACCTACAAATGTTGGAACTGCTGTGTGTAAAAAGCAGGTGGCCAGCCAGCACATGGACACTTAGGAACACAAAATCCAGTGCAGGGTCACTGAAATGATTAAGGGTCTGGAACATCTATCCAATAAGGAAAGGCTTAAGGAGCTTAATAAGGAGTTGGGACTTTTTAGCCTAGAAGAGAAGGTTTGGGTCAGGGGGGATCTCATCAATGTATGTAAATACCTGAAGAGAGGATGCAATGAAGGTTCTTTTCAGAGGTTCCCTGTGATAAGGACAGGAGGCAATGGGTACAAACCAAAACACAGGAGATTCTATGTAAACATCAGGAGGCATGTCTTCACTGTATGGGTGATGGAGCACTGGCAAAGGTTGCCCAAAGAGGTTTTGGAGCCTCACTCCTTTGAGATCTTCAAAATCAGCCAGGACATATTCCTAGGCAATCAGCTCTAGGTGGGCCCTGCTTGCACAGGTTGATTGGATGGGATGAGTTCCAGAGGTCCCTTCAACATACCCACTCAATTCTGCATGCTCCCCCATGACTCACATACATGCAAGTCCACCTAGAATTACTGAAGTTATTATTTATTCCAGTCATACTACTTCATTTAATACACCATATCTATGGACATATTATAATAAACTCATATCAATTGTTAACCTAGTCAAAATGTTACAGTGACCAGTTGAATAGACATCCTTTGTTTGAAAAACACTTTTTATTTAAATGCAGGAAAAACAGTTATGGAGTTAGGAATTACATCTATTTTCTATAAAAATGTATACACAAAATGATCACTCTAGTTATGGTCTACTTACTGTTTTATTAAAATACACAAGGAAATAGATGTCATTGTGTATTTGTATTGACAGTCATCTCTTCTTTATCTTAATTTATCAACTGTGCTTATGGAATCAAAGAACAGCTCTTAGAACCTAGCACAGCAACATGCTTGTTTTCTTTTCTCCTTAATAGAAGGAATTTTATGTAAAGTACAGCAACAGATTTAGGCCTTAAGCATTTTCATCCTGGCTCCAGTCCTCATCATTACTTATCTGTCCTACACACACTCCTGAACTTCCGACACAGTGTTTAGGCAGAATTACATGTCAATGACTGGCCACGATATACCATTATCATTTTACGAGTTGAACTGGTAGGCTGATCAACATAAAAATATCCTGACAGCTTTCAGAGAAGCTAGTCATTTCTTCTGAGCTTTATCAATACCAGAGAATGTCTCCTTTCTGACAGGATGTACTATAGGATGTTAGTATACTAGTGATAGGACAAGCGGGACAGGTTGTGCCAGGGGAGAATTAGGATGGAAATCAGGAGACATTTCTTCTAAGAAAGAGTAGTCAGGCATTGGAATGGGTTGCCAGGGAGGTGGTGGAGTCACTGTCCCTAGTTCAAGGAAAGGTTGGACGTGGTGCATAGGGACATGGTTTAGTGAGTGACATTGGTGGCAGGGTAATGGTTCGACCAGATGATCTTGGAGATGGTTTCCAACCTTAATGATTCTATGATGTGAACACATTCTATGATGTAATTGCCACATCTTGGGCACAGTCTTGGACAGGCTGCTCTAGGTGGCCTTACTTGAGCCAGGGGAATGTTCCCCCACAAAGTGCTGCAAAGACAGTCACGGACAGTGTATGTTAACATGAGCAAATTATTGGCATCTGCATAGGCTGAAGCTCCTGGATGGAATGGAGTCTCTTCACTCATCTGGGTGGTCACTGCCCGGCTGCTAACAGGTGTCTCTTATGCTGCTGGTGTCGTGCAGCTGCGCCGTGCTGCTGGTGAAGCTGTCCATGGCCTACTCCAGGCTCAGAAAGGTGTCTGAGTCATCTAGCTGCACCCCAAGCATGATCTCAATAGAGAAGGTGCTCTTGGAGGCACTGGCCAGACTGAGCTTGCAGGAGCAGTGGGAGGGCAGCACCGTCAGGCAGCAGTGATGTGACTGTGGCAGAAGTTCCCAGGCTGCTTTCACCAAGGCCGGGAACCAGCGGGTGGTTTCCTCCACATTCAGATAGGAGCCAGTGCAGAGGGTATGTGTGTGTAACAGGCTGGTCTCCTGTTCTCTCCTCAGCTTCTCCTCGGAGTGGTGGAGGAAGCACAGCATGTACCATAACCAGCCGCTCCCTCGCACAGGTGCACTCCAGCTCCACGCGCAGGCAGGAGTTCCTCGCAGTCTTCTCCCCTGTGGCACCCAGCTCCAGGTGGAAGGCGTGCTACAAATTATGCATGTAAGTTATGTATCATATATTTGAATTCTCTTTTCTTAATTATGATTCATAAACACCTTAGAATTATTTCATGTGTACTTAGAAGTTTCCAAACCACAGGAAGAAAACAACTGAGGGGTGACCTGTGGAAAATAAGATAGCTTCTTCCCATTGCTACAAAATGATCTTGTAGTTTGAAAGCATTCTTAGGTTCTCACAAAAGAAAAAAGTGTGAATGTGACACTAAACTAGACCCTTGTGCTGAAGGCACTTATCTATGAAGAAAACTGTTCACATTTATAGAATGGTTTCTGTAAAGATATTAATAAAATAATAAGAACAATGGCATCAACAATAATAATATTAAGCCATTAAAATACAGAACATTTTTGGAAAAGAAGTGACTGAAATTAAGATTACTTCAGCCTCTAATTGGTGGTCCCAACATGCACCACTTTTTATGATATAATATAAAACAAAATAATGCCAGAAGGAAGCTGCAAATGCTTCATTTAAAAGTATTGGAATATCTAAGGTTTTTGTACATTGGACAGAAATGTCCCAGCTGCATGTCCACCTAGGCATTCAGTGTCAACTGTATTCTTAATACACATATGCTTGTGCCTGTAATTGTTTGTGCCTGTACAGGCTTCCTTCCTTCCTTCCTTCCTTCCTTCCTTCCTTCCTTCCTTCCTTCCTTCCTTCCTTCCTTCCTTCCTTCCTTCCTTCCTTCCTTCCTTCCTTCCTTCCTTCTTTCAACTAACAATCTTACTTTGTTTTGTTTTGATTCATTTTGTTATTTATGTGGCACCTAGCAAAGTTTTTGAGGCTTACAGTTCTAAAGATAATTCTTTCCTTTTATGACACTTTGGTGTCTTCAAGATACTGTCTTTACCTCTTGTTTCTTGTGGAGCATTATTTTTGATTTGCCTCATTTTATGTGGAAATTATTTTTTGATTTATGAAAAGTAATAGGTTGTCTTAAAACAGTGAAGCTTACTATTTGACATCAGTGTATCTTTTGTCCCATAATATCTCCCTATGTTCTTGAAGAAAACGTCTTTTTTCCCTAGAACCTTTCTAGGATGGATTAGCATCTGATCAGTATTCATGTGTTTCTGTTTCTGAAAATATAAAAGGAGTTGTATTAAGTTTGGCCTTTTCCAAAATCCTTTAGATTTTTGTCCTCTAATGAGAAGCCATTTCTAATTGAGGGAAGAGGGAACTGAAATGCATTGCAAAATGATTTCTGGTATGTTCCAAATTTTCTTAGGGAAACATTTCTATAGAATAACTGGAAAACAGGTAAAATGCAGCCACTTAAGAAATATAATATATGGATATATAGTTTTTGTTTGGTTGTTTGGTTGTTTGGTTAATCTTCTGAAGTATACTCAAGATAAAAATAAAAAAAAAAAAAAAAGAACAAAACAAATCTAAAAATTATTTTTTTTATTATTATTTATTTATTTATTTGTTTGTTTGTTGTTGTTGCCAGAAATAAATATTCCCCACAATTCCACATTTCATGTGAAGAAGAAAAAAAAAAAAAAAAAAAAGTAGTATTGCTCAAACACAAGCAGCCTTGCAGTGAGAATACCTGAGATATACTGTAAATTTAGGTTCTGAAGACAACCACTTGAAGAAATTTGACTTTTTTACTCTGCCAGAAATATCCTGATAGTAAATCTTTAGTAACCTCATTCCTAATATACGTCCTAATATCCTATATTCCTAATATCCTATCCTAAATAGAGAGTAGGGGGAGGGGGGGGGAGGGGTATTATTAAGTTTTCCAAAATAAATGTAGCTATGATTTTTTCAGATCCACTGATGTTTAAAACATGGGCAACCAGCTATCATAAACGTCATCAACTTTGCAGATATAAACAAGGAATGAAAAAATGTTGGCTTGTTTCTCTATTCCTATAGTTTTCAGTTGCTTTAAATTGTAAATTTCAAATAAACAGAACATGCATGTAGGACATCATTGCCTCTTCCAAGTCTACAACAAATTATGATATGTTGCTCACTGAGCACTTGTTTATTCACAGTTTAATTAGAAATTGGCTGCTATCTGTGTGATCTGTTTTGTAAATTATGTTTCTTAAAGAAGAATCGCTATAGGATTTGACATCATTACTTTTATCTGTTAAAATGCAAAGCAATCAGTGTTGCAGTCAGCTTATAAACTTCAAAGGCTGTTGTACACTTTATAGTCTGAGACTGACCAGTTGGTTCAATAATGAGTTCAAAATAGCCTTTGAACCCTATGACAAAATCTCCAGTTTGAAAAGCTAGACAGAGTAGTTTGTAGTCAGAACAAGTACAGAATTCAAAGGTACTTATATTATTTTCAGAGGTCTTCAGAAAAGACAGTGGAAAAGCATATCAGAAATTCTTATTATTTCTCTCTATGTCTCTTCATCTGCTGGAGAAAACAGTTACTGTGTTGTCACAAATACAACCTACAGAGTTTAAATGTAGGAGGTGCCATTATGCTTATCAAAAAGTGTTTGCTGTTTTTGTTTGTTTAAAATATAACAAATGTGATAGAGAACACATTTAGGTACTGTATAAAAATCATGAAGTTCCCTTGAAAACTACCTCGCTTCAAATGTCTAGTTAGTTTCGACATTTCAGCTTCTTTTTTTTTCTTTTTTTTTTTTTTCTTATGGTCAATGAAGAAATAGGCTCCTGTGAAACAGGCATGATTTCATGAATCATGCCTGAAAATACATAGTTTATCTTCATGAACTACAATAAAATACTAAGCTAATTGTCTCAGAGGTAGATATAGACTCACTATAGGATTCTGGGCATGATTCAGTTGCCAAAATACAAGAAACTAAGACCATATATGTAGCCTTATGTTACGCTATGTTGCCTCTAGCCACATGCCCTGGGGTGTTGGCTTTGTGGATGAGCAGATATTACACAGAACCTAGGATAAATCCACTTTCATCTTGAGGAAGCTAGGCAGACCCTGCAGTACGTAAAATGCCAATGGCAACAAAACCTTTTTAAGGATATAAGAAACCTGCAAATATTTTTACACAAGACATGTGATTCAGTACTAGTATTTCATCCTCTGCCAGCAGCATCCTCTCTGCTTTGCAGATCACAGAAAACAGGCAGATAACAGGTACTTTCAAGATAGAAAGGCAACTGTTTTGTTTGTTTGGTTTCCTGATTTTTGGTATGAGTTTTTTATTATTATTATTATTATTTTTTTAAGCTTTTTGTGTTTCTTCCTTTGGCTTTCTGGAAGTATGAAAGCCATTTGTCTAATTTGTTTTCTTTTATTGTTGTCGTTGTTGTTGTTGTTTTGTTGATGTCATTTTGTTGTTGTTGTTGTTTTTCATTTTATAATTATCTCCCTTTTTATTTTGTAGTTTTTGAGGGGTTGTGATATTAGAATTAGATGATATTTAGGGCTCCTTCCACCCCAAACCAGTCTAAAATTCTATGTTTCTTTCCTTTTCAAGTTTTTATATGCTTATTTAGACAATGGTGTGGTTTTGTTTTTTTGTTTGCTTGTTTTTGAGGGGGGATAGGTAGGTGTGGTTTTCTTTTCCCCTCTTCTAGGAGTTACTTGTGGGGAGATATTTATTTACCTACTTAGTTTATTATTATTATTGTTATTTTTAATGGGATTTATTTATTTAGTTAGAGAGGTTACAGCATTTTTGTTGTTGTTGTTGTTTATATCTTCATTTATTTCCAATGGCTTAACAATTTTTATTCATATATCAATTTTTGTGGTGTGTATTCCTTTGTGTGTTTCTTCTTGTTGATTCTAATTGATTCTTTAAATTGATTCTTTAAAAAAAAAAAAAATCTTTAAAAAAAAAAAAGAAATTCTCCTCCCCCCAACATAACTCCCCTCCCTAGATGTGTAGTCAGTCCTCTAGTTCACCAGAACCTGAAATCAAAGTCTCCCTAGATTCCTGACCTCAGTTATTTTGTAGAAATGTACACAACACACATGCAGATTTCTAAACTCATATATCTTTGCCGGTTTATCTTAAGATTTATCTTTATCATGTTCCATGATCATTTGAGTGGAAACAGGCTACTAAATGAAAATCATCATCAGCTGATAATAATATCTTAGCATCCTTTGTACAAATTAAAATGAAAAAAATACTTTTGATACAGATCCTGATCAAAATTCAGGACCCTAAATTATCTGTTTAAAACCAGAGGAAGTTGAAAGAAGAGTTTAAATTCCTTAGATGATCTTTGATACATTTTGACTTTATTCTAACATTACTAAATGAATAGCACTTTAAACCATTTAATCTTCAGAATAATTCATTGTGCTTTTGCTGACCTCAGTGTAAAACAAGCAAAAAAAAAAAAAAAAAAAAAAGCACAAGTTTTTGTATTTGTTCCTGTTCATAGTTATTGCTTTAATGTGTGAGGTTATGTTTACAAATTTGTGCTGCCTTATCATGAATTTTTTATAAAGCCACAAACACACATGCATATAAGTATGTGCACAGACATACAAACGTGTGCTAGTCAAATGCTGAATGTTTTTGAAAGGTGCTACATTCTTTCTGAGTATTTCTGAAGATAATACAATGCCGTATCATTTACTTTTTCCTTTAAACGAATCAACTCATCAGAAAAAAGAAAAAAAAAATCTTTTCAAACTTTTCTAATGGTGTGAATTCTAATTTACACCATTGTTCTCAGAGCATGAATCGACACAGTTTGTTGGTGGTTTGTTTTTTTTTTTTTAGTTTAGGGTTTTTTTTGTTTGTTTTGTTTGTTTGTTTGTTTTAACTCTCTAACTGAAGCTCTCCCTCACTCCTTCTTTATTACATAGCAGAAACATTCACAGGCACAAAATGTGGTATTCAACTGAAAATTGCACCTAAATCTGCCACCCTAGATTATGTTTATGTAAAAAGGGAAGAATATGGACTTCAACAGAGATTTCATCTTACCTACTTTATGCATCTACTTTAAAATCAGAAGAATTAATACCTTAAATACCTATTATTTTAATTAGTTTTAAAAGTATTGTAGTATGACCAATTCAGGTCGGGACTGTAATTTTCTCTAATGCGTGTATCTCCAGAAAAACAAGATGGTTCCTCTAAAAGAAAAATGATTCTATGATCCAACAGTTAAAAAGGAAGTACTAAAAAAGTATGATAGCTGTTGTCTACATTCAAATGAACATCTGAGTTCATGCTTCTGGGCTTTGAGTCTAACCTAGAAGAGGTAGCTATAAATATGTTATTTATTCCTATTGCATAGGAACTGAGAATAGTATCACACATAGCAGGTTTTAGCATTTTCCATTGACAGTTGCAGCATTCCTGTTTCACACAGGAGTTTGCAGTGCACCCATTTTCAACAAAATTGTCAGCACTAACTATACACAATATAGGTATCTTATGTACTCCAACACAGACCAAGAAATCTAACTTTTAGGCATATGATATGGGGCATCACAGTGACAAATTTACTTCACTTAATTTGTCTCCAAGTAAATCTATGGAGTTAGAGTTAAAATAGCTTTTTTAACATAAGCCATGTGTTAAAAATGTTGTTAGTATAACAGAAATGAGTGCATGAATCTCTCTCTCTCTCATTTTCTTTCTCAAAAGCCAAATACTTGTTAAGAGAAAAAAAATAAAAAATAAAAATAAAAGGGGGGGGGAGAAAGGAGGGGGGGGAGAAAAAGAAAAAAAAAAAAAAAAGAAACAGTCCCAAGGGAATTAGAAGAAAACAAACAAACAGGTAAATAAATAAATTTGAAGGCAAAGGCATTCAATGTGTGAACAGAAGGAAAACGAATTGGTCAGAAGTCATTTATCAGCAGAAGAAAGTATGTTGGTAAGGCTAAAATTCCCTGAAACTATCCATGTCAAACTGATTAACTGATTTGGCATTAGAAACTGAACTGTGTTCAGGAACAAGAAATCCGGCTATAGTGAGAAAAATGTCAACAGGAAGTGATTTTGCCTGCTATTATTGATCTTGGTAATGACTGAATATAGTCATTTGCTGTTCAGGCTCATGCAAAGTGGATGAAAACAGTAAGGTAAGTCTTGAAACAGACAGCAGAAGAAATATCCTGCATGCTGAGCTGTTTTAGTTTGTACTTTCTGATCCAATTCTCTACAGTAAAATTCAACTTTCACAGGGACTGAAATGAACTTTTCTAATGCTTCCAGCAAGTGGAAGCATTCCCTGTCATTGTCTCATACATGTAGATTAAATCAAACCTGCTGCCTACTAAATGAGATTATTTTTTTTGCCAGGTTAGTGCCACTTTACATTAAAGTAAAACAAAACAAACAAAATATAACATTACAGAAATTTTAAGTTAGAGTAATAGCTGTGTCAATAGTTTCATAGCTAAACAACCTCTTTCAAGGGCTGGTTCAATGTAGTAGTCTTTTTTTCTTTTTTTGTCTTGGTACATGAAAGGCAAAATCCCAGAGCATTTTTCCCAGTGCATCAACACAATAAATTGTATGGTTATAGATATTCCTTTAACAAACATTACATGTTATTGCTTCCATTTATTTTTTTTTCTCAATCTAATCTTATTCACTGTAATTACGCTTTAAAGCAAATATCAGTAAAGCAAATATCACTATCAGTATCAGTTCAAATACCTATTTGAATACTAGTTCTAGTTTATACTAATTATTTCACACAAACAAAGAAAAAAAATGGAGCAAATGAATTTGTCTGCTGCCATTTAAATATGCTACTCATAATATAGTAGAATTTTAATATTTTACAGATTATTAATTTCATTTCATTCTACAAATATAATTTGTTTCAAGAGACCTAGTGAACAAGAATAATAATAGGGAAAAATGACTTAAGTGGAATTTCATATGATTTTTCTTTCAATTTAGTTAATTTTTGTCATATTCAGATTATTAATATTTATAATCTTCTACTGATCTGTTTCTATTATTTCTGTGCTTCATGTAAATAGATATCTATCTGAAAATTACAGGAACACACATTATTCAGTATCTCAATGAGAAATGACATTAAACTATTTCTGATCATGTGGTTTATGTTTCTTATCAGAAAAAAAAAAAAAAAAAAAAAAAAAAAAAAACAAACAATTTGAGGTCATTTTGGCAATGCACAAATACCTAATGGTCATGCAATTAAAAAATCAAAAATAAATTCAGCACCTAAAAAGTTCAGACCTGGGTTAGGTCCCTAAGCTCTAGAAAGCACTAGAGTTTAAATTTATCTCTGTACCATGTCTGCTAGGATGGAGTTAATTTTCTTCATAGCAGCTCATATGGTGTTGTATGGTTTAGCTTTTCAACCAAAACAATTATGATAACACTCTACTAGCTGTGTTAACACACCACTGTGTCAGTGGTAATAACACAACACTGTGGCTGAATGGTGTTAGTACAAATTCAAACTCTTTTCTGTTTCACACTCTACACTCCACCCAGACTCAAGAGTGAATAGATTGGGGGTGCATAAGAGGTTGATTGGGCTGATGACAAAACTAACAAAATAGAAAACCCATGCCCCATTCAACATTAAAAATGGAAAAGAGAGTATTTAGGTGTGAGCCATATTTTACTTCAGAATTGTCTGGGCATTGGTCTATTTGGTCTACCCATGGGATGTGGTAAGTGGAGTGATTGTGTTTACATCCATCCCTTGCTTTGCTTTTTTTTTTTTTTTTCCTCTCTCTTCTTCTTCTTCATTTATTAAACTTTATGTATTTCTATGTATTTTCTGTGTATGTGCTTCTGCAAAGTAAAAACAAAAACAAAAAAATATATATCCATTGTTATGACATTTTGATCTTTCATAACCTTCCGGTTTAAATTATCAGGCAGCTACACATCACACAACCATTCACTCACCATCCCTGGCCCCTCCATTGGGATGGGGGAGAGAATTAGGAGGAAAAAAAAGTAAGAGCTAATTGAGATAAAGACAGCTTAATAGGACAGAAAAGGAAGGGAAATAATGATAACAACAACGATGACGTTTATGATAGAATGTAAAAAGCAAGTGGTAGACAATGCAATTGCTCACCACCTGCTGACTGACGCCCAGCCCAACCCCAAGCATCCAGTAACACCCAACCCAGCCAGGCACCCCATTTTAATTGTTCAGCATGATATCATATGGTGTGGAATACCCCCTTGGCCAGTTTGGGTCAACTGTTCTGGTTCTGTCCCCTCCCAACTCCTTACACATCCCCAGCATTGTCGCTGGCAGAGCATCAAGAGAAGTTGAAAAGCCCTTGGCTCTGTGTAAGCACTGCTCTGCAACAATTAAAACGTCAGTGTGTTACCAGTGTTATTCTCAATCTAAATCCAAAACACAGCACTGTATCAGCTACTAGGAGGAAAATTAACTCTATCCCAGCTGAAACCAGGACACTGGACATAAGTATTTGGCTCATTATGCAACATCCAACCTTTTAGTAGCAAATTATAGCTTGGAAATACCCTGTGTTGAACAGCCATTCCATCTGGGTCACGTGTACTATAAAAAGAAAGTCATTGTGTAAAAGCCTAATGAAGCTTAGCAGTCTGAAAAAAAGCAGAAATGAGGGAGGAAATTATTTTTGTTTTTCTCATACAGAAATAAATTATTTAATTGTGAAATCCACTGCTAGGGATGTTTCCATAGGTATCTAGTAGGCAATTTACTATGATTTTCTTTAAATGATTCCTATACAGAACAAAATAAAAATGTTTTTAAGTGACTTAAAGGGAAAAGGAGAGATTAAGGAGGAAAATGTAATAAAGCAGCAAATATATTAACACTGAAGAAGCACTTTTGTGCTGTTGCACCTCTTTCACAGACAGTGTGCCTATGTATCAATAAATCCACTTTGATTAGAAAAGCTGGAGCACATCCTAATTGCATGTGAAATGAATCTGAGCAAAAATCTAGAGATCATTCCTGGTGACAAGAGCAAGACAACATCATACTTGAATATTTTCAAATAGAAATGGAAGTTAAGACTTTAATACAGGAGAGGAATTCTTTAGAAAGTCTGACCATATTTGTTTCTGGGTCATCATAGAATTATAGAATCAAAGAATATCCTAAGCTGGAAGGGACATAGAAGGATCATCAAGTCCAACTCCTGGTTCTGCACAGGACTACCCCAAAATCAGACCATGTGTCTGAGAGTGCTGACCAAACACTTCTTGAACTCCAGCAGGCCCAGTGACATGACCATTTCCCCAGGGAGCCTCTTGCAGAGCCTGACCACCCTCTTAGTGAAGTAACTTTTCCTAATATCTAACCTGAACTTCTCCTGATGCAGATTCATGTAATTCTCTCGGGTACTATGGTTGGTCACCAGAGAGATGAGATCAGTTCTTGTCTATCCACTCTCCTCATGAGGAATCTATAGGCCATCATGAGGTCTCCCCTCATTCTCTTTTTTCTTTCTTTTTTTTTTTTTTACTTTATATTTTTTAATTGATCTTAGTAAATATTTACACCTAAGTATAACATTATGGGGGATGGTAACAACAGATGCATATTTTTTATTTTACTTAGTTTTACTTTATTGTGAATAGGGTGAGAGAAAGAGAAAAAGAGAAAGAGAAAGAGAAAGAGAAAGAGAAAGAGAAAGAGAAAGAGAAAGAGAAAGAGAAAGAGAAAGAGAAAGAGAAAGAGAAAGAGACAAAATAGAAAACAGAAAGTGTCATTTCCATTTGCTAAAAGGAACTAATGTCATAACTAACCAGACAGGCCCAGAACCTTTTTAAGCCTCTGAGGATCTGATTTATACATTCTCCAGTTTCTCACTAGTATTTTCAAAATAATTATGAAAATCAACTAAACACATGGCAAATTATGTTTTTGCATGGAACTGCACTAACTTCAGGCAAAGGCATCTTCAGGAACATAACAGTCCAAATAAAATGAGATTTAAATCTCAGAAGTTGAGTTTTGTCATAGTACTCTAGTTTAAAGTAGATATCACTCTGAACCAACTTTGTCACATTTAACCCCACATGAAACAAAGTTGTGCTTCTGTGAGGTATTCGAGATCCTATTAGCTCTCCTGGACTTCAGTCAGAGCTGGCAGTGTCCCACTGAAGTAATTATCCTTACTCAGCTGAGAGAACAGAAGCAACTGACTGGGGAGAAATGCTGCTGCCGAGGCTCAGCATTTCTCACACAGCAGGGGTGCTGATGAAAGGCACCAGGCCACATCACAGAATGCAGTCAGCCACTGGGTCATGGATAAGAAAAGAAAAAACATTGCCAGCAATTCCACCTTTCCATTAGGAAAGGAATAAAAGAGCAGCCCTAGATAGCTCTCAGGAATAATGGCAAAAAATGGAGAACAGGAGAACTGCAGGGCACTTGCACTCAAGCCATGGAGAAATGGAAATGGAAAAACTAAATATATATTCACACCAGAGTGATAATCTGCTCTCTTTCGGTGTCAAGCTTGTAAAGTGTACAATAAAAGTGTTAGGTACTTATATATTTTCTTTTAAAGACAATATAAAAGAAAGGTTACAATGAGATAGCCATGCTGTATATAGACTAAGGGATAACCATAATTCTAGGAAATATGATCTAAAATGTGGGTTAAAACATCAACGATAGTTTACAAATATTTCCAGGTTTATAAAAAGGATGTACTTTTTAATACTTTTTTTTTTTAATTCAAATTCCATAAAAGTTATATGTCATTGTTATAGAGATATTTTACAATTAAATCAACATTTAATTACATTTCTGTTAAATTAATAACATTTCTATAACATTAATATAATGTAACATTAATAACATTTCTGATTAGGTAACACTGAACTGAAAACATATCAGTACAATAAATTTTATAGTTAACTATGTTTTTTAATAGTTAACTAACATAACAAACTATGAAAGAATAAAAGGCCTGTAATCTAGTAAAGAACAAAACAAAGTGAAAAAACTCACGACTCCTCAGTACAAAAATTGTGTGAAGCATCACTACTGACATGGAGTTTTGCAAGGGAAGTATAATGATGTAATAATGACTGTGAAGGGTAACGCCAAGTACTGCCTATAGGAAGGAATAATCCCTTGCTCTAGCACAAGATGAAGGCTGATTCCCTGGAAAGGAGTTCTGCAAAGAAGGATCTGGGGCTCATGGTGGACAAACTGAACATAACCCAGTGATCTGCCCTTGTGGCAAAGAAAGTCAACAGCCTCTGTGGCTGCATTAGGAATAATATTGCCAGCAGGTCACAGGAGGTGATCTTTTCCCTCTGCTCAGCACTGATGAGACACACCTGGAGTGCTGGGTTCAGTGAAGGACTCACCAGTGCAAGAAGGACATGGACAAACTGAAGTGAGTCCAGGAAAAGGCCACAATGATGGTTAAGGAGCTGGAGCATCTGATATAAGGAGAAACTGAGAGAGCTGGGACTGCTCAGTTTCCTCTGAAAAGGAATATAATCAGTTTGAACCAAAACCAATCTGCAAATCCATGGTAACTAGAAATTGCAGATGAATTTGTGCCAAAACCAAGCTACATTTCTAAACTAAAATAATAATATAGATGCAACTTGATGTTGTTCAGTTTATACTATGATCCATGAGTGAATGTCAACATTTAATAGTCCTTGAAAAACACAAAACATGAAGACCATTTGTAACAGAAAATTTGTCTCTGCCAGAAAATGACATTATTGAACAGTCCAAAATCATCTGAACATCTTCAGAGAAATCTTAGTTCCAAACAACAACAACAACAAAGTGACATTTTCACTAAAGATAATCAAATAAAGTTTAATTTCTCATATGGGAAGACAGAACTGGAGCATATGTGTATCCTATACCATGAAGTGTGGTACAAAGATGATGAAGTTGGCAGCATGGTAGGACTAAATAGGCAAATCATAGCATCATGCTGACAATGAGCTAACTTTGGGTCAAAACACTCCCACCAGTTATCGTGGCATTACCAATGAATAACTGACTAATTGACTAATTAACTGACACACAATGTGGCTTGCAGAGCTAAAGCTAGTTGACAGCCAAATAAGAGAAAACTGTTCCTTCCTTACATTTGGCCCTTCTCAGTCTTTAGCTGTGCCTGAGAGCAGTAGCATATTGAATCCACAGAGGAAGCTCCAACTCCTGCTCCCACGTACCATCCATCTACACCCCCTTTACTGGGATGGTTGTACACATTTACCCAGGAGATGAGGGTGAAGCCAGTTGCAAAGACGGTCTGGGGCTATCAGACAAAGAAGTAATTCTGCTGCTACATCAGTCAGTCTACTACCAAAGACAACATGGTATAGAATTCCAGTGATGATGTCAAACTTACACATGACAGTCACGAGTACAGCATGTGCTGATCACTGCTGATAATTAATTATGCTTGGGCACTGTGAATAAAGCAAGTTACATTAGAATAGGTTCATACACCTTTGTTGATCCTCCACCTGTGTCTTAAAGCTGAGGCTGTAAAAGTCTTTGAGGCTGCAGCCATATTTTATTACACTTCTACGTAATGCTAAGCACAGTCACGTTTCAGCTATCTAGGAGCTTCAGCAATGATGATTATAAGTTAAAAGACACTCCTTTATTCCACCCTGTCCACCAACAGGGCTGAATTTGGTCCTAATGTTAAAGAATGAAGTAGAGTGAAAGCAGCAGGAAGCAAGCAGCAGCTACTTTCTATCCCACTGACTGTTTTAGTGGCAGACCTGTTAGATGTTACTTTATTTCTCCCACCCTCATGATCGTGAATAGGAAGCATCAAGAGGAGCAGAGGGCATAAAGAATTTACTAACAGACATACAAGCCATTATGAGTCCTTCATCTCCATCATTTCCTCCAGAAGTAACAACTCCAGAAAAAAAGTAAACATATATATATATTCCACCTGTGGTTTTATTTTCACCTTTTTCTTCTTTCTTTTCAGTTCCTAAAGCTGCCTTTTGAATGCATTTCTCAACCTTTTGAAGGATTGAAGTGATGTTGAATATAAGCCTCACAAAGGAAAAGTGCATGGAGCTGCACAGGAAAATTACTAGGCAAAATTAATAAGGACTATATGAAGAAAAGAAAGCACCAGGGAAGAATGACAAGGCAAAGGACAAAGGATGACTAAAATACAAAACCTGAAAAGGAAGACAATGATATTCAGTCTTCATTTAAAAGGAGAAAAATTGGTTTCAATGTCCTTTTAGGCTTCCAGGATCCTTCCACCAGCTATCAGATCGTTTAGATCCAGGGAAGGGAAGGGAAGGGAAGGGAAGGGAAGGGAAGGGAAGGGAAGGGAAGGGAAGGGAAGGGAAGGGAAGGGAAGGGAAGGGAAGGGAAGGGAAGGGAAGGGAAGGGAAGGGAAGGGAAGGGAAGGGAAGGGAAGGGAAGGGAAGGGATGTATGAAAATAGGACCCAAACCCCATCCGCTACCCTGGGGAAAAAAAAAAATGCATTGTACTCTTGTAAGAACAGAATCTCAAGACACTCAAATGCTATGAAATTAGTTATAATGTCACAGTAGACAGTTAAAGGCAGACCACATGCAAACTATAGGAAGTCCATAATGTTATTAGTTGCTTGAATTACTTCTGTGAAATTTAATCTATTTACCTTGAAATTTTGATCCTTCTGTGTACACCTATATTCATAAGTACAAATGCAGTTGAAATTGAGTATAGTATACTCAGTTATTTATTTTCTAGATAATCAAGGGAAAATTTCAGTGTAGCTATTTTATTTTTAAACATTAGAAACTGGTCTTGTCTTGACAGAATGTGGGTTTGAACAAAAAGTTTCATTTGTTTGATTTTACTTTATTTTTAATTTAAAACTAATGAATCTGAACATCCCTCCATTTTGTTGAACTGAAGTAACTGAAGAAATTGAGGTAAGTTGGAGAGGGGACAAAATGCTCTCTCTCTCTCTCTCCCTCCTACCTCCGTAGCTTTTCTCTTCTAGGAAGAATTCTAGCCAAGAAGCCAGTACCCTGGCCTGAAAGCAGTAGAAAATATTCTGCCTGTGTTCAATAAGGACAGTTATCTAATCCGGTTTGTGGGTTCCAAGAACCCACAAACTGTAAACATCAGAACTACTTCTAGAAGCCAGGAAAAACAATTTGTTGTTTTTGTTTGTTTGTTTGTTTTTGCCAGTTTTGCTTGTTCTTTTTTTCTGTCAAGAATGAAGTGTACAACATAGCTCAAACATCAGCCCATTGCAAACACAAATTCAGTGTCTTTTGCCAGTCTAAGGAACTACATTGCTTTTGACACACCATCAAAGTCTGCTACCAAAGATACTCCAGTATTGTCTCGTACAGCCCCAAGGAACTTAAACAAATCCCTCAATACCACGGAGAAAATGTTAGAGTGAGTTGATGGGCCACAGCTATTTCAATGCTTCTTAAGATTTACCTGTCATACATTTAGGTAATCACAAATTTTATTATAATTGAAACTAGAAAAAATTAACTGCATGCATTTGTATATTGCCTTTTTTTTTTCCCATAAATATTTAATATTTATCATCTTTCTGACACAATGAATTTATTTAAAGGTCATTAAAATTAAAGTTCATAAAAGTTATTTATTAAAGGTCATTTTCCTTACTCAGAATGTTCACTTCATAGAATGACAGTGCTCAAGGCATACCTGATGTGTGTTGGATAATACAAAATCAAGAAGATGCTGTGGATTTTTTCAAGCTTATTTCCTTTAGGCAGTGGCTGATCTTTACTGTTAAGTCTGAAATCCTTTCTCGATAAGAATCCTTATACAAAAGCTCAGCTGCCAATTTGGTGTTTCAGCTTGGGGTGTACAAAACCTTGTATGCAAATCCTTGGACATTTTTACTGTCATTCATTGACTTTCTTTCCTTGGCACCATTATCACTAAAACAAATTTTCTCATCTATTGTCTGGTTTCACCTACCAGATTGAAACAATCTCTTTTAAACACAAAGCTACCTGAATGCTACAGGAGTCATTCAGCAGGAGCACAATGGCTGGATATGGATCTCTGCCTTACTCAAGACAGTTAATTTCATCCCACTATTTACATTTACCAGACAGTGTAGTAAGGAAAGAACTTTCAATAGAAATGTTAAAGTCCTGAAATTGGTGAACTTGAAATACATCTTAAAATTGCAGATTTTGCAAATTTGCAAAATTGTGATATATATATTATGTATATTACATATACATATGTAAACAAGAAAAAGTTCAGAATGTCTCTTATGGCAGTGTTTCTACCTATATCTAAAGGAAGATAAGTTTTAAAAATCTAATTTGTTTTTCAGATTATTCGTGATAGATATGAAACCTTTTTATTTTCATATATTAATTTTATATTGATTTTTCTTTATGCAGTAATTGTGACAACTACACTTTTTAATTTACAGTAGCCTTTTACAGTTCAGCTCTCCTGAAATGATCATCAGTGGTAAAAGTACTCTTAAGGAAGATTCTGTGCTGCTTTGGAAGACATCATGCTGAGATAATACTTGTCTACTGACCTATAGTCAAAGTTAGAACTGAAAACTGTATTTTAGATTTTCTGATTCATTTCCCTCCACTCCATAAACTCTACAGGCATGGCTGGAGATTGATGTGAGTTCCCACTAATGCTTCCTAGGGTATTAAAGATCTGACAACTTCCAAATCTTTTACTCTAAGGGAATCAGGATTTGGTAAGAGATCTTCAGAAATGCCAGACTGTGAGGTACATAATCTTTTCTTTCCTAAGTGACTTCAGTATCTTTAAACCATCTTCTTACTCAACAGGACCATCATGAAAGCCTATTATTCTTTTCATGAAAGCCCATTCCATCTCATTGCATGTGCTTGAACTGAACTGCTCTCATATTTATTTATTTATTTATTTATTTACATTGTGTCATCCCTTTTCCTGTCACCTATGTGGTGCAAAAAGTTATCATCCACCATGATATTATGTATATTCTTTAATCGTTTTATGTATATTCTTTAATCGTTTTATATTTCCATTAAAGTGTAGCATCTTATGTTTGTGCTGCAGACATTACCAATAAAGGTTGTGCAGAGTTTCTAACTGGAGATGTTCCTTGACCTTGAAGAAACAGACAATAGTGAAGTGTTTTGCCTCTACAAATTAGTGTTGTGTGGTGGTGCTCTACATATCAGTTTATGTTCTGGGTGGGAGTGTAATTGGTGATTGTTTCTTTTTTGTTTTGTTTGTTTTGGTTTTGTTTCTGTTGTGTTTGTTTGTTTTCCTTCTTAATGTTCCTTTAGAATCACTTTTTAGAAATAGCCACTGTACCCAATCCACTTGTGTTTATTATTGTTCCAATCATTCGGTTGTGTTGGTGCAATTATTTGTTATGCAGCAGTACTGGAATCTAAACCAGGAAAATGAGAAGGCCTCTGTGGCTTATGGAAAGGCCCCTGGTGGAGCAGGCTGTCCTGCTCCCCTGGAACCCATGGTGTATACCATGGTAGAGCAGATTTCCACACTGTGGCCTGTGGAGGAGCCCACAGTGAAGCAGTGGGATTTGACTTCCTGAAGGAGGCTGCGGCCCATGGAGAACCCCTATTGGAGCAGACTCCAGGCCACACTTGTGGCCTGGTGGAGAGGAGCCCATGCAGGAGCAGGTGATCTAGCAGGAGCTGCTGCCTGCAGGAGACCCATATTTGCTCTGGACAGATGAACCCCCTGGTAATTGCTCCATATGTGGAGCAATTCTTGAAGATCTACTGCCTGTGGGCAGCCCCTGCAGGACCAGTTCAGCAGTTCAGGAAGGACGGTATCCCATGGGAGGGACCCCACGTGGAGCAGGGGCAGGGAGCGACCATGAAGGAGCAACAGAGACAAAGTGCTAGGGACTGACCACAGCCCCCATTCCCCATTCCCCTGCAGTGCTCTGGGGGGTGGGGGAGGAGGACGCAGAAGAGGGTGGTTGGGAGGAAGGTTTTTTTAGTATGTTTTTTAGTTTCTCACTGCTCTAGCTTTTAAGTAATAGGTAATAGATTTTATTAATCTCCTTACTCTGAGTCTGTTTTGCCTGTGATGATAATTCTTGAGTGATCTTCTTGTCCTTATCTCAACCCCTGAGCCCTTTTCAATGTATTTTCTCCCCCATTTCTTTGAGGAGGGAGAGTGAGCGAGTGGCTGTGGTGGAGCTCAGCTGCCCAGCAGAGTAAAACCACAGCACAGATGATCCTAAAGATCTTCAAACATAAAACTTCAGGAACTTAAACTTAGATAAATACCAGGATTCCTGGATTTTAAAATTATTTTTGAGGATCCAGATTTTGAATGTAAGTACCTAAAGGATTACTAGGTTCTTTAATATCACTTAAATTTCTTTGTGGATCAAAACATTTTCTTCAATGCTTCTAAACTTAGAAATTCTGTAAAGACTGTAATCTCAAAAACTGAACCTACCAAAATGATTAATGAAGGAGATAAATTTCAAAAGCTACTGGACAAATTACACTGAAGTAATAAAAAAGTAATTGAACAAGGTGAAAAATAGCATCACTATTGTAGAATATCCACTAACTGAATGAAAATAGAAACTGGGTTTTTAAATCCTTGTCTCCGTAGAATAAGGAGAAGAAACCACTATCTTCCCTGAAAAAGTAAGGTCTTTTATTGGACTGGTGTCTGACTGCCATTTTCAAGATTTGCTTAAAATTTCAGAAATAAATTTATGGGGTGACTGTTTTGATGTTAATTACCTGTTATATGACTTATGGTTAATAAAACAGAAACTGTGAATGCACTAGGGTTCAATGCATATGGGAAAACAATTAAAACAAGTGTAATTGCAATTCCAGTCAACATATTTTATAATTAATTTGTTATATATTTTTGTCCTTTGGATATTGATTAATATCAGCATACTGAATCTACCTATGATTATAGAGATAAGATATTAATTTAGATGCCTTATTTTATCTATTACCATATATGAACAAATAATGAAGAGGTGAATTGGATGGAAAAGAATATTATTTATTTTCTAGGGATTAAATGGAATCAGTGATATGGAGAAAAATAATGAAAGACTTTAAACATTTTAGTCACAGTTAATTGAAACACATTATAGTCTGCCCCAAATTTTTTAGTTCTCAAAAGCTCAGCAAAATTTTAACAGTAAGTTCTGAGTTAATCGACCACCATATTCTTATCAGTTATGTAACATTTTATTTTCTGAAGTCTATTTATATTTATGCTTTTACAAATGCTATGTAATATATTCTAGTAATAAAATATACTGATCCACAGATAACAGGTATTTGTATTTTTATATATATTACATATATATTTATATATAAAAATTATATATATATATATATATTTCATTTAGCTTCCCTTATCTGCTGATCAGCTATTGTGGGTCTAATTTTATGAACAGCATGATAAAGCACTGAGATATATCTACCTAGCCATTCATATAAATTTCATAATCAGATACTTACATGTTGTAATGTATATTCTCAGTAATATTCTCAGTTTCTTAATTCCAAAAAATGGAGAAACTTATAATAGGATTTAATGTTAAAATAATAATAATAATAATCTAAACCACCTATCTTTTCATTTATGAAACAAAAAAGCAGAAGACACAGCCTCCATCATTAACAATAAATATGTCAGTACTAGCGTGAAATTAGCTTTGTTACAATTGACTGTAATTTGTATAATGATCTGCACCGCTACATGTGTCTAACAAACTCCATCTACTCCTATAAAATCTGTTATCTCCAATGAGTCCTTTCTTAATAGGTTACATGGAATACTAGTAAGATTTCTAATAGCCCAAACAACTTTTTATACTTTTTTTTTCTTCTCTGACTAGTATTCTGAAAGAATAAAATTTAATATTGGATAGGGTAAAAATACAGATTTATGTTTAAACATTTGTAAGGTGTCAGTTGTACGCAGAAATACAGGTGAGGACTAATATCTGGCCTTTTAAAAGTCTGCTGACATTGAGGTTAATAAGGTTAATAAGGTTAATAAGGTTTCATGGTTTAGACCAGAAGACAGAAGTATACAAAAATTGCAAGCATAATACTGAAATGCTATGTATTTCAAGGATTTTTCATAGCAGTATATACAAGTGGGGATGCACCCGAAAGTATGACAGTTTAATACTGACTATCAGTATCAATATTAGTCATTGCAATCTCATGTAAATCTTTACTGCTGAATCACAAACAGTTTAACAGTTTTGCACATGTTTAAAGGATTAGAAATTTCAAATAAATTCATAAAGCTAGATTTTTTTATTATTTTTTTACATGCTTTCTCCCATTGAGTTAACAGCACTAACAGCAGGCAATTTTTAGGTTTCTTTTTACTTTAGTTGGTAAATCTAGGAATAATGCATAGTTATAGGGCGTTCTTTTGGGGAGTTCTTGCATATATGTTTACTTGGGGATAAGCATACAGGAGAATTCACAAGTTAGATTTTCACGAGTAAATAAATTCACAAGTAATATTTTGACATGATTGGTGTTTCAAAACCTTTCCTCAGGTATCTAAGACAGCAGTCAATTTGATGCTAGGTGCTCTGCTATTTTACATAAACTTTTTTTTTTTTTTTTTTTTTTGCATTCTATAATTGTTATCTGTGCATTCACTGTACAGATAGGATAGGCTTTTTGCTCATGAATAATATTCTATATATGCACCATATCTGTGGATTAGAAGTAAATTGTGGAAAATGTTTTTTGCCCTCAGGGTACAATGGAAGAGTAATGGAGATGCCTAAACATAGTCACCTAGTGAGATTTTAGATGGTGAAAGGCATCCAAGACATGCTAAGGTCCGGTGGGTGAGACACAGCACCTGTACCTTTATAGAGTTGCATTTCAAGACCAAACAGGATACTTTCAGTGTAGCTTAACTGTTACTAAATACATAGACATCTGAATTCCACAGAATGTTTGTCTGTGGCTTAGAGGCAGTAGCTTCTTTTTTTGTTGTTTGTTTGAAACGTGTGAGTCAAAGGTGACTTATAAAAATTATGGGTGTATTATATTTCTGTTCCCCAAATCATGGGCCTTTGACAGCAGCTAGCTGTAAACAGGTATAAATGAGCTTTTAATGCTCCAGTTGCCAACACCTGACCCTTCAGACAGTTGTATAATATGTTTTCAAATAATCTCCATGGGGCTATCATTTGAAAGGGAGGTTTTCCATGGACTGATAGCAACCTGTGATTTATGAATTTATCTGAACACGATTTGCAAGGAAATTGGATATCATTAAGAAGCATCTGTTTTTACCAGGTCTGACCTAGGTCAAAGTGGCTTCAGAGTGTTAATGATTATGTTTGCCTGTCTCAAGTAAATTGCTTGTAAATGACTTGGCGAGGCAAGATTGCTTTAAATAGACACTGGCAATAGCATGCTGCAAGTTGTTAGCATATTTGCTGACCACAAAATTATATAAAGTGTTTAATGTAGTCCCTGAAGGAGAGGAGAAGAGAGGAATCTATATAACACATAAATTGTTTTTTTCTCATATGCAATATAAAGAGAAAAATATCAATATGTATGAGAATAACTGAGTATTTAATTACTTTACAGACAAAGTCTAAACAATGAAATTAATATAGATAATAGAAATGAAAAATAAAAAATATACATGACACAGTGGAAGTCTTTATTTTCTGATGGATTGATAACCTAATCTCACGTAATGGTCAAAATAAACACAATGAATATATTTATCAATATGTTAAAGCTTTGGTTTCAGGCAAGATTTTTTTCACAATAGGTAATTTCTATCACATGTAAATGTTAAATACAAAACTTCTATATTTATAAAAATCAAGCGGGGTTGTTTTGATTTAGAATGAGTAGTTCAGTAAAAAATGGAAGTTTATCTTTTTTCTTTTTTCTTTTTTTTTTTTTTTTAATGTGAGATATATGTGTGTGTGTGATGTATATAGTCAAATATATGTCTGTGGTGGTTTTACTCAGGTGGGCAGCCGAGCTCCACCGCAACCGCTCTCTCACTCCCCCTCTCCTCAAAGAGGAAGGGGGAGAAAATACAACACAGAGAACTCGAGGTTTTGAGATAAGAAAGGTTTAATTAAAGGGAAAGGGAATGGGAGGAAAAAAACAGAGACAAAAGAAGCAATCAGTCCGCGCGGAAGCACAGAGAGAGGAAAAATTATTCTCTACTTCCCATCAGCGAGCGGTGTTCGGCCACGTCCTGGGAAGCAGGGCCCCAAACGTGTAGTGGTTGTTCAGGAGGAACAGCCCCCTCCCCCACGAGAGCCCCCCCTTTTATTGCTGAGTGTGATGTCAGGTGTTATGGAATATCCCTTTGGTTGGTTTAGGTCAGCTGCCCCAGCAATGTCCCCTCCCCATCACTTGCCCACCCCCAGTCTGCTGGCTCTTGGGGGCTTGGAAGGAGTCCTGATGCTGTGCCAGCACTATGCAGCAATAGACACAACACTGGAGTGATATCAGTGCTGTTCCAGCTACGAGTGCAGAGTACAGCACTGTGTGGGCTGCTGCAGGGAAAAGGTGACTCCAGCTCAGACAGACCCAACACAATGTCACAGCTTTAGTTTCCATGTAGATGGAGCTTGATTTTAAAAACAGCTGAAACCTTTATTGGGCAGCAAAAAGTTGTACCACAATCTACTGTAATAAAACGTATCTCAGTACTAGATGTTTCAGGACATGATTATTTAATATGATGTTTCCTTCAAAGGAATACTTTGCAAACTCTCACAGTTGTCTAGCAAATCTGTTCTCTACTGAAAGGTATTAATTTAATTGATGGTAGTCTCTATATAACAAAATTTAGGTGTTGCACACCCCCACGCACACCCTTTTTTTTTTTTTTGCTTTGTCACTACTGAAGGACATTGAACTATATTCAACCGCCTGAGCATCCAGTTTATCTGTCAGAGCCAAAGCTTTACTTCCTTCTATAATTTCTTTCACTGTGATGGCTAAATTGCATAAAATAGTGGCAACTGCCTAAGAATATCATTATTCCATTCGTATACTACCAGAGAGATATTATACTCAGTTAGTAGAAACCATGTAATAATCTAATCTTCAAGTCACTGCTGGTCTTATGAGAGAGGTGGAACTTGAGGTCAGTAAAGATTTAAGGATCTCTATGGAGACCCAGTGTTCTGTAGGATTATCATTTCTTCATTTAATTCTTGAACTTCCACGTACATGAACTTGAAGCATCCACTGAATGCTTCCTTGAATTAAGACACTCAAACCTTAAAATGCACTCAAAGTGTTGTATTTATATATCATCTATTGTAACTTAATATGTAGTTTGGGCTAAGATTGGAGTTTCATTTTCAGCTGCAATTTTTCTGGCATTTACACTCTAAGCCAAATTCAAATTCAACTAAATCAGAACAGTTGCTTTGATTTAGCCTGCTCTGTGCTAATTTCTAGTTGGAATAAATACAGCTTTATGTTATGTTTGCCCTGGGCAAACCCTTTCCCATGAAAATTTATGGGCCAGATTATTGTGTACCTGCTGTGATTAACATGCTTTCCACCACTTTCTGGTGAAACCTTATGCCACAAACAAACTGAAATATTACTCATCCCAAATAATAATGAAAATTCAACTTATTTTATTTCTCTACCTGCAATTTGTAGGAGGTTACAATAAATGAAAAAAAAAAAAAAAAAAAAAAAACACAAACAAACAAAAAAACAACTTAATTTTCTTCAACCTTTCTTCCTAATAAATTCAGTTCTAAATTGTCTTATGTTATATATTAACTGAACTAGTTAAATAGGTGGGAAAAGATTCGCATAGACTCTATGGTCCTAATATAAAACTCCTCAAAATCAAAATAATTCTTTTCATCGGGCCTCTAGAATTTTTGTTTGAGACCTTGTCTGAAGGTTTTAAAGCAATTTCATGTTCAGTTAAACATTACTAGCACCCCTTGTTATTTTTGTCATGTATTATTTCCTTTTCTTACTTCACCTTCAACCACAGTTATGTAGTTTCTGTATTGTTTCTCACAGCTTCTCTTTCCCCTGAGGCATGTGTCCCTCTGTTCACTGTTATTTACATAATTTCTAATTAAACACTCAATATAATATTTTCAAACAATTTCATTGATAATTATGTTTCTTCTTACAATAAACTTGTCAAAAGGAAAAGGCATGTAGTCAAGAATCAAGAGTCACCATAGAATAGCTAATTAGTCAAAAGAAGAGATTCTCCAAATATACTTAGTGTTGGTGCATATTGTGTGGAGTTCTTGGATCCACAATGTATAAAGGACTTAAAGATACCTGAATGCATTCAGATGAGAGAACAAAGCTGGTAAAAGGGCAGGAAGACATGTCCTATGAGGAGTGGCTGAGGACACTTGGGTTGTCTAGTCTGAAGAAAAGGGAGCTAAGAGGCAATCTCATTGCTCTACAAATTCTTGAGGAGGTGAAAAGGGAGGCACTGTAAAATAGGACTCGGGGAAATGGCACAAAGCTGCACCAAGGAAGGTTCAGATGGGGCATTAGTAAAATTTCTTTACCATGAGGGTGGTCAAACAAGGTGTGTAAAGAGGTGATTTATGCCCCATGCCTGTCTGTGTTCAAAAGGATAATGGACAGTGCCCTCAATAATACACTTTAACTTTTGGTTAGCCCTGAAGTATTCAAGTAATTGGACTTGATCTTTTCTGATTTCTTTCAACTGATCTGTTTTCTAAGTGTCACATGCAAACTCAGGTGCTTATCTCCCATAATGCAATGCTCTTCATTCCCTTTCCCAACAGCTGGTAGGAGGCACTGATTTTGGGTGTCTCGCTGCTTTCCCCTCTTTTTTTAGGCAGTGTTACTTCTTCAGTTACTGAGATTTCTAGTCAATGTCTACTGGCAACTTAAATATATTTTCTTTTTCTGACATGGGGGAAAAAATAGTGTTATATTATTTGAATTTTCTGTTGTTTTCCCGTGTTTCTTTGCAGCAACTGCAAAGAAGCAAGAGAGATGGCTATTGTAAATGTTATGGTTCTTATCTAACTTTGTATTAGTAGGAGTTCACTATGGAGTTTAAGGACAAATTGACTAATAATTGCTTTTAAAAATGGAAAGCAATTAATTGTGAGCAATGTTACAAAGATATGGGACAGAGAATGTAAAACAATATTCTTCCTTTCTCTGTTTCAGTGCTTTCCTATTCTTGTATTCTCAAGTATCATTTTTCACACAATGAGATAATGCATTATTAGATTAACAATCCTAAAGCACTTTGATCTTTTTTTGTTGTTGATGTGCAAAATTGTAGTCTTTCTAATGATTTAATCTGAAATAATGCATCACTGAAAAGACTATTTTTTCAAGCAAGTGCTTTTTTTTTTTTTTTTTTTTTTTAGATTGTGTATTTATACAGTTTATGTTTTCTTTCTATAGTACTATATACTTTCTTTCCATATAGTGCTATATACTACTGGAAATTAATGTTCCATATTCTTACCATGGTCTAAATTATATAAAAAAAAATACTATACTAGCCATAGGAGGACAATTTACACTTTAAAAATGTGTCACTATTGTTAATAGGAGCATTTTCAAAAGAAACATTGCTGGCACTTTGTAGTGTCAAAGCAAATAGTATTTTTGTCATAAAAGGTAGAAAAAAATCACTGGGACAAACCACTGTACAAGACAGTGCAGACCTCTCCATCCGCTGCATCAATTTCTGTTGCCAGCCGAGGCAAAGCCACTGATCTATCCATCACTCATTCACAGGGCTGCTCTGGAGGAATAACATCAGAAAGTCTTCTATAGAGAGTAACAAATATTCCTGTGTCTTTGCCTTTTTGTAATGATACTTAAATGAGAGTTGTTAGAAATATTAGGAAATGTGAATGCATAGTTCAAATAAGCAGTGAAAAGCCAGTCCCTCATATTTTCTTTTCATGTGTTTTTCTTCAAAGAGTGCTTTTAAAATACTTCCAGCCTAGTATGTGGTATTGTTTGTTCATTTTTCAGGAAAACCGGGCAATATGTAAAATTACCTTCTGTTTAAATAATAGGTGTTTTGAATAGTTATAACTCCTTATATTTCAGCCTTCCCCTATCCATAAAAACCTGTGTAGTACCCAGCAGTTATAGATACAATAATTTCATCTACTTATTTTTAGATAGCCATGCACAATGGCAAGAGCAATTTGGCTACATGACAGAGAATACTATTCTGTGTTACTGAATTTTTTGTAAAGAGAAGTAAAGCTATTAGGTCATGCAGAAAACTATATATTTATTAGAAATAGGTTTATGATTGTAACAACTGTCTAACAAACCGTCTGTTGTATCAAAGTCTTTTTTTTTTCTGCTTAGAGATTTTCATTGATAAAAGTAATGCAAGGGATTGTTTTTATAAAGACAGTATTTCAAGTTACTTAAATCACTCCATATCAGTTGAATTCACAAAGGGAATAAAAAATCTGTATGGATAAAAAATAGTAGCTTGCTTTTGAATTAAATTGACATTTGAGCATAAGCTATACCTTATTAAGAAACAGATCAAGAACATATAAATTATTTTGCATATGTTTTTCTTTAAACACAAATACAGCAATAAAAAAAAAAAAAAAGAGTTCCATAGGAATGTTGGTGACAAAAGCAACACTTGGGAAATTGTGGGCCCTCTCCATAAGGAGAGGGAGACTTTGTTAACTGGGATATGGAGAAGACTGAGCTACTCAATGACTTCTTTGCCTCAGTCTTCACTGGCAAGAGCTCTAGCCACACTGACCAAGTCCCAGAAGGCAAAGTCAGAGACTAGGAGAATGAAGAACTGCTTACTGTAGGAGAAGATCAGGTATGAGACCATCTAAGGACAGGGAAGGTGCACAAGTCCATGGGAACTGATGAGATGCATCCACAGGTCCTGAGGGAACTGGTAGATGAAGTTGGTAAGCCACCATCCAACATACTGAGAAATTGTGGCAGTCCAGTGAAGTTCGTATTCACTATGAGCAGATCCTCCTGGAAACTATGATAAGGCATATGGAAAATAAGATGATTGGTGACATCCAACATGGCTTCATTAAGGGCAAATCATGCCTGACGAATCTGGTGGCCTTCTATGATGGGGAGCAGTTGACAGGGGAAGAGCAACTGACATAATCTACCTGGACTTGTGCAAAGCATTTGACCCTGTGTCCCATTATACCCTTGTCTCTACATTGGAGAGACATGGATTTGATGGTTGGATCTCTTGGTGTATAAGAAATTGGCTGCATGGTTAAGACCTCAACAAAGCGTTGAGGTCAACAGCTCAATGTCCAAGTAGAGACATCCTTTCAGTAAGGATGACAGTGTAGAAAGTGACATTCCTCAGGGGTTGGTACCAGTGCTGTTTAACATCTTTCTTGGTGACATGGGCAATGGGGTTGAATGCACCCTCAGCAAGTTTGCAGATGACACCAAGCTATGTGGATTTAATAGTCTGATCAACATGCTGGAGAGAAGGGCTGCCATCCAGAGGAATGGAAAAGGCTTGAGAGGTGGGCTCTGTGAAAACCTCAGGAAGTTCAACAAGGCCTGAAAACCTCAGGAAGTTCAACAAGGCCAAGTGCCTGATCTAGTGGAAGGTGTTTCTGCCCATGGCAGGGGGTGCCTTAGATGATCTTAGAATTAGAATTAGATGATCTTTGAGGTCCTTTCCAATCCAAACCATCCTATGAAGTGTAAGGTCCGGCACCTGGGTCAGAGCAATCCTAATAAGAAATACAGGCTGGGGGGAGAGTGGTTTGAAAGCATCCTGGATGAAAAGGACTTGGGGATGTTTGTTGATAAGATACTCAGTGAGCTGGCAATGTGTGCTTGCAATCCAGAAAACCAAACGTATCCTGGGCTGCATCAAAAGAAGTGTGGCCAGCAGGTTGAGGGAGGAGATTCTCCCCCTCTGCTTTTGTGAAACTCCACCTGGAGTACTGTGTTCAGCTCTGTGGCCCCCAGCACAAGAAGGACATGGAAGTATTAGAATGAGTCCAGAAGAGGGTCACAATGACCAGCAGAGCAACTGTCCTACAAAGAGAGGCTGAAGGAGTTGGACTTGTTCAGCCTGGAGAAGACAAGACTCCAGGGAGACCTTATAGTGGTCTTCCAGTAACTAAAGGGGGCCTACAAGAAAGCTGGAGGGGGACTCTTTATCGGGGAATGTAGTGTTAGGATAAAGAGTAATGGTTTTAAATTAAAATAAGGTAATATTAGATTACATATTCAGAATAAATTATTTGCTAAGATGGTGGTGAAGCATTGGAACAGGTTGATCAGAGAAGTTGTGGATGCCTCAACCTCAGAAGTGTTCAAAGCCAGGTTGCATGGGGCTTTGAGCAACCTTGTCTAGTGGAAGGAATTTGTCCTTGCCCAATGCAGGGGTGTTGGGACCTGATGATCTTTAAGGTCCCTTCCAACACAAACCATTTTATGATTTTATAATTCCATGACTTAGATAGCTGTTTTGATGCATACATTAGTTTGGTATAGTGGATAGATCTGTATAAATTAGTTTAGATTAATCAGAGGAGCAACATGTAGGAAGTTTATCTTATGTAAACTGTAATATGATGCTTATGATCTGTCACATGCTGGTTTTATGCTATTTCAATTTTTCTTTCCTAGTTTTCTTAGCTGTCATCAAACTATTAAATGCAATGGATAAGCCTACAACTTAAGATGAACATTCAAATATTAAAACAAGAAGGAGATATTCAGGGAGGAAATGTATTCCTTTAATGTTCGGGATATTCTCCTGATAATTTTATTATTGCTAGCCAGAGTTAGAAAATAAAAAAATGAACACAAAAACATTTAATTATCCACAAAACCAATGTTATAATGCTAAGATCAGTTTTAATCAGTGAAATGAAGTCTGCTGTTTAACTTGAAAAACTGTAACAACTTTCATGCTTTCTTCTGTTCCATCAATTTTTCTTTTATGTAATGTTCTTCCATTGTCCTTTATCTAAACCCTATTATAAATATGGGGTATATAATTCTGTAGAATACGTGGAAAATTATTTATCTGTTCATCAGTTTGTCTTTTCTGACCAAACTATTGGAGACAATTCATATTTCTCATCATAGATTAACCTCTTTAGGAATGTTACTTTGGTTCCCTCTATATTTTCTTCCGTCTACTAACATTTTATACATTAATATTCAAAATTTTACAATCAAATTGATTAAATACAATCTGATCAATGCCATACAAGCAGGAACTACCTCTTGTATGCATCAGGTTTGGATTTTCAGAGGAGACAAGTTTGTATTATGATATCTTGTATAAAACATATAGTCTTCAATTGTTTTTGCTATCATGTTTCTACCAATAGCAGCACTTAAATCTTAGTGCCTCTACAAATCCTATAGATTTGAATATCTCATAGCTACTTACATCTACACAGGCCTTTTACTCAAAATGTCTTAAGTTTCATGACTTTAATAAATGCTGTAAAATCAATTGCTTGATTAAGAAGGAATGTTGATTGGATACAGTAAAAGAGTTTCAGAGAAGACCTGAAGATATTTCCCTTTCTTTCTTATTTCTTGGCTTCCAGCTTTCTGAGGGGGCTTTTTAAGATTTAACTCTAACTATTAGAGTGTGTGACATTTTCACATGGATGCAGTAGTTTTAATCTAACTGCATATTTGTCACCATTTTCATTTACTACATCCCAATTCTATGGCAGGCCTTAAAGCTGTCTCCATTCTGTTTGCTATACGATCGATTCTTAATCGCTTCAGGCCTAGAGAGCTGTGAAAAATAGTTAGAGGTGTTTATGAGTTGTATTAATCTTTATTTGTGCTTCTGGCTATATTACTTAATACAGATTTGTTTTTTACTAAGACCTGGTTCATTTAGACACAAAGAACAATTACTCTTTCGGTAGCTCCTAATGCAAAATAAGATGTGCAATATATACTCTGCAGTACAAAACTGGATTTATTACCCAAAGGAATATCTTATCAAAAGATCTAGCAATGAATTATAGGAAAAAGAAAGTCTTGGTAAGACTAAAATAAAGAGCTTCTATTCTGACAACAGTATCTTGACAAAGAGCAGAAAGGCAGCAGGTTAGGACACACAAGCAGAATCATTGTCTTGTAATCATGTTCTAGATTAAGCTGTTGCCTGATCTTAACTGCAAGAAAAAAATGAGATATTTAACTCATCTGACTGAGTTCCATTTGACTAAAAGTCTAGGGTGGAGGTCCAGCCTTTCAGAGCAGTCAGAAAATGTAGATAGATTCCTTCAAAGTGTACTTGTTCTCATCTGCGAGTATTACATACTGTCTATCTTAGCTACCCATGCTAAGATTGAATAATTTTTCTATGGAAGGTTCCTCACTCTTGTTTACAGACAGAACTTAGATCAGAAGCTCAGTCTAAACCCTTAACAACCAAAGTTTGGCAAGCTAAAAAGCAGGAAGTGGTACAAAACAGATCATTGTTTTCCGGTGTCCATTTTTTTTTTTTTTTTTTTTTTTTTGGTACCATTTCCATTGCATATGCTTTTATTATTAGAAGCACTTAAATACATATATATATATAAACCAAAATAAAACAAACAAAACAACAACAACAAAAAATGACAAACAATATAAGGCAGTTCATTAATGACATTGAGTTTATGCATATTTCTCTGAAATACTTAAGGAAAATTGCTATTATAATGTTCACTTCTTAGCATTAAAGACTGCATTTATTTATAAGGCTTTTTATTTTTATCATCAACTGAAATTTCATTATGTGGTAAATACATAAACACATTTCACTATATTTAAATACCATGAAAGCTAACAATAATGGTTGGAAAAATGGTTTTAGGATTTTGAAGCTGACAAATGCTATAAATGTATGTGCAATCTTTTTTTCTTTTTCTTTTTCTTTTTTTTTTTTTTTCTTCAAAAATCAGGACTAATAACTGGTTGTTTATTTGATTCCTGGTGTATCTATGTAAATTCAACATTTCAAATATTCTTTCACGCTAGCAGATTCTAAAAATAGCCAGTATTCTGCACCTGCATCATTTCACATCCTTAAAAGATTTCTGGAATGAACTACGTACCTGATTCAAAAATCCACTGATTCTCACAAACACTAAATCATATGCTACCTATTTCTTTCCTTATATGATATTTTCTTGCTGATGAAATGTCAGTACCTATAGAGAGAAAATAATTATCTTGCTGCCACCTGCTTAACAGAACGATAAGAAAAACAGTATGTTTTCTTTCATTGTGTGAGAAATACAAGCAGAAAAAAAATGTTTTAAAAGTGGGAGATATGAAATATGCCTTTGAGGCTTTGTATTTTGCCTGATACACAGCTAAAGTAGAAATGAAGCAAAGGAGTTTTTCTGTTGCCTCATCTACTTTTCTCCGAACACAAACTAAATCCTCCTCACAGAAAAGATGAACTTCAAGTTCATCTTTAGAAGGAAGAAAAGGAAGGAAGGAAGGAAGGAAGGAAGGAAAGAAGGAAGGAAGGAAGGAAGGAAGGAAGGAAGGAAGGAAGGAAGGAAGGAAGGAAGGAAGGAAGGAAGGAAGGAAGGAGGGAAGGAGGGAAGGAGGGAAGGAGGGAAGGAGGGAAGGAGGGAAGGAGGGAAGGAGGGAAGGAGGGAAGGAAGGAAGGAAGGAAGGAAGGAAGGAAGGAAGGAAGGAAGGAAGGAAGGAAGGAAGGAAGGAAGGAAGGAAGGAAGGAGAAGCAAAAAGCAACAATGAAAACAAAAACCAAAAGCTAATAAACAAAAATGAAAACAATCAAAACACGAAAACAAATCAAAACAAACAAAAAACCCCACACACGTATAAGAACTACACACACACACACAACAGAGCACAGAGAGACCAGCAATAATTCATAAATAACCCTGGTAGTGGTTGTCATGCTGGAAATATGAAGAACACTGGTACATATAGACATGTCAGCCTAGGTAACCTGATTGCCTTTAGGCCTTCAGCTCTGTGAGCATAGGAAAACAATGGGCTGGATTTATGCAGCCAAATATACATACCTGTACTTCATCTGTACATGTGATCCAGATATCTTATATTTCTTTAGTCAATGCAGATACATTCAAAATAAATCAAACGCTGTGTTTGCATTCCTGTGAACGTTTAGCTCATATTTATATGAGATACAAATAAGATTAAAAGAATGGGTAACTTTACTGAAATGTGTAGTGAACATAGGTGTGACAATTCATTTCCTACTTTCTCAGGTAAGTAGCACTTTCTACAATCATTTCCCCATAAAAATCATTGAAACATTTATTTTATTTTATTTTCTGTGAAACTGTGGGTATCCACTCCAGTGTGTTATACCATGGGCTGCAATAGGACATCTTGCTCTACGATGATCCTCTTCACCTGCTTTAGATGAACTTCTGCTCTTGCACCTGGAGCACCTCCTGCTATTCTTCCTTCACTGATCTTGGTATCTGCAGGGTTGTTTCACTCTACATTTTCTCAACCCTATCTCCCAGCTGCTGTTGCAAAGCAGATTTTTTCTTTCTTAAAAATGGTCTCCCAAAGGCTCAACCAGTGTCATTCATTGGTTCAGCTTTGGCCAGAAGCAAGTCTTTTTTGAAGCAGACTGGACTCATCTATCTTATCTATCTATCTCCTAGACTCTTTTCATAGAGGCCACCCCTGTAGACCCCCTGCTACTAAAACCTTGTCACAGAAACCCAATATAAAAAGTTTGCTATGGTTTTTGTTTGTTTGTTTGTTTTTGTTTTGTTTTGTTTTTACAAAAGCTATTTTGTAGCTTTAATTGTTTTGCCAAAATTTAAAATATGGAATGTCTTTACATAAATCAGGTATTTGATCCAGTGAGTGTTTTAATGCTTGTCATAAAAGATTAACTCAATGGACACTACATCAGTTACAGTTATGCCTCATACTCACTCCATCTTGGTAGCACGGAATTTGTACCGGCACTTCTTAGTGTTCAGTATCTCCCTATTCACTTGATCCTATCATATGTTCTTTATTCATAAAAGTCTCCCTAAGAAAAGAGTTAGGAAGAGATGAGTCGCTACTATGTCCATTAGAAAAACACTTGTGAAACACTGTTATCACATGGTTTTCTACTCTGTAAGAGATAAATAATTGTTTGACAAACTTCTGAAAACCATGATCTCAGAATATAAGGTACAAGATCTTTTGCAGATGCTAAGTCTTGGAGGAATAGTGAAGAGGGTGTAGTTCCATGAAGAACTCAGCCAATCTTTTATGAGTTTTATGCTTCCGAATTAAGAAATTATATTAGCTCTCCTAGCTTTTCTTTCTAACTTTACAGTTGTTTTTTTGTTTGCTTGTTTGCTTGTTTGTTTTTCTTTACACTTCTGTGGTTGTTGTTTGTTTATTTTCCATAAAGATCTGTGGTCTTCCTTGTGCTGTCTCATTGTATGAGTAAATTCACCCCCACTAACCCATGAAAACTGATTTTCTATTTTCGGCTAGGATAGATTTCTGCAAGGACTGCAATCAAATCAACACACACCAGTACCCCACAAGAGCCAAGAGTGACTCTAGCAATAAAGTGGAACCAAAATCAAGGAAGAGAATGATGATGAGAGAGTGGGGCCCTTCTCTTTGGACAGTGTCAAGCTCTGCAAACCAGCTTCATCTTGTGAAGATAGACCACAACAACTGCAAACTACAAGACCAAACTACAGCTGAAAGACCATGGATGCAATAGAAGAACTTAAACCATATGAGCAAGCATTTATTTTATACACTGTATCAGTAGCATCAGTAGCATAATGGGAGAAATATCAGGTAGAATTTAGAAATGCATAACTGTAGAGTACTCTAAAGAAACTTAATAGCATTTTGACTTAAGTTCCACAATGTTCTCATGAGCCTAGTAAGAACACTTAAAACTTTGAAAAATCTACAGTTTGACAGATTTGAATTGGTAAAAGTGATTTTGAATTTCAGTTTGAATTTACATTTCTTTCTATTTTATGCATACAGATGATTTTGCATATATACTTAAAAAAGAAAAAAAGGAGAAAAAAAGAGATTAAAAACAAATTCTGCTTGAAGAGTGAGAAAGATATGGTCTTTCTGCAAGGGTTGCAGCTGTCATTTTCTGTCAAAAAATGCTTTTATAAATATTCATGAATTTTCCACTTATTTTATGCCAATGCAAATATCTTGAACTTTTAAAAGTCATACTTTATCCCCATCACATTTTTTATAATTCAATATGATTATAATAATAAATCCATAGCTGGATGTAAAGATATACAAACCATTCTTTAGATCTTAAATTCAGTATGTGAATAGGTGGTTAAAAGTTGCAGACATATGAAAAGCCTGTGAAATGAGCCTTGAGAAGGGTAAGTCTGTCCTCCAAAGAGAAATTTATTCCATTTTTTTCAGGCTGTTGTTGTAAAAATCCCCTTGCTGAAAGGCTCAATTCTTGCATATCTTTATGATTCTGCCTACACACAAGCAAATCAACTAATTCAAGGCTCTCTTTCAACTATCAAGCCTCAGCCCATGTGTTTGCATGTACATTTTAATGTTGTTACTTTCTTTCAATTTTATTTCCCGTTCTCAGTTTGGAGAATTCAAAAAAAAAAAAAAAAAAAAAAAGTTTGCACGTGTTAACCCAGGAAAGGGTTAACTGTTCTGCCTAGAAGTTAGGAACTGCTTTATTTGTCTCTGCCCAGAGCTCTAGCATCTCTACGTACTTCCCAAGATGTATGAGGAGCAACAAACCACAATGTGACAAAAAACACCAAAAATCCTGTTCTGAGACAACTTCAGATTTGGAGAAGAGCAAAGTCTTGGAGATACAAACACAAGACTAGAGCCAAACTAAAGCCTGCACCTGACCCACACCAGGAGCTCTGCTGTGCATGGAAATGAGAGAAGGTAATTTTCAGAATTAGGACTGATGTATTAATATAACTGAATGTGTTTGCATAGCATTTTGTTGGAAATTATATATGAGCTACTGCAAATTTTAATTGGGGGTGTTCTCTCCCTCCTATCCGCTTAATGGAGTAGGGTTCTCATGATTGTGACTAAACTTTAGTAAAAAACTTTGTTTCCTCTTCAGCCATAGAAGTTCTGAGTCACTTTTGTGTAACACAGGGTTAAAAATATATTGACGGTAGTTATATCAGAGTCTCAAGATCTGAAAATGAGCAGCTATTTGAAATGAGAAACTCCTTCACTGAGCTAAGGCAGTGGAGCTTCAAATAGCTCCAGATTGTAAACTCAGTGCTAATTGCTGTTTTATTTCACTATAAAATTATTCACTAAAGGGATTATACAATGGTTATACCACACAAAGGAATGAAAAATACCAAAATACCAAACACTACTTTTTATTTTTTTTTATTCAGTTAAAAAAATGCTATATGTTGCAGTACTTGCATGTAGTAAAATATTCATAATATTAAAATGCTGGACTTTGTTACTTAAATACAATGTTTTTATAGACATCTTTTTGTTATATTGATTATGTCTGTACTATTTTCCTGATGATAAAGCAATCTATTACGCAGAATGTTACTTTGAAAACAGACAATCCAAAGAGTTTGTCTGTTTGCCAGAGATAGGAAAAGTAAACCAACAAGATTAATATCAACAAAACATTAACATCAACAAAACATTAACATCTACAAAAAGATTAACATCTACAAAACATTGTAGAAATACATGGAATTACAAGGAAACATAATTTTAAAAATCCCTGTATGTCTCATTATCCCAAATTTCTAAAAAAGAAAAAAAAAAGTATGAAGTTTCCCTAGTGTCGTAGTTTAACCCAGCTGGCAGCTAAACACCACACAGCCGTTCGCTCACCCTCCCCCCTCCCTCTCTGGGATGGGGGAGAGAAACGGGAAAGTGAAGCCCGTAAATTGAGATAAAGACAGTTTATTAAGACAGGAAAATAATAATAACAATAATAACAATAACAATAATAATAATAATAATAGTACTACCACTAATAATGTGAACAAACAAGTGATGCACAATGCAATTGCTCACCACCTGCTGACTGATGCCCAGCCTAACCCCGAGCAGTCCGGCTCCCCTCCCCCAGCTAGCCACCCCTATATATTGTTTAGCATGACGTCAGATGGTATGGAATACCCTTTTGGCTAGTTTGGGTCACCTGCCCTAGGTCTGTCCCCTCCCAGCTCTTGCTGTACCCCCAGCCTGCCCGTTGGCAGGACAGAGCAAGAAGCTGAGATGTCCTTGGCTTGGTGTAAGCACTGCTCTTCAACAATTAAAACATCGGGGTGTTATCAGCACTCTTCTCATCCTAAGGCAAAACATAGCATTCCACCAGCTACTAGGAAGAAAATAAACTCTGTCCTAACTGAAATCAGGACATTTATTTTGCATCATAAAGTGATACTGTGATATTTATTATTGTTTTAAGAAATTATGTGGTTCTGTACCTTATTTTATCTCAGCATGGACTGTAACATATAAGCTTTAACCAAAATAATCCATACATAAATTTTCAATGTCAAAAAGAGTGTGACTTGCTTATTCTGAGTACAGCATTCACTGATAAAATTTTATGTGGATAGAAAAATATACCTTATTGTGTATGAACTCGTGTTGTTTATGCCTACAAACACATCTTTAATGGCACTTTAATTTAAAAGCACTATTCACCACCATCTCTGTCAGTGGATGGCATTCTCTTTACATTTTAGTCATAGACATCATGAACAAATACTCGCCTTCCTTACTATTTTTTGAGAGAGTGTTAAAATACGTATGAAAGGGAACGGGGCAGGGGGAAATGAGACTCAATAGAGATGAGCCTGGGGGAGCAGTCCCAGAGCTGGGGGTGAGGGCAATGGTATGACTCAAGTTCATCTACACCAATGTACACAGCATTGGCAACACATAGGAGGACAGGAAGCCATTGTGTGGCAGGCAAACTATGACCTAGTCACCATCACAGAAACACGTTGGGACCACTCCCATGAGTGAAGTGCTGCAACAGATGGCTACAAGTTCTTCAGAAGGGAGAGGCAACTAAGGATGAGCAGTGGCATGGCTTTCTACATTAGAGAGTATTTCAATGCTGTTGAGATCGGGGTTGGGAACAGTAAGGTCCCTGTGGATAAGGACTGATGCTCACTTGAACATAAGCCAGCAGTGTGCCCAGGTGGCCAAGAAGGCCAACAGCATTCTGGCTAGTATCAGGAACAGTGTAGCGGGCAGGACCAAGGAGGTGATTGTCCACCTGTACTCAGTTCTGCTGAGGCCACATCTCAAGTACTGTGTTCAGGTTTGGGCCTGTCACTACAAGACGGACATTGCAGCCCTGGAACATGTCTAGAGAAAGACTACAAATATGGTGAAGGACCTGGAACACAAGTCCTGTGAGGAGCATCTGAAGGAACAGGGGCCGTTTAGTTTAGGGAAGAAGAGGCTTCAGGAGAGACCTTATTGATCTCTACAACAACATGAAAGGAAGGTGTGGGGAGCTGGGGGTTGGCCTCTTCTCCTATGTGATAAGACTAGAGGGAATGGCCTCAAGTTACACCAAGGGAGGTTCAGGTTGGAAATTAGGAGACATTTCTTCTGAGAAAGAGTAGTCAGGCATTGGAACAGGTTGCCCAGGGAAGTGGTGGTGTCACCGTCCTTAGGGGTGTCCAAGGGAAGGTTGGACAAGGTGATTAGGGACATGGTTTAGTGGGTGACATTGTTGGCTGGACCAGATGATCTTGAAGGTCTTTTCCAACCTTAATTATTCTGTGATTCTATGATCAGTGTATCATATATACAAATTTCCATGGTCTGAATCCTCTCTTAAATGCAGTTATCACAAAGAAAAATAAGGCTTCCTACTTGGGTTAGAACTACATGTGATTAAAATAAATAAATCAATAGCACTTTTTTAGTTCAGAAGCTTTATGTATATATAATTAAATAACTAAATAACATTTAATTAAATTAAATAATTAATTAATGTGAATAAAAAATCAATGTTTTAAGTCATATGCCAAATATTGTTTTGTTTATTTGTTTTTGTTGTTTCTAGATGTATTTTTTAGAAAAGAATGGACTTACGTCTGGAAAGCAGCCTTATACTTTGTGCTTTAAAATCTATAAAGTGATTCCAGATTAAAACTGATCATAGAGTGAACAAACAGTAAGTTGTTTAGGGGGTGTGCTGGTTCCGCTCAAGTGGGCAGCTGAGCTCCACCACAACCACTCTCTCACTCCCTCTCCTCAAAGAGGAATGGGGAGAAAATATGATGAAAAGGGCTCAGAGGTTGAGATAAGGACAAGGAGATCACGCAGTAATTATTGTTACGGACAAAACAGACTCGGCATAGGGAGATAGTAAGATTTATTGCTTAGATTCTAACAAGCTAGAGAAGTGAGAAACAAAGGAAAGAATCCAAAAGCACCTTCCTCCCCCCGCCCCCCCCCCATCCATACTCTTTTCTGGGTGGGGAGGAAACTGAGTTAATGCTTTTCATGAGCAAGGCAAAGAGTTGCAATGACTATTCTAAAACTTAAAACTTAAAATTGCTAGTTTGATGCCTCAGGGACTTCATGTTGTGCTAGATTTCATTAGGTGTAAGCCTGTGTCAGCACTCCAGCAGCTTTGCAAATGCCAGCTATCAACAGTGGAGAAGTCTGCCAGGTGAAGTGACAGTAAAGCTGTTTTAGAAAGTAGCACTGATTTCTAACGCAGGACCTTAGGCATTCTGCAGATCCCCATAGATCTAAATACACAACTATGTAAATTTGCTATCTTAATTCAAATTAATCTGAAGGATTTTCTTTCAACTACATGTAATCTTTGGTTTAGTATAATAATTTCCTGAACTAAAACAAAACAAAACAAAACACTACGTATATGTATATATGTATATGTGTATATATATGTATGTATACATATATGTATGTAGCGTTTTGTTTTGTATATGTATGTATAGGTATTAGGTATTATTATTGTATAGGTATGTATAGGAATACTCAAAAGGTACTCAAAAGGTATTGAGTATTCCTGTATTCTGAAGAACTGATGTTCTTCTTAATATCTACATTCTTCTTAAACTCTATGTTTAAACTAAATTAAGTCAACTGCAAAGAAATTTCTTTTTAAAAGTACTGAGCTACAAGGTATGATATCTTAACACATTTAATATTTTTGATTAGACAGGTGTTTGTAGGGAACAGTAATTGTCTACATATAATTAAGGCTTTTTTTTTTTCTTTTTCTTTTTTTTTTTTTTTTATGGAAGTGGATGAGTCTTCCAGTACATGAATTACTTCATGTTGTTATTCACCTTGGCACAATGAGTGAAGATTTATGTAGGCATGTGACTATCTTGTGGTATATTTTTACTGTGACAAGGTAAAAAATTACTTTTTCTATATCGGATTCAGTTTTCATGCTTGATGGATTGTGTTTCTCCAATGGAAACTGTATCTGGCTTTAACCTTCTCAAGGTAAATGACAAAGACTTTTTGATCTTGAGAATAAGTTTCAGTATTAACAAAACCTTTATTTTTTTATTTATTTATGTATTTATTTTGCTAACTAGCAATGGAAGTAGAGCTTTGGAAAAGAATTCAAACCATGTATTAATTGATATAAAGGTGAGAGAGAGAAATAAAAACTACTGTGAAAAACACGATAAATAAGGATTCTAGTTTCAGGGTCGAATTTGTAGAATAGCAGAATGTTACTAAATGACAGAATGTTACTAAATAACTTTCGAACTGATGTGTAATATGAGAATTAGAACAGAATTAAAATACAAACTAAAATCAACACCAAAGAAATACACCCAATAAAGGCAAATACCCAAGCAGTAGAAAAGAGGACTTCCTATAAGAAAAAAAAAATATATATATTTATACATATATATAAATAAATAAAATATACATATATATTTGTATATATGCAAATTTACATTTGAAAAATGAAAGCTGAAAAATTTCCAAATTCCAAAAGTTTTGTTTGTTTGTTTGTTTGTTTGTTTTTAATTCACATTTTAAAACAAGTTACAAATAAATTATGTAGAGGGCCTAGGGGACCATTGATTAGATAATTGTACTGTTAAATTCATTACTTTTTTCTGTATGGATGCATGGATGACAAAGAAGAAGGTCAAGACACCTTATTTTACCACTTCTATGCTCTCCATCACAGAGGTTCTTGAATGTAGTCTCTGTTGTTTATATCTAATGGGTAAAGAAAGACACCATAAGGGTAAACTGTTGATTTCTCTTTTTTTTTTTTTGTTTTTTTTTTTTTTCCTTTTTTTTTCTTTTCTTTGCCTTTTTCTCTTCTTCTTTGTCTTTCTTGACATGCAGTTGACTCCTTGATGAAAAATTAAGAAAGGAAAAATGAGTACCCAAAGAAAGGATGGTTTATTAAATGAACTAACAATAACAATAACAATAATAATAGGAAAAGCCTCATGATGAATGATCCAAATGATCTATGTTCCTCCTTAGTGATAGTCCCATCAAAGTGACTTACTAAAATAAATTAATTAGAAAAGGTGTGAATCATGTAAATGTTGCTTATTTTAAGCCTGTTCTACAAAGTTGATTGCTGTTCTGATTTATTTATTTTTTTAATATTTTTAATGCAAATAGTTGCATCAGTACAATGATTGTAGTAGCAGGTAAACTTGCCTGCTAATATAGGCAATGATGCTATATACTTTTTATGTTTAGCAGCAGACTGAACCCTCTCTCTTTATATTGATACTCTCTACAGTTGCAATGAGATAATCATAGTGGTGCAACATGTACAGACAAAGCCATTTAAATAGTGGTAATTTAAAGCTGAAAATGCTTATATTAGTTAATAGCTGAACTTCTGGGTTATTGAAAAATGAAAGAAAGTAAAATATATATTTTAATTAGAACTATTTTTCTCCCTGTCTAAAAATGCATTTATCAGTTTTTAGTTACAGCTGATCCAATAGATCTTTCTTAATATTTTTATTAAAAGTGTGTCTAATGCAGAAATTGAAATGTAATCAAAAACTAATTTGTATGATGAGAAGTTCATCCCTGGAAGTCTTCAAAAGACGTTTAGATGTAGACCTTAGGGATATGGTTTAGTGGGGACTGCTAGTGTTAGGTCAGAGGTTGGACTCGATGATCTTGAGGTCTCTTCCAACCTAGAAATTCTGTGATTCTGTGATTCTGTTAAATTCTGAAGAATTCAAAACAAGACATACACACACACACAATGACTCTCCAGTATTGAATTATATCTATTTGGCTTTTTAAAATATTCTGTTTTGGTTTCCTCAAAGGATCTTTATTCTACATGTGAGAAAGTCCAGACACATGGTATCTTCCACAATTTCTAGAGTTATAGGACTCCAGACATACGTAATATTCCAATATTCTGCAGGGAGGGAGATAGAGGGAGAGAGTGAAAGATGGAGATGGAAGAGAGGAGAGACAGAGACTATTACATTTATCAGATAATTGGTTAACTTGGAATTTTGATCTACACAGCAAATGAATGGCATGTTGAAATCAGAACTGTAATTCTGTAACATAGACTGAAGGCAAATACAGGTTAGCAGAGGACTGAGCTGAAAATTCCGTTCTGTAAGTGAATTGTTATTTTTTGTATTATTCTGTGCAGGAATTAAAATATTATTTCAGTTATTCCAGTGGATATTCTTTCTGATTGTTGTTATTACTAAAATTGCTTAATGGTCAAACCCTGAAGATTCCAGAGAAGATTTTCTCATTGTTAAGAACCTCATCTTCTCTAAAAAGGAATAATAATAAATAACAGAAAGTTGTTTTTGTTTTGTTTTGTTTTGTTTTATTTTGTTTTAACAATATTTTTTTGTGATTGTAATTGTTCTTTAAAATAGGACAAATTTTAGATTTACCTCTATTATGTATTGAGCGTCAGAATCTAACTACATTCCAGCCCTTCTTGATACAAGCATGTCAGTCTTGCACAGGTATTTCCTCTTTCTTCTAATTGTCTTAACGCTCCACAATGCAGTCATTAAAATGACAAATAGCGGCAACTATAGAAGTTATGCTTTGGAATCAAAAAGCAACCACAGAAGAGAGAGAGAAGAAAATAATCTAGCACTTTACTAGAGATATATGTAATTTATAAATGTAACTGTATGTAGTAGCCAAGTCTGCAATGCAGATATTCCTTCTCCAAGAGACAGAAATGTAACTTTTTCCTAGCCTCTCTAGGGATTGTAATTATATTGGGGTTTTTAGAACTTCATTTTTACTACAGGTAAGTCTTTTGTCTGCAGAGAGCACACAGAAACCAAAATTTCTTTTTACCATACAGAGCCTTTTCCATCCACAGAATGTGAGTCTTAGGCTGTACTTTGATCACCATTTTGATAATTCAAAAGTTAGAGATTTGATACATGATAGCTTGTATCAGTTCATGTCATCACCTACTTTAATTTTAAAAACAATTTTAAAAACAGGCCATTCCAAACAGGCAGAGGTCTCTGGTAGGTTTTCTGCCTACAGAGTTAGGCAGTTAACTCCACAACTACATGAAATTTCAAACAGCCCTGCGTACCTAAATTTAAGCTGAATAAAGACCCACTGATGACATTGACAAGATTTCTATTGATCATTGTGAGAGCTCAATTGAACAGCTGGGGTTTCATTTAAACATAATCACCTGGTGCCATTTAAAAAGCCCTGATCTAATATAGCTCGACAATATCTGAGTGTCTTATCATTCAGTCTTTTTTATCACTGAATGTCTCAAATGGAACAGCAACCATGCTCTCTGTTGCTGCAACTGTACATGAATCGTACGTTTATTACTAAAATTTCTCACACCATTAGATTTCTGTATGTTAAGACAGCTTTCACTGTGCTACTTTGCGGTTCTGTAGTCCAACGGAAGGAAATGGCAGAGCCGTCCTGCATCCATCTTCTCAGAAAGTTATACTTCATTTTGCTGTGTCTCTGCTTCAAGATCATATATAAAGATCATAATTTAATTTCATATATTTATCCATATTTTGAAATTAATAAAAACTGTAAGCCTATGTTTAAAACGTTTGTGCTTCCCTAAACATGTGTGCCATCCTGCACATTAATGCCTGCATGCGTGTGGTTTTCATAGGCATTAGTTCAGTTTACTTCTATGAAAAATAAATAAATCTTCCTGATCAACCAAAGAGTGATGTGGCATTACAATAAAGACATGGACTTATAATTGAAAAAAATACCTGTACGTGAGATTTTGCTGGAACTACAATTTCTTGTATCCCACAAAATCAAAGGTGACAAAATATTTGTTTCAAAGTTGTAAAAATATCCAAGACAAAATCTCTATTCTTTGCAAGGCCAGGAAGGGGACCAGTAAAACCGCTGTATTGGACTTCCGGAGGGCTGACTTTGAGCTGCTCAGGACACTGGTTGGTGGAGTCCCTTGGGAGGCGGTTCTGAAGGGCAGAGGAGTCCAGGAAGGCTGGGCACCCTTCAAAAGGGAAATCTTAATGGCGCAGGAATGGTCTGTCCCCACGTGCCCAAAGACGAGCTGGCGGGGAAGAAGACCAGCCTGGCTCAACAGAGAATTGTGGCTTGAGCTTAGGAGAAAAAAGAGGGCTTATAATCTTTGGAAAAGTGGACAGACCACTAGGGAGGACTATAAGGATGTAGCGAGGCTGTGCAGGGAGAAAATTAGAAAGGCCAAAGCTCATCTGGAGCTCAATCTGGCTACTGCCATTAAAGATAACAAAAAATGTTTTTATAAATACATCAACACAAAAAGGAGGACTAAGGAGAATCTCCATCCACTACTGGATGCGGGGGGAAACTTAGTTACAAGAGATGAGGAAAAGGCAGAGGTGCTTAATGCCTTCTTTGCCTCAGTCGTTAGCGGCAATACCAGTTGTTCTCTGGATACCCAGTACCCTGAGCTGGCGGAAGGGGATGGGGAGCAGGATGTGGCCCTCACTATCCACGAAGAACTGTTTGGTGACCTGGTACAGCACTTGGATGTGCACAAGTCGATGGGGCCGGATGGGATCCACCCAAGGGTACAGAGAGAACTGGCAGAGGAGCTGGCCAAGCCACTATCCATCATTTATCAGCAGTCCTGGCTATCAGGGGAGGTCCCAGTTGACTGGCGGCTAGCAAACGTGACACCCATCTACAAGAAGTGCTGGAGGGCAGACCCAGGGAACTATAGGCCTGTCAGTTTGACCTCAGTGCCAGGGAAGCTCATGGAGCAGATTCTCTTCAGAGTCATCATGCTGCACTTGCAGGGCAAGCAGGTGATCAGGCCCAGTCAGCATGGGTTTATGAAAGGTAGGTCCTGCTTGATGATCCTGATCTCCTTCTATGACAAAGTGACGCGCTGGGTGGATGAGGGAAAGGCTGTGGATGTGGTCTACCTCGACTTCAGCAAGGCTTTTGACACCGTTTCCGACAGCATTCTCCTCAAGAAACTGGCTGCTCTTGGCTTGGACTGGCGTACGCTTTGTTGGGTTAGAAACTGGCTGGATAGCCGTGCCCAAAGAGTCGTGGTGAATGGAGTCAAATCCAGCTGGAGGCCAGTCACTAGTGGCGTTCCCCAGGGCTCAGTGCTGGGCCCGGTCCTCTTTAATATCTTCATCAATGATCTGGACGAGGGCATTGAGTGCATCCTCAGTAAGTCCGCAGATGACACCAAGCTATGCGTGTGTGTCGATCTGCTTGAGGGTAGGAAGGCTCTGCAGGAGGATCTGGATAGGCTGCACCGATGGGCTGAGGTCAACTGCATGAAGTTTAACAAGGCCAAGTGCCGGGTCCTCCACCTGGGGCGCAATAACCCCAAGCAGAGCTACAGGCTGGGAGATGAGTGGTTGGAGAACTGCCAGGCAAAGAAGGACCTGGGAGTGATGGTTGATAGTCAGCTGAATATGAGCCAGCAGTGTGCTCAGGTGGCCAAGAAGGCCAACAGCATCCTGGCTTGTATAAGAAACAGTGTGACCAGCAGGGCTAGGGAGGTGATCGTCCCCCTGTACTCAGCTCTGGTGAGGCTGCACCTCGAGTACTGTGTTCAGTTTTGGGCCCCTCGCTACAAGAAGGACATGGAGGTGCTTGAGCGGGTGCAGAGAAGGGCAACGAAGCTGCTGAGGGGCCTGGAGAACAAGTCCTACAAGGAGCGGCTGAGGGAGCTGGGCTTGTTCAGCCTGGAGAAGAGGAGGCTCAGGGGCGACCTTATCGCTCTCTATAGGTACCTTAAAGGAGGCTGTAGCAAGGTGGGGGTTGGTCTGTTCTCCCACGTGCCTGGTGACAGGACGAGGGGGAATGGGCTTAAGTTGCACCAGGGGAGTTTTAGGTTGGATCTTAAGAAGAACTTCTTTACTGAAAGGGTTGTGAGGCACTGGAAAAGGCTGCCCAGGGAATTGGTGGAGTCACCATCCCTGGAAGTCTTTAAAAGACGTTTAGATGTAGAGCTTAGGGATATGGTTTAGTGGGGACTGTTAGTGTTAGGTCAGAGGTTGGACTCGATGATCTTGAGGTCTCTTCCAACCTAGAAATTCTGTGATTCTGTGATTCTGTGAAAAACAGGAATTTTCTACGGTGAAGTATGCATCATTCTATCAATTATTTGTATAATCTTTTTCATTAAAGGCTGCTCTTAACTGTTCTTTAAACGTATTCAAAGGTCTTCATCTTTTTTATGGGTAACAAAAGTACCATGGGTGATTAGTCAAAATAACAATAGAATCTATTTAAGCAAAATAATTCCCTCATTTTTTTTTCCTGTTGATGTTTTCTGACATAATAAATGTCATGTCAAGAATGTATTATGATGACAATAATTGCACATTGAATTACTTCTGCACCACATGCCACTCACATGAAAACAAAACATCAACAGTGATTTTTGCTTAGCAAGATTTTCAACATGTATGGTAAGCTATTTGTGTAAAAAATATTTTAACTATTAATGAATTTAACAATATTTTCATTTCAAGAGAGGAAAAAGATCTTTTTATATACTGATATATTTCCTTTCACACACTGAATTTCAGTATATTTTCCTATACTGACATGCTGTTCTCCCTCATGATTCCTTTAAATTTATACTAAGAACATAATCACAGCCTTAGTGGTATTTTATAAAAGAATAGACACAAAGCCCAACATAAAGGAAATCAGGCAGTGTGTGCTTGTTCTATTAACCTTAGGCTTAGACTGGGAAAACATTCTTTCCTTTCCCATTATGAAAGATATTTAAAATTTAAAATTTAAAAATTGAATTAAATTAATTAATTAAAATTAATTAATTTTAATTTAAATTAATTACCAGTAATGCAAAAAATAAATGTCTACAGTTTCCCAGTTATTGGGGTTCAAGACAGGTATACTCACTAGAATACTGGTGGAATGAAAGACTAATATATATGTATATATTAATGTATCCTTCCAATGGACTCCAAATTATCCACTATTTCACCAGAAGAACAGATTTATAATAAAAAATGAAATTATTTAGATGACATTAAAGTGCTTTTAGAATTGAGTCTATTAGAGAGATAAATAAAATTCAAATTAGATTCATATAAGTAATAACATTTTTTTAATATATATCTTACCGTATCAAGCACTGTATCAAAATCTCAAAAGTAAGAAGAAAACATATCAGTTAGATTCCTTCCAAGGGAAGTCTCACAGACCTGCAAGCAAGCAACTTCAAAGCACTGACCTTCTTCCTGAGATCACCCTACTTTGAACTAGGGGCCACAGATACTGTTCTTGATTCAGGTTTGCTACTGTGGCCAGGAGAAGCCCTTTTCTGAAATCAACACACTGAAAATTAAACATTTTATACTCCCTGAGCATTCTAACATCTCTGTCCACACTGTCTACCCAAGATGGACAGTTATAATGGTGTCAGATAAAACATTTCAGGAAAACATTGTTGAAATTATAGAATCATAGAATCATAGAATATCCTGAGTTGGAAGGGACCCTTAAGGATCATCAAGTCCAACTCTTGACACCGCACAGGTCTACCCAAAAGTTCACATTAATTAGGAGTCTGGGTATTTGGTTTACTCTTCATCTCATTATAATTATAATTTTTATCTTTACATCCATTTTTTGTTAGGGAATTATTAGGAAAAATGCTGTGGAAATACAAATCTTCTTGGTGAACAAACGATGTGATTTAGCCATAAAAATTTCTTTCATAAGCAATTTGGGTATATATAATGAACGGGTTAGCAGTCAGAAAGCAGGGCAGACAGCTGAAGTTTCATATAAAATATTTGAATCGTGTAACTGGTGTTTCTCTCACAGGTTTAAGAACCACAGCTAAAATGACTAGATAGGAACAATTTTTATATATATATATATATATATATATATATATATATATATATATATATATATATATATACATATATATATATATATATAAGTGGTTTAATTTTTCATTCTGATTGCTGCAAAGTGTATATCTGAAATAGCTGCTGCTATAAAATTATCACTAGATATTATCTTTTTCCTTCTGTTTTTAACAAAAGACACATTTACATTATAGTGGAACCATGATGAGATGATGAGTACAACTATATGATTGCTTCATGATATCTCATCTCCTTTATGGTCAGTTATTACTTAACTTCTGATATATCTGGATATTTTTTACCAGATTTACAGGATTCATAACATTCATAACATAGGATTCTAACATATCGTTATCCTTGGAATCAATATCAGAATTTGTGTTCCTCTGATTAGAAAATGATCACGCTTGTATCCATGATTCTTCTTCTCCCCCACATTATGCTGTATCTGTTAGAACTAATAATATATATTAATATTAATATATAAAATATTATATATAATTAATATTAATATATTAATATAATAACATATATTATGTACTATTTATATAATATTTATATATTATATATATTTATATAATATTATAATTTTATTCATTTATTTATTTATTTATAATAATGATATATTATATATTATTATACATATGTTATAATAATATATTATAATATATTAATAAATTAATATATAATAATAGATTTCTTCTTTCTTTCCTTTTGGATATACAGGCTACTGTTATTGAGCATTCAATTTGATGGCATTTATCCTGTACCTATCTTGAATTCTTCTGCCGTCTGTTGCTTTTCCGTCTAGTAATATGATTGATTTATTTCAATTTATTTTTCTTTTATTTCTCTTGTAATTTAGTTCATTCTTGAGGTACCTGTTGCTTTATTTATATCCTTCCTAACCAGTTACAGTCATGGAAGTTACAGGTTTTTGTTGTTGTTTTCCACGTATAACATTATTTTCTTGACCTTTATTTTCTTAGCACTTTGTTTCTTGAAATATCCAGCTTTGGATTTATATATATTTTAGCACCACTAAAGATACAGAATGGTTTGTAAGCACGAAATACTTCTCAGCATTATTGATTTATCTTGGCTTCTATACAGCTGTTTGTCCAACTGCTGCTGAATGAAGCATGCATTTCAAGTCAAAGCAAAGTTTAGAAAGATGAAGTATAAATATCTGTGTCTTTTGCCTCATATCTCAAAATTTGGGGTTATAAATGCAAATAGTATTTTTAGTCAATGTTCAAATGTCTGAATGATTTTATGTGCTTTAAGTCTTATTTCCTAATTGATAAACGAGTAGAGACATGTAGGAAGAATAGTATTTCTTTAAGTCATGGCATTTATTTATTTAGGTGATTATTTAGACAGCAAGGTGAAGTTATAAATTAAATATACTAGTCCCCAAACTTTTTTTTTTTTCTTTTCAACCACATTGATTCACCATAGCCTAGATCTAGCTAACCACTGCTAAGATCTGAACTAGGCAAACATTTCAGTGGAGTGGGCCTAACATAAAAAGCACAACTGAATGATTGGTACTAAGAATATTTAAGCTAATGTCAAAACTTGGAGAAATTTTGAGTCAAGTTATTCATATATTTGAGTTACCTTTCAAATATATAATAGTCCGGAAATTTGATCTTCAAAAAAGGGGTTAAGTGTGCAGTTTCTGAGTATAAACATACGAATGCTCTTGGTAAATGCTTCTTCAATGAGCCATTAGTTTAAATATAATTAATTGGTTTGTAATCCTATTTTTGCCATCTTTATCAGAATTGCTGTAACACTGTGAAGATGATACATTTTTCCCATGTTACTATCACCATATTATCCTGCTTCTCAGTTTATTGTATATTTGTTGAAAGTAATTATATTCTTTTTAATTTCTACAGCTCTGTATAAATTATATGGTTAAAATTAGTAACATTTTGAATGAGGCAATATAAAACACTAAGATTTTTAAAAAGAACAGTTATTAAACTGGTAACATTCTACAAATATATATTTTTTCTAGTCTGCTATACTCAATATACTTAGGTAAAGACATAATTTATTGCTCGTATTGCAGCAAAGTAAAAGACAAGACAAAATCAGGGCTTGATGCTTTGTATATTTGATGCTTGATGCTTTGTATATTTGTATTGTGTTGTTCTAATGGTATATTTTTTTATAATTTTGCTCATCTGTGTCTCCTAAGCTGTTATCCTTATTAGAGCTTCTTTTTAATAAACTGTTTTTGTTGATGATGTTCTTGGTTTGTGTGTTTTTTTGTTGTTGTTGCATCCTTTACTCGAGCAGAACGTCTTATAGTGACATATAGTGACATTATTGATCCCCAAAAGGAAGGAAAATTTTTGATTATTTCAAAACCTTTACCTTTTTCCTTTGTTAGTTAGATCAGAAGTTCTATCTAAGAGACCACTATATGTGGATCTATTTCATGTAGTATAGCTGAAAGAGGAAAAGGTCTACATATGTTGCTTAATACGCTCAGGGTACAAAGAATAGCATGACCTTCAAGTAAAAGTTGCCTTATTTCATCAATCACTTTGCATATTAGAATCTGTCAGTGCAACATGATCTTGTTCTTGAAGGGAATTAGATACTTCTGTAATCATTGCAGATGCATTATGTCAATTCACAAACAGCTGGGCTCACTATACAAAGAACATTCTGTTTTAAGTGGGTGCTCATTCCACAAAAGTACTCAAAACAGCAGTAATGTTTTCATTATTCTGTATGTATCACTTTAAATGAATTGCTGTTTTTTGTTGTTGTTTTATTATTATTATTAATAATCATTAATAATAATCATATAATTTGCATTATTATTCAGTTTTGTAATTCAGTGTGTGTTAAGTTCTGATATTCCAAAGCTTGGCTTCAGAATCTAGAAAAGTTTTTTGAAAAGACAAGAGTTTCAGTATATCTATTACACACTTCTTCCAATAGATTGTCCCAGTAGATTTTGATATTTATATTTGCATGTTATTTACATGCTAGTAATAACCATTTCTATTTACACTCAAAAAAACAAACAAACAAACAAACAAAAAAGCAAACAAAAAAACAACCACCACCACCAACAACAATAACAACAAAAGCAGGCTAATGTCATGATTAATATTTCTTTGAAGGTTTGTTTTTTTTTTTTCTTAATTTTCATTACACATCCAGTTCATACTCATAAGAAATCATAAAACAAGGTTAATAGAGCAAGATTTAATTACATTACATGTAAGGATGGTTACCTAATAAAATATTCTGTAAGAAAGTATTGTCTGCAAAGGTGAAAAGGAAAGAGATGATTAAAACATGTATTTTGTATCCACACAGTGGAAGCCACCCAGGTGCCAGCACCTTTTGATTGGCTTTACAGGACCTAATGATCTTTCTAGGGCATTTTGAACCCAAAGACTAGCTTTTAAGCCTTATAATGCCAGAGTTAAATTCAAAGCTCCTCTGGACTAAATACAACCCTATCAACTTCTGGCTGAAGGTTTCAAATTTCCATGTATTTTAGAAGGGAAATTTTATGAGGACATTGATACATTCTCATAAAGCTGCAATATGGGGGAGACATCTCCAGATACACTTTAAATTCAGGGTGAATCACCAAAAACAGCATTTGTAGTTAAAGACTATTTAGACTCTTTTCTAGTCCCAGTAAAATCTTAATCAATCAGAATGGAATAAGTTAGTACAGAACAATCGAGCACTGAAAAGAGGTGTTGAGTTATATCGTCCTAGTTAAAAAGAATCAAAGACAATTACAAGCTCTCCCGATTCATCTCTATTCTCCCTGTTATTCATTTAATTCTGATTTTTTCATTAGAAGTAACGTGATTTGAATAGAACTATATAAATGTAAATGAAATACTTATTTTTAGGGCTAATTGACCTTCCCATGAGAAAGTGTAATATGTTGACCTTATAGAAACTTTCAGGATGGTACAAGAGCAGTTGGTTTGGCTCAGAAGCAGTGCAGATTAGGTATTAAGGAAGTATTAAATGCAGATTACATGAAGTATCCTGATAATGTCAGCAAATAAAAAGAATATTTTCTTTTGAGGAAAAAGACAAAAAGACTGTTTTAATGAAAAACAAGTCTATGGTGTTTCAACATTAGTTATGTAATTTTCAATAAAACATACTAACCACATTTCCTTTTCAAATGGGATAGAAATTCCTTTAAGTCTTTGAGCATGTGGTGTAATCACTGCCTATTTGTATCATGGTTTAATCTTGTGTCACATCAGAAATAATGTAGTCCACGGTGAACTGGACTATCCACCTGATGATGTAATATGATTTTCCTTTTCAGAGACCTTAGATGAAAGATTAGAACGTTCTTCATGTTTGATGCCTGAAATTGCATTTACAATATTGTCATATATTCAGTAGATAAATATTGAGAAAACTTATGATAGTATATTGATTATCCTTACTTTGATATACCAGGTATAGGAAAAATTGATATTTCTTATTTTAATAAACCTTTACTATTTGCTCCTATAATTTAAGTTTGAATGTACGAATTTTAAAAACACATCTACAATGTCATCCTCTATTTTCACAGAATGGAGAACATTCAAACTTAAGTTCCTCATGCCAACAATAGCGTGCAACAAAACTTCATAATTCTTCAGTTGTTACTGGATTTCCAGCTATTCCACAGGTAGATCTTAAGCTCTGGTTTCAGAAAGCAGGCAAGAGCTATAATAAATATGGAGCAGAATAAAACAAATAAAAGGATTATCTTATTCTTTTTTATTATTATTATTTTATTATTTCCTCTTTCCTTTTCCTTTGTCATCTTTTGTCTTCCTTGTTTTGTTTCTTTATTTTTTTTCATTTTACTGTTTTTATTATTTTATTTATTTATTTTTCCACCTTACAAAAGGTAGCAGCAAATATCAAGTGTGAGTCTTAAAGAAGAACTGAGGAAAAATACTCTAAACATGTCAGCAAAAGCCATTTGTCATCAAGTACTATGATAGAGAGACCATTTGAGACCATTTTTGCCTTTGATTCCAAAACATTTTTCTTTCTGTTGTTTTATGAATATCTAGACACATATAAGTTCAATTAGAATTTTTATTAAAGTATGCTAAAGCATGTAAAAACAAAAATTTAGTGTGCAATCTTGCAGATATGGTATCTGAAATTAATTATTGAGAAAAATATGTTTTCTGTCTTCTCAAATTCAAGTATGCAGTTTCTCTGTTTTGTATTTTGTATTTGTGCAACAAGTTCCTTTGAATTAATATTTTTTTCTGATATATTGCAACTTGAAACAATTAAGTTACAGATATATTTTGTGCTTTGTATGTTCATCATCAGAATGTGTATTTTTCTGCTACAGAAGCAGAATGTACAATATTGTACATTATTTTGTACAGTATTTTTTCTTGCCTTTAAGGATATAAAAAGTCTTTCTGATGTAAACTGACAAAACCGCACCTCTATCCATTCAGTTTTGCAAAATCATCACAGAATTATCATAAACAACAGACATTGGTTTCAGCAGATCTGCACCAAAATCAACCTACTGATTACATACATAAAAAAAAAAAAAAAAAAAAAAAATGTTCCCACACTGAATTGGAGAATTTTCTAACCAAGATTTCTGTACTGAACCATGTTAAAAGTGTCACTCTTCTTGAAGGGAGATATGAAACAATAGTTATGTTTAAAATATAGAAGACTTAACAGAGATCTTTTTCAACCTTGGTTCCAAAACTACACCTATTTATGTTACTGGTTGTCGTGGTTTAACCGGGCCGGCAGCTAAACACCACGCAGCCGTTCGCTCACCCTCCCCCTCCCTCTCTGGGACGGGGGAGAGAAATGGAAAGTGAAGCCCGTGAGTTGAGATAAAGACAGTTTAATAAGACAGGAAAATAATAATAACAAAAGTAATAATAACAATAATAATAATAATAACACAATGGTGATAATAGGAAAGTAATAATAATATGTACAAACAAGTGATGCACAATGCAATTGCTCACCACCCGCTGACTGATGCCCAGCCTAACCCCGAGCAGTCCGGTCCCCTCCCCCCGGCTAGCCACCCCTATATATTGTTTAGCATGACGTCAGATGGTATGGAATACCCCTTTGGCTAGTTTGGGTCACCTGTCCTGGGTCTGTCCCCTCCCAGCTCTTACTGCACCCGCAGCCTGCCTGTTGGCAGGACAGAGCAAAAGGCTGAGATGTCCTTGGCTTGGTATAAGCACTGCTCTGCAGCAATTAAAACATCGGGGTGTTATCAGCACTCTTCTCATCCTAAGCCAAAACACAGCATTCCACCAGCTACTAGGAAGAAAATTAATTCTGTTCTAACTGAAACCAGGACACTGGTTTATTAAATAATAACAACAACAACATATGCCACTTCCTAGAAAAAAAAGAAAATTATATATATATATATATATTTAGCAGCTACATTTTCTCAATACACTGTTTACAAGTGTATAAATGCTTACATATCAACTTGTGTTGTCAAAATGTTGTTTGTTTGTTTGTTTGTTTGTTTGTTTTTATGGGCAAAAGGAACTGTAATGTATATACAAAGCCCAGAATTTACTGTAAGCCTAATTAAAGTTTGTACCGTCTAGTACAATGAACATTTTTATTAGAACAGCTTCAATTCTCATTCCTTATCCAGTTAAATAAATATTGTTTTGGTTAGATGAATAAAGACTTCACTGAACAACTTCAGTGCTGTAGGATTTCACAAAGATTTTGTAAGAGCTCTCTGAGCAATATTTCTTCTCCAGATCCAAGCTGTTATGAAATAAGGACTGACTGATAACAGTTAGCTACTGTTAGCCACAAGAAGATCTTCCCTGACTAAAGAGTAGCATTAATGATCCTCCTTCACTGTGAAAAGGAAGCTATCCCTATCACAGCAGAGAGTGATATACAAAGGAAGAAGGAGAGGTCCTGTGTGAGACATTAGTTTGATCTGAAAAATGGGCAAACTATACAGTTAGGAAGCTGTGAAAAGTAAAAATGTAAAGATGTTCAAGTCTAAAACTAACTGAAGGTTTGGAAACTGATCTAGTAATACCGATTTATGGAGAAAAAAAATAAGCCAATGAAAGATAACTTGGAAATTATCAGACACCAGATTTAAAAGAAGTGGAAATAAAAACAAATCCTTTTCACAAAGGAGATAGTCAAAACCCACCTGGATGCCATTCTGCGCAATGTGCTTTAGCTGATCCTGTTTGGCAGGGGGGTTGGATTAGATGATCTTCAGAGGTCCCTTCCAACCTTGTCCATTCTGTGATTCTGTGATCTCTGCTGCTCCTCCACCCTCACTCTCTTTCCCTGCTCCAGTGTGAGGTCTATCCCATGGGATGTAGTCCTTCCCAAACTCATCCTATGTGGGATTCCCAAAGGCAGGCAACAGATCTTTGAGAACTGCTCCAATATGTGTTCATAACACAGGGTCCACCCTTCAGAAACAGACTGTGCCAGCACAGGTCTCCTATGCGTGGCAGCACCACCCAGATCCCCTGCTCCACCATGGGCTCCTCTCCAAAGGGTACAGCTCCAGCTTGGAGCCTGCTCCTGCTGTGGATCTCCATGGTCCACAGCCTCCTCCAGGCCACATCCACCTACACCACTGTGGGCTCCTCTATGGGATGCAGGATGGCTATCTGTTCTGCCCACCAAGGTCCTCTCCACAGGCTGCAGGGGAACTTCTGCTCCAGCACCTGGGGCACCTCCTGCCCTCTTTCTTCACTGACATTGATGTTTGCAGGGTTGTATCTCTCTACATTTTTCTCAGTCTTCTCTTCCAGCTGCTGTTGCATATGTTTTTCCCTTTATTAAAACTGCTCTCCCAGAGGTGCAAGCAGTGTCACTCGCTTAGCTTTGGCCAACAGCAGGTCCCTTTTGGAGCTTGCTGGAAGTGACTCTTATCTGACATGGGGTATCTTCTGCACTCTTATCACAGAGGCCACCCCTGCAGGTCCTTCCCCTCCCCTCAGTAGCTTACCTCATAAGACCCACACAGTCTCATTTTATATTCTGATAGATCCTGGCAAACAGCCTCTAAAGAAAGTCAATTTTTTTGCATCTTCTGGTCACTGACAGAAAACCTTCAGTCATTCAGTTGGGAACTTCACAGGGATCAGCTGCAGCGAGGGCTCCTGGCAGGGAGATGAACGAAGCCAACCCCAAACGCCCCAGTAACACAGAACAGAGCCGCAGCCCTAGCCTCCACCCGCCCCCCAAGCAGGCAGGAGCTGTGCTTGTGCTGCCGTCGGTGCTGACGTGCTGAGGATGGAGCCAGGGGTGACAACAGCCCACCCACCCCCGGCGCTGTAAAAGTTGTCCCTAGGGAGTGCTGCAAACAGGAAGTGCTAATAGGACTGGCTTGGCAGTTAGTGCAGGCAGTTTGCACAGGGCAGTTCAAGCGGGGCAGGGAGGAGAACCTAGACCTCACCATGGTGGGCACCCGTCGCAGCGGCTGGTCCGAGGTGGCAACCCAAACGGAGGAGATGCTGCCTCTCTGGGCTCATGTGGGCACCCAGATGGATCCCCTGAGGGGGGAGGTGGCAGTCCAGACAGGTGACTGTGGGGAACTCCGGAATCTGGAGGCCCATCTGGGCCATGAGGGAGGAGAGCGCTGTCACAGGTGCAGGTGTGCCCTGCGTCAGGGACTCCTTGAGCAGGTGTCTGGGCTGCAGCGAGAAACCAGCAGCCTGAGGGAGTCTCTGAAGGTGACAGAGAGGAGGGGTTTCCGTGCCCCTGCTGTTGCTCTGCAGCCCTCTCCTATGTCCCGACAAAGGGTAGAGGCTGCCCCCATTGAACACATGCAGAACAGAGGGCTAGACTGTCCGCAAGAGACAAGGGGCTGGACCCTTGTCTTGGCTCAGAGCAGAAAGAGATGTCTTCCCCCAACACCCACAGTGCCACCTACCCCCACGGTGTCCCTGGGAAATAGATTTGAGTCTCTCAGGGAGGTTGCGGAAGAGTCTGAGGGTCTGGACAGTAGTATGAACCCAGGAAGCAACCCCGAGAAGAGAGTCAAGATTGGGGGAAGTGCAAAACATAAGGATCAGGGCCAGATGGAGCACGGCATTGTAACCTGTGCCACAAAAAAAGAGTGGAGAGTCCTGGTGATTGGGGACTCCTTGCTGAGGGGCACTGAGGCTCCTATCTGCCGCCCAAATAACCTTGCCAGAGAAGTGTGCTGGGGGCATACGTCAGAGACATTAGGAAGGCTCTGCCACGACTCATTAAACCGGAGGACTACTATCCTCTCATAGTCATTCAGGTTGGATCCCAGGAAGCTGCTATTAGAAAAATGAAGAATTTTAAGAAGGACTTTGCATCCCTGGGGAGGTTGTTGGGAGGGTTGGAGGTGCAGGTAGTGTTCTCCTCTGTCCTCCCGCTGGGTGACTGGGATTCAGATAGAAGGAGCAGAACAGGACAGGTAAATGACTAGCTGAAGGGCTGGTGTCTGGACCAGGGATTTGGGTATTTTGATCTTGGGCCATCCTTTGAGAGGTCGGGTATGTAGGCTATGGACAGACACCAACTGAGCAAGTGGGGCACAAGTGTGTTGGGGAGCAAGCTCTCTGGGCTGATTACCAGGGCTTTAAACTAGGTTTGATGGGATAAGGAAGGGGAGGTAAAGGTGACAGAGAAGGGCTGGGGGAAGTCATCACTACTGTCACTGTTGAAGACAAGGAAAAGCTTCTGAGCTCTCCCACAGGATTGTCTGAGGGCTTCTCAGAGGAGGTCGCGTTCCCGATCCCCTGTCCAGTACCTTCCTTTTGCATCCCCCCAGGGGTAACTGCACCTGCTGCTTCCCTAAAGTGCCTGTACACCAATGCACAGAGCATGGGAATGAGCTTGAGATCTGTGTTCAGTCACAGGGCCACGATCTCGTTGCAATCACTGAGACGTGGTGGGACAGCTCACATGACTGGAACGCTGTCATTGAGAGCTATGTCCTCTTTAGGAAAGACAGGCTGGGGAAGCAAGGGGGTGGGGTTGCCCTTTATGTGAGGGAGCAATAAGAGTGTACCCAGCTCCAGCTGGGGGAGGGTGAAGGACAAGTGGAGAGCTTGTGGGTAAGAATTAAGGGGTGGGCTGGTATGGGAGACAAAGTGGTGGGGGTCTACTACAGGTCTCCAGATCAGGAGGAGGAAGTCGATGAGGCCTTCTACGAGCAGCTGCTAGTAGCCTCACGATCACGAGCGCTGCTCCTCATGGGGGACTTCAATTACCCAGACATCTGCCAGGCACAAGCAGTCCAAACGGTTCCTAAAATGCGTTGAGGAAAATTTTCTGACACATGTGGTGGAGGAGCCGACGAGGTGGGAGGTGCTCCTGGACCTCATTCTTACCAACAGGAATGGCCTTGTTAGGGATCACAGAATCACAGAATCACAGAATTTCTAGGATGGAAGACACCTCAAGATCATCAAGTCCAACCTCTGACCTAACACTAACAGTCCTCCACTAAATCATATCCCTAAGCTCTACATCTAAACGTCTTTTGAAGACTTCCAGGGATGGTGACTCCACCACTTCCCTGGGCAGCCTGTTCCAATGTCTAACAATCCTTTCGGTAAAGAAGCTCTTCCTAAGATCCAACCTAAAACTCCCCTGGCTCAACTTAAGCCCATTCCCCCTCGTCCTGTCACCAGGCACGTGGGAGAACAGACCAACCCCCACCTTGCTACAGCCTCCTTTAAGGTACCTATAGAGAGCGATAAGGTCGCCCCTGAGCCTCCTTTTCTCCAGACTGAACAAGCCCAGCTCCCTCAGCTGCTCCTCGTAGGACTTGTTCTCCAGGCCCCTCACCAGCTTCGTCACCCTTCTCTGCACCCGCTCAAGCACCTCCATGTCCTTCTTGTAACAAGGGGCTCAAAACTGAACACAGTACTCGAGGTGCAGCCTCACCAGAGCTGAGTACAGGGGGACGATCACCTCCCTAGCCCTGCTGGTCACACTGTTTCTTATGCAAGCCAGGATGCCGTTGGCCTTCTTGGCCACCTGAGCACACTGCTGGCTCATATTCAGCTGACTATCAACCATCACTCCCAGGTCCTTCTTTGCCTGGCAGTTCTCCAACCATGCTGACTGGGCCTGATCACCTGCTTGCCCTGCAAGTGCCACGTGATAACTCTCAAGAGTATCTGCTCCATGAGCTTCCCTGGTACTGAGGTCAAACTGACAGGCCTGTAGTTTCCCGGGTCTGCCCTCCAGCCCTTCTTGTAGATGGGCGTCACGTTTGCTAGCTGCCAGTCAACTGGGACCTCCCCTGATAGCCAGGACTGCTGATAAATGATGGATAGTGGCTTGGCCAGCTCCTCTGCCAGTTCTCTCTGTACCCTTGGGTGGATCCCATCCGGCCCCATCGACTTGTGCACATCCAAGTGCTGTACCAGGTCACCAAACAGTTCTTCGTGGATAGTGAGGGCCACATCCTGCTCCCCATCCCCTTCCGCCAGCTCAGGGTACTGGGTATCCAGAGAACAACTGGTACTGCCGCTAAAGACTGAGGCAAAGAAGGCATTAAGCACCTCTGCCTTTTCCTCATCTTTTGTAACTAGGTTTCCCCCTGCATCCACGAAAGGATGGAGATTTTCTTTAGTCCTCTGTTTTGCACTGATGTATTTGTAAAAAGATATTTTGTTGTCTTTAACAGCAGTAGCTTTAACGGTACAGCCTCGTAACATCCTTATAGTCCTCTTCAGTGGCCCACCCTTTCTTCCAAAGATTATAAACCCTCTTTTTTCTCCTAAGCTCAAGCTGCAACTCTCTGCTGAGCCAGGTCAGTCTTCTTCCACGCCGGCTCGTCTTTGGGCACGTGGGGACAGACAGCTCCTGCACCATTAAGATTTCCTTCTTGAAGAGCGCCCAGCCTTCCTGGACTCCTCTGCCCTTCAGAACTGCCTCCCAAGAGACTCTACCAACCAGTGTCCTGAGCAGCTCAAAGTCAGCCCTCCGGAAGTCCAATACAGCGGCTTTGCTGGTCCCCTTCCTGGCCTCACCAGGAATAGAGAACTCCACCATTTCGTAGTCACTCTGTCCAAGACAGTTGCAACCACCACATCTCCCACCAGTCCTTCTCTGTTTGTGAAGAGAAGTTCAAGCGGGGCACCACCCCTGGTAGGTTCACTAACCAGCTGCGTCAGGAAGCTATCTTCCACGCTCTCCAGAAACCTCCTAGACTGCTTTCTCAGGGCTGTGTTGTGCTTCCAGGATATGTCAGGGAAGTTGAAGTCCCCCACAAGAACAAGCGAGAACACAAGAGTCCCCCACGAGAACACAACTTCTGTCAGCTGCCTGTAGAACTCCTCATCAGTCTCCTCATCCTGGTTTGGCGGTCTATAGCAGACCCCGACCAGGACGCTAGCCTTGTTGGCTTTCCCACCAATCCTAACCCAAAGGGACTCGACCTTGTCATTCCCAGCCTCGAGTTCTACAACATCGAAAGATTCTCTAATATAGAGAGCCACACCACCACCCCTTCTGTGCTGCCTGTCCCTTCTGAAGAGCTTATAGCCAGGCATTGAAGCACTCCAGTCATGAGAGTGGTCCCACCACGTCTCCGTGATGGCAACCAAGTCATAGCCTGTCTGCCGCACGATGGCTTCCAGCTCCTCCTGTTTGTTACCCATGCTGCGTGCATTAGTGTAGATGCACTTCAGCTGGGCCATTGCCTTATCCCCCGGCCTTGTCATTGTTCCCCCTGGCACAGCCCCAACAATCCTTGCTTCAGCCCCATCCCCCATCTTACCTAGTTTAAAGATTAAGTTTGAGGGATGTGAAGGTTGGGGGCAGCTTGGGATGCAGCAACCATGAGATGGTGGAGTTCCAGATGGAACTAAGCAAAGGAAGTAAGGCTAAAAGCAGGATTGCTACCCTGGACTTTCGAAGAGCCAACTTCAACTTCTTCCGGGACCTGCTTGGGAGTATCTCATGGGATAGGTTGCTAAAAGGCAAGGGTACTTGTGAGAGCTGGGCTACATTCAAGCAGCACTTCTTCCATGCTCACGATCGGTGCATTCTGAAGAATAGGAAATAAGGGAAGGGGGGCAGGAAACCCACGTGGATGAGCAAGGAGCTCATCAATAAGATCAAAAGGAAGAGGAAGGTCTATGAAATGTGGAAAAAGGGCCTGTCCTCTTGGGAGGAGTATAGATGTGTTGTCAGGGCCTGCAGGGACACGACGAGGAAGGCTGAAGCCCACCTAGAAATGAGGCTTGTGAAAGAGATAAAGGATAATAAGAAGTTTTTTTCAAGTATGTAAACAGCAAGAGGAAGACTAAGGATAATGTGGGTCCCTTGCAGAATGAGGGGGGTGTCTTGGTCATGGGAGATGCTGAGAAGGCAGAGATATGGAATGCTTTCTTTGCTTCAGTCTTTGTTTCAAGGACTCCTCCAGGACTCCTTGCCCCTGGCAATAGGACAAAGGGTCTGGGAAATGGAGGGCTCCCCCCTAGTGGATGTGGGAGTGGTTTGGGAGCGACTGAGTGAGCTCAACACACACAGATCCATGGGTCCCGATGGGATGCATCCACATGTGCTAAGGGAGCTGGCAGATGTGATCACCGAACCGCTCTCTATCATCTTTGAAGGGTCCTGGAGAATGGGTGAGGTGCCTGAAGACTGGAGGATAGCCAATGTCACTCCAGTCTTCAAGAAGGGCAGGAAGGAGAAAACTGGAAATCTGGAAAACTACTGGCCAGTCAGTCTCACCTCTGTCCCTGGAAAGGTATAGGAGCAGCTTGTTCCAGAGGCCATCTCCAAGCAATTGGAAGAGAAGAAGGTTATGAGGAGTAGTCAGCATGGATTCACCAAGGGGAAGTCGTGCTCGACAAACCTCATTGCCTTCTATGATGGCATCACCAGCTGGGTAGATGGGGGGAGAGCGGTGGATGTCATCTACCTGGACTTTAGAAAGGCTTTTGATACTGTCTCCCATGACATCCTACTAGCAAAGCTGAGAAAGTGTGGGATAGAGGAGTGGACGACAAGGTGGGTTGAGAACTGGCTGACTGGCTCAGCTCAGAGGGTGGTGATCAGCAGAGCAGAGTCTGGCTGGAGGCCTGTGACTAGCGGTGTTCCTCAGGGATTGGTGCTGGGTCCGGTCTTGTTCAACATCTTCATCGATGACCTTGATGAGGGAATAGCGTCTGCCCTCAGCAAGTACGCTGATGACACAAAGCTGGGAGGAGTGGCTGACATGCCAGAAGGCTGGGCTGCCATTCAGTGGGACCTGGACCAGCTGGAGAGATGGGAAGGAAGAAAGCAAATGAGATTTAATAAGAGCAAGTGTAGAGTCCTGCACCTGGAAAGGAACAACCCGAAGTATCAGTACAGGCTGAGGGATGACCTGCTGGAGAGGAGCTCTGCGGAGAAGGCCTTGGGTGTCCTGATGGACGACAGGTTGACCATGAGCCAGCACTGTGCTCTTGTGGCCAAGAGGGCTAATGGGAGGACGTGCATTAAAAGGAGCGTGGCCAGCAGGTCAAGGGAGGTGATCCTCCCTCTCTACTCTGCCCTGGTCAGGCCTCACCTGGAGTACTGTGCCCAGTTCTGGGCTCCCTGTTACAAAAAAAGACAGGGATCTCCTGGAAAGAATCCAGCAGAGGGCCACAAAGAAGATATGGGGCCTGGAGCATCTTCCCTATGAAGAAAGGCTGAGAGACCTGGGTCTGTTCAGCCTGGAGAAGAGAAGACTGAGAGGGGATCTCCTCAATGTATATAAATATCTGAGGGGTGGGGGACAGAAGGATGTAGCCAACATCTTCTCAGTGGTTTGTGGGGTTAGGACAAGGGGCAATGGCTGCAAGTTAGAGCGCAGGAAGTTCCGCACCAATATGCAAAAGAACTTTTTAACGGTGAGGGTGACGGAGAACTGGAACAGGCTGCCCAGGGAGGTTGTGGAGTCTCCTTCTCTGGAGACATTCAAGGCCTGTCTGGACAGCCTGCTCTGAGGAACCTGCTTTAGCAGGGGGTTGGACCTGATGATCTTTCAAGGTCACTTCCAACCCCTACAGTTTTATGATAATTATTTTTTTTTCTGTGATATCATATGAGTCCTTCATTTTGTGTAAATCAAAGGATTTGATTTCTTTTATATATGCGTCTAGTCTGTGAATGAAGGCCTTAAATATGTAACCACGAATTTCAGGTTGACTGTTTCACTTGGCTAAAAAGCAGTTGTGACACTATACATGGGTTTTGAAATAAAAAGACCTTGTGTAGAAAAAAGGGATCGTGAAGATAAAGAGTGACCAGAGAATATGTGGGACTCTGTCCCTAAGCCCCCAGCACAAATTCATGCATTTTCACCTCTAATAGTTTTGCATTTTTTATCTGATATACATTCAAACATTCAAAATGCTTCACTTTTTTACTATAATCATCCATACTAAGATCTGAATGTAAAAGTTTTTTTGATAGTGCAAAAACATATTGAGGACTTAATAGCAGACATTCACATATAAAGAAAAATAATATTAATAAAAAGTACTCTTAAAGCAAATATATCTAATATATATAGAAAATATGTCTGAGCTTACAGCTCAGGCAGTGTTGACGCCAAAGTCAAGTTATTTCTTTTCTTGACGGAATAGTTCTGCACAAATTTTATCAGAATTATCTGGACAGGATCACCAGTAAAGCCTAAACAGTAAAATGGACAGTGTATTTATATTTTTGTTTAACCATCCAGATCTGCAGACAATTAATATTGGTGAACATTTCATTTAAACAGTATATAACTCCCTAATTGGGCAATATTAAGAATGCTGTAATGCTGGAGGGTTTTCTTCAAGGCAGAATGTCAAAACTGGCAGTTCACCTAACACTTTCTCTGATAAGTGGTGGTTGGTTGTCTTCAAACTACCCTTCATTCTTTTTTCTTTTCTCCATGGATCAGCAATATGCTAGAGCAACACCCTTTCTGAGCATTCTTTTCTAATGTGTAAAGTCCTTGAATCCTCCCAGAAGACAATTTTCAAAGTATTTTCTTTGTTGAGTTCATTGTTTGGACTCAAGTCCTAAGATACTCAGACATTATATTTGTTTATTCATTTCCTTGCTTTTTTTTTTTTTTTTTTTTTTTTTTTCTCACAGAAAGGTAAATCAATTGGAAAGATATTAAAATAAACAAGAATTAGAAATAGTAAGTCCAAAAACATATTCCTTTCACACAAAATCTATGCTATTACATCAACCTGATTAAGGACTTACTAAGTCACACATAACTCATTTGTATTACACTGTACTGGAGGCTTGCTGCTCGTATTAGTGGCCTATAGCTCCACCATATTCCTTTAAGAGCTTCTCAACCTCTAAAAAAATACTCCTTTCACAGACAGCTTGCATTACTCTCAGAGCAATCCATAAAAAATACTTTTCCAATTGCCATTTGTCTGCTGTTGTAAATTTCCACATTTTCAAGGGACACGTAATTGTTTCAAGGATTTCAAGAGATACATAATCCTTCATCTTAGTTTGTCATGGGCTTGGTCTGCACTTACAAAATTTTACTTATACAACTATGTGAGCTTGTGCATTTCTTTTAAAACTTTCTATTATAACTACAGTAACAAAAATCTTTGTACGGTGGCATTTATCCTTGTAAAAACATGCTTCAAACAGTATTTGTCTAAACAAGAAGCCTTAATCCTTACTGTTACAAAAATGAATGAAATAGGTGTTTAGAAGAACTTACCTAGCAATACTCCTGCACTGACCAATGGGTCAAAGCATTCAGGATTTTTTCTGCTGAAGCTGTATCCACAGAAACATGAAAAAAAGCCTCTTAAAACAGAAATCTAGGATCATAAAGACCAAGTAGGACACCAGAATGTTCACTGACAAATTAAAAAATAAAAGTATGTAAAGAAAATTTCTCTTTGGCTTTCAGTCTTGTACAGAATGTATTTCCATTCCCTTTTCCAGCATTCTCTTTCCATGGGACTGAAAAGCATTCTCCAATACCTGTTTTGTCCCCCACTTCCATTTGTCCATTATACTTCAGATGCTTTATCAGTACTCCTGCTTTTGAACAACACTCCTGTTTGTTGAACTGTGGTTGTTCCAGAGCACTCCCAAATGCTCAGTCATCATCACCTGCCCATAATAACCCTAACATACATGGTGAAAAATAGCAAAATTACACTGGAACTCCATATTGAGAAAGCAGAAATTGAGTGGTTGATTATTCATTTAAATTTATGACTGACGTGACTAGCCATTTACCTGTGTCTCTACTGTTTCATGCTGGTGCAAACTGTTCCCATCACCATTTAAGGACCACTGTCATCCAGGAAACAGGTGTGTGGTGGTTTTACTCAGGTGGGCAGCTGAGCTTCCACCACAACTGTTCTCCAACTTCCTCTTCTCAAAGGGAAAGGGGGAGATAATATGATGAAAAGGGCTCAAAGGTTGAGGTAAGTACAGGGAGGTCAACAATTATCATAATGGGCAAAACAAACTCAGCATAGGGAGATTAAAGAAATGTATTACCTATTATTAACAAGCTAGAGAAGTGAGAAACAAAGAAAACAAACTAAAAACACTTTCCTCCCATCTACTTTCTTCCACCTCCTTCCCTCGAATTGGAGCGGGAGAGCAGGGAATGGGGTCTGTGATCAGTCCCTAATGCATCATCTCAGCTACTCCTTCACTCTGCCCCTTCTCTACATGGGGTCCTTCCCACAGGATGCCATCCTTCCAGAACTGATCCTGAGGGGCTTCCCACAGGCAGAACCTCTTCAGGAACTGCTCCCACATGGCTCCGTACCATGGGGTCCATCCATCAGGAGCAAACTGGTCCAGCACGGGTCCCCCATGGCCAGCAGCTCCCCCCAGGTCCTCTGCTCCTGCGTGGGCTCCTCTCCACAGGCTGCAGCTCTGGCCCAGGGTCTGCACCTGCAGGGGCTCTCCATGGGCCGCAGCCTCCTCCAGACCACATCCACGTGCTCCACTGGGGGCTCCTCCACGGGCTGCAGCGTGGAGATCTGCTCCATGTGGGACCCATGGGCTGCAGGGGGACAACGTGCTCCACCATGGGCCTCTCCACAGGCCGCAGGGGAACTGCTACTGTGTGCCTGGAGCACCTCGTGCCCTCCTGCTGCACTGACATTGGTGTCTGCAGGTCTGTTTCTCACTACTTACACTCCCAGTTGTTGTTACACATCAGGTTTGTTTGTTTTTGCCTTTCTTAAATCAGCTCTCATTGAGGCGCAAACATTGCTTATTGGCTCAGCCCATCCAGAGGTGGGTCCCTTTGGAGCTGGCTGTAACTAACCCTTATATAACATGGTGTGCCTTCTGGATCCTTCTCACAGAGGTCATTCATGCTGCACCTGCTACCAAAAGCTTGCCACAAAAAACACTAATAGTGAAAAGCCATGGCAGCAAAAGGGGACAAGAGAACAGTAGCTGCCCTTTACTCTTTTCTTAGTGTGTTGTACTCATTATAGATAGGGACATTCCTCATCATGGACATGACAGGTTCAGAAAATTGGCTACATTCCACCTTCCTCTTGTAGGTAGGACTATGTTGACTTTGCCAGCCCTGTGACAGCCAATGCAGAGATAAAAGAACACAGCAACAGACAGAGATTTGGAACAATTCAAATCCTTCTGTGGAGCAGAAGAAAGCTAGAGAGGATGTTATGAATCAGGTGTTTGTAAACTACTCTAAGCATGTTTCACAATATGAATAGGAAAAAGTCAAATTTTACTACACTATGTGCTAAATGAAAGTTCATTGCCTATAACATTTGAAGAGCAATATCACGTCTTTCATATTATGTGTGAAGCAGCTGAGTATTATAAAATAATAACAATAATAAGAATAGACGTGATAAATTACTTTCATCCGTTGGATAAGAATAAATTGTTATTTGCTATTCTGTGTTATTTCCTATTCAGTTATATTCAAAAATCATAGAATCATAGAATCATTAAGGTTGGAAAAGACCTCCAAGATCATCTGGTCCAACCATCACCCTACCAACGTCACCCACTAAATGATGTCCCTAAATACACATCCAACCTTTCCTTGAACACCCTCAGGGACAGGAACTCCACCACCTCCCTGGGCAACCTGTTCCAATGCCTGACTACTCTTTCTGCAAAGAAATGTCTCCTAATTTCCAACCTGAAATGTCTCCTAATTTCCAGCTTGAGGCCATTCCGTCTAGTCCTATCACTAGTTATCTGCAAGAAAAGGCTGACAGCCAGCTCCCTACAACTTCCTTTCAGTCAGTTGTAGAGAGCAATAAGGTCTCCACTGAGCATCCTCTTCTCCAGACTAAACAACCCCAGTTCCCTCAACTGCTCCTCATAAGACTCATGTTCCTGGTCTTTCACCAGCTTCGTAGCCCTTCTCTGGACACTCTCCAGGGCCTTGATGTCTTTCGTGTACTGAGGGGCCCAAAGCTGAACACAGTACTTGAGGTGTGGTCTCACCAGAGCAGAGTAGAGGAGGACAGTCACCTCTCTGGTCCTGCTGGCTACACTACTCCTGATACAAGCCATGCTGTTGGCCTTCTTGACCACCTGGGCACACTGCTGGCTCATGTTCAGGCAAGCATCAATCAGCAACCCCAGATCCTTTTCCTCTGCACAGCTTTCCAGCCACTCTCCCACAAGCTTGTAGCATTGCATGGGGTTGTTGTGGCCAAAGTGTAGGACCCAGGACTTAGCCATGTTGAACCTCATGCCATTGGCCTGTTCCCATCGATCCAACCTGTCTTGGTCCCTCTGCAGGGCCTTCCTACTCTTCACCTTCATGGTGGATAGTCGGCTGAATATGAGCCAGCAGTGTGCTCAGGTGGCCAAGAAGGCCGACGGCATCCTGGCTTGTATCAGGAACGGTGTGACCAGCAGGGCTAGGGAGGTGATCGTCCCCCTGTACTCAGCTCTGGTGAGGCCGCACCTCGAGTACTATATTTAGATTTGGGCCCCTCGCTACAAGAAGGACATCGAGGTGCTTGAGCGGGTGCAGAGAAGGGCGACAAAGCTGGTGAGGGGCCTGGAGAACAAGTCCTACGAGGAGCGGCTGAGGGAGCTGGGCTTGTTCAGTCTGGAGAAGAGGAGGCTCAGGGGCGACCTTATCGCTCTTTATAGGTACCTCAAGGGAGGCTGTAGTGAGGTGGGAGTTGGCCTGTTCTCCCATGTGCCTGGTGACAGGACGAGGGGGAATGGGCTTAAGTTGAGCCAGGGGAGTTTTAGGTTAGATGTTAGGAAGAACTTCTTCACTGAAAGGGTTGTGAGGCACTGGAACAGGCTGCCCAGGGAAGTGGTGGAGTCACCATCCCTGGAGGTCTTTAAAAGACGTTTAGATGTAGAGCTTAGGGAAATGGTTTAGTGGGGACTGTTAGCGTTAGGTCAGAGGTTGGACTCGATGACCTTGAGGTCTCTTCCAACCTAGAAAATTCTGTGATTCTGTGATTCTGTGATACTCTCTAGCAGATCAAAAACCCCAAGTTGGTGTCATCTGCAAACTGACTGGGGGAACACTCAATTCCCTCATCCAAACCATCAATAAAGGTATTAAAGAGGATATACTCCAAATGTAACTTTCATCATGTGTGTACATGATGAATATTTATGAAGACATATTTAGATGTCTTTTTCCTTCCTCCAAGAAAAGAATTGCAGTTGCCACATTTGAAATATAAAAGCTTTATTTTATCTTAGATGCTATTTTTCTTACAGATATTGTTCAGGAGTCATATTATGATCCTCTTAAAACATTTTAACTAAAGCAGCTGAGGCTCACTCATGGCAGGAGCTGGGCAAAATGTTTATAGTGGCTCATATATTTGGCATATATAGTTTGCTGTTTTGTTTTGTTTTTCTTTTATTTGCAAATTAGTTTTGAGCAGCATTTGAATTTTGTTCCATATGCAGAATTGTTCAATTATACCTTGACTCATTGGCTGCTCCTAAACTGTCCATGTAAAATCTTTGAGTATTCTTTGGTGCATGATGCAATACTTACACAGATCTGATGGTTTTCTGTCTTTTGCTGTAGTGGATAATCATAGTGTGTTTAAAAAGTCATTTAATCTAAAGGAGGAAGAAGAAGATAGCCAGATTTACCACAGCCATGAATCACAGAATCACAGAATGGCTGAAATTGTAAGGGACCTATGGAGGACATGTGGTCCAGACCCCAGATCTAGCTGAGCCACATGTGCAATAGTACAAATGTTCACTAAAATAGTACTTTTTTAGTCTAATAGCCTAGGTTCAACTAATTCTTCTTTCCCTTAATATTAATTATTTGCAGTAGGATTTTCTGAATGGAAATACTGCCAAAACTACTTTTTTTTTTTTCTTTTTTTTTTTTTTTTTCCAAATATATTCCCAGCCTAAACTTTTAAAATTTATACTTACTAATAAGTTTTGTTGTTTGTTTGTTTGTTTGTTTTTTAAACAACAACAGCAAAAGACTGTAAGGTAACATAAAGAACAAAAATCTTTTGATTACAATTGTAATTATGCTTACAAGATTTCCATTGCCATTTAATAAACATGGGATTTTTTTTTATGTTTCTCTTTTTACTCACTCCCTAGTTTAGTTACATCAAAGCTAGAACATCATATTTTTTAAACATGAACCAAACTACTCTTTATTTCCTGTAAGCTGGATTCCTAGTTAAACAAATGAAATAAACGTTTTGTCAGTGACCTCTGTGAATACTGATAACTTGTTTTTAAAAGGAAAATAAATTGCAAGATCACAGTAAGCAAAATTACCTTTGAGTCTACAAAACTCAAATGCTTATGCTTATTGCAGATCTCAAATAATTTCCTCAGTGATACTGTAGCAATTTATTTATTCTAAAATTTTTTATATATTTGTTTTCTGTACCTGAAGCAATTCAATTAGATGTATTTTTAACAGCTATCCCAATAGAAAGTGTTGTAAGGTGTAGTGTAGAAGCAGGAACAAATGGTGTGGGGTAGAAATTGATGAACCTGATTACACAGGTAAATAAAGTATAATGTGTGGCTATATTCTTAGAAAATCCAGACTTGAATCTTTCTTAGTCATAGGAGACTTTAACTTTCTGTCTGCTAAGCCTGCTCTAGGGAAACTGTTTTGGTAGGGGGGATGGACCCAATGATCTCTTGAGGTCCCTTCCAACCCCTACAATTCTGTGATTCTGTGATACGGGTGAGTTGTTCCTACCTCTCTTTTCACCATTCTTAATGGAAAGACATAGGTGACATCAGATCATTCCTTTCCTCAGGTCTCCAAAACAGAATCTATAGATTTATTATTATTATTAATGTTATTATTTTCCTAGTCTTGAAAATACCCTTTTCATCAATATTCCGGTGATGAAGGAAAGCTAACTAAGAACAATAATTTTACAGGAATTTGGACCCAACAAGGTACTGTTCCTTGGAAGTCCTGACTTTAAGGGTCATTTTGATTGATCTGGTGTGCTTTGTGGATGCATTTTTAAATTAATAAAAATGAAATGTCTCTGGCTTGCTGAGTATTTGCAATGAGATTTTCCTGGAGCAGCAGCTGCCTTTCTGTATGCCACTTACTCTGCTTTAATGGGTCTTTTTTTATAGTTGACAGTTTGAGAAATGGTGGGTTTATTTCTGCTGTTTTCTGTTTCATCTTTTATTTACAGGTTATATCATTCTAGAAGAAACACTATAGTGTTTGTATTGCATCTATAATGATAAGAAGCTATTCATTCTTGCTTTCTAAGTTTCAGAAAGGGGGCCATTAAAGAAAAATCAAAGATGTTTGAAAATATCAGTCTTTTAAGATGTAAATGTAGGTGCAAACCTCATGCTGTTAACCATCAGTCATATTGACTTCAAAAACTGTTCAGTTGCAATGTTGTGCTTTAATAAATTTAACTTTGATGGACAGTCAAGATTGATTTATAGTTATTCCCCAGATACAAGGCAGAAAATAAGCATGTTTATTCGCTTTTGATAGAACAGGTTTTTGATATGAGCTGGTTCAATCATGCTGCCACCTTCAAGGCTTCTCTTTGTTGCCGTGGCAGCCAAAAAGGCTAGATACATACACCTAGGACCATCTTAAAATTATCAAACATTTGAAGCACAATCTCTAAGCTCATAAACTGGAAAAAAAAAATCGTTATGGTATCCTTAATAAACAAAGTTTGCTATGATGTGCAAGTGCGTATAAGGAGAGAGAGGGTATGAGAAAAAAAAAAATAAAAACACAAAACTGTCTATATGAAGAAAACATGACAAAACAACAACTACTATCAACTAGATTGTAATAATTGAATAGCTGAAATTGTCACCTTTTTGCCCTTGATATTTTTTATTTTTATCCTTGGACCAAGTCATTATTCAGAGTAAATGAAAAATATACAAATATACAAAATATACAAAAGTATCTTTAGCATAGCACTTATGTATCTTCAGAAGTTATGTCTTAATCTTTGTTTGGTAACAGAAAGACCACATAACTATCAATTGTTAATTTTCTAAACATACTGCAACACTTCTCTGGAATAAAATAAATAATAATAATAATAATAATAATAATAATAATAATAAGCCCTTAAAAATGCACTACCATTATCATTAAATATATTTTAAAAATAGATAGTGAAAATTTAAATTTTAAGAAGTATACATATTTTCTGCATTCTTCTGTCAGTTTGAAGGAATTTCAAAAATTGAAAACAATTTCAAAAATTGACATAGCAAGATTTTCACATGTGGGGTACAAGTCTTTAAAAAAAGATAACTTTAGGTTTTGAGGATTTGTTTCAAATAACTAGGGTTTTCTGATGTTTTTTTTTTTTTCACTTATATCTCAATGATTCACTAGGAAGTTCCCTTTATGATTAAAGAATAGAAGCATGAACTCCAAAGGCAGAATTCATCTCATTCGTGTTGGACATTTACCTTAGGATGAAATTAAACTCTCAATAGTCGACAAGCAATAAGGCAATCTTGTCAAAAAATAATATAAAAATATAGTTAATATATAGGTTATAATCTAAAGTTTCCTTCTCATACTTTCAGTTCTGTGCTAAAAACCCTAAAACCAACTTCATAATGCAAAATTACATTTTCAGGTGGGACAAATCAAATCTGTGCTACTTACTGTTTCAAAGTATTTTCATAGTATAACTAGGTCAATTTATGGCTGCTTCCATCAAGCTCTTAAACAGAAAGATATGATCACTAAAGGAATTCTGTTATTATCAGTACTACTCTATTTAGCTGAGACAGAAATGGAAAATAGAACACGTTTATTTTACTGCTTAGCATAAAACAATTCAATAAAGACAAAAGTTCATTCAATATTCCAGGATGGGAATGCTGAAAAAAATGTATTTCCCTGCATAATACATTAGGATTCAGGTACTTTATTCCTGAAGCTTCTTCTAAGTAGTCTATGGTGCTAACCAGTACTACATGCAGGACTCTTATCAGGAGAAGCCTCCTAACCTCTTGCTGTCTTCTGCCAGTAAGAAGGAACAACCTGTTCAATGTCTGCAATGGCAAGAGACCCCTTCTGAAAAATAAATAAAATAGCAAGAGAAATACACAGCAGAAGGAAGAACCCAGAGATTTCACTTAGCAGGAAATGGCAGGTGAGAAATAACATCTTGTATTCCATTATCCAGACTCATGCTTTCTGATGGCATAATTTACTTTCCAATATAGCTTTTGAATACACAGTTGAATAAAGATGACAAATGCAACTTAATTTAAATTCATATCAATTATATATTTTATTATTTGTTTTAGGAGAAAGAAAAAAAAAAAAAAAGGTTTTCTAGCAAAATGGCACATTTCAAGATTTTTTAAACAATACAATACTATGTTAAGTACTGGAAAATAAATTTCCAGTAATTAGAATATTAATGATTAAAAAAAAATAAAAAAAATATGTTAATTCCTGGTTTTAGAGCCTTAGCCTGAGTTTTTATTGATGTTATTGCATTTTGTTGATCTCAACAGACTTTGGATAACTTTCCTACAATTAATACTTAAACAACAAACATCAGACTTTTGTATACCAAACAAGATTATCCTGTGAAATGTAACAATAAAAAGAAAAGAATAGGGAAATTTAAGTCTGAAATATTGAGGAGGAAAAAAAAAAATAACACATTTGTTTATGATAAATCGAATCTTTTCCCCTTTTCCCATCAAGTAAAATAAACTAACCGATCCAGTTTCATGCATATATATATGGTGAATCTATATGGTAGAAAAGTCTCTATTTGATCAGATAAATATAATATTTTCTTGGTGCTGGAGAAAATATTCCACGTAGGAACAAGAAGAAACTTATACTAAAAACATTCTTTTTGTTTTAGAATCACAGAATAGAATTGTAGAATGGCTTGGGTTGGAAGGGACTTTAAAGATCCACCCCACCACCTGCCATGGGCTTAGACAACTTTCACTAGATCAGGTTGCTCATCAGGTGGTTTTGACATCAGTACCTGCTTTTTTTAAGTTACTCACAATTTCTCATATTTATTTTAGAGCAATTAAAAACTGAAAGTTAAATTTGAAGAGAGAAGAGAGAAGTGTTTCAGATTAAGATAAAAAACTATTTGTTTCATGTTCCTTCCCAAACTGAGCAGTTCACAGCATTATACAGATAAATATCTGCAATGAACCAAGCCAAATAATGTGCATTAATCATGGTGTTGAACTAAATTAAACACATCTGGTTTTCATGAAAGCTGCTAACACATCAATCAAACAGCTGTATTTAAGAAACTAGGGATTAGGTAAGAAATGATCTAGAATAAGTGGTAAAGAAGAAGTAAAAAGAGAAAAATTATAAATTGAGATGAAAACTATCAGAATGTTTTTCAAGCACAAGTTTTATGGAGCGTATTATTTAACATTTTCAGTGATGTACAAAAACAGCAAAGGGAAATTTTAAAATAAAATCAAAATACAATCTGTTGATTACATGAGATTAGAAGTCATAAATCTGAAGGAGGAACTGCATATTCTTAGAAGAAGGGGATGACCATGAGGTCTGCAGAATTGGAAATGAGAACACAAAATAAGGACCAGGCAAACAGATATTTCTGTAAAACAGATATTTCTCTAAAACTTGAGGTCCATATGATAGGATGACAGAAAAGATAATCCAATGGATTATCGGGGGGGGGGGGGGAAGAATCTGAAATAAATTCTACTTTCCCATTAAAGAAATGGCAAGGAAGAGTCAGGTTTACTCTCATCTGAAATACCACAAATAAGTAAGGATAAATTAACTGAATAAAATTAGAATATATGTGAAAGACTAATTCAGAATTTAGGAATTAGCAGAAGAAGATCTAGCAAATGACAAATTTATTTTAAAATAGAGGAATTCTAATCTTCAGATAAGTGAATTTCTTCAACTTTTTGTAGATGCCAGATAGCCAGAGTTTAAAATGAGTTCATGGCAGCAATTTCATCAAAAAATGTCCCTGAAATAAAAGAACCAGTGATTTAATGGGTCCTTTATAATCCCATGTTTCAAGTTCTATTGAAACTATTTTCCTTTATCTGTGTGCTGGATTTTCTTCTTGTTCTTTTCTTTTGTTTGCTTGTTTGTTTTTGTTCCATTTCAGGGTTTTTACTTTTTAATGTACAGAAACTATGACTCCGAAGCCTGGTATCACACTAGAATATCTCTACTAGTCTACTGAGTTACTGACTCTCCTTCTTCGCAAGTTCTTGGTTACTTCTTCACAGAATCAGAAAGACAGTGACTTCTTTTAACTGCTTACTAAAACCTGGAGGGATACTCTATGCAAACTAATGAACACAAGAGCTTGTGGAAAATATGTTTTAAATAGAATGATCAAGCATTTAAAAACAAATGTATTTGACAAAAAAAAATATATATTACTAAAAATTCATCAGTAAAAATTGAATCACCTGAACCTGATTTGACATTTTGATGTATTTGCACTTCCTTTGCCAAGAAATATTGTTCCTGAACATTTATATTTAAAATTAGCATATTAAGTGTGCTTTATTGTTTTTTTGTTTGTCTGTTTAGTTTTATGACAAGTTTTTTGATGAAATCTTATTCTCTATTACACTATAGAATACTACACAGAAGATAAGAATCATTTATTCATTAAGAAAGATATTACAGCTCCGTAGAATCTCTGTATCCCTTTATGGAGACTTTTGTTTTTTTTTCAACAGACTATGGAGACTGTTGATTTTTATTTTTATTTTTTTCCCTGTTGGTCTGTACTGTCAATCAGGCAATCACAGAATATTATTTATTTTTATTTCAGTTAGTTCTAAGGATAAAAACTGTGGCTAGTCACTGGGGGAGGTATAGAATCATAGAATCATAGAATATCCTGAGTTCGAAGGGACCCTTAAGGATCATCAAGTCCAACTCTCGACACCGCACAGGTCTACCCAAAAGTTCAGACCATGTGACTAAGTGCACAGTCCAATCTCTTCTTAAATTCAGACAGGCTCGGTGCAGTGACCACTTCCCTGGGGAGCCTGTTCCAGTGTGCAACCACCCTCTCTGTGAAGAACCCCCTCCTGACGTCCAGCCTAAATTTCCCCTGCCTCAGCTTAACCCCGTTCCCGCGGGTCCTGTCACTAGTGTTAATGGAGAAAAGGTCTCCTGCCTCTTGACAACCCCTTACGAGGAAGTTGTAGACTGTGATGAGGTCTCCCCTCAGCCTCCTCTTCTCCAGGCTGAACAGGCCCAGTGACCTCAGCCATTCCTCGTATGTCTTCCCCTCCAGGCCTTTCACCATCTTCGTAGCCCTCCTCTGGACACTTTCCAACAGTTTCATGTCCTTTTTATACTGTGGTGCCCAGAACTGCACACAGTACTCGAGGTGAGGCCGCACCAGCGCAGAGTAGAGCGGGACAATCACCTCCCTTGACCTACTAGCGATGCCGTTCTTGATGCACCCCAGGATACGATTGGCCCTCCTGGCTGCCAGGGCACACTGCTGGCTCATATTCAACTTGCTGTCTATCACGACCCCCAGATCCCTCTCTTCTAGGCTGCTCTCCAGCGTCTCATCGCCCAGTCTGTACATGCAGCCAGGGTTTCCCCGTCCCAGGTGCAGGACCCGGCACTTGCTCTTATTGAACTTCATGCGGTTGGTGATCGCCCAGCTCTCCAACCTGTCCAGATCCCTCTGCAAGGCCTTTACGCCCTCATTTGAGTCCACAACTCCTCCAAGTTTGGTGTCATCAGCAAACTTGCTCAAAATACCCTCTATTCCTACATCCAGATCATTTATAAAAATATTGAAAAGTACCGGCCCTAAAATGGAGCCTTGAGGGACCCCACTGGTGACCGCCCGCCAGCCTGACGCAGCTCCATTTACCATAACCCTTTGGGCCCTGCCCGTTAGCCAATTGCTCACCCATCGTATGATGTTTTTATTTAGCTGTATGGTGGACATTTTGTCCAGTAGGATCCTATGGGAAACCGTGTCAAAAGCCTTGTTGAAGTCCAAAAAAATCACATCAGCTGGTTTCCCTTGGTCCACCATACGGGTGATCTTATCATAAAAGGAAATCAGGTTAGTTAGGCAGGACCTACCCTTCACAAACCCATGCTGGCTGGGACCAATGACTGCTTTGTCCCCCAGGTGCGCCTCAATGAGTCCGAGAACCAACTTCTCCATGATTTTACCAGGCACTGACGTGAGACTGACAGGCCTGTAATTGCTAGGGTCTTCTTTCTGACCCTTCTTGAAAATTGGCACAACATTTGCCAGCTTCCAGTCTACCGGGACCTCTCCAAATTCCCAGGATCGTTGAAAAATAATTGAAAGAGGTTCCGCGATGACATCCGCCAGCTCTTTCAGCACCCGGGGATGAATCCCATCCGGACCCATGGACTTGTAGGGATCCAGGTGGAGTAGCAAATCCCGCACACGTTCAGGGTCAGTTGGGAGTTTGTCATCCCCACCGTCCCGGTCCTCCAGCTCAGGGCACCCTGGGTCCCGAAGCCCATCATCGGCATTGAAGACAGAGGCAAAGAAGGCGTTAAGCGTCTCTGCTTTGCCTACGTCATCGTCTGTGAGGAGACCTTCCCTATCAAGGAGCGGCCCTATGTTTTCTTTAGTTCTCCTTTTTCCATTTACATATCTAAAAAAACCCTTTTTATTTTCTCTCACAGACACAGCCAGCTTCAACTCTAGCTGTGCTTTGGCCACTCGAACTTTCTCCCTACAAACACGAACAGCATCCCTGTATTCTTTCCATGACGCCTGGCCCTCCTTCCAGTAGCAAAACACTCTCTGTTTCCGCCTAATCTCCATTAGAACATTCCTGGTCAGCCACGCCGGCCTCCTGCCCCGCCTGCCTGACTTGCGATATTTTGGAATTGCCTTATCTTGTGCTTCTAGGAGGCATCGCTTAAAGAGTGACCAGCACTGGTGGACATCGAGGCCTTCAAGAGCAGTTTCCCAGGGGACCTTACTGACTAGTTCCCTGAGCAGCCTGAAGTCCGCTTTCCCCATACCTAGGGATGAGGTTTTGGTGGCACTTTTCCTTCTGTCACCATAAATTTTGAACTCAACCACTTCATGGTCGCTATGACCGAGGCGGCCACCAATCACCACATCTCCCACCAGACCCTCTCTGTTTTCTAGCAACAGGTCTAGGAGGGCACCTTTCCTAGTTGGCTCCGTTAGCACCTGTACCAAGAAGTTATCATCTAGGTGCTTCATGAACCTCCTGGACTTGCTCGTGTCAGCCGTGTGGCACTCCCAGTTAACGTCCGGCAAGTTGAAGTCCCCCATAAGGACAAGGGGAGTTAATCTCGAGGCCTCTCTTAGTTCTGTAAAGAATAATTTATCGGCGCTATCGTCCTGGCCAGGCGGTCTGTAATAGACTCCCACAACGACATCCCCTTTATTCGTTCGTCCCTTGATCCTTACCCAGAGGCTCTCAACTTTGCCATCGCCGACCTGAAGTTCCACACAGTCCAGCCCCTGCTTCACATACATCGCCACCCCACCACCTCGCCTACCCTGCCTGTCCCTCCTGAAGAGCCTGTAACCATCTATCGCAACACCCCAGTCACAGGACTCATCCCACCAGGTTTCGCTTATGCCGATGATGTCGTAGTTGCGGGACTGGGCCAGGACTTCTAGCTCATCTATTTTATTCCTCATACTGCGTGCGTTTGTGTAAAAGCACTTCAGGTGCGTCTCCTTACACTCAGCACCTTGTGGATCTGACCAAAGGACCCCACTGGCACACAGCCCCTCTGATTCTAGCGTACCATCCCTTAGGTCTTCACCGGCTCGCCTGGTTTTAGCCCCTTCCCCCTTCGACTCTAGTTTAAAGCCCTATCTATCAGCCCTGCCAACTCCTGACCTAAGATCCTTACCCCTCTCCGAGAGAGGCGCATCCCATCCGGTGCCATCAGGCCCGGTGTAGCATAGACCTTCCCATGATCAAAGAAACCAAAATTCTGCTGGTCACACCAGTCTCGAAGCCACGAGTTTATGCGAACAGCACGCCTTTCAGCTTCGATCCCCCCTATCGGAAGGACAGAGGCAAACACCACCTGCGCCCCTGATCCTCTAAGTAGTCGCCCCAAATCCCTAAAGTCTCTTTTGATCGCCTTCGGACTTCTCGTTGCTACTTCATCGCTACCAGCCTGAAAGACCAGTAGCGGGTAGTAGTCAGTGGGCCGTACCAGGCGCTTGACTTTCTTGGCAAAGTCTCTCACCCGAGCCCCAGGGAGGCAACAGACTTCTCTGCGGGTTGGGTCCGGTCGGCATATCGGTCCCTCTGTCCCTTTCAGGAGGGAGCCCCCCATAACAATAGCCCTTCTTTCTTTTTTGAAGGATGATGTGGCAATGCAACGTGTAGGTCGCATTGTCTTAGGCGCCCCCTCCAACTGGGACGGGTGTTTGTCTACTTTGTCATTTAGATTGTCTTGCTCTAGTCCTTCATATCGATTATTTAAGGGTAGATGAGAAGGTGAGGTGGGCAGAGAGAGGGCTCGCCTACCACCCCGAATAGGCACCTGCCTCCATTCCCCCCCTTGATCTAGGTCTCCTCCCGCTGCCTGGCTGGAGGAGTGAACCTCCGTCTTCTGCGTAACAGGAGACGCCTGTGCCGTGGCAGTCTCGTGAACCTGCCTCAGAGAGGGTAGAGCGCACCTCCACCAGTCAATTTCCCTCTCTGATTCCCTGATGCTCCTGAGCCTGTTCACCTCCTCCCGGAGCTCCGCTACCTGGCCGAGCAGTTCTTCAACCTGGGCACATCTCCCACAGGCATACCCACCACTGCTGTCAGAGACCGACAGAAGGCTGGGGCACACTCTGCAGCCCAGGACCTGGACGGCTGCGTGTTTCCCCGAGCCCTCCGTCTGAGTAGCCACACTGGTGACCGTGGCTGGAGATGCCTCACGAGATGCGGAGGCCACGGTTTTCTGCCTGGTCGATACCATGGTCAGGTTCTACGCAAGCAGGTTACAAGCACCGAAGGGAGAGGCAGCTGCAAAAGAGCGACGATGAGCCCCCCGCTCGCCCTGCCCGCGCGAACTGCCGCGCAAACTGCCACGCCCTTCGACGTGCCACGCCCTGTTTGCCCGTCCTGTTCGCCGCGCTCCTGGTCGCTCGCGCTCCCTAGGGGCAGCTTTTAACAGCCTGGGAGGGGGCGCTGCTGGCTCCGCCCTCGCCTCGTCAGCCTCCCTCGCGAGGACAGCCGGGTTCCGGCGGCTCCCCCGAGTGGCCTCGATGCCGGACAAAAAGCCCTGCCCGCCTCGGTCCCCTGCTCCGCTGCAGAACACGTCTGCCCCGGAGCCAATCGCCTCAGCGTATCACCACATATGTAATGAGTTGTTCACAAAATATATGCTAGCTGTAAGTCAGTGCTTTCAACTTGTGGGTTTTACAAAACCAATTTGAAAATGTACACTTATCTAGTATTCCTGAGGCTTGAAACAGCTCCTAGACTGAGAGAGCACAGTTAACTTTGACCTTAATATGGGCCCCAACAATGTTATTTAGTTCAATTTTGGTTTATTATGTTATCAAGTCCTTACATTACCTAATTCATTTTAAATCTGCTTTAGTCTGATAGCAGCTTTCAAAGTCTAAAACATATCCAATTTATGCATATGTACACAAAACAAGTTCAAATATACCATTATTGTGTTAGAAGCTTGCACATATTCTGAAAACCTAAAAGCTTTTTCAGAACTTTCTAGTTGCTTCCAGCTAAAACACGTAGCATTTATTTTTCCACCTTGTGCCATAAGTATTTAGTGAGGTATTAAGTTTATCAGTTTCCCTTTATACTTCATGTAAAAATTACTGAGTCATCGATTCTAATATTTAATGAAGAATACTTGATTATTTTATGAGTCATTCCACTAAGATCATGCAAATTAGTTACCTAACAAGAGACTCTTCAGAGTACCTAAAAGTGGCAAAACCCTGCCTGAACACTACAAAAACAAAAATGTATGCACCGATGGCATATCGCTAGGTTTTTATTTCTTGTAAAGTATTTTGTGGTGGGGCACAAAATATGTAAAGGCCTTCCTTCTGTCGTTGTTGCAGTGATTTCAAATTAGCTGCAATAAGTAACTGAACTAAGACAAAATAAATTATACATGTACATTATAAGTAGTATATGTTTTGGTTTTACTGTTGGTGCATTCCTACTTCAGTTGGTGAAAGAGATCTAAGTTTTAAGTAGCTTATAACTGAAACATGCTTACTGTCTGAGATCATGCCTACATTACTCAATGTAGGTCTGTGGAAATGTGTGACTTAACATGCCGTTCACCTTGTGTTGTAAATGCAAAGTGGTGTATGCAAAGTGAATAGCTAAAGGTAATCTAGGCAGCTAATCAAACATCTTTAAAGCCTGAATTTTATCTGATTGGATCAACATTCATAGAAAAGAGTTTGGCAGGTGAAAATTAGGGAGAATAGCTAGCTGTCCAAAGAAAATTGGTTTTTCAATTCTCTGTAAATTGTACTTTAGAACAGTACTAGAATCAGATGTTCCAGCTGAATATAAAAGAGATTGAGTTAAAAAATAGGGCAAGAAAGTGAGTGGAAAAAAAAAATAAGAGCGTCTTCATACACTGTTATTATATACTACTAAATCAGCTATCTCATGAAAACCACTACAGAAATAAGATATATAATATACATTGATTATATCAATTTTACAAGTGTAAGAAGTGTAATGTGTAGGTCTTTTCTTTAAAATAAATACCTTTTTGCTTTTTATTGTATGTCTTCCTGTACCCTTATTTATGCAATCCAAGTAGTTAAGCATTTATTGACAACCTTAACTGTGCAAAATCATTTCTATAAAGTTTGTAACATAATATATACCTGTCAACATTATTTCATGTCATCTTCAACTGGAATAAATCATCAAAACTTCAATAAGTAAATGGAGCTGTAGAAGTTGACCGTCTAACTTCACCATACACTCAGACTGAGAATACTTGTACGGCAAGGGCTTGAGACACTTTTGCTTTTTTCTTCTTTTCTTTCTTCTTTTTTCTTTTTGCTTTTCTCTTTTCTTTCCTCTCTCCTCTCCTCTCTCTTCTCTTTTCTCTCTTTTTTTTTTTTTTTTCTTTTTTTCTTTTTTTCCCAGTTTTCTTATTAGTCCCAGAGTATTAAATAAAGGTCAAACACAAAACAAGAAATTTAGCAGTGGTGATTCCATTCACAGTCTTTTATACTTATTTATTCTTTCTTCTTCACATTTACTATTACACTCTAGGGTTCTTGACCAATGTCTTTGGGAGTGAATCAACAAAGTACTGTCTGTAGAGATTCATTTGTAGCACAAGTCATTATGTTATGATAAGGTAAGTGAAATTCTGAAAGAGGTTTCTGTTGCTAAAGCATCTGCCTTAAGGCCTGAAAATCTGATGAATATATATGTATATTTGTGTATATATGTGTATGCACATGTCTATGTGTATGCATTTGTATGTATATATATCTTTGGAAAACCATTCTTCAACTCTCAAATTATATCAGGTAAGTCACTTGAACAGAAGTTATCACACACTTAAAAACTGTGTACCTTATTTTCTGATTCAAAATCTAAGGTCTGTTTACAGAGCATTGCAAAACACATCTGAAGTTAAGGGAAGCAGTGGCTTGAGAATAAAATGCTATTTAATACTAAATACATTAAAAGTGAACTTCCAAAAAACAATAGCTGGCCGTACTCTCAATAATTTTGAGCTTCAGTTGTCTGTATAGAATAGGACTGATACACTCCTTAAAAGAATTGATGCAAAAGCAATCTTTTAATGGATTGCTTCTGAATAATTCAAGTGCCGCAAGTTAAGAATACCATAGAAAAATGCAAACAGTAGTTAATTTTATCTCCATAGCATAAAGACTCTCTCATACAACAAGCAATAAAAAGAAAACAAAACATCAAATAGCTCATCAGTATATTAATAGTGCCTATGTTGTGCCTAATAGTACCTAATAGTGCCTATGTACATGTATAAGGCTAGAGTCCTGGAGGTAAGATCTGCACAGGATCAATTGTAAATAAAGACTGTAATAATTTAAACTTGCAAACCTATCTAGTTACTATTTTGAGTAGCTACAATTAAGTTAGTCATAATTTAATGCTAGCTTGTCATTCAGCCCAATTTTTGTCTAAGAAGCAAAACATTGCATAAATTAAAAATAACAATCTTCAAACACATAAGGAATACCTTTCAAGAAAACCATATCTCTTGCCTAGTAAGAAAAGCAATGGTTCTTTCCTTTATTTTCAGTCTGGGCATCATCACACTGGGTTATGATCTTTTTTCTTTTTTCTTTTTTTTTTCTTTTTTTCCAGATTTCACCCTAGCTTAACCCTTACTTGCATTTCTGTGCAGGGATCTTTTAATTGGAGAAAATTATAACACTTGGGAAGGTGTTATTCATCTCGTCTGTTTGCTATTCCATGTGAAAAAAATACCACTGTGGATAATGTTGACAATTACATGTTGCAGTGATCATACAGTCTTGCCTTGCCAGCTAGTGTTGTGTGTTACACATGTAAAGTGACTACTACAAAGGACAAGAAAAATGAAAAAAATCAGTCTTTTTTTGTGTGCTTTTTGAAGTTCATAGTTATAGATCTGCTACCTAGTGTTCATTCTGCTGATGTACCTAGACAGCATAAGTCTGTGAAAGTCTGTTCAGACACCCTGCACAGAAATGCAAGTAAGGGTTAAGCTAGGGTGAAATCTGGAAGAAAAAAAGAAAAAAAAAAAAAAAAAAAAAAAAAAAGATACAAAAATACAAGGAAAAAAAAAAAAAAGTCCTGAACAATTATTTTAAAAATCTTACATGACTATATGAATGTTTTGCATGTGTGGTTTTGTTTTGTTTTGAACTGATATACAGTTATACAAAATCCAGTAGGAATAGGAGATACTGGTCCAGTAAAGAGCCCTGAACAATTCTTTTGGTACTCCCTCAGCTTATACTAATTTAGATTCTACTTTGATTAAGATTATTCTCCTCTCACTATATTCTATTAAATAAAGTATCATGTGAGAGATGCCTACCCAAAATATATTAAAAAATAACTAAAACAATAAAGAAAACATAATGATGATAATAATAAAAAGTTGTTGGATCCACTCTGTAGCTTTATCAATACAGATACAAATGCAAATTTGGGTAATTAGGTAAATTCTTAGAAAAATAAAAAATTGAATTATTAGGATTGTTGCCATATTATGCAGGTTTCTTAGTGTGTCCTGCAAGACCTGAAGGGCTTAGGCAAGAACAATCTCTTGAAAAGGCTGTTAATATCTTTGGCTTGTAAAGGATACATACTTGTGTTTCAGAGCTGTGTTATGTTAAAGGCAAGGGTATGTGTGGTAACGATATGAGTTTAACATTCAAATGTCCTTGTGAATCTAATAAGACTCATATAATGAATGGATTAGTTTTACTTATTTATATATTTACTTGACCAAATTCAAGAGTAGAGACAATGTTGATATATGTTTAGGATTTAAGAAAGAAGAGGATGAAAAGTTAGATTTATTGCTGATTCCAGAAATAATGTAAAATAAAATGAGGACACAGAGCCTAACTCATGTCAGATTGGTGATGAGTAAGACTACCGGGAGCTACTATATTTTGAAAGACAGTAAGTGGGTTCTTCCCTCTAGCCTAAGCAATGATTGTAGCCTTAGGATATATATACATTTGCTGAAGAATCAGAAGGTGTGCTGGTGGGAGTTTGAAATAATTTCTTCTGACAAGTGTTTGAGCTGCAAAAACAGAGATTTGTATTAGAGTGAGGTTGTGCTGGATTTCAGGATAGGCTTGTTCTTTGCAGCAGTTGTAACTGAGCAGCAGGATCTGTTCATAGGTCTGGTAAAACCTAGAAGAGCATAGAAAAATCACAAAAATATTCTAAAATTATGTATACTACTAAGATACAAAAAGACTGAAGAGATAGTGTTTGTTTGTTTGTTTGTTTGTTTTTCCTTTATTCAGTAAAAATTCAGCAAGCTAGGAAAATGTTTGCTGCTAGAAAAGGTTTCTGTAGGTTTATGAGAAATAGAGAAATATTTGCAATCCAGGATAGATTTCCAGCTAGTTCTTTCTCAAAGGGAGCTTGAAAAAGTAGGAAATGATAAACGAGATGAATGCTCATTCCTTAAAGATTCACTATGGACATTGAGATAAAGGTGTGGATCATAAGAAAGAATGTGATTAAGGGCAATGAGCTAAGACAGAAGGTAGGGTTCCCTGAGGATGCTAAGTATAATTTAAACTCAGAAAATAGAAAGTAAAAAATAATAATATATAGGTGTTTTCATCTGTCCCTATGGTAAAAGGAAAGGAGATTGTAGTCAAATCTGGCAAATCAACAGATGGCAACAGGATTGATGCCACAGACATGGCTTCAGATATTTAGACCACGGGACTTGCTGTGAGAAACCTGGTTTGCTGGCAGCTAATGGGATCCACCTGTCAGAGAAGGGGAGGAGCAACTTTGGTTATAGGCTTGCCAAGCTGGTGAAGAGGGCTTTAAATTAAAATTGTTGGGGCAGGAGAACCTCAATCTACCCTGTTCCTCCCAGTTTGATGCGAGTGTCAGTGATAGATGATCAGAGCCTGGAGAAGGTTCATAGGTGGGTCAGCAGGAGGGCACCTGAAGAGCAGCACAAAGGAATTCCAGCCAGTAAGTCAGCTTCATCAGGGGCCCAACTCAAATGCTACTAATGCATGTAGCATGGGGATAAATCAAGAGGAGTTAGAGATGCTTGCATGTACATGTGCCTGTAGGTCTATGACCTCATTGGCATTATGGAGATATGGTGGGATGTCTCCCATGACTGGCATGTTGGAGTGGAAGGATACAGGGTCTTTAGAAAGGATAGGCAGGAGAGACAAGGAGAGGTCATCTTCCTCTATGTCAATGAGCAACTGGATTGCATGGAGATCTTCCTGGGGATGGATAAGGAGCTTACAGAGAGCTTATGGGAGAGAAGGCAGGGACAGGTGACATTGTAGTTGGAGTCTGCCAAGCTCAAGAGTAACACATCCAAGCAAAGAGAAAGTCAGACAAAGATACATCAAGGTCTGCATAGATGAACAGGGAGCTCCTGACCAAACTCAAACACAAAAAGGAGGCCTACAGAGGGTAGAAACAAGAACAGATAGCCTGGGAAGAACATAGAGAAATCATCCAAGCAGCCAGGGATCAGGATAGGAAAGCTAAAGCCCTGTTAGAATTAAATTTGACCAGGAATGTCAAGGGCAAAATAGAGGCTTCTATAGGTACATTGGGTATAAAAGGAAGAGTAGGGAAATTATAGTTCCTCTCTGGAAGGAAACAGGACACCTGGTTATCTAGGTTATGGAGAAGGCTGAGGTACTCTAAGACTTCTTCATCTTAGTATTCACGAGCAAGAGCTCTAGCCACATAGACCAAGACCCAGAAGGCAAAGTTTGGAAATGTGAGAACAAAAAACAGCCTTACTTTTGCCCCTATCCCTACCCTACCCTTACCCTTCACCTTTTCCTTTCCCCTGCCCATGCCCACTTCTTTCTCATATATTCACATTTATATTTAAAATAATTAAATATGTATATTTTAATAATTATTTATATTCATATTTATAATGACTAAATTTTTGCATACAAGGCCCTCTGATACCAAACAATCTTTAAATGATAATGATTTCCTGGTTTTACTTTAGAAATGTTGTCTCCATCTTCCTAGCAAATAATTGAGTCACATATCTAGCATGCCAGAGAAGCTGTAACCCTTGCCTTCACAATTACATTGAAATCTGAGTTTTAATTGGGTCTATCTGTTTGCATGAAAATTTACTTATCTTTCCTGTGGCCTTTTTCACAATTTGTTCCATTTTAATATCTTGTTTTTCAATGTCATTGTTTTTTGTTTAAAATGCACAAATGCACATCTGTCAACACCAATACATGTTTTGAGTCACTTTTTTAATTCCTTTCATTCATCTTCAGTAAACGCTATAGGTAGGCAAAGGCACACACACAAAAAAAAAGGCTGCCTGAAATATAGCCATCTCTACTCTACAAATAACTATACTAAATAAAGATTACAGTCAGCTAAAGAAAATCTGAAAAAATGAGGGCTTCAAGAATACAGAAAGCCACAAAAGCCAAAATGTCCAGCCAATCCAGGGTGCCCTGAGCTCTTCCTAATGTCCATGACTCAATAGAATTCAAGGATGAGCCCAGTAGACCAGAGGCTTCCTAAAACTTAACTTATCAACTTGTCAAAGCCCATTTGTCTTTCAAGCAACGGTGTTTTAAAGGATACGTAAATCTACCAACACCAAGAAAACATCTATAGTTTTACATGTATTTATTTGACTTTGCCCTTTTCTGAGTGCAATATTATGTTCAACTCATAATTAGGTAATTTGACCCTGGAAGGCCAGACTGATTGTATGCATCAGCACTTCTAAATACTCTACAGCTGTTCCTGTGCTGTATTCTGAGTGTTGACTAAAGCTCTGCTAAAAGAGAAGAAACAACCTGAACTTCTAATGAACACATCTTCAGAATGGATTCACCACTCATCTTGGCTCTGATGGCTATCAGATAGAGAATGATTAAAATAAAATAAAATAAAATAAAATAAAATAAAATAAAATAAAATAAAATAAAATAAAATAAAATAAAATAAAATAAAATAAATAAAATAAAGGTAGATGTTTTCACAGTCAGGGTAGCACATTGGGAAATATTGTTCATCCCCTTCTACTGCTATCAATTCCCTATACCATTCTTCTGCCACAGGTGCTTCTTGGCAGAAGCAGTGGGACATGACATGCAGCCCACTGATGTTTCTAATTTACTGTACCTGATTGGCTAAATGTTGACAGATAACCACAAAACTTAACCCTAAAATAAAGAAAGTTTTCTTGAAATACATTTCCCTCTGGCTGTGAAACACGAGTGTCTCAGAGCTTCTCCGTGTTAAAAATAGTATCTCTCATAGCCACTCATCACAATTGTGTTCCAAAAAGTTCTTTTACATGTTTTCAGATGTTGGGCAGCTGCTGGTGCTTCCAGGTGTGGGATGGGTCCTACCATGAGACCCCAGGATGCTCAGTCCACCTGTCCAGTGCCCCCCCACCATCTGTGGATAGCCCCTTCCCTGTCCACCTTGTTCCTTAAGGATCAGCTACAGCAAGTTGCTCAGGGCCATGCCCAGTCACGTTGTGAGTATCTGCACAGACGGAGACTTTACATCTGTTTCTGACAATCTGTTCCAGTGTTAGACCATCCTCACAACAGAAGTGGGCTTTATGTTTAATCAGAATTTCCTGCATTTTAGCTCGTGTCTTCCTACTGAGCACCACTGAACAGAGTCTGGCTCCATCTTCTTTACACGCTCATGTCAGATATTTAAACACATCAGTAAGATCTCCTCTAAGCCATCTCCTCTCCAGGTTGAACAGTCCTAGCTCTCTTCTAGTCCTCTGCCCACCCTTGTGGCCTTTTGTTGAACTCTGTCCTGTATGTTCAGGTTGGTGTTCAGCAGGATTCCCAGGTCCTCTTCTGCAAAGCTGTTCTCCAGCATGTGTGGGTTCATGGGGTCCTTCTTTTCCTAGGCAATGCCCTCCAACCAAGATCATATTCCCCAAAGGGTCTCCCATGTTTCTCTCTGTTTATCTACAGAGCTTATCTGTTTCTCACATAACTCCCCTTTAGGTCTGTGAGATCCAGTCCACCCTCATAGAGTTATCTGCAACTTTTGCGAGCTTGTTATTCAGTTGTTGTTCAACATAATGACATTTAGCTTTTTAAATTATGTATTTATTTATGTATTTTGTCTGTCTCCTGAACATTTTTTTTCATACCCTATTCAGTTATCTTAACCTCAGGCAAGGGCCTAATCGACAGAGTAATCATTTGCCAGCAGTCCTAATCTTAGCGCTCTCCAAAAATGCACACAACACACATTTCAAATTCCTGTGTTTTTCTACACACAGTGTTTTAAACTTTGATATATTTAACCATCTCACAGTGACAAAAGGAAAAAAACAATTCTTATCTCAACTCTGAAGATTTCCATGTTATTGGATTAATAATAATAATAATAATGATAAAGAAATTATGAATATTTGGAGGGCATTCTGTTCTGTTGTGTTCTGTTCCGTTCTGTTCTTTTCAAAGCCATCTCACAGAACACCAAATGAAGTATACCCGAATGATCAATAATACATGTAAATTATTGTGATGGAATGCATTGTTTTTGCTTTAACGTGGTATTATTTATTTTCTAAACACAATATCGTTATTGATTAAATGTGGAATTGATTTTACTCTTTTAAATTTAAATTCTTTCTGATTAAACATGGCATATAAGAAAACCTATTGGATTTTTTTAAACAATCTTAAGACATTATTCCCTTCTAGAAACAACCCACTACTAGCAGTATACAGGGAATGATTTAAATACCAATTGCATACTATTTCCATCAAAGTAGTATGTGGGAGGTAAATCAACATTCTGATCACAGAATTGGCTATGTAAACGCAAAAGGAAATGCAATAGTCAACCATAGTTAGCATTACATTAAGTTTTCATGTTTTGTTGTTGTTTGAGTTATTATTTCTTTATATATTTTATTATTTTATTTTATTTTATTTTATTTTATTTTATTTTATTTTATTTTATTTTATTTTATTTTATTTTATTTTATTTTATTATTTTATTTTAATTTGCCTCCTGAGTCGGGAAAACCTACTTCAAATTGCTGAACTTCTGGGTATAGAATTAGGCTGAAAAATTATGAATTTGCATCAAAACAAGCAAAAAGGGAAAAAAATGGAATATAATCACACAGAAGCAGTTATTGTGGCAGTGGTTATAATAGGTCTAAATCAAATCTTCTATTTTGAAGAATATTTATTTATTTCACAGAATCACAGAGTTGGAGAAAAGTGAGTTTGGAAGGGACCTGAGTAGGTCATTTTGTCCAACCCTCCCTGATCAAGCAGGGACATGTAGAACAGATCGTCCAGGACCACATCCAGGTGGCTTTTGAAAATCTCCAAGAAGGCAGACTCCCCAAACTCTCTGACAACCTGTACTCAGTCACCCTCACAATTAAGAAGTGCTTTCTGATGTTCAGAGAACAAAGTGTTTCCTGATGTTTCAGTTTGTGCCCATTGCTTCTTGTCCCATCATGAGACACTATTGAAAAGAGCCTGGCCAGAGGGTGCACATCTTTGCACCCTCTGTCCAGTTATTTATATACATTGATAATAAACTCCCTAACCTGTCTCTTCCCTAGGCTGCAGTTGCAGATCTTTCCTCTTAGGAAAGATGACTTCAGAGAAACCAGTTGTGATTTTTACCATACAAATGAACTAGAACTAAACAGAAACATGTAGACATTCTTTTTCAATAATATATTTTTTAGCCTAATCAAAGAAAGAGTATCAATAAATTATGCAAACCTTTCACAGAAAATTTGTTGCAGTTCAAAACATTTGAAAAAAATAGCATATTATGAACTGTTATAGAAATAGAAAATAGTTTTATATCTATAAAACTTTGTGACTAGAAAATTATGTTTGTTTATCAGATTTTTTTTTCTTTCTTTCTTTCTTTCTTTCTTTCTTTCTTTCTTTCTTTCTTTTTTTTTTTTTTTTTGTTTTTCTTTTAGAAGAAGGAAGTTGTTATATTATTTGAACCTTTTTTATAATAAGTATTTTTTTCCTAATTATGAAAAATGCATACTACTAGCAGAAACATATACTCAAAGATGTTAAGTACATGTTGCACAGAAATTATGTTCTTTGACAGAAGAGAAGTTTAAGAAGTTTCAGTAATTTCAGTAAAACGAGAACATTTGTTTAAAACCTGCGAAAGGTTCTCATTCATGTGCATACCCAACAATCTAGAAAATATAAAGAAAAATCAGTCAGTTGACTACTGCTATATGTGTGAGAGAGTTGTGTGAAACAGCACCACACATTTCCAATATAATGAAAAGAGTAAGCTTCAAAAATCGTTATGAGAACAGAAAAGAAACTTTTTGTTTTTCTTGTAGTTTAATGGGCCATGACAGAATTCACATTTATTCGGACCATAGTTACTGTGGATCTTTCATTCCTTTGAGAAGGGCAATAATCTGTAATAGTTTAGAAAGTTTAGAAAAAATCCTTATATCTTATTTTACAATTACCAAAGTATGTCTCAATGCTCTAATTGTTGTGGGGGGTTTTGTTTGTTTGTTTGTTTGGTTGGTTGGTTTTGTTTGTTTGTTTGTTTGTTTTAAGACCAAAGTTATTTTTATGAAGCTTATGAAAAATAAAACTCTTTCCTGAAAACAAACAAACAAACAAACAAAACACAGAAGTTTTGATAGCTTGTATTACAGATTTTTTTCATTAATATCTGAATTCTATTAATATTAACATCTCCAAAAGAGATTTATTTTTCTATGAAGAGATAACTAATTATTGGTTGTTGCTAATGTTGAAAGGGTGCTATAGGTTGTAAAAACTTGACAGCCACTTTTTAACTTGCTCCATCAAATGTTGTGAGGGGAAAGTTGCTGCAACTGTAATTGGTTTTGTCAGGATGAAAACAGAAAGACACAATTCCTTCATTCACCACTGTTCCAATCACTAACATTTAACTTTGAGGTGTTTTAAATGTTTGTCTCTTAATTTATTTATATCCATTCATTGGAAAGTATGTTATTGGCACAGAAAGGTACTGTACACTTTCTTTTCTGGAAACTCTGTTTTTTTTTTTTTTTTTTTTTTTTTTTTTTTCTGCCATTGTTACTTCCAGACAGACACGGAAAAACTAAGATATTGTAAATGTTCTACAGGAATAACAGAGACATTGTGTGTCTTCACATCAGATGATTATTAGTCATGGCTCATATAATTTGATCGTTTCTTGTTTAAGAGATGCTTCAAAGTAATTAGAGAGATTAGCTCAATTACTGGTTTCCAATTAACTACTTCAAGCAGAATTTGAGACAAAAGTTTTGCAGGATATGGCACAGTTATGTTAATTCTTCTATTTCCCAACAGCAGGTTCCTTAACTTGAGCGTGCAACACAAAATAATTAAGGAAAAGAAACAACTTTAGTATTGATATTGAAACATTTTAGTCATATATTTATATAGTCATTTTAGTCATATATAAATAAAGAAAACATGATTCTTCATGGGAGGGCTGATTATCTCCATTCTCATATTCAACTTGATATATGTTTTTGCAGAAAACATATATTTACAGAAACCCTGTACTCTCTGAACTCTATTCCTTATCCGTAGAAAAAGGTGCAGGCAGAGACTCAAGACCAAAAAAATAAAAATCATCCTATAATAATGCCAGTAGAATATTCATTACATGGGTATAACTTAATAGTATATTTAGCCAGTTCTGCAGAAATTTATGTACTTCTTCTAAAAACTTAGAAAACTTAAAAACTTAAAAACTTTTGTCTTTTACTTTGTTCTCTTGGACCAAATTAGAGAAAAATTGTACCTCAGGAAGACAGGAATGGAGAATATCATCAGGTTGAGCACAGAGTCTCATTTCAATGGTTGGAATATAATGAAAGATTTATATGGTAACATTATCAGCTTAACAATAACAATATCAGCATAACAATAGTTAATGTAGTTGAAAGCAGACATTGCTCCTGTAATAACTTTTCAAGATAAACAATCAGGCTCAGATTGATACTAGTGATTACTATTGACATTTTTACAATATATAGTTGTTAACAAACAATTTCAGATTACACGTACATCTGAAAAACAGCAATAAGTAAAATTCAGTTACTGTTCATGTTACAATCACTCAATCATTAAAAATTTGTTACAGTCATCATTTTTTAATTGCATTAATTTTCCTGGTGGCAAACACTAAGTAATTAAAATGTAACTACTTAAAGCTAGTTTCAGGATTAATTCTGACTCTATACATTTTACATTGCATGAAAACAGATGCCAGGTGGTATACCAATTGACATCTACAATCAATATCTAATTACCTACAGCACATTCCAGCAATTCAGCATAGATGAGAACCTGACATACTTTTTTTCTAAGTAAATCCCAAGGGGAAATTCAATAATGGTTTGAAAATTACTTCAGTAAGTCATTAACATGCTTGTAATAAAAATTCTCTACTCTGGTAACATTTTTATTTTTTTTGGAGGTCTGTTTTCTCAAAGTTGCATTTAACCTTGCGGTAAAAATCGTGACTGGTTTCTCTGAAATCAGCTCTTGAAATTTTTATATTCTGTACACAACTATATATAAAAGTTACTGACTGAAATGATCACAGTCTTTATTTTGAGCTCTGACTTGTAAAACAATTTACTGAGGTGAAAAACATCTATACAAGATTACTACAGGTATAAAAGTTACAGTACCTGTCCAAGAATGACACAAGTGGAAGAGTGCAGATAAACCACTGACATATTTTCAGCTTCTTACCAGAGCTTTTTATTTTTTGCTACGTTGTTTCCCAAGCCCAAAAGAGGTTACTTATAACCAGCTAATAGTTCTCCTCCTAAAATACACATACAGAAGTGATGTCAATGAAGAAACAGTCTAAAACAGAACTTTTTAGGCATGACCCACAGAACAGATAAAGCGCGTAAAACTTCAGAATGTTTATCCTGGAAAGTTTTTGATTACAACACTGCTTTATTTGATTTATTTTGCTTGAAAATGTTACTGTAAATTCTAATCTGATCTTTCTCCAATTAAATAGTATTCAATGAAAGTCCATCGTTAATACACTCATATGTTCTTTTTATTTGAATAAATTATTCAACAACTAGAATTAGAACTAGAATATATATATATATATATATATATATATATATATTCATATTATGGGAACTATTTATTTCACAGAATCACAGAATGCTTGAGATTGGAAGGGACCTCCAGAAAAAATCTTGTCCAAACCCCCTGCTTAAGCAGGGTCACCTAGAGCACGTTGCACAGGATTGCATCCAGGTGGGTTTTCAATATATCCAAAGAAGGAGACTTCACAACCTCTCTGGGAAACCTCTCTTATTTCTTTGGAAGAAAATACTCTCTCAAAATTTCTGATATTTTAAATCAATAAATGGATACAACATTTTTCCCTCATGGAAGTTCTTGTCAGTTTTGTTCTTTTCCTGTCAGTTATCCAAGAAGTTATTGATACTACAACCAAGATGCTTCTGTGGCAGCTATACAGATAGAGAGAAAAAACTTGGGCATCAAGGTCTCTAGCAATGTTTCAAGAAACTGATAGACATATCCCACATGCATAGATGGCAAACTCAAAAAATTATGGAAAAGCTATTAAAAAAATCCCTGTAAACAAATCATAGTGACAGTGTAGAAAATTCTTAAAAGCAATTCATTAATACTGTTCTTCCCTGCAAACTTTGAGAATAAACAAAAAAAGATTTAATGTGTTTAATTAAATGAGGAGTTCAATTAGACCTCATTAAAAAAAAAAAAAAATCTAAAATACAACAAAATCGGAAAGGCTTTTTGCTGGACACCATCTGGAAATCTTACAAAAAACAGTCTAGTTTCAGCACAAATGACAAATACTACACACCTCTCTTCTATTTTTCCTGTATTTTATTTATATGATTTCCCATCTGGTATTGAGTTATGATATAAAATAAAATCTAATTCTGTTATTTTGAGTTTAGATTAAACGAATGCCAAAATAGCTTTAAAAAATAAAAGTAATGCCTAATGCTAGAACATTGTTTCTTTGTAAGACTTGTCAAACTACACATAATCTCAGGCATAAATTCTTTTTCCCTGCTCAGTACAGTGTGCCTGTCATTCCTCACCGTACAGAGGATAACTTCCTACAGAGTTGTGTAGATTCCACACCATTCTTATTTAATAGAACTGAAGAGTCTTCATTTACAATAGGTTCATTTTCACAGCAAATAAATTTACTCTGTTGGTTTTTAACTCAGTAAACTAAGGAGTGATACACCACACAGCAGTTTGCTAATTCTCCTCCCCACCAATGGTATGGAGCATAGGATTGGGAGAAAAAGTAAAATTCATGGGATGAGATAAGGACTGTTTACTAGTAAAAGTGTGTGTGTGAGGGGATGGAGGTGTGGGGAAGAGAGAGAGAGTACATAAAACTAGCGATGCACAATGCAATTGCTCACTACCAGGTGACTTATGCCTGACCAGTCCCTGAGCTATGGCAGCCCCCCTGGCCAAGTCACCTCCATTTTATTAAGTATGATGTCATATGTTATGGGATATCCCTTTGGCCACTCTGTGTCAGCTGTCCTGGCTGTGTCCCTTCCCATATACTTGTGCACCCCAGCCTCCTCGCTGGCAGGGCAGCACAAGAAACTGAAAAGTCCTTGGCACTGCTTATCAGCAACTGTGTGCTATCAACACTATCTTCCTTCTAAATACAAAACATAGCACCATATCAGATACTATAAGGATTAACTCTATCCCAGCCAATATGTCCTGTCCCTCAGGACACTCATCTAAGAAATATTAATTCCTTGATTGCTTAGAACTGAAATTAATTTACTACGTCACTGCTTGTGTAGTCAAGTTCTTGGAAAGAACTTTCCAGTAACATGAATTCACTATATATATCAAATTCATAATATGATGAATTTATATTGTTCATATTATTAAAAACATTTATAATATTTTAAACTAGCTAACTAATAAAGTGATGGTTTTTTTATGCAGATGCTAGGTAGGACTCAGACAAGACTAGCAGCAGCTTATTCAACATGGAATGTTTCTTTTGTATTTAAAATATTTTATTAAAACAAAAAGAAGGGTCAAGGAAGACTATTACAGAGCAACAGATTCACTCATCTTTAAGAGGTTATTTAATTAAAAAAAAAATCCCTTGAAATGTATTTTGTCATTACTTTATAAATAAATAAAATAAAACTTTAGAAATATTATATAGTTTTCATTTAATAAATTCTCTTGTATTTTTTCCAATTAAAAAGTGTCATTATTTATACACTTTCTATTTTTAGAGAAGCCATCCTTTTTTGTAGTTAATATAAAACCAACTCTGTCATTCTTTGTAATAGCATAGTCTTTTTTGCATTTGCATATAATCATGCTAATTATATAGCAAATTATATAGCAGAGATATGTGCATACGACACAAATAAATAGATGAATAAATTTATATAAATAAAAAAGATCAGATTTTTTTGTTTGTTTTTCAAAAATATAGGATATTTTTTACCCAAGAAGTACCATAAATTTGTTTTGGCTCCATAACTAATAATATATATAATCCCTACTTTAATTTGTCACTGTTTTGCTAGATACTAGCTTGGTCTAAATTTTCATTTTTCAATTTAAATGTGGATACAAGTCTTAATAGTAATAGTCTCTCCCTATTTATGATCAGATAACTATTTCTATGGAAAACAGTGACACCAGACCTTTTACTTCTCTTGTTCTTTAGCCTTAGCTTAATTAATGCCCCCACTAAATACACAAAAAAGACTGACATGAAAAACTATGGTATTTTCCTAGCTTTCTGTGATTTCACAGTCCTGTCAGTTTATGTTTCCTTTGTACTGTTTATACAGGGCAAAATGAACTTGACATATTGGAGTATGCTGCCAAGGACCTCTAGCTTTCTATACGATGTCTACTAATTCCAGTATAAGTAAGCTGGGCTCAAGATAATAGAAATTTGTATGGACTAACCTCTGCAATTTTTAGCTGCAATTATGAACAGATACATCCTGATTTATGTACTTTCCTATGACAAAAGAAAATATATGAAAGAGAGAAAAGAGAAGGAAGGAAGGAAGGAAGGAAGGAAGGAAGGAAGGAAGGAAGGAAGGAAGGAAGGAAGGAAGGGAGGGAGGGAGGGAGGGAGGGAGGGAGGGAGGGAGGGAGGGAGAGTGCTTTTGGCTGCTGTGTAGACTGATCTTCAGTTATGCCTCAGTAGTACTGATGTGCTGGCAAAGGCAAATAGCTATAGCATTACTCTCCATTCTCCAAGTCCCATTTGGATTTGGTGCAACCAGGCTTCACAGGAGCTTGCCAATACAAGGTGTCGCAGAGAGGCAGTGAATGAGCTCATCTTCCACATATTGCCTATGTGCTGTCCTGGACAACTCCACATTCTTTCTGGGCAGCATAAACAGGATGTAATCCTTCTGGAGGAATCAGGATAGCAAAGGAAATTGCTTGAACAATTATAATCATGATGTTCTTCATGTGCTTTCTGCCACTATGTCTCTTCAACTCTGGTTTAGTAGAATCTATGTAAAAGAATCACAGAATTTCTAGGTTGGAAGAGACCTCAAGATCATCAAGTCCAACCTCTGACTTAACACTAACAGTCCCCACTAAACCACATACCTAAGCTCTGCATCTAAACGTCTTTTAAAGGCTTCCAGGGATGGTGACTTCACCACTTCCCTGGGCAGCCTGTTCCAATGCCTAACAACCCTTTTGGTAAAGAAGTTCTTCCTAAGATCCAGCCTAAAACTCCCCTGGTGCAACATAAGCCCATTCCCCCTCGTCCTGTCACCAGGCACGTGGAAGAATAGACCAACCTGCACTTCGCTACAGCCTCCTTTAAGGTATCTGTAAAGAGCAATAAGGTCAGCCCTGAGCCTCCTTTTCTCCAGGCTGAACAAGCCCAGCTCCCTCAGCCGCTTCTCATAAGATTTGTTCTCCAGGCCCCTAACCAGCTTCGTCGCCCATAGCTTAGTGTCATCTGCAAACTTACTGAGGGTGCACTCAATGCCCTCGTCCAGATCATCGATGAAGATATTAAAGAGGACTGGCCGCAGTACCGAGCCCTGGGGAACACCACTAGTGACTGGCCTCCAACTGGATTTGACTCCATTCACCATGACTCTTTGGGCCCGGCTATCCAGCCAGTTTCTAACCCAATGAAGCATACGCCAGTCCAAGCCATGAGCAGCCAGTTTCTTGAGGAGAATGCTGTGGGAAACAGTGACAAAAGCCTTGCTGAAGTCAAGGTAGACCACATCCACAGCCTTTCCCTCGTCCACCCAGCGCATCACTTTGTCATAGAAGGAGATCAGGTTTGTCAAGCAGGACCTGACTTTCATAAACCCATGCTGACTGGGCCTGATCGCCTGCTTCCCCTGCAAGTGCTGCGTGATGACTCTCAAGAGTATCTGCTCCATGAGCTTCCCTGGTACTGAGGTCAAACTGACAGGCCTGTAGTTTCCCGGGTCTGCCCTCCAGCCCTTCTTGTAGATGGGCGTCACGTTTGCTAGCTGCCAGTCAACTGGGACCTCCCCTGATAGCCAGGACTGCTGATAAATGATGGATAGTGGCTTGGCCAGCTCCTCTGCCAGTTCTCTCTGTACCCTTGGGTGGATCCCATCCGGCCCCATCGACTTGTGCACATCCAAGTGCTGTACCAGGTCACCAAACAGTTCTTCGTGGATAGTGAGGGCCACATCCTGCTCCCCATCCCCTTCCACCAGCTCAGGGTACTGGGTATCCGGAGAACAACCGGTATTGCCACTAAAGACTGAGGCAAAGAAGGCATTAAGCACCTCTGCCTTTTCCTCATCTCTTGTAACTAAGTTTCCCCCCGCATCCAGTAAAGGTTGGAGATTTTCTTAATTCTCCTTTTTGTGTTGATGTATTTATAAAAACATTGTTTGTTATCTTTAACGGCAGTAGCCAGATTGAGCTCCAGATGAGCTTTGGCCTTTCTAATTTTCTCCCTGCACAGCCTCGCTACATCCTTATAGTCCTTTTCAGTGGCCTGCCCACTTTTCCAAAGATTATAAGCCCTCTTTTTTCTCTTAAGATCAAGCCACAATTCTCTGTTGAGCCAGGCTGGTCTTCTTCCCCGCCAGCTCGTCTTTGGGCACGTGGGGACAGACCGTTCCTGAGCCATTAAGATTTCCCTCTTGAAGAGCGCCCAGCCTTCCTGGACCCCTCTGCCCTTCAGAACCGCCTCCCAAGGGACTCTACCAACTAGTGTCCTGAGCAGCTCAAAGTCAGCCCTCCGGAAGTCCAGTACAGCGGTTTTACTGGTCGCCTTCATGGCCTCGCCAAGAATAGAGAACTCCTCCATTTTGTGGTCACTCTGCCCAAGACAGCTCCCGACAATCACATCCTCCACCAGTCCTTCTCTGTTTGTGAAGAGAAGGTCTAGCGGGGCACCACCCCTGGTAGGTTCACTAACCAGCTGCGTCAGGAAGCTATCTTCCACGCTCTCCAGAAACCTCCTAGACTGCTTTCTCTGGGCTGTGTTGTGTTTCCAGGATATGTCAGGGAAGTTGAAGTCCCCCACGAGTACAAGCGCTGAAGATTTCGCAACTTCTGTCAGTTGCCTGTAGAACTCCTCATCTGTCTCCTCATCCTGGTTCGGCGGTCTATAGCAGACCCCGACCAGGACACTAGCCTTGTTTTCCCTGCCGATCCTAACCCAAAGGGACTCGACCTTGTCATTCCCAGCCTCGAGTTCTACAACATTGAAAGATTCTCTAATATAGAGAGCCACACCACCACCCCTTCTGTGCTGCCTGTCCCTTCTGAAGAGCTTGTAGCCAGGCATTGCAGCACTCCAGTCATGAGAGTGGTCCCACCATGTCTCCGTGATGGCAACCAAGTCGTAGCCTGCCTGCTGCACGATGGCTTCCAGTTCCTCCTGTTTGTTACCCATGCTGCGTGCATTGGTGTAGATGCACTTCAGCTGGGCCATTGCCTTATCCCCCGGCCTTGCCATTGCTCCCCCTGGCACAGCCCCAACAATCCTTGCTTCAGCCCCATCCCCCTTCTTACCTAGTTTAAAGCCCTCTCAATGAGCCCTGCCAGCTCCTGGCCCAGGATCATTTTTCCCCTAAAAGATAGGGACCCGTCTGCGGCCATCAGGCCAGGTGCTGAGTAAAGTGCCCCATGGTCGAAAAATCCAAGATTTCTGCGTTGGCACCAGCCCCGGAGCCACGTGTTTAACAGGTGGGCTTTCCGTGTCCTCTCTGTACCTCTCCCTGCCACTGCAGGGATGGATGAAAACACCACCTGCACTCCCGCTCCATCCACTAACCATCCCAGCCCCCTAAAGTCTCTTTTGATAGCCTTCAGGCTTCTCTCTTCAATGTTGTCACTGCCCGCCTGGACTATCAAACGAGGATAATAATCAGAGGGGCGTACCAGGTTGGGAAGCTTCCTGGCAACAATCCATAAACATTAGAGTTATATTCTTCTGTACAAAAAAATAAAATAAAATAAAATAAAATAAAAGGAATAAAAAATAATAAAAAAATAAAACAAAACAAAATAAAATAAAGTAAAATAAAATAAAATAAAATTTATTTTTCATATTTATATATATATTGTTTATCTATTTAATAATTTTAAATACACTACAATACAATACAATACAATAAAATACAATACAATACAATAAAATATCCTAGTAATAGGATTTAAAACAGATTTATTTGTTTTCTCATTCAGGAGTTAGTTTGTTTCAAAATTAATAAATTCCCTAAGAGTTTTAACATTCTCAAGTTCTTCATTAGTCCAACTGACTGGGTCTGAGGCATGCATTTAATTGCAAAGTAAACACTTTTTATGAACTGGTATTATTAATTTGAGATTCCCAGAGGATTTTATTTATTAGAGTACTATGCTCTAGCAATACATTCTGAAAGAATTACACCTATAGAGCAAAAAAGGCCTAAGGTGAACCCATACAAATTCTCTCCTCTCCTCTCCTCTCCTCTCCTCTCCTCTCCTCTCCTCTCCTCTCCTCTCCTCTCCTCTCCTCTCCTCTCCTCTCCTCTCCTCTCCTCTCCTCTCCTCTCCTCTCCTCTCCTCTCCTCTCCTCTCCTCTCCTCTCCTCTCCTCTCTAAAAACTAAATCTTAAAACTGAAATATTAAGATTAGCCTACAAATATGCCAGAAGCCAACATTAAAGTTAACATAATGCTGTTTATTGCAACAATGACATAGCAGTTAAGAGTGCTTACTGTATCATTGCTGAACCATAATACTAATTAAAATATTAATAAAAGAGATTGCTTTGTGCAGGGTTCGGGAGTTTGAACAAATTTTACATGTTATACATCTATTTACATAGAAACATCGTGCCATCTCTCTCAATTCAATGAACCTTCATGGTATCAGACTAATATATTATTTTTTTTTGAGTTCAGATGTTCAATCCACTCCTTTCATTTGATAATCCAGTCATCTCAATTTCTTAATGAATTACTCATTTCATATTCTTAATGAGTTATTTCTTTAATAGCAAATAGCAAGTGCTGATCTAAAAGCCTTCTTTTTTATTTTAATTTTAATAAATATACAACATTACCATTTTAACAACATAATAAGTGAAAACAAACAAACAAAACAACAAAAAAAGACTCAGCTGTTTGTGAGATTGAATAGTTTTAGCACTGGTTTTCTTTACTATTTTCTCTTCCTATTTTCTGTTCTCAGATAGGGTGACTTCCATACGGCTGGTAGAAGGTGTCATTCATCTCATTAATTGTACTTCTACACATTTTATCCTGAGCAGACTGCAACTCTGTAAGCAGGCAGAGGAGGATAAATTAATAGAGAGAGAGAGAGAGAGGGATAGACAGATAAAACGGAGGGAAAGGGAAAGGGAAAGGGAAAGGGAAAGGGAAAGGGAAAGGGAAAGGGAAAGGGAAAGGGAAAGGGAAAGGGAAAGGGAAAGGGAAAGGGAAAGGGAAAGGGAAAGGGAAAGGGAAAGGGAATCTTGAAAAGAACTGGCCTTAGAATTGAGCCCTGGGGCTCGACAACTAATCGTTGCCTTTGCTTTTTGTTTGGCCTCCATTATGTTGTGTGCAGCTTCTGCAATTTACCAGAATCTGAGACTAGGCCACAGGTTTTTAAGGGATGCCATGAGAACTGCCATTTACTGAAGGAAGATGTTTAGTTTAGGTCTTGTATGTGGCTAATATCACTAGATTCCCAGAGAGTATGGGAAATGAAGATCTCCCCCCTGGTTGATGAGGGAGTGGTTTGGGAGTGTCTGAGAGAACTGGCTACCTGGCCAAGCTCAGAGGGTGGTGATCGGTGATGCAGAGTACGGCTGGAGACCTACGACTAGCGGTGTTCCCCACAGGTCAGTGTTGGGTTCAGTCTTGTTCAACATCTTCATCGATGACCTTGATGAGGGAATAGCGTCTGCCCTCAGCAAGTACGCTGATGACACAAAGCTGGGAGGAGTGGCTGACATGCCAGAAGGCTGGGCTGCCATTCAGTGGGACCTGGACCAGCTGGAGAGATGGGAAGGAAGAAAGCAAATGAGATTTAATAAGAGCAAGTGTAGAGTCCTGCACCTGGAAAGGAACAACCCGAAGTATCAGTACAGGCTGAGGGATGACCTGCTGGAGAGGAGCTCTGCGGAGAAGGCCTTGGGTGTCCTGATGGACGACAGGTTGACCATGAGCCAGCACTGTGCTCTTGTGGCCAAGAGGGCTAATGGGAGGACGTGCATTAAAAGGAGCGTGGCCAGCAGGTCAAGGGAGGTGATCCTCCCTCTCTACTCTGCCCTGGTCAGGCCTCACCTGGAGTACTGTGCCCAGTTCTGGGCTCCCTGTTACAAAAAAAGACAGGGATCTCCTGGAAAGAATCCAGCAGAGGGCCACAAAGAAGATATGGGGCCTGGAGCATCTTCCCTATGAAGAAAGGCTGAGAGACCTGGGTCTGTTCAGCCTGGAGAAGAGAAGACTGAGAGGGGATCTCCTCAATGTATATAAATATCTGAGGGGTGGGGGACAGAAGGATGTAGCCAACATCTTCTCAGTGGTTTGTGGGGTTAGGACAAGGGGCAATGGCTGCAAGTTAGAGCGCAGGAAGTTCCGCACCAATATGCAAAAGAACTTTTTAACGGTGAGGGTGACGGAGAACTGGAACAGGCTGCCCAGGGAGGTTGTGGAGTCTCCTTCTCTGGAGATATTCAAGCTGGAGATATTCAAGACCCGTCTGGATGCCTACCTGAGTAACCTGCTCTAGGGAACCTGCTTTGGCAGAGGGGTTGGACACAATGATCTCTTGAAGTCCCTTCCAACCCCTACAATTCTGTGATTCTGTGATTCTGTGATTAATAAATACCTGAAAGTCGCATTTTATATCCACTGTCCTTGAAAAGACCAAACGGATCATCTGTTTGAAGATACACTTACTGAGACCTTGTGGGGAAAAATAAATAAATAATTACAAATAAAAATGAAAATGAAAATGAAAATGAAAATAAAAATAAAAATAAAAATAAAAATAAAAATAAAAATAAAAATAAAAATAAAAATAAAAATAAAAATAAAAATAAAAATAAAAATAAAGTATAATTCAGCCATATATATTAGAAAAAGTAATTACTAGATAGCAAAAATAGCAAAACTCATGGGTAAACAGCTATATCAAGCTAACTTTGAACTCTCACAGTAATTGGCAGGATTTTTCTTTCAATATTTCATGTTTCCAGAATCCAACCACTAGTTCACATGACTGTCAAACACATCAGTGAGGCTTTATAAAGCAACATAGTAAGTTTTGCACTTTATTAAATTCAAAGAAGCAGTGACTGTATATAGGCACTGGCAGATGTTTTCCACACAGTTACAATATAATCTGGCTGTACCTGTATGTTACAATGGATACATATGTTCCTTTTTGGCCTATAAATTTTCAAAGTCATTCTTGGAATCTTGAATTCTACTTCCATGTCTGGTATGAGTTTTTATTAGATGATAGACAACTCGCTTAAATCAGACTTTTTTTCAGGTAACAATTAATTGTGTTTTTCATACTTTTCAGGTACCTGTGTTGAGGTTCCAAAGCATAATTTGTGGACATGAGGAATACTTGCATATGCAGCCCAGAGAAAAAAGATGTGTTTGAATATATAAAGTGATATGCACTGTTAAGTCACATGGGAAAATAACTACTAGTGAATACCTAGAATTAATGGAAGTGTTTGGCTGCAATCTGTCTGTCAATTTCCCACTTAAAAAAATTGAGTTAGTAATTTTTCTTTCACAAGATTGAAATAATTTCAGTACAGCAGAGTTTAAGAAAACATTTGGAGAATATACTGGGACTGCACAAAATACTGCATTTTGCATTTCAAAGCAAAATGACTTTTTTTTTTTTTTTAATTTAAACCAGAAACATATGAAATTAAATGCCTTTAGAATTGGACCATCATACTCTGAAAATGTTGAAACAGAATTTTTACATATTTGCCTTTTTATCCTTTGTTGTCAGGGACAACCATTCAATTATTTGATGCATATTGTAATATATTTTGTTGGAATGAATCATTAAAAAAAAAATCTTTTTATTGATGCCTTTATTAGCATGGTAATATTAAAAAAAAAAAAAAAAAAAAAAAAAAGATAGATTTTTTTTTTTTAATTATTATTATTATCATTTAAATAAAGATTTAAGCAGTCTATACTAAATACTACTTTTAGTAACATTCTGAAACAGAGATAAAATATTGGTGGTCTAGATATATCTTGGACTTCATCAGATTTGTCCATTATATGTCAGGAAACCTCAAAAGCAACTCTAACCTTCCTTAAATAAGTGCATTTGCAACTTAAGTATATGTATTCAAAATAGGATATAGGGGTGTTTGTGTCTCTACGATTACAGTAATTCATAAATAAAAGATTTAGTGACCAAAGAAATAAGATTTTAAAAGTGGTCGAGATAGTCATCAATGAAAAGATACTAAAACAGTGATTTATACCTCCCATATTCTTTATTATTCTTCTAGATCTTATTATTAATTATGATTATTATTACTATTATAGTTTAGTTTTTAGATTTTTAGGACATTTTACTGGTGTATTTCTTTTAGCACTTTTCCTACTTTGAATTTGAAAAAAAAATCCACTTTAAACAAAAGCATTTAAACAAAAACTTTTGAGCTCTTTTATTATTATTATTTATTTATTTGTTTGTTTGTTTGTAAATCAATTTGAATTGACAACCTTCTGGCATTTCAGTTATTTCTCTGTATGAATGCAAATCAGACCCCAGTGTCTTCTGAACGCACTTTACTACTGGAACAGCCATAGTAAATATATAACAAATTTTGCTATGTGGTTTTTGCATACAAGGAATAGAGCTGTTTGGAAAACACAATAAATTTATTGTATTCTGTAGATGTAATAATTGTTTCATAGGGCAAAGGGGTCGAGGGTGGCTGGATGTTTCTCAAGAAGGAAGTCTGAAAGGCACAGGAACAGGCTACTCTGTGTGCTGTAAGATGAACTGGTGGTGAAGAAGACTGGTACGGCTGAACAGGGAACTTTCGCTGAGAATCCAGGAGAAAAAGAAATTCTACCTCCTATATAAGAATGGACAATCACCTTGGTGAGACAGAAAGGAAGTTGCTAGCACATGCAGGGAGAAAATCAGAAAAAAATAAAGCCCAGTATGAGCTCAACCTGACCACTGTGGTAAAAGACAACAAAAATGTTTTTATAAATATATTAACAGTAAGAGGAGGACCAAGGAGAATCTCCATCCTTTACTGTATGTGGCAGGGAGCATGACTACTGAGGACAAGAAAAAGGCTAAGATTCTTAATCTCAGATTCTTTACATCTGTCTCTAATAGTCAGACCAGTTATCTTCAGCCTCCTGATCTGGAAGTCTAAGATGGCAAGCATAATAACACCCCCCCCACACACACACAGTTCAGGTGGAAACAGTTAGAGACCTGCTGCTCCTCCTGGACTGTCACAAGTACATTGGGCCAGATAGGATCCACCTGATGGAGCTGAGGGAGTTGGCATATGTGATTGCTGGACCACTTTCCATCATCCATCAGTGGTCATAGTCGACCAGAGAGGTCCCAGATGACTGGACACTTGCTAATGTGATGCCCATCTATAAGAAGGGTCATAAGGAGGACCCATGGAATTACAGGACTGTCAGCCTGACCTCAGTGCCGGGAGAGGTGATGGAACAGATCATCTTGAGTACAGTCGCACAGCATGTTCAAGACAACCAGGGGATCAGGCCCAGCCAGCATGGATTCATGAAAGGCAAGTCCTGCCTGACCAACCTCATCTCCTTCTATGACCAAGTGACCTGCCTGGTGGATGTGAGAAAGACTGTTGACATCATCTACCTAGCCTTCAGAAAGGCCTTTGACATGGTCTCCCACATTATTCTCCTGAGAAGCTGGCGGCACATGGCTTAGACAGGTACACTCTTTGCTGAGTTAAAATGGCTGGATGGCCAGGCCCAGAGAATGGTGGTGAACAGAGTGAAATCCAGCTGGTGACTGGTCACAAGCAGTGTTTTCCAAGGGTAAGTGTTGGGGCCTATCCTCTTTAATATTGTTACTGATGATTTGGATGAGGAAATTGAGTTCATCCTCAGTAAGTTTGCAGATGGCGCCAAGCTGGGGAGAAGTGTCTACCTATTGGAGGGTAAGGCGGCCCTTCAGAAGGATTTGGAGAGGATGGGTCAATGGGCAGAGGCCAACAGGATGAGGTTCAAGATGGCTAAGTGCCAGGTCCTGCACTTTGGCCACAACAACCCCATGCAACACTACAGGCTTGGTACAAAGTGGCTTGAAAGCTGTACAGGGAAAAAGGATCTAAGTGTCTTGGTCGATGCTCACCTGAACATGAGCCAGCAGTGTGGCCAGGTGGCTAAGAAGGCCAATGGCATCCTTGTTTCTGTCAGGACCAGTGTAGCCAGCAGGACCAGGGAGGTGATCGTATCCCTGTACTCAGCTCTGGTGAAGCCACACCTCAAGTACTGTGTTCAGCTTTGGGCCCCTCAGTACAAGAAGGATATAGAGGCCCTTGGGCATGTCTAGAGAAGAACTACAAATATGGTGAAGGACCTGGAACACAAGTCCTATGAGGAGCAGCTGAGGAAACTGCGGTCATTTAGTTTAGGGAAGAAGAGGCTTCAGGAGAGACCTTATTGATCTCTACAACAACATGAAAGGAAGGTGTGGGGAGCTGGGGGTTGGCCTCTTCTCCTAGGTGATAAGACTAGAGGGAATGGTGTCAAGTTGCACCAGGGGAGGTTCAGGTTAGAAATTAGGAGATGTTTCTTCTTGGAAAGAGTAATCATTGGAACAGGTTGCCCAGGGATGTGGTGGAGTCTCTGTCCCTAGGGGTTTTCAAGGAAAAGTTGGGCAAGGTGCTTAGGGACATGGTTTAGTGGGCTATATTGGTGGTAGGTAGACAGTTGGTCTAGATGATCTTGGAGATCTTTTCCAACCTTAATGATTCTATATAGAATTTTAATGTTGTTGTAGAATTATATAACCAGATATGTAATATGTAGGAAAAGTCCATAAGGGTACTAGGATACTAGTCCTTAGGTCACTAGGAAGCTTTTCCAGAAAGAGCATTTTATTTGTTTGTTTGTTTGTTTGTTTGTTTTCTGTTTATTTATTTATTGTGCTGACAATTAATTAATTCAATACATTAATTTTAGAGGGAAGCATTTCCTGGCATATCTAAGATCATATGATAAGGGAAGTATTTTTTTTTTTCCATGTGTCTTGCAAGAATAAATAAACACTGGAACAATTTATATTTTATACCATCATATGAAACTATTTTAACTTACTCTGGACCTCATTTTGCTGAGGTGAAGGCATTCTGTTTAGTTACTTTCCTTTTAAGCTCAGTGAGCTTCTTGCAGGTGTTTATTTTTAAGCTAGCTGAGTACAAGGATTTATATAAACTAAATAGCTCTCTTCAAGGAAGCCTTCATATTTCCAGTTTCTAAATCCAGTTCTGCTCTTCTGCTCTCTTTCTTTGTGCTGAAAGACACAATTAGCATTCCTGTGCAGTAAAATAACTTCTCAGTAAGCCTAAGAGAGAAAGAATCAACGTCTTGAAAGAACACATTTATTCCTATATGGAAAGAATAGCCTATAGTTCATTACATTAGTTCATTAGTGTGCTTGTAAATGCAGTTAAATGCACAGGGTCACAATTGCAGTTCTCCCTTGCCCCCTCCCTTTTTTTTTTTTTTTTTTCCAGACTGCTCTTGAAAAAGAAATATATATTCCTTCTGCCATTCCCCAGTTTCCACTAGGATTAGATAGCTAGATAGTGCAAATCTACTCAGTTCCTTTTCTCCATTCTAGAAATTCCTATCTGGGGCTTAAAGACACTGAGAATGGCAGTGCAGGAGACTGTTATTTTCCACTATAGACACATCTGGGAAAATTAAAACGACACAATAAAATAGAAAAGTTCCCTCTTCCACAACCCTGAAATAGAGATATTTCAGAATACTTTTCTTTTCTTCTGGTAAAGAGACATGTCTGAAAGAAGTAATAGATTCCTTTGTCATTACAGTTTAGGTGCCCATCAGATGTATGAACAATCTGGAGAGAATTCTTTCCCAAAAACTTCAGAAGTTGATTTAATAGTTTTTTGCTTTTTCTTGTACTGCAGAGCTGAAAGGATATATTATAGATATCATTCTTGTAAGCATGTCTGTCCTTAAAGACAGAGCTAAATTAACTTTTCATTCCACTTTAAAATTCTTAGATTATAATATGAAGTTGTACTACACGTACCTTAAAAGATCCTGATATAAAATAAATAATTAAATTTATTCTTAAATATTTTGTTTCTTAACTCTTTTTTTCCTTACCCTCACCCTCCTCCATAGATGCACAAGTGTGTTCAGCAAAAAGAGTATATAATTTTATACAAGAAACTTCATGGAGTTTGTATTTGTCTAGCTCAACTTCATGTCCTTAAATAACATGGAAAATGAATTGGTGAATATATTTGGCTACCGAATAAAGTTACGGCTAACTGTTCATTAGGCCTGCCAGTTCCTGAAAGAGGTGTCTATAGCTGGTATACCTACTGGTTTGCAAATTCACCATTGTTATATTCTCTAAGTTACATGATAGTTACATGAATAACCAACAGTGCTGTTATGTGGAAGATATATGACTTATATATAAAACTCTGACAGCTATGTATCTTATATCTACTATAAATGAAATGCCTTCAGGATTGTTTTTTTTATTTTTTTAACTTGATCTTTACTAAGACTTTTTATTTTTCTCACAACTGAAAGTGCAGTCATACTCTAAATGCAAACTTGCTTTTATTACATTGTTTTTATTGGCTCAAGGTCATATTAAATGTTAGTCATTTTTCTTTTCTCATATTTCAAAGTGTGCAAGTGCTTATATGGTGAAACATTATTGAGGATTTATATTTGGAACTAAAAAACAGTAAGAGATGTTTTATAAAGTTATTATTATTATTATTATTATTATTATTATTATTATTATTATTATTTATCTAGAATCATTCTGGTTAACGGTTTATTATAATATGATGACCTGATCATGAAATTTCGCTGGCAAAATTTGATATTTTTGGCATAATTCTGCTTCTTTTCAAAATGTTATCAATTATCAGATAAAACGCAGCTCAATACATTCCTACATCATCTTTAAAATAAAATACTCATTAATTCAAGATTCTGTAGAAATTTGGAATCTCAGGAGTACAAGATTCTCAAACTAAATATTAATATTTCTTGAAACTTCTGCACATTTGTTAACCTTTGTCCGCATAAGAAGGCTGTCATCTCAAAAATACATTTTAAATTAATTTCCAAAACCATGAAAGAATTGACATAGGTGGCCTTCTACAATAGTTTTACAGCATTGGTAGATTAGCAAAGAGCAATGGACATCATCTACCTGGATTTATGTAAAACATTTGACACTGTCCCACTTGAAATCCTTGTCTCTAAATTGGAGAGAAATGGATTTGGATGGATGGACCACTCAGTGAGAAAGGAATCAGCTGCATGGTCACACTCAAGTCAAGGACTCAATGTCCAAGTACAGAACAGCGACGAGTGAACTGACCCCATCAGGGGTCACTATTGGGATGAGCTCTGTTTAACATCTTTGTCAGTGATGTGGACAGTGGGATCGAGTGCTCCCTCAGCAAGTTTCCCAATGACACCAAGCTGTGTGGTATGGTCAACACCTTGGAGGGAAGGGATGCCATCCAGAGGGAAACAGGCTTGAGAGGTGGGCCTGTACAAACCTCATGAGCTTCATAAAGGCCATCTAGGTCAAAGCAACCCAATCTCAAATACAGGCTGGACAGAGAATGGTTTGAGAGCGACCCTGAGGAAAAGTACTTAGGGGTCTTGGTGGATCAGAAGGACAATGTAACCCAGCACTGTGCACCTGCAGCCCAGAAAGCCAACCATATCCTGGGTTACATTTAAAGAAATATGACTCAGTGAAGCAGCTTCCCCGCTGCTCCACTCTTGTGAGACCCTACCTGGCATACTGTACTGGAGTACTCAGAGGAGGACCACAAAGAGGATCAAAAGGCTGGAACACCTCTCCTATGAAGGCAGGCTGAGGGAGCTGGGGCTGTTCAGCCTGGAGAGGAGAAGGCTGAGAAGGAGACCATATAATGGTCCTCGAGTACCTAAAGTGGGCCTCCAGGAAAGTTGGAGAGAGACTCTTAATCAGGGAGTGTCATAGGACAAGGGATAATATTGTTGATAACACACCAATGTTTCTGTTGCTGAGCAGTGCTTACACTAAGTCATGGATTTTTCTGCTTCTTATACTGCCCTGCTAGCCATACTGGGTCTTGAAAGTTAACTGGAGTTAACTTTTCCTGCAGCAGCCCATACAGTGCTGTGCTCTGCACTGGTATCACACTAATGTTTTGGCTATTGCTAATCAGTGCTGGCACAGCATCAAGACTCTCTCCAAACCCCCAATGCCAGTAGGTTGGAGGTGGGCAAGAGTTGGGGAGGTGACATCTCCAGAACAGCTGACCTAAATCAACCAAAGCGATATCACATAGCCTATGATGTTGCAGTCAGCAATAAAAGGTGGGAAAGGGGAAGGGGGAGAAGAGGTTGTGGGGGGGGAGATCTTTTCTTATAATAACATCTGTCTTCCCAAACAACTGCTACGCATATTGAGGCTCTGCTTCCCAGGACTTGGCCAAACATCACTCATTGATGGGAAGTAGAGAATATTTTTTCTTCTTCTCTCTATGCATCTGCATGGTCTCTTATTTTTATTTTTTTCTTTCTGTCTGTCTTTCTTTTCCCTTTAATTAAATTAACATTAGCTCGATCCATGAGCATTTTTTTTTATTTTTATTTTTTTAATTTTTTTCCTTTACAACATACTTGCTTCTCCCTGCTTCTTCTTTTCTACTTTTGAAGAGGGGGAGTGTGAGAGTTGCTATGGTGGAATTTAGCTGCCCAGCTGGGTAAAAACACCATAGTATTTTTAGTGCCTGATATGGTGCTCAAAGGGTTAAGATAACAACAGATTTGATCAGAGTGCTTTGGAGGGAACTTACAGTTATCATACTTAGTTAACAGTTGCCAGTTGCTAGACACAATATTGTCTGGTTTGATCTTAATATTTTTCTGCGTGATCCTGTTTTACATAATCCATGCCATGTTCTCCCTTTTTACTATACATCAGATCTAAGAGATTGTTATAGACTGTGGTTTTGTTTGTTTGTTTTGTTTTGGGTTTGTTTTTTTTGTTTGTTTGTTTTTCACTTCTCTGTGTGGTAAAGCATTGACCTTGAGCCTAATCTGGTATTTGGGCCCTGCATTGCTATCATCTCTGTCCTTCAGGAACTGTCTCTTGGAGAATATTAACTACACTCTCTTTTTTTCTCCTCTGGAAGTCAGTTTATAGATGATATCAGGAATGATACCTCTCCACCTCTCTCTTCTTTCCCAATGGGATATTTACAATAGCTTTTGAGCATTTTGAACATCCTGGATAACCAACATTCTTCTATCACTAAGTCTCCAGAATTTGGTTCTGTTTTTTGTTTTGTTTTGTTTTGTTTTGTTTTGTTTTGTTTTGTTTTGTTTTTTCCTAAGATTAAACAATTAGTTAAGAATACCACCCAGGAATCTGCCCTGAGACAGTGTGGTGGTGGGTGGCAAGGTGTATGGGCAGGTGCCTGTCATGGTTGTCTTCTCCAATGGTTTTGAACTTCACCCCTGAACAAATGTGGAATCCTAAAATACTGATTGAATGTTTGAAAGACATATGTCCTGATCCTGGCAAAGCTGGAGAACTTCAGCTTGCTGCACTATACTGGGGCCTTACCTGCACCTATTACATGTCAGTTAATGCTACCCAGTACCCTCAAGGGAAGGAGGTCTCTGAATCCAACAACTATATAACAGACACTGTAGCTAAACCACAGGGTCAACAGTTGGTGGAAGTGGAAGTCAGCTCATTTAGTAAGGGAAGAAGTTCCTCCTAAGAAGTTCTGGGAGGGAGAAGTGAAAGGCACAAGCAGATCTAAAGCAGAGCCATCACAAAATCAGGAGAAAGAAGGGACAGTGATCATAAACAAGTCATAAACCACACAAACCCTATTCCTGAGCAAGTTGCAAGATATACAAAGGAATTTCATCCATCACCCAGGTAAGTATATCCTCACCTGGCAGCTCTGATGGATGCTGAAGGTTGTAGCCAAGAAGGCCAGAAAGCCAAACAGCTGGGATCCCTCTCTAGGGAAAGGGTCACTGACAGAGAAATTGGGAGAGAGGCACACTCCTGTGAGGTGTGAAGAAAACATATCCCTTCAAGGAAGATATTGTATGTATATCAGATAGGCAAACGTACCACCAAGAAAAAGAGTCTCCATGACCTGATGGAATTAGCCATGCTGAAGATGGTTTATAGTGATTTGGACAATTACCAGACACCCAAAGATCCTGATGAAATCCAGTGCACATTGTCCACGTGGCAGAAGTTTGTATGGAGTGCACCATCATCACACGCCAGCATGGTGGCAGCAATGAATTGGATAGATGGCAAACCCACTTCAAACCTAGTAGCTCAGGTATGTGAACTGCAAGGAAATACAATAGCAAAAAGGAGGTCTCCTAGGAAAATTAATGCTCCAGTTTCTGTTGGACAGTCCTGCAGGGGGAGTAGAAGAGCTAATGTTACTTCTGACCATTATGAAGGGACTTCTGCTTCGCGTTTCCACAAATTAAATGATAGATATTCAAACCAGGACTAGAGGGGCCTTGGCTCTGGCCAGGCAGAAGAAAGGGACAAACAGATTTACTGGACTGTATGGATCCAATGGCCTGGCACATTTGACCTGCCAGGAGTACAGGGCTCTAGGAGACCCTGGCACACAGTGTACCCTAATGCCATCAAGCTACCAAGGGGCAAAACCCATCTCTGTTTCTGGAGTGACAGGGGGATCCCAACAGTTAACTCTGCTGGAGGCTGAAGTGAGCCTAATGGGGAATGAGTGGCAAATGCACCCCATTGTGACTGGCCCAGAGGCTCTATGAACTCCATGAATCCTTGGCATAGACTACCTCAGGAGAGAGTACTTCAAGAACCCAAAAGGGCACTGATGGGCTTTTAGCATAACTGCCTTAAGTATGGAGAAGATTAAGCAGCTGTCTACCTTGCCCAGCCTCTCAGAAGACCCTTCTGTCATGGGATTGCTGAGCACTGAGCAACAGCAGGTGCCAGTTGCTACCACAACAGTGCACCAGTGGCAATATTGCACCAACCAACACTCCCTGATTTCAGTCCACAAGCTGATTCATTGACTGGAGAACCAAGGAGTGGTCAGCAAGATTCACCTTTTTATAGTCACACATGGCCAGTGCAAAAGTCTAATGGAGAGTGGAGAGTAACAGTGGACTATCATGACCTGAATGAAATCACACCACGACTGAGTGCTGCCATGCCAGACATGCTAGAACTACAAGACGAACTGAAGTCAAAAGCAGTCAAGTGGTATGCCACACACACTAATGCACTTTTCTCCATCCCTTTGGCAGTGGAGTGCAGGCCACAGTTTGTTTCACTTGGAGAGGCATCCAGTACACCTGGAATCAACAGCCCCAGGGGTTGAAACACAGCCCTACCATTTGCTGTGGACTGGTCAAGACTTCATTGGAACAGGGAGATGCTCCTGAACACCTGCAATACATCAATAACTTCATCATGTCGGGCAACACAGCAGAAGAAGTTTCTGAGGAAGGGAAGAAAATAATCCAAATTCTCCTCAAAGTTGGTTTTGCCATTAAACAGTGTAAGGTCAAGAGACCCGCATAGGAAACCCAGTTCTTGGGGGTAAAATGATAGGATGGATATGATCAGCAAAATAACTGCTATCTCTCCACCAACTAGCAAAAAGGAAGGCCCTGTGGGATTCTGGAGAATGCATGTTCCAGACTATCATCAGCATGTGAGCCCTCTATATTGAGTGACCTGAAAGAAGAACTATTTCAAGTGGGGCCCTAAGCAACAACAAACCTTTGAACAGATTGAACTGGAACACCACACTAGCGAGGAGACTTGGGCTGAACAAAAATCTGGGAGGGGACACAACTAAGACAGCTGACCAAAACTAACTAAAGAGACGTTCCATATCATTGCTGTCGTGGTCAATAAAACTGGGAGGAGTTGGCCAGAGGGCTGCCGTTGTGCGGTGACTGGCTTGGCATCAGTCAATTGGTAGTAAGCAACTGCATTGTGCAGTTTGTCCTTATCTCAACCCACTAGTTCCTGCAATTTTCTTTTCAGTTTTCTTCTCCATACTATTGGCAGGAGGCGGGGGCAGTGAGTAAATGGCTGTGTGGTTTTCAGCTGCCTGCTGGTTTAAACCACAACAAAGGGGAGGAACTCTTTATCAGGAAGTGTAGTGACAGGACAAGGGGCAGCATTTTTAAAGTAGAAAATGGTAGGTTTAGATTAGATATTAGAAAGATTTTTTTTTCATGTGGGTGAAAAGAAGGTGGTGAAGCACTAGAACAGGTTGCCCAGAGAGGTTAGAACTTGATGACATGATATTTAAGGTCCTCTTCAACATTCTCTCCCCACTCCCCACTCTCCACCCCAGCCCCTGCCCCCCCCCCCCCCCCCAAAAAAAAAAAAAAAAAAAAAAGGCTGAATTGTATGTTTGATCCTCTGTATAGTGGACATGAAATTACCTTTAAGCATAACCAATACAGGATGTGATTACCACCAATAAAATTACTCCCCCAGTGATGTAGCTCTTAGCAACACAACAGAACAGTCATGGCCACTGGGACAAACTCTCCATCTTTATTTCTGTATGGTTTGTCAAAATCAGCAAGAAACAAACATGTTTTTGAGCTATCAGTGTTGTTAACAGATAAGATCTCCGATGATTAATCTGCAATGCTTTAGCAATGGCCCTGATATTTTCTTTTTTTTAGAAATTATTGACAATGTTCAAATGGTCTCTTGAACTGAAACTTCTATTTGCTTCATTGATACAAATAAGAGCAAACACACACACATACATAGACACAAAAATATTTTTCTTTTATTTTTAAATTGAATCAGCAAACAATTGTTTGAATCTTTTTTTTTTTTTTTTTTTTTTTTTTTTTTGAGATTTTGAGAGAGGGGTTTTTTGTTTGTTAGTTTTTGTTTTTTAAGATCTTCTTGCTCTTTCCCAAAATTAAGGGCAGCAAAATTGTCATCTTCCATGTTCTTTAGCATCAGATACATGTATTTATCTTGAAACACCCTTTAACTATGTACAAACTCAGTCATAGCCAATCATCGGCTTTTATCAAACATGTAGGCTTCGACATATCTGACATGAACCTTGATTTCCCAGGTGATGCTAGGACACTACAAGATTTCAAATCATCGACAAACATGCTGCAACAGCATGTGAATGAGAAAGCTAGCTCCCTTGCCACAGACTCATGAATACTTCAGAAAACAGAAAATGCAGATTGGTGTTACATTTTTTTCCTTGAGAATCTAAAACATAATTCTTTTAATAAGACAACAGTTGGAAAATATATATATTTTTTTTCATTCCACAATGGCGTAGGACAATACAAACTGAATTTGCACAGAGAGGATAAAACAGTTGCAATGCACTGGGCTATAATGAAGAAGCTTCATTTTTAATTCATCAGATGCTTTCATTCAAGCAAATCTTCTTTTAGCAAATTCAGTAAATATGCTGATTCATATTCAGTGCAGGAGTAATTTAATATTAATTCACAGAGCTTGTACTCATCATCAGTGTTGGAATATATTTACCAGAGATGCTCCTGAAAAGAGAAATAAGCTTGTTCTACAACTTTGCAGGCACACAGGTTACCTTTCTGGAGACTGCATTCTTAGTCAGTGGTATATTTGCTTAGAGAATAAAGAAGAAAGAGGCATATGTTCCCCATGTTTTGCTTAATTTAAAGGTTGTATTCAGTGTTGCTCAATGAGTAGCAATAGAATTTTTCTTTGCAAAACTTCTTTAGCTTTATGATGTAGTCTGCATAAGTGAGGGATGGCTTTCCCATAAGAGTTGTCTGTCTGCACTTGCAAACACACACAAGTACACAGCTTGCAAAATAAAGTACATCATGCACTTGTATTTTTAATGTCTTGCTACAGATATCTGTGCAAGAGTGTTTCTTCTCTGACTGAAAAGTGAGTGATGGAGTTCTATCCTAAGCATGAAATGAATAATTTTAGTCCTTTAGGTTCTTACATGACCTAGCATTATTCTAGGTTATTCTAGACTCTCTTACCTCTACCTCTCTTTCCAATCGCTGAAAACTTTTTCACAAAATGCTAAAAAAAAAAAAAAAAAAGCAAAGAAAAACAAAAACTACATATTCAACTCTCTGTGAAAGATTTAAAAAGACAAGACAGACAAGACAAGACAAGACAAGACAAGACAAGAAAAGAACAACAAACAATTGTGAAAATCAAATTAATAATTTAACAACATTCCCCTAAATACCTAAATCTGATTTGAAGCTCCAAAACACAATGCCCTGGACAAGTTTCAGAGGCAAATGCTTAGACAGAGAATATTCCTGTACTTTTAAATCTTGTGCCCCACTTCATCAGTTTACACCTGCAAAACTCTAGATCTGTCAAAGAGTCTGTTGCAGAAAATATATAACGTTTTCCTCATTTGTGAAATTATCGTTGAATAGATTTTCCTAATTCTGTCTGCAGACTGGTTGATGAAAATATTATGAATGTAGGTATGTAGCCAAGCTGACACTGAGAAGATGAAAATATTCCTGACAGTGCTGAATATCTGGGAAATAAAATGCAGATGAAATTCAACAAAAATGTAAAAGATATAATATTCTTCTATAATATTTCACACAAGATATAATATTCTTAGTTTTATAGCTATGACAATAGTTTTGAGCTAACAATAATTATTCAATAATGATGTCCTGAAGTTATTACAGAAAGCAGAAAAAACATCAGCTTGTTGTTTAAATGTTCAAAAAAAGGGCAGAGGGAATAACTAAATGATGTAAAATATTAAGAAACAGAGAAAAAATGAAATATCATTGAGAAACTATACGTTTTGGTCTCAGTTTGAATACTTTGACTCATACCCCTATGTCACAACGTATATAACACAGCTGGGTTAGGTACTCACAAGAACAGCTAGAACAATAAAAGGCAGAGCTACTATAAAGGAGTGAGTATACAGAAAAGCATACTTCATCATTGAGAGAGAGAGAGAGAAGGTATGACAATGAAATATATGATGACGTGTCAGGAAGAAAATGAGCACTCTCAATTGTTCACTCTCATCTTAAATAAAGGAACAAAGAATTCCACAAAGACTTTAGCAGGCTGTAGATTCAAATCAGGAACTTCTTCAAACAATAAGCAGTTAGACTGTGAATTACATGCCAAAATCATTACAGACTCCATCATTTTAGTGTTCAAAAAGCTATTAATTTTAAAATACAGTATATCAATCCACTCAGGGATATAGGATGGAAGTACGTTGCATTAGCAAATACAAACATAATTGGCTCAAGAGGTCCCAGACCAGCAGAATACCATAGACTTGATAATATCCTTTTTTGTTTGTTTGTTTGTTTGTTTGCTTGTTTTTACTATATTCTTCATTAGGCTTTAACTATTGAATGATGTTGGAATGACATTGGGCTAGATGAATCTTCTGTCTGACCCACTACAGCCATTCTTGTCATATGGAAATTAATATGAAGCTTAGTTAACTTTTTTGTTTAGATTTTGACAAAAAAAAAAAAAAAAAAAAAAAAGCTGCACTTCATTCTGCCTAATTTTATAAGTAGGTTTTCTTTAGAGGTTGCTAAAAATAAAATTTTGAATAAAACATAAATAATATAATTTGCCTAATTTGCTTTCCATTCAAATACTCTGCTATAAATAGAAGAAAGTTGTTTATGAAACATGTTAGACTTATATGTTGAGCTTAGTTTCTGCTTGTCTGCATAGAGCTCCTTGACAAGTGCAGAAGTGAAAATGTTAATTTGATCGTCAGTGAATGGTGGGGGGTGTCAGTCATAGATATATTGAGTTTAGTAAGGCAAAATAATTTGGCAGATGATTGTTATGGCCAGCAAGCAACTCTCTGTTATACTGGAAAACCAGAACATTTCTCTAAGCTTTTAAAAATAGTTTATTGTTCACATATAAAGTTATTAAAAACAAACAAACAAACGAAAACAAAAAAATGCATAGGTATGTACTATAATCCATCTACGTTTGTAGAGATTTCCTGAAATTAGCATTAGAATATTTATTTTTTGTTTTTATTTTTTTAACTTTTTTTTTTTCTTTTTCTTCTCTGTTATTTCCAATTAGTCTTACTAAATGGAAATGATCCTTTGTAGGTCCAAAACAATCTAAATAGTAACAGGGCTCTGAGAGCAACACAAGGCTTGCCAGCCCCTGCACAGCCCCTAGGGCTCCCCATACCCTGCTCAGGGCCCAGGGCCTTATTTCAGCCTAGCCCAAGACTACCTGTCCCTGTCTCAACAAGGCCAAAGCAGGGCTGGTCTTCGGCATGGTCTTAGGTATGGGCTCCTCTTGACCTGTCTAGAGCCCCAGCCTGCAACTGCAATGGGCCATTGCTTGCTATACCTGCAAGGACCCAGCACCGAGTGCTGCCCAGGTGATAAAGGGTACATGGCTACTATTACCCTGTTGCTAGTGTTGCAGACTGTTTTCTGGTACTATCCTTTCACAGACAGTCAGATTGGCCTCTGGACTTCTTGTTTCAAGAGATAAATCCAAATGGAATTTCTTCACATATTCTTAAACTAATCAAAATCAAAGTTTTATTTTTTCAAGGCATATTAGCTAAGGATCTTATCAGTTTACCATGTCTGATGATCATACACAACTCAGTTCTGTTTCAAACAGAATTGCTTGATATTTTCTCTATTTAGTAAGGGGAGAGTAGGGAGTGGGGGGGGGGGGGCAGAGAGGGAAGGTGAAAATAAAAGCACTTGTTTAAGAAAATGGAACTCTATTTCAGGAAGAGAAATTTGAAAGAAAAAGTGTTATTTGAACAAGCCTGAATAACTGAAATCATAATCATCGAGTTCTACAAACTTAAAAGATTATTCTAGTTTCGCGGTGAACAGGTCAAACAAAAATAAAAGTAAGGGTCATATATACTGACAGACAATAGAGAACATCAGATCCAGCATTTAATCAGGAGCAGTATTGTAAGCAGTTGTGCTTAAGCTCAAAATAACATTGTAAAATGTAGCTAAGGCAGATATATTATCAAAAAAATACAGAAGCATGAGTCTGAAATAAGCAGATTATATGAGGAACAGATACAATGAGACTCCAAATGTAAACCTGGGTCTAGATCTAGGGAGATAATTCAGAAAACATACTGAAAAGCTGAAGAAAGAAAAAAAAAAGAAAAAGAAAAAAAAAAAAAGCTCTGAAAAGAGCTACAATAATAACTTTCGCCTTTGGAAGCTCAGTGTGATATTTATGCTTGAAAATACTATAGCATACATTAATCATATATTGTAATTATATAGAGTAGAAAAAAAAAAAAAAAAAGAAATCAGAGAACTATATTTTCAAAGTCTACCAATGGTGAGATGCCAAACCAATCAAAAACAATCTGTCAATAGAGCACACCTTTATTTTATTGTAACAGTGATAGCACTATGGAAATTTCCTAAAATATATATATATATATACACCCTAAGGAAATTTCCTAAATATGGTAGATTTCTAGTCACAGAATCCTCATAGGACCTGTGTTCCAGACCCTTCACCAGCTTTGTAGACCTTCTCTGAACATGTTCCAGGGCCTCAATGTCTTTCTTGTAGTGAGGGGCCCAAAACTGAACACAGTACTTGAGATCCTTAATTGAAGTGGATAGGTTGAGCTCATACCAGGCTTTGTCATTCCTGATTTTTTCTATGCATATGCTGTCAGCTTCCTTGTACTCTCCCTGAGTTGCCTGTACCTTCTTTCACTGGACATAAACTCTCTTTTTCTCCAGAATATTCAGGAAAAGTTCTCTGTTCACACATGCCCGTCTTCTTCCCCAACGGCTCATCTTACGGCAGAAGGGGACTGCTTCTGTGCCTAGCAGACTTCATTCATGAAGAGCGTCCAGCCTTCCTGGACCCCTCTGCCCTTTAGGATTGACTCCCAAGGGACCCTCCCTACCAATGTCTTGAACAATTTAAAGGCAGCCCTCTGGAAGTCCAAGGTAGCAGTTTTACTGACCCCAGAGAACTCTACCATGTCATGGCCACTCTGCCAAAGACAACTCCCTACCACCACATCTCCCACCAGTCCTTCTCTGTTCGTGAATAGCAGGTCTAGCAGGGCACCTCCTCTGGTAAGCTCACTAACCAGCTGAGTCAGGAAGAAGTCTTCCATGCACTCCAGGAACCTTCTAGATTACTTCCTCTGGGCTGTATTGTATTTCCAGCTTATGTCCAGGAAGTTGAAGTCCCCCCAAGAACAAGCACTGGCAATTGAGTAACTTCTGCCAGCTGCTTATAGAATGCCTTATCCAAGTCAGGAGCAGATGTTTCTCTTATTGCCTTAAACAGCAGGTTGCAGAAGTTACTTGCTGAGGTTCTCTGGAACAAGTAACAGAAATGGAGGTCAGGTAGTTGAAAAGAACAGTTGCTTTATTGTTTATAGAGTTTATAAACCCTCTGTGGCCAATATTACCAGTGATTTAGGAAGCAGAAATCTATTTTTTGAGAATGCGACTAGGAAAAAAAAAAAAGATTGTTGAAGGTAATTACTTCTGTAAATGCTAATTTATATATACAAATATACGTTTGGGGAAATTTTGCATCAATTCCCTGTGTAAAACATGATCAAATTAAAAATAAATAAATAAATAAACAGATCATAGAATCATAGAATCATAGAATATCCTGAGTTGGAAGGGACCCTTAAGGATCATCAAGTCCAACTCTCGACACCGCACAGGTCTACCCAAAAGTTCAGACCATGTGCCTAAGTTCACAGTCCAATCTCTTCTTAAATTCAGACAGGCTCGGTGCAGTGACCACTTCCCTGGGGAGCCTGTTCCAGTGTGCAACCACCCTCTCTGTGAAGAACCCCCTCCTGACGTCCAGCCTAAATTTCCCCTGCCTCAGCTTAACCCCGTTCCCGCGGGTCCTGTCACTAGTGTTAATGGAGAAAAGGTCTCCTGCCTCTTGACAACCCCTTACGAGGAAGTTGTAGACTGCGATGAGGTCTCCCCTCAGCCTCCTCTTCTCCAGGCTGAACAGGCCCAGTGACCTCAGCCGTTCCTTGTACGTCTTCCCCTCAAGGCCTTTCACCATCTTTGTAGCCCTCCTCTGGACACTTTCCAACAGTTTCATGTCCTTTTTATACTGTGGTGCCCAGAACTGCACACAGTACTCGAGGTGAGGCCGCACCAGCGCAGAGTAGAGCGGGACAATCACCTCCCTTGACCTACTAGCGATGCCGTTCTTGATGCACCCCAGGATACGATTGGCCCTCCTGGCTGCCAGGGCACACTGCTGGCTCATATTCAACTTGCTGTCTATCACGACCCCCAGATCCCTCTCTTCTAGGCTGCTCTCCAGCGTCTCATCGCCCAGTCTGTACATGCAGCCAGGGTTTCCCCGTCCCAGGTGCAGGACCCGGCACTTGCTCTTATTGAACTTCATGCGGTTGGTGATCGCCCAGCTCTCCAACCTGTCCAGATCCCTCTGCAAGGCCTTTACGCCCTCATTTGAGTCCACAACTCCTCCAAGTTTGGTGTCATCAGCAAACTTGCTCAAAATACCCTCTATTCCTACATCCAGATCGTTTATAAAAATATTGAAAAGTACCGGCCCTAAAATGGAGCCTTGAGGGACCCCACTGGTGACCGCCCGCCAGCCTGACGCAGCTCCATTTACCATAACCCTTTGGGCCCTGCCCGTTAGCCAATTGCTCACCCATCGTATGATGTTTTTATTTAGCTGTATGGTGGACATTTTGTCCAGTAGGATCCTATGGGAAACCGTGTCAAAAGCCTTGCTGAAGTCCAAAAAAATCACATCAGCTGGTTTCCCTTGGTCCACCATACGGGTGATCTTATCATAAAAGGAAATCAGGTTAGTTAGGCAGGACCTACCCTTCACAAACCCATGCTGGCTGGGACCAATGACTGCTTTGTCCCCCAGGTGCGCCTCAATGAGTCCGAGAACCAACTTCTCCATGATTTTACCAGGCACTGACGTGAGACTGACAGGCCTGTAATTGCTAGGGTCTTCTTTCTGACCCTTCTTGAAAATTGGCACAACATTTGCCAGCTTCCAGTCTACAGGGACCTCTCCAAATTCCCAGGATCGTTGAAAAATAATTGAAAGAGGTTCCGCGATGACATCCGCCAGCTCTTTCAGCACCCGGGGATGAATCCCATCTGGACCCATGGACTTGTAGGGATCCAGGTGGAGTAGCAAATCCCGCACACGTTCAGGGTCAGTTGGGAGTTTGTCATCCCCACCGTCCCGGTCCTCCAGCTCAGGGCACCCTGGGTCCCGAAGCCCATCATCGGCATTGAAGACAGAGGCAAAGAAGGCGTTAAGCGTCTCTGCTTTGCCTACGTCATCGTCTGTGAGGAGACCTTCCCTATCAAGGAGCGGCCCTATGTTTTCTTTAGTTCTCCTTTTTCCATTTACATATCTAAAAAAAACCCTTTTTATTTTCTCTCACAGACACAGCCAGCTTCAACTCTAGCTGTGCTTTGGCCACTCGAACTTTCTCCCTACAAACACGAACAGCATCCCTGTATTCTTTCCATGACGCCTGGCCCTCCTTCCAGTAGCAAAACACTCTCTGTTTCCGCCTAATCTCCATTAGAACATTCCTGGTCAGCCACGCCGGCCTCCTGCCCCGCCTGCCTGACTTGCGATATTTTGGAATTGCCTTATCTTGTGCTTCTAGGAGGCATCGCTTAAAGAGTGACCAGCACTGGTGGACATCGAGGCCTTCAAGAGCAGTTTCCCAGGGGACCTTACTGACTAGTTCCCTGAGCAGCCTGAAGTCCGCTTTCCCCATATCTAGGGATGAGGTTTTGGTGGCACTTTTCCTTCTGTCACCATAAATTTTGAACTCAACCACTTCATGGTCGCTATGACCGAGGCGGCCACCAATCACCACATCTCCCACCAGACCCTCTCTGTTTTCTAGCAACAGGTCTAGGAGGGCACCTTTCCTAGTTGGCTCCGTTAGCACCTGTACCAAGAAGTTATCATCTAGGTGCTTCATGAACCTCCTGGACTTGCTCGTGTCAGCCGTGTGGCACTCCCAGTTAACGTCCGGCAAGTTGAAGTCCCCCATAAGGACAAGGGGAGTTAATCTCGAGGCCTCTCTTAGTTCTGTAAAGAATAATTTATCGGTGCTATCGTCCTGGCCAGGCGGTCTGTAATAGACTCCCACAACGACATCCCCTTTATTCGTTCGTCCCTTGATCCTTACCCAGAGGCTCTCAACTTTGCCATCGCCGACCTGAAGTTCCACACAGTCCAGCCCCTGCTTCACATACATCGCCACCCCACCACCTCGCCTACCCTGCCTGTCCCTCCTGAAGAGCCTGTAACCATCTATCGCAACACCCCAGTCACAGGACTCATCCCACCAGGTTTCGCTTATGCCGATGATGTCGTAGTTGCGGGACTGGGCCAGGACTTCTAGCTCATCTATTTTATTCCTCATACTGCGTGCGTTTGTGTAAAAGCACTTCAGGTGCGTCTCCTTACACTCAGCACCTTGTGGATCTGACCAAAGGACCCCACTGGCACACAGCCCCTCTGATTCTAGCGTACCATCCCTTAGGTCTTCACCGGCTCGCCTGGTTTTAGCCCCTTCCCCCTTCGACTCTAGTTTAAAGCCCTATCTATCAGCCCTGCCAACTCCTGACCTAAGATCCTTACCCCTCTCCGAGAGAGGCGCATCCCATCCGGTGCCATCAGGCCCAGTGTAGCATAGACCTTCCCATGATCAAAGAAACCAAAATTCTGCTGGTCACACCAGTCTCGAAGCCACGAGTTTATGCGAACAGTACGTCTTTCAGCTTCGATCCCCCCTATCGGAAGGACAGAGGCAAACACCACCTGCGCCCCTGATCCTCTAAGTAGTCGCCCCAAATCCCTAAAGTCTCTTTTGATCGCCTTCGGACTTCTCGTTGCTACTTCATCGCTACCAGCCTGAAAGACCAGTAGCGGGTAGTAGTCAGTGGGCCGTACCAGGCGCTTGACTTTCTTGGCAAAGTCTCTCACCCGAGCCCCAGGGAGGCAACAGACTTCTCTGCGGGTTGGGTCTGGTCGGCATATCGGTCCCTCTGTCCCTTTCAGGAGGGAGCCCCCCATAACAATAGCCCTTCTTTCTTTTTTGAAGGATGATGTGGCAATGCGACGTGTAGGTCGCATTGTCTTAGGCGCCCCCTCCAACTGGGACGGGTGTTTGTCTACTTTGTCATTTAGATTGTCTTGCTCTAGTCCTTCATATCGATTATTTAAGGGTAGATGAGAAGGTGAGGTGGGCAGAGAGAGGGCTCGCCTACCACCCCGAATAGGCACCTGCCTCCATTCCCCCCCTTGATCTAGGTCTCCTCCCGCTGCCTGGCTGGAGGAGTGAACCTCCGTCTTCTGCGTAACAGGAGACGCCTGTGCCGTGGCAGTCTCGTGAACCTGCCTCAGAGAGGGTAGAGCGCACCTCCACCAGTCAATTTCCCTCTCTGATTCCCTGATGCTCCTGAGCCTGTTCACCTCCTCCCGGAGCTCCGCTACCTGGCCGAGCAGTTCTTCAACCTGGGCACACCTCCCACAGGCATACCCACCACTGCTGTCGGAGACCGACAGAAGGCTGGGGCACACTCTGCAGCCCAGGACCTGGACGGCTGCGTGTTTCCCCGAGCCCTCCGTCTGAGTAGCCACACTGGTGACCGTGGCTGGAGATGCCTCACGAGATGCGGAGGCCACGGTTTTCTGCCTGGTCGATACCATGGTCAGGTTCTACGCAAGCAGGTTACAAGCACCGAAGGGAGAGGCAGCTGCAAAAGAGCGACGATGAGCCCCCCGCTCGCCCTGCCCGCGCGAACTGCCACGCCCTTCGACGTGCCACGCCCTGTTTGCCCGTCCTGTTCGCCGCGCTCCTGGTCGCTCGCGCTCCCTAGGGGCAGCTTTTAACAGCCTGGGAGGGGGCGCTGCTGGCTCCGCCCTCGCCTCGTCAGCCTCCCTCGCGAGGACAGCCGGGTTCCGGCGGCTCCCCCGAGTGGCCTCGATGCCGGACAAAAAGCCCTGCCCGCCTCGGTCCCCTGCTCCGCTGCAGAACACGTCTGCCCCGGAGCCGATCGCCTCAGCAAATGGCTCTAAAACGGTGGAAACGCCTGATTTAAATAGCCCGCCACTGACGTTGCTGGCTCCGCCCTCGCCTCGTCAGCCTCCCTCGCGAGGACAGCCGGGTCCCGGCGGCTCCCCCGAGTGGCCTCGATGCCGGACAAAAAGCCCTGCCCGCCTCGGTCCCCTGCTCCGCTGCAGAACACGTCTGCCCCGGAGCCGATCGCCTCAGCAAAAAAAAAAAAAAAAAAAAAAAAAAAAAAAAAAAAAAATGGTTAATTCAGTAGCTACAAACCTAGACAGGATATGCCACATTGTTCCTTTTATTAAATATGAAAGTTTTTTCATCAACCAGTTCCTCCAGATCCTTCTTCCCTGAGCTGCTCTCAGTCCGTTCTCTGTCTAGCCTGTATTTGTGCTTGGGGTTCCTTTGACTCAGGTGCAGGACCTTGCACTTGCCCTTGTTGAACCTCATGAAGTTCACATGGGATCACCTCTCAAACCTTTCTGGCTCCTCTTGATGGCATCCCTTCCCTCCAAGGTGTTGACCATACCACACAGCTTGGTGTCATTGGGAAACTTGCTGAGGGAGCACTCGATCCCACTGTCCATGTCACTGACAAAGATGTTAAACAGAGCTCATCCCAATACTGACCCCTGAGGGGGGTCGGTCCACTCTTCACTGCTCTCTACTTGGACATTGAGTCATTGACTGCAACCCTTTGAGTGTGACCATGCAGCTGATTCCTTTTTTCACTGAGTGGTCCATCCATCCAAATCCACATCTCTCCAATTTAGAGACAAGGATTTCAAGTGGGACAGTGTCAAATGCTTTGCGTAAGTTCAGGTGGATGACGTTTGTTGCTCTTCCCTTTTCCACCAATACTGTAACCCGTCATATATCGGCACCAGATTTGTTAGGCATGATCTGCCCTTAGTGAAGCCATGTTGGTTGTCACCAACCACCTCCTTATTTTCCTTGTGCCTTAGCACAGCTTCCAGGAAGGTCTTTTCCATTATCTTGTTGGGCACAGAGAAAGAGTTTCACTGGCTGGCCTGTAGTTCCCTGGGTTTTCCTTTTTCCCCTTTTTATAATTGGGGGTTATGCCTCCCCTCTTCAAGTCAGTGGGAACTTCACCAGACTGCCACAAGTTCTCAGATATGATGGGCAGAGGCTTAGAAGTGGTCCAGCATCAACGTGGACATCTTATTTCCTATAAGATGGTGGGGGAGGCCTCTGTGAGCAGAGCCCAGCAGCTGTCCCATGTCACTTCAGAGCAGCTCCATCTGGCTCCAAAAGGGACCTACCTCTGGCCAGAGCCAAGCCAGGGAGCAACACTCATTGTGCCTGTGGGAAAGCAGATTTAAGAAAGGGGGAAAATAATGCTGTGCAACAGCAGCTGGGAGACAAGAGTGAGAAAATGTAAAAGAACCAGCCCTGCAGACACCAAGGTCGGTGCAGAAGGAGGGCAGGAGGTGCTCCAGGCATGGAGCAGAAACTCCCCTGCGGCCTGTGGTGAGGACCATGGTGGAGCAGGCTGTCCCCTGATTCCACGAGTGTAACAGGGTGGAGCAGGTGGATGTGGCCTGGAGGAGGCTGCAGACCATGGAAAGGAGCCTGTGGTGGAGCAGGAGGTGGCTCCAGTACATGCAGGAGCAATTGCTGAAGAACTGAAGTCTATGGAAAGCCCACACAGGATCATTTTCAGAAGGATGGCATCCTGTGGAAGGGATCCCACAATGGAGCTTGGGAAGAGAGTGAGGAAGAAGGAGAGGTAACAACAAAGTGTTGTGCTCTGACCACAACCTCTATTCCTTGTTCCCCTGTGCCATTCAGGGGGAGGAGGTAGAAGAAGGTGGATTCAGGGAAGGTGTTTTTAGGTTGCTTTAAGTTCTTGCTTCTCTAGTATGTTAATAATAGGCAATAAATTATACTAATTATAATAATGTTTTTTTATAATAATGTTTAATGTTAAGTACGTTATTATTGGTGTTAATTATTTACTATAATAGTGTTATAATACTAGTTATATATGCTTTATAATATTTACATTGTTTAGTGATTATTTTATTATTATAAATATCTAGATTTAGGGCTTATGAGTTTACAAGTTCATCTAGCTAGGATCTAAATATATAAATCTTCTAAAATTTATCTTCTAATATACACACTTGTTTACTCAAATATAAAGTAACATCTGAATCCTGAAACAGAAGGAATAATAAAACATATATTTTTCTGTGCCAGGAGGAACTTTAGATTCCATTGGGAGAAGGGTGTTAGTGTGAAGGCATGTATAAGGTCTTATAAGGATGGAGTCAAAGCAGACTAAGGTACTCCAAAGACCATTATCAAATATGGATCACAGAATGGTTAGGTTAGAAGGGAACTCAGGACGTAATCTGGTCGAATCCCCTGTACAAGCAGGGCCACCAGCTGTGCAGGACCATGGTTAGGCAGCTTTTGAACATCTCCAAGGAGGGAGACTCCATCACCTGTCTGTACAACCTGTGCCGGTGCTCAGTCACGATCACAGTAAAGAAGTGTTTGCTAATTTTCAGGGGGAATATTCTGTGCTTTGTCTTGTGCCCATTGCCTCTTGTCTGGGTAACACTGAAAAAAAGCCTGGCTCTGTCCTCTTCGCATCCTCCCTTCAGGTATTTATAGACATCGTGATTGGTGATTAGAGACAGCCAGCATGGTTTGGGTAAAATCGTGCCTGACTCGCTTGGTGATCTTCTATGACAGAGTGACAGTATTTGTAGGCAAAGGAAGAGCAACTGATGTCATCTCCCTTTACTTGTAGAAAGCCTTTGATACACAACATCCTTGTCTGTAAATTGAAGAGACATTGTTTTGATGTATGGATTGTTCAGTGGATAACAAATTGGCTGCATGGTCACATCCAAAGAGTTGCGGTCAATGGCTGAATGTCCAGATGGAGATGAATGATCAATGATGAATGGTGTCCCTCAGAGGTCACACTGGGATTGGTATTATTTAACATATTTGTTAAACAATATGATATAGACAGTGGGATCAAATGCACCCTCTGCAGTTTTGCAGATGACACCAAGTTGACTAGTACAGTTGATACTCTAGGAGGAAGGGATACTTTTCAGAGGAACCTTGATAAGCTTGAGAGGTGGGCCCATATGAAACTCATGAAGTTCCACATGCTTCGTAGAAATATGAAAATGTCAGCATCTAAAATAACTAGCATCTACAATGTACTGTTATATACTTAAACATTTCCATTTAAGGACAAAAAATAAATAAAAAGCCTTACTCAACATTTTTGTATATCCAGCTTTGCAAAAGCACAGATTGTTTTCAAATGTATCTGTATTAAAATCTACATATGTAGAGAATAGAGTATCGAATCCCAAGTTTGTCAACTATCAGACTGAACTACCAGTCCTTCAAGGGCATTTGTACCAAAACCATAATATACATGCACAAAACTGTTTCTCTTTCCAAAAGATTTTTCTCATGAAAAGTCAAATGAATCTTGAAAAATATTGTGTCATGCAAGTCTTATGGTCATATTTCAGAAAACTGGTCTCTAATATCCATAAAATAGCAAAGCCTAATAGCTGACAAAAAATACATTTTATGTTTATAGATTTTTTTATAGGTTAACAAAAATCTGCTAGGATACAATATCATCTTAACTATGCAGACATAGTGACTGATTTTTTTAATATATTATATTATTAGCTTGAAGCATCACTGATTGAATTGAAATGATTCAGCCAAAATTTATTTAGAAAGACATAAAAGAAGAGCTTCTATGGCCCTTTATAATGCCAAGAGAAATACAGGCATTTATTACTTTGAGAGATAATGCTGAACATTACTGATGGCTACTGTCAGAGGACAATTGACTTAATGGAACATTCTAGTTGAAATAACAGATTACTATATGACTTAAATATTTACAAAGATTGATTACATTCTTACAGTTGAATCATATTGCAGATATCACTGCTTAATCATGAAAAAGTACTTGTAAAAACAGCCATTCAGGTCTGTCAGGTAAATAGATTGTACACCAGTTCTGGAAGTGACTACTTTCAAGACTTTTGAAAAACACGTTTTGGGGGAGAATTTCTTCCTCATTAGTGCATAGAAAAACAACACTAAGCACAGCATTTATCAACTCAGTGTCTGATGAATTATCAAGTACAAACAGTACAATAAAATATCATATTTATATTTTCCAAGGGGAGCACTTGCTGTGTTCATTCAGTTAAATTGGGTAATATATGGAAGTGGAGTGCTGCATTTCTAGTAGAGTGTAAAGTACTATGGAATAATCTGGATTTGAATTTATGACAACATTATTTGGAAAGTGCTAACCTTTATGTAATTCCTGTATCTTGTATATAGTAACTCTCTCTTTGGTTAAATTTTCAACTCTGTGTATCACTTCCCTCTAAAATCTTCAAATAATCTCTGTTCAAAGACATGTTGTAATACATCAGAATGTCTGAAAAAGAAAAGAAGGCAGGGCAGGGCAGAGCAGGGCAGGGCAGGGAAGGGAAGAGGGAAGGGGAAAGGGGAAAGAGGGAAGGTGAAATGGAAGGGGAAGGGGGAGGGGAAAAAGTAGGAAAAGGGGGAAAATTTAGTGTTTTGCTCCACTCTACTCTTATGTATGACTGGGCATTTGTGTGCAACATTTCTGTGTTGCAATCTCTTTATAATCTTCATTTGCTTAATGTTTCTTAAATGATTATGCTTCTCTCACGTGCCCACTCAGACTTAGTGGATATGAAAGGTAAAATTATTGTTCCATTATTGGGATATTGGGATAAGGACACTGTATTATCTCACAGTAAAGCATGGGTGATTCAACTTTAGAACTTCCTTATTTTTCAGATGTTTGTTAACATAGCTTTCAAAATAATTATTTCTGATATTTATGCTATGCATCAATAAATAATGATATCAATGATAAAAAAAAAAAAATTATACTGTATTATCAGATCTATTATGACAGTCTCACAGATAGGTATTGTTACATGAACTCACCAATTTCATTCTTGAATTTAACCATGAAGTTTATATGTTGCATATCTAAACCCCTCCTTTTCAGAGACTATATTTTGTCAGAAGTGTCCTAAGTGTTGAGTACTCCAACACAAGGTTCATGATGAAACCCAAGTTATTACTATAAGTAATGTAAGAATTAACATGTGGCATACGTAGCAATTGTCTGAAAAAATGTCACTTCCACATGCATTTTAGGAGCTGCCAAAGCTCATTTAGAACTCGGGAACTTGGAATTAACTCACTTCTCAGCATCATGATTTCTTGTTGAACATCATTTTAAAATTTAAGAATTTTGGTCTGTTACAAGCTCTTCCCTGGGTCAGTTTGTACTTTAGTGATTTTCAAGGGGGACATGTACTGTCATCTTTATCTTTGGCATTAATTAAATGGTATTTCTTAGTTGGTTTTTGTTTATGAAGTAAAAAGCAGTTTGAATATACTTTCTGAGGATTGTTTGTAGCAAAAACTGAGTTTGTAAAAGAGGAAAAACACATCTGTAAAAATTCCACAATGCAAAATGTTGAGTACAGTGGCAATAATACTTAAGTAATTTAAAGAAAATATAAACCCGAATAGAGTAGAAAACAACACAATTACTAGGTATGAAAGAAATATCTACAGCGTAGAAACATTAAGGTTGGAAAAGACTTCCAAGTCTTAATTTCCAACCTGAACCTCCCCGGCTCAACTTGAGGCCATTCCCTCTAGTCCTATCACTAGTTATCTGCGAGAACAGACCAACCCTCAGCTCCCTACAACTTACTTTCAGGTAGTTGTAGAGAGCAATAAGGTCTCCACTGAGCATCCTTTTCTCCAGACTAAACAACCCCAGTTCCCTCAGCTGTTTCTAATAAGACTCGTGTTCCAGACCCTTCACCAGCTTCACAGCCCTTCTCTGGACATGTTCCAGGGCCTCAGTGCCCTTCTCGTACTGAGGGGCCCAAAGCTGAACACAGTACTTGAGGTATGGCTTCACCAGAGCTGAGTACAGGGATACGATCACCTCCCTGGTCCTGCTGGCTACACTGGTCCTGATACAAGCCAGGATGCCATTGGCCTTCTTAGCCACCTGGCCACACTGCTGGCTTATGTTCATGTGAGCATCGATCAGAACCCCCAGATCCTTTTCCTCTGCACAGCTTTCAAGCCATACTCCCCCAAGCATGTAGTGTTGCATGGGGTTGTTGTGGCCAAAGTGCAGGACTCGGCACTTAGCCATGTTGAACTTCATCCCATTGGCCTCTGCCCATCAACACATCCACAATTCCCTCATCCAAATAGTCAATAAAGGTATTAAAGAACACTGGAGGTGTTCCACTGTAAAAAGGCCTTCCACTGTACAAAATACAGAAGAAAAAAAAGGTAAATCATCAGGTAAGAAAAATACTTGCCTTAGAAAATTAAACTATTTTTAATAATATAGCTGATAATTATAATATAGATTTTGATTTAAGTATCTCCAAAATAAAACAATGAAATAAATAAAATAAAAATACTCTTCATAAATCATCAAATTTATGTAGGACTATAGTAAAAATATATTTTTCACTCCTTTATTCAGCAAAAATAATCCCACTAAAATTGACTTTGAAGGTTAATATAAGTAATCCACATCTATTTATGACATGTATAGGATGACCTAATGAATACAGGAACACAGAGATGACTTGGATAGCTTTGTCACTCAAATTCTAACTGAATGAGATTTAGGCAAGCTGTATCCTAGTTTTTTAGTTTTGTCAAAGCTTGAAAGAGAACTTGTCTCTTCATGTTGCTTAGGACATTAAAGACAAAAACTTAAGTCACAATATTAATCACAATAAATTTTTTTTTTCCTATTTTAACTCAACATTTTGAGATTATTTATGTATTTTAACAATAAGAAAATAAACTCAATGAAATTAAATTCTTAATGTGAGGCTAAGAAAATATTTTTCATCAGTGATTAAGCTAAAGAGTTGAAAGTAATATTTACTTAAATTTCACCATTCTGTTTTTTATTGTTTTCTTCTTTATTTCTTGCAGATTAACTCTTTAATTTCATTTGCGTATGAAGAGGTGTTTTGTATCACGAAGTGTATCAGATTAGATCAGGCTTATATAAAATACACATCCAAAGATGTAACTAGAAAGGGAAAATAATGATAGTGTGTGCATAATTCAGCTTCAGAATGACTCTGTAATTTGGTTAGTCATCTGAAATGTTACTTATGTATACTATCAGTCTTACGCTTGTTGCACAATGACATAAGTAGTTGATAAACTCACTATCATGCTGTGCATGGGTAATGGTTGCTATATTTCTTATTAATTCTTGACAGTAAATTATTAGAAACTGCCATTTAAATTAAAAGTATATTAAGAAGCATAGCAGGTCTCAAATATGACCATTTAACCATTTCTTTATTAGCACAGAAAATTGTTCCTACTAGAGTTACGTGAACTCATTAGCACATTGTAGTAGGTTTACGTGGCAAGGTTTTGGTAGCCAAGGGCCATAGGAGTGGCTTCTGTGATCCAGAAGCTGCCCCATGTTAGATAAGGGCCCCACTGCTGGCTAGAGCCAAGCTAATAAGCGATGTTTGTGCCTCTGTGAGAACAAATTTAAGAAAGGGAAAACAAAACAAAACAAAAAACAAAACAAAACAAAACAAAACAAAAAAAAACAAACAAACAAAAAAAAAAAGCAACAACAACAAAACATGCTGGGAAACAGCATCTGGGAGAGAGAGGAGTGAGAAACATCCTTGTGGACACCAAGGTCAGTGAAGAAGGAGGGCAGAAAGTCTCCCAGGTGCCAGAGCAGAAGTCCCTTGGGGCCTGTGGAGAGGCCCCTGGTGGAGCAAGTTGTCTCCCTGCAGCCCATGGTATACCATGGTGGAGCAGATCTCCACACTGCAGCCCATCGAGGAGCCCCTGATGGAGCAGGCGAACCTGCACTGAAGGAAGCTGTGGCCTGTGGAGGACTCTGACTGGAGCATATTCTGGGCTTGAGCTGTAGCCCGTGGAGAGGAACCCACGCAGGAGCAGGTAACATGGCAGGAGCCGCTGCCAGTGGGGGACCCATATTGGAGCAGTTTGTTCCTGGGGTTTGGACTCCATGATATGAAGCCATGTGGGAGCAGTTCTTGAAGAGCTGCTGCTGCCTGTGGGCAGCCCCCACAGGATCAGTTTGGGAAGGATGGCATCCTGTAGGAGGGACCCCATGTGGAGCAGGGACAGGGAGTGACCGTGAAGGACCATTGGAGGCAAAGTGCTATAGACTGACTAAACCCCCATTGCCCTGTGCCGCTCGAGGGGAGGAGAAGGTGGGTGGAGTGAAGGTGCTTTTTGGTTTCTTTCCTTCATTTCTCACTTCTCTAAGGTTGTTAGTAATAGACAATAAATCTTGCTGTCTTCCAACTCTTAGTCTGTTTTGCCTATCATGATAATTGTTGAGCAATGTCTCTATCTTTATCTCAATCCTTGAGCCCTTTGCATTGTATTTTCTCTCCCTGTCTCTTTGAGGAGGGTGAGTGAGAAAGTGGCTGTGGTGGAGCTCAGCTGCCCACCTGAGTAAAAGCACCACGCATGCTCATTAAATAATTCCATAATTAACATATAGCAAAGAATGGTTGTTTTACCTCATATGCAAATGTGAGTTCTGTAAAGTTCTGGGATTCATTCTTCAGAATGTGTAAATTTTAATTCATTATTTTATGTACGTTTCTTTTGTTCTGTAGTTTATTCAAGCCATAAGACAGAGCTTTAGCTGATAAAAAAACTAATAAATAAATGAAAATAAATAAATTAAGGTTTTGTGCTTCTTGAATGACTGTTCAATGAAACAGAGTTTATAGTGGGAAAAAAAAAAAAAAAAAAAAAAAAAAAAAAAAAAGTTGTCTCAGCTTTCTAGATGGCTTCTGGAATTAAATAGTAAAAAATCTCTGGCTACAGCCTTCCAAAGGACATTGGCCTCCCCAGGTAGGGTGTTCTTGGTACTTGAACATACTCTTCCACATTGGTTACTAAATGTGTCCAAAGTGGAGGTGCTTATCTAGGTACTCTGGATAGTATAAACCTGGGCATGGACCTTTGGTAGGAACACCAACAATGCTGCCAAAAATGGAGGCCATTTTTAAAATTCAGTTGGCTGCTAGAGGCTGCTTTATCCAACATCTCAGTAGCTGAGAGGCTGCTCTAGCTCCATATCTGCAGGTCTAACTAGCAATGAGACTGAACATGGGTTCCCAGTAAATACACACACACACAGACATGCACACACAGCAACACAAGCTGGCATAGACAAAAGGTACAGCATTTTCACAGACGTGATGGTATGGTCAGCCTGATCTGGTTCCTCCCTTTCTAGCTGATCAGGATGGAAGCCACGTATGAAAAAATGCACACACATACCCATGGCTTGGATTCTCCAGTATTGTTCTTCCAGTCTCCTCAGTAGCTGCCCTTGGGTCCCAGTCTCCCCATTGCTGGCAACAGGGTGATGCAAACCCCTGAGACCACAGCCCCACTCCTGCTGCTGTATAAACTTGTTCTTGTCATACACACAAACACAAACAACTCCCTCCAGGAGCTGCTCCAGACCTACAGTCTCTACAACAGCAGACCCTGAAGACCCTAGTTTCTCCAGTGGCAGCTCAGACATATGGTTTCTGTGGTACTTGACCCAGAGAGCCCTGCTCTCTATATCACCTCTTCTCCCAGACCTACAGCCTCCCCTATAGCTGGATCCCACACCTGCCACCAACTCCTGCTTAAAGTGACACACACATACACACACAAGTGTGCATGTGCACATGCAGGATTGAAGTTTCCCAGAGAAAAATGTACATTCCCTAGTGCCTTCAAGTGTCAGCACCCTGTTCCCAGCCTTAGGACCTGCTCAACACTCCCAGGCATGGACACAGGGGACAGGGAGCCCTCACCAAGAAAAAACATCAGAAACAGAGGTTAGTGAGGAGACAGGAGACAGGCATAGCCATGTGGACTGACTGGCCTATGCTTACAAGCCACTGGCCACTTTTGTCCCCTTTTCCTTTGTTTCTCCCACTCTTACGCTCCCTTCTCTTCAGTCCCTCCCCTAACTATGCCAGGATGAACCTTGCACAATCCCCTTAGAAACATCCCGTTATAAGTTTTACACAATTCCTAAATGCTTTGTTGTTGTTGTTTGTTCTCCAGTACCTTGTGAGGCAATAATATGAAGGTTGCAAGACATTTCAAGTAGTATTTCATTGGCTGACTCTTCATGGTGGGTTTCACAGATGGGTAGAGGGCTGATCACCCCCCTTTGACAACAGCAGGAACAGCCAAGTCAGGGTGCTCCAATAGCACAACCTGGGTTATTGGGGTCCCTATGCCAGGTGCTGCTCTGCTGACCCTTACCAGACCTTTATGTTTATGGTGCATAGCCTTTAATTGAACAACCTAAGAACAACTGCTGGCTGTAGCTTTTGAATCACAATTTTTGACTAAAGAACCTCAAAATTACTTAATATTTTCTTGGATGAGCACCATTGAGAACCCTGCCTCACTCCCCATGGCTGGGGCTGAACAATGAATTAAGCCAATTGCTCTCAGCTCTCAGCAGGACCACCATAGGTGGGCCTTGGAGGTGCAGGGGGTTGGGTGGTTTCCTGGGCCAGCAGGGGAACACCCAAATGGGCAGATCCTGGCATCACTGCATGGCTTCAGCCCTCCTTCAGCACCCAGGTTCCCTGTCTGCAGCAACAGGGCTTGGATGGGCCTCTGATGACATCCAAGGGAGGCTCCAAAAAAAGACCCCCAACCACTGAGTGCAGTTTAGTATTCTGGTACACAGCATATACTATATAATGAGATGTCATAGACTACTCATTTATTTAAGTAATATTATTGCCATCAGTAGATGAATAACTACGTTTTTCTTGCATTTTTAACATATTGCTTACCTTTATGTTAAATATCTTATTTACTTTGTATAAAATGCCTTTTCTGTTGTATAGAATTTGTTACCCTGTTAAAGCTTAAGAGTATACACCTACTCTGACTAAATAGATTTTCTGAAATACCATAATTGTACTAAGCACTGCAGTAGACTTAGTAATCAGGAGATCAGGCAAAATGAAATGGTAAAAATAAATGCAGACCATGGTATTAATTATTTTTCTATGTTTTTATAGGAAACATTGTGGTGGTTTTACTTGGGTGGGCAGCTGAGCTCCACCACAACTGCTCTCTTACTCCCCCGCTCCTCAAAGAGGAAGGGGGAGAAAATACAAAACAAAGAGCTTGAGGTTTCAGATGAGAATGGTTTAATTAAAGGGAAAGGGGAGAAAAAGAAACAAAAGAAACAATAAGGCCATGTGGAAGCACAGAGAGAAGGAAAAAAAATAAATCTCTATTTCCCATCAATGAGCGACGTTCGGCCATGTCCTGGGAAGCAGAGCCTCAAAATGCACAGTGGTTGTTCGGGAGGAACAACCCCCTCCCCCCACCCCCCCAAGAGACCCCCTTTTTATTGCTGAGTGTGATGTCAGGTGTTATGGAATATCCCTTTGATTGGTTTAGGTCAGCTGCCCTGGTGATGTCCCCTCCCCATCCTGCCCACCCCCAGCCTGCTGGCTCTTGGGGGCTTGGAAGGAGTCCTGATGCTGTGCCAGCACTACGCAGCAATGGACACAACACTGGAGTGATACCAGTGCTGTTCCAGCTACGAGTGCAGAGCACAGCACTGTGTGGGCTGCTTCAGGGAAAGGTGACTCCATCCCAGACAGACCCAATGCAAATGTAGAGAACCAATAATGAATGATTTTAGAGTGTCATGGAAAGTATACTACATGGTGATTTCAGATATTAAAATGTGTGGTAGGGATCATGGTGAAGAAAAGTTTGAATTTGCAGGCACACATCTACCAACATAATGAAAAACAAAACAAAACAAAACAAAACAAAACAAAACAAATTGTTTGTATTTACACCATGACATTTCTAATTGGACAGTCGATTCCATGAAAAAAAAAAAAAAAAAAAAAAAAAAAAAAAAAGAAAAAAAAAAAATATCTGGATGCTATCTGTTTATTGTTGTTGTTGTTATAGTTTTTTATTGTTTAAGTCCACAATCAAATATTGTTCTCTGGCTCTGTGATGTGAAACAGTGGGGAAACAGGACTAATAGACTGGTTTGTCTTCCAGGAAACATAAAGAAGAAAACAAAACAAAACAAAACAAAACACCTTTTCTGTGATATCATGAGAGAATATTCCCAGTGTAACATTTAGCTGAGAAATATTTGAAAGGAAGTAGAGAAAAGCATCCAGTTACATTTTCCTTATTCACATGTGTGAATTACCTTTATGAGATGAAGAATATATTAATTCATTGAAATAAGTGGAATAGGGAAAATATACAAAGGATATATGAAAACATAAACTTTGCTGTCAGTTACAGAGGTGTAAATATGCAAACCTTCACTGAACTCAAATGTGCCACAGAGGATTTAGGTAAGAAAAATAAAGGCAGAACGCAACAAAACTTCACAAAAACAATAAGCTTTATTTTCAGTCTCAAAAGGGTTTGCGGTGTTCAAAACATTAAAATAAAATTGAAAATTGGAAAGTAGTGATTTTCATTTTCAAAATATGACAAAAAATATAGAAAGGAATTCTTTCTTTGTCTTCTTCCTCCTACCCACCTCCTCCCCATTTCTCCCATCTTCTGAATGGTATATAGGCCTAGTTTAATGAAATACCAAAGTTTCCTGATCTGATGTACTAGTTGTACTAGTTAGATTGCAGCCAGCTTGGTAAATCTGCATTAAAGAACACAGACATGAAAGTCACATTAGATTTCAACCACAGAATGAAGATAAATAGCTTGGTGCATTTCAGAAGGAACCTACTGTAGGATGTGAATGTGAAATGCATTGATGATAAGCATAGCTATGGTATGTGATCAATATAAAAAAAAATGATGGAAAATAAATCTTCATGCTGGCTTTCTTCAGGATACATGAGATGGGCTGTGTGATATCAGGCAGACTGGAAATAAAGAATTCTAAGAAAAATGAGTTGTCTAAAGATATCCCTTTCAGAAGAGAGTAAAAATCATAAAGCTGTACATTAGTAAAAGCACATGCTAAGTCAAGCACAATTGTACAATGGATCTAAATGGAGACCCAAAAAAAATATATATTTATCTAAGGGCTTGCATATAAAAGACTGCACAATGGCAGTCATGTGCTGAGACATAGGTTCTTTGTTAAAGTCAGACAATGTGCCTATTTGATACTGTCTCTGCATCTAGGCCTGCTTCAAAATATAGGGTGACTGTAGGAAAATAAAGAAAATAAAGAGTTATGCCATGTAATTTAGCTTGCAGAACTCAAAACAACTGGGAAAAAAATATATTAGAAGTTAATAGAAGTTAATTTCTACTCATGAATGATGGACAGACTTCTGTAATTTCTAAATTATTCCTGCTTTATTAAAGAAATGTTCTTTACATTACCTTAACCCATGTCACAGTACATGCAGCACTACTCAGCAAGCTCCTATGCTTATATTACAATACATTTACTATTTAAATGACTGATTTAAAATCAATTCCTTACTTTAAAAAGGGCTGCATAAATTGGAGAATAACGCCTTTTTTTTTTTTTTGCTATATACGAGCAAATATCTTGAGTATAGCTTTGAAAAAGTAACAGAATGGTTTTCCTTGAAGTACAGTTTTATTTAAGTGTGTAAACATATTTGTACAATGTATCTTGCACAGAAACACAAACAAAATCATTTCATAGAACAGGCATAATTCATATCTATTTGTTTGTTTTCCATTCACTCTTTGATTGTTTTCAAAATCTACCATTTCTTTTTCTTTTATTATTGCTATTATTTATTTATTTATTTATTTATTCAGAATGAACTAGGTCACTTGCAAAGTCTTTTCCTAATATATCTAACCTTCTGCAAATGGAAAACGTTGGCACAGCTTCCAGAATAGTTATTGTAAATCATGGTTCACAAACTGTCATTGCCAGAACAAGATTTGAATTTTTTGAGTTCAAATATTTTAAAGTAATTTAGAAGGCAGGAACCCCAGTGATATCTGCATTATATGAGTGACCAATTCTATTATTGATATCTTATAGCTGATATCTTTTTTTTTTTTTCTTCTGCTATGAAACTGTTCCCATTTTTCTCACTTCTAATTTGTTTTCTCTTTTAGTTTTCTTTCATATGTATGTATGTATGTATATGTGTAGATATATATATATATGTTTGACCAATGTGTTTTTTTCTATTTTATTATCTGAAACACTTAAGGGAAAAACAAAATAAAACAAAACAAAACAATAATGTACCTCAACCTGGGGAAAACTGCATTGAAATATTCTTTAAATCAGATTTTTTCCTCTGGTGTATAAACTGATTGGCAAAATATATTAGCAATAGAATTAACATATATATATATAAATGTATTTCATGACTCCAGTGACATATATCAGCCAAAGAGGTGACTGTAAGCCAGGTGATTCAAGATAAGGAAGTGGTGTAACATGGTTTATCTAAGGAGAAAAACAAACAAAGAAAAAACAAAACAACAAAAACAAACAAACAAAACACCACCACCACCAAAACCCAACTTAATTTCAATCAGCTGTGCTCTTACTGCCTTATTCCTCCTTCTGAGTTCCTCTTCAAACTTTGTTCCCATTTGACCATTTTCCATGAGAATTCTGCAAAAGATGGGAGGGTGTTTTTGTTTTGTTTTGTTTTGTTTTGTTAAAGAACACAGTCTTAAACTTTTAACTCCAAGTTATGTTTGGTTAGTGAATTCTAGCTCCAGTCTGAGCTAGAATCACATTTCACCACAGTTAGATTTGAACCACCCAGCGTGTCCTGTTGTAAATTACATTTCCACATCCTAGCACTTACAATACAGAGACTGCATCTGAAATTTCATTTTTCCATTCTCTTAACTCTGCAGTCCATCTTTCCTCTTAAGCCACTATTAATTTTACAGTACGCTTGTCTGAAATATGGTAGTAAAGTGGTGTACCAAGCTCAAACACTGGCTATACATTTCCAGTTTACTGATATTCAAATTACTGTTTGGCAGCATCTCTGGAAGATTAATAACTGCAGTTAAGCATGACAGCATTACTTCTACAATCTGCAACTGACATAATATATAAAAAACAAACAAACAGACATATTTAATAAAGTACAGTTTACAGTTGGTTCAAAGTTGCTGTCAGAACTTTTTTTTTCTTTTAACAGTTCCTGTACTATTTATAGTTGTTTCTTATGAAAATGTAATAACAGATGAGAAGTCTAAAAATAAATAAATAAATAAATAAATAAATAAATAAATAAATAAATAAAAGGACTAAAGTTTTTAAAGGTATATTTAGATCTCTTTCACCTCTCCTTACTTAAAAAATCATCTAAATATTTGGGATGGTCTTTCTAGATATTTTTTCTCTGTTGTAATAAGGACAAGCAGCACAGATGCCAGCACTAAGCCCAGTACTATAACACATCAGAACTAGAAGTGAGCGCTATGACAAAAAGCATGCTCATTGTTTGTGTATGACCTTCACTCTTGAGTGGATCTGCAATTTAATGAAAACTCCAGCTACTACTTACAATCTAATCAGGACAATTTCTCAAACATTACTACCGTGTAAAAACTGATTAAAAAATCTTGAGTATGACAATAATGTAAAAAGTTAAATGAGTTTGAATTCTTGCTTTCAGATTTAGTATAAAACACATAGGAATTTTGGAGCTAATGCTTGGAGTCTCTGTTGTGGTTTCCTATCACATAGGTGATGAAATTAAATTTGCACAGGAATGATATTAGGACTAAATTCTGAGTAACTTTTAAAAGGCCCAACTGTTTGCTCCTAGAGACAGTCAAGAAGAAAAGTATGTTAGGAATTATTAGAAAATAAAAAAATAAAAAGAGAGTATCATCATGTTATTATGTAAGATCATTATCTGCATCTGCCTACCTCTTTAAAAATGTGTCCAGTTCTGGTTAGCTTCTCTCAGAAAGGATGCAACAGAATCATAAACACAGAAGATAATGACAAATATTAGAAGTGACATAGAATGACATCTATAGGTAGAAAGATTCAAACTCTTCAGGTAGGAATAAAGATATCTTACGGACATTAACAAAAGCGAATGAAATGAAATTCATGATTGCTCAAAAAAAAAAAAAAAAGATTAATAAATATAAAAGGAAGTTTACCTTGAATCCTATTAAAAAGTGATAATATACTATATCTAATATAATTATATATGTATTTTGTAACATCTTGATGAGATAGGGTGGTGGTTTTACCCTACTGGGCAGCTAAAGTCCACTGCAACCACTTTCTCACTCCTCTCTCCCAGCTGCTGTTGCCCAGCAGTTTTTCCCCTTCCTTAAATCAGCTCTCCCAAAGGCCCAACCAACGTCGCTCCCTGGCTCAGATTATTAATATGGAGAATCTGAAAATCTGAAAGCCTTGCTTCAACAGGAAGCTTCCAGGCACTTTCAAAACACCAGACACTGTAGAAATAAGCTGAAAACTTGAACTTCCCAAATTTCAAAGGTCCATGTCATCTATATTATTATCTGGCAGTTCTTAAAATATATGCCAGTGAGACATTTTAAAATTTAAAGCTTGCTTCATATTATTGTTTTGTCTGGAAAAAAATAAAAATAAAAAAATTGTTTTAACAAGCAAGTACATAAGAACCTGTAGCAATGAGATACAGATACCTCATTGAAATACATGCATCTCATTAGATAAACTTAATTATGTATCTTGTCATATCAAATGAACCTTATGCAGTTACTTTGTGTTTATAAAGTATATACACCATTTTGAAAGACTTTCAAAAAGTTCTTTTGAATTTGTTGGAACACTGTATTGATACCCTTATATTTATTTTTTTTCTACTGGGCTTAATGGCAAGGTTTTGATAGAAGGGAGGGGGAAGCTGTAGGGGTGGTCTCTGTGAGAATCCAGAAGCTGACCCACGTTAGATAAGAGTCTGCTACAGCCGAATCCAAGAGACTTGCAGCGGGTCAGAGCTGAGCCAATGAGTGACACTGGTTGGCGTGTCTGGGAGAAGAGATTTAGGAGAGGAAAAAACATCTGTGCAACAGCAGCAGTAAGAGAGTAGTTAGAAAATGTATGAGAAACAGACCTGCAGACACTAAGGCCTGCAGAAGGAGGGCAGGAGGTGCTCCAGATCCCTGGTGGAGCAGGCTGTCCCCCTGCAGCCCACGGGTCCCACATGGAGCAGATCTCCACACTGCAGCTTACGTGGAGGAGCCCCCAGTGGAGCAGGTAGATGTGGTCTGGAGGAGACTGCAGCCCATGGAGAGCCCCTGCAGGAACAGGCCCAGCTGCAGTCCATGGAGAGAAGCCCACGCAAGAGCAGAGGGTCTGGGGAGAGCTGCCACCTGTGGCGGACCTGTGCTGGAGTAATTTGCTCCTAGGGGATGGACCCTGTGGTACAGACCCATGTGGGAACAGTTCCTGAAGAGCTGCTGCCTGTGGGCAGCCCACGCAGGACCTGTCTGAGAAGGACAGCATCCTGTGGGAGAGTCCCCACACTGGAGCTGCGGCAGAAACTAACTGTGAAGGTGTGGTTGAAACAGCAGTTCCCATTCCCCAACCACCTGTGTCACTCAGTGGGAAGAGATTGAAGAGGGATGGGAGGAAGATGTTTTTAGTTTGGTTTTAGTTTATTACTGCTCTAGTCTGTTAGTAATACATAATTAATTACATCAAATTCCTTGTGCTGAGTCTGTTTTGCCCATGATAATAAGTGGTAGGTAATCTCCCTGTCTTTATCTCTATCCTTGAGCCATTTTTTTTAATGTCACTTTACCCCCTTTTTGTTTGAAGAGGGGTAGTGATGGAGCAGTGTGTTGGACTTTACTAGCCATCAGTGTGAAGCCATCACAATTTTGCGAGTCTTTCCAACAGAAATGCTATTTACTGTATTTTTCCAAGATCTCACACAGCACTATTGTTTGTAGCAATCTTTGAAAATCAGCTGAGGGAATGGTATAGCAAAACAACTGTTTTATTTGGCAAAAATTCTGTTCTCTTTTTCCTTAATGTACAACCTGTCACTGGTTTACAAATTTGACTTTTCCTCTTTGGGGAAATTTTGGAAGGATGGTAATGGAAACAAAATAAAAACAGGCTCATTTCACTGCCAGTGTACCCACCCTCCCCCCCACACCCCCCATGCACATGGGTATACATGATAGAAATACTTGGCAGTTGTAAAGAGTGATGGAAGAAAAAAGTAGAAAAAAATACTTTAATAGAGGGTAGAAAGGAGAACCTGAGGAACTACAGAGCGGTGATCCTTACCTCTATGCCGGGCAAGATAATGGAACAGCTCCTCCTGTGAGCAGTGTCAAGGCACATGCAAGACAAAGAGGTGATACAAGACAGCCAGGATGGCTTAACCAAGGGCAAATCATGCCTGATCAATCTGGTAACCTTCTGTGATGGAGTAACTGAATCAGTTGACAAGGGAAGACTGACTGTGGTCATCTACCTGGATATCTGTAAGGCCTTTGACACAGTCTCACATGACATCCTGATCTCCAAATTGGATAGAGATGGACTTCATGGTTGGACCATTCAGTGGATAAGGAATTGGCTTGAAGGTCGCACCTAGAGAGTGGTAGTCAATGGCTCTATGCCCAGGTAGAGGCTGGTGATGAGTGGGGTATCCCTCAGGCATTTGTCCTGGAACTGGTACTGTTTAGTATCTTTATCAACAACATAGACGATGGGATTGAATGCACTCTCAGCAACTTTGAAGATGACACCAAGCTGAGTGGTGCAGTTGATACAACAGAAGGAATGAATGCCATCCAAAGACACCAGGCCTATGGCAGAAGGATTGGAATTATATGATCTTTAAGATCCCTTCCAACCCAAGCCATTCTATGATTTTACAACTCTGAGAAGTGAACTCTATTGCCAGGTAATAGGTCTCTTACTAGAGACCAAAGTGGCATATCACATCGAGGAGTTACTCCCTAGTTTTCTTTGCAGGGTAGTGAGAGTTCATCTTCAAAGAGGAACAGCAGTATCTAGTAGTCCACACATATGGACTAGCAGCCATTGGAGGCTGAGACCTTGAATTCTGACAATGTGATGAAGGACAGTTCTAATTACATAAATGAGCCCTCACCTTAGAGAAGAACATCTAGCAAACTTCAAGCAAAGCAAACAAAAACTGGTTAAAATCTCCTTTTTTTTTTTTTTTTCCTTTTTCTTATTATTTAATACAATTTATTATTTCAACCTGTTAAAGTAGAAAATTTAAAAGTAAGAAATGGAGGAAATACTTTTATGTGATAACCTCGGACTTCTGCATTTCAATACAATGTTTCAAACAGAAGGTGTCATATACCTTTCCCAAAATAACTTGGCTTCATTCAGTTGTGATTTGACACCAGTAGGTATCTTAGTTCAACCACACCACTGTGTCACTCCCTCGCCTCAGAAGGACAGGGGAAGAAAATATGAAAAACAAACATTTGTGGGTTGAGACAAGGACAGAGAGATTATTCAACCAATTACCGTCAAGGGTGGAACAGACACAGCATAGCAGGGATTAGTGTAATTTACTGCCAACAGTATCAGACTAGAAAAGTGAGAAAATAAAAACAAGCTAAAAGCATCTTCCCCCCATCTACCCTCTTCTATCTCCTCCCACTGAGTGGCACAGGGGAATGTGGAATGGGGACTGTATTTTCCACTACACCTTCACGATCACTCTCTGCCACAGCTCCAGTGTGGGGTCCCTCCCACAGGATACCATCCCTCCCACAGGATGCCAAACTGATCCTGCAGGGGCTGCCCACAGGCAGTAGCTCTTCAAGCACTGTTCCCACATGGCTCCATACCACAGGGTCCATCCCCCAGGAGCAAACTTCTCCAGCACAGGTCCGCCACAGGTGGCAGCTCCCCCCAGATCCCCTGCTCTTGCATGGGCTCCTCTCCACAGCCTGCAACTGTGGCTCAGGGCCTGCTCCTGCAGGGGCTCTCCATGGGCTGCAGCCTCCTCCAGACCACATCTACCTGCTCCACCGGAGGCTCCTCCACGTAAGCTGCAGTGTGGAGATCTGCTCCATGTGGGACCCGTGGGCTGCAGGGGGACAGCCTGCTCCACTAGAGGCCTCTCCACAGGCCACAGGGGAACTGCTGCTGTGTGCCTGGAGCACCTGCTCTCCTGCTGCACTGACCCTGGCATCTGCAGGGCTGTTTCTCACTCCTCACTCTCCCAGCTGCTGTCGCACAGCAGTTTTTTCCTTCCCTAAATCTCTTCTCCTAGAGGCTCACCCAGCATCTCTCCTTGGCTCAGCTCTGGCCAGCAGCAGGTCCCTTTTGGAGCTGTCTGGAGCTGACTTTGATCTGACATGGGGCAGCTGCTGGGTCCTGCCACAGCAGAAACCTAATACATCTAATACATCGGTATATATTACTGCATGTATAAAGAGATAAAATTAAGATTATATAGACAACTAAATATCTGGGTGTTGCTGTTTTTTTGTTTGTTTGTTCATTTTTGTTTTTTCTTGTCTGTAAGCAAATATTTAATATTTAAAACAAAAGTGGGTTGTGGCCTTCAGGGTCATATCCAAGGAGATTTTATCCATGCTGTTATGATAGGATACTGCAACAAATGATTCTTTCTAGTTGTATTCCATAATGGGAAAGAAATACACAGTGAGAGACTGCTATTACATATTAAAACACAAAATCCATGCCAATGATCACCCCGTGATGTACAATATGTTCCACAGAATCTCTATTAATCATGTGCAACTTAAAAATAGTTCTTCAAAGGCACAGTTGCAATATTAACATGATTTATGTGAAAATATTTTTAAAATACTTCTATGATGAATTTTAACTCTATGTAATTAATCATCAAAGTGAACAACTCTGGTTTTAAATTGCTGAGAAGCCAAAATGTTTTATTTGCAAAGGGTAATTAAGAAAATTTGCCACTGATAAACTCAGCTCTAAGAACATGAATTATGAAGTTTAAACTGTTATGGGAATTGATGCATTTAAAATATATGGTGCAAATTCATGAAAAATTAAAAATTACTCCATGATAGGTTAGAAATATTTTTAATTATGTATGAAGCAAACATTAAAAGAAATTTTCATTTATTTTTCTTTACTAATTTTAAATTATTATGGAAAAATATTCAATACCTTAATTTAAATCATTATTTGAAATGCTAGTATGTTAAGCTGAGATCTAGTGAGAAAAGTATTTTTCTGGATTCAAAAAAAAGGACTGAGCAAGCAACTTCTCTCTATTTTATTGTGGTTTCTATGTACATAAACCAGCACAATATTATTCATTTTGCTCTGTAGACGCATTAGAGTTTGCTGGTTAAAATGTCTGGAGTGCACTTGTTAGCTATCAAACATTTCTGATAATGTCTTTAATAAAATGTGTCAGATGAAACTGGTTTCCAGCTTGCAAATCATGCAGTCAAAATTACCTGGTAATAATCCATTGCAACTGTGACTGCAGTCTTTGACACAGCTTATTCTTGTTAATATCTGTCAGAATTTTGTAAATAAATAGATATATGTATACATGTATGTTTATACAGTTATATATGTATTATAAAATGTACTCTGCATTTTGCCAGTATGGTCAGAATTTGGAGATGGAGAAAGGAAGGAACCAATTCCCTTTGCAAAGTAGAATTCACAACAAATAGATTTTATTTCTATCACTGTTATCTTTCATTCACAGCCTGTTCTGTCATTGCAAATTCAATTCAAGAATAAACATAGCAAAAGAAACATAGACAAAGATTTGTGCCAATAGATCCAAACTCAACAGTGGCTCTCATTTTGTTTTTCATACATGTTGCATATCAGATTGCTTTTTGTTTTGTTTTGTTTTCAATTGATTTGGCCCAGTGTTTACAGTAGTCATTGAAAATGCCCTCTGGTCACAAAATAAATTCCTGAATAAATGAAAATGATACTATGAGAATCAACATGTATGTATACATTCTTAGAATGTTTTCTTTTATATTTATCTTAGAACCATTGTACACTCTTCTGGAGCCTTTCCAAATGTCATGGAAAACAAGACATTACAGATGTTCAAGTTATCTGCTGAAGAGAAAGAGTTTTTGTTGTTGTTGTTGTTGTTGTTTTTAACATCACCAAGAAAAGGACAACCACCAAGTTTCTCTGATATGGGGAGTTTCTCACTTCTCTGATATTCCCCTTTATATAATTTTCATCCATTTCCAGGCTATTCTACTTGCTTTGATCATCAGTGTCTTCACTAAGAATGTAAAAGAGAACTTGTAGCCTCTGATTTATAGTTGTGAATTAAATGTTATTTAACACAAACAAAACATGTTTAGATTCTCTGTATTTTAAAACAGTAATTCTCCTTTTGTACATTTAAACCATAGGTAGTTTTGACTTCTACAAATCCAAGAAAGCTGTTTTAAAATACTTTATAGAAGGTACTTCTCATTTCCACTCTTCAGTGAATTCACCAGGAGTAAGGAAGTATGGTTATTTCATAACAGCTGAAATTTCTTGACATACAACACGGTTGTAATATGTAGTTCTAAATCTGAAATATAATGCAGTTATATTACATTAACTTTTCACGTGTTTATTTATTTATTTATTTATTTTTAATACATCAATCTGAGTGTCGCTTTTCAAAACAAAGACATGAAGATATGACTATTCTTTCTACTAATTGTTTCCCATTGACATTGGAAATTGTTTCTGTCCAAGGAGATAGTGAACTAAATTTGTGTATGTCTAGTTTAAGTATTAATATAACTATATAACTATTTATAACTATGTTACAATGCCATCCCTCTGATTATTTCTACCAGTTTATTCTCCTATCTGTTGAATATTGCAATCCACTAGGATTTTAGACCCTATGGAATTTTTTATGCTACTTGCTTATACAAATTCTAGTGCCAAATTGGACTTCTAGACACAGCCACCATATATGATCTTGTCTGGAGAAATTGCACTCATCTTTTTAGGTGGCTGAGGAAACAACTCTGCCTTTAAAAGTAGGAATCATCCAGCTATTCTGTCCTGAGAGGATTACTGCTGGGGAAAGGCAAAATTCATCCAGGGATACTGATGAGGTTCTGCATCCTCTGCTGAACTGCTACTTTGCAGTTTGTTTTGTACTTTCTAGATAGGAAGCAACACTGGCTAAAATGTAGAAGAAATAAAGTGAAGGAATGTTTCGTGTATTGAATGGTGCATTCGATCTGTACAATGAATGGTGGAAGACTGAGATAATCTTGGGAGAAAGGTGTGTAACAAGGCATGGAAAAGGCACTGGTAGGGATAAAACCATTCCTTTATGTAGCAACTTTCTGTGGTAAAGATTCTTCATATTCCTTGACACTTCTGTCTCACAGGAATCAGAACAATTATGTGATTTTCAACATATTTCTTTGCATTTGGAGATTATTACTGCAGCTACAAGGAAAGCAGAAATCAGTCCACTGATTGGAAGGACGGGCTGGAAAGACGAGTAGGGGGTGTCATCCTCGATGTCAGTGAGCAGCTGGAGTGCATGGAGCTCTGACTGGGAATGAATAAAGAGATGACCAAGAGTTTACAGGTCAAGATTAAAGGGAGGGAAAAACAGGTGATGGCAGTCTGCTACAGGCCACCCAACCAGAAAGATGGAGCAGATGAGGCCCTGTACAGATAGGAGCAGCCTCATGTTCACAGGCCATGATCCTCATGGGGGACTTTAATCAGGGTGGATATCTGTAGAGGGACAGCACAGCAGGGCATAGACAGTCAAGGAGATTCCTGGAGAACATTGATGCACTTCCTTCTCCAAGGGAAAAAGAAGCCAATGAGGGGAAGTGTTGTGCTGGACCTCATTTTCACGAACAAAGAGAGGCTGATGGAGAATATGAAGCTCAGATGCAGTCTTGGCTGCAGTGACTGTGAACTGGTGGAGTTCAAGATACTTAGGGCAGAGTGGAGGGCACATAGAAAACTCATTATTATGGACTTTAGGAGAGCAAACTTTGTCTTCTTAAGGGATATGCTTGCTAGAGCACAATAGGACAAAGTCCTGGAGGGAAGAGGGGCCCAAAAAAAGCTGGTTAGAATTCAAGGATCACCTCCTCCAAGCTCAAGAGCGATGCATACCAGCAAAGAGGAAGTCAGGCAAAAAAAGCCAGGAGGCCTGCATAGATGAACAAGGAACTTCTGGCCCAACTTAAGAAGGAAAAGATCTTAAAGATTATCTAATTCCAACCCCTCTGCCATGGGCAGGGACACCTCCTACTAGACCAGGTTGCTCAAAGCCTCATCCAACCTGGCCGGAAACAATTCCAGGGATGGGACATCCACAGCTTCTCTGGGCAACCCTGGGTGCCTCACCACCCTCAGAGTAAAGAATTTCTTCCTTATATCAAATCTAACTCTACCCCCTTTAAGTTTAAAGCCATTACCCCATGTCCCATCACTACATGCCCTTGTAAATAGTCTCTCTGTAGTCTTCTTGTAGGCCCTCTTTAGGTACTGGAAGGCTGCTATAAGGTTTCCTTGGAACCTTATCTTCTCCAAGCTGAACAACTCCAGCTCTCTCAGCCTGTCTTCATAAAAGAGGTTTCCCAGTGCTCTGATCAGCCTCATGGCCCTCTTCTGCACTTGTTATAATAAGTCCATGTCCTTCCTATAGTGGGAGCACCAGAGCTGAATACAGCACTAGAACAAGTTTCCCAGAGAAGTTGTGAATACCCCATCCCTGGAATTGTTTCAGGCCATGTTGGATGGCACTTTGCACAAAGTGGGATGTGTCCCTGCCATGGTGGGGGGGATGAAGGGGAGGGAGTTTAGATGAATTTTAAGTTCTATTCCAGTCCAAACCATTCTATTTTCTAAGATTCTATTAAACCTGTAAGTGTCGAGCTTTGCAGTTGAGTTGAAAGGTTGACTTTCTCTTTAAAAACTGTATTACAGAATCACAGAATCACAGAATTTTCTAGGTTGGAAGAGACCTCAAGATCATCGAGTCCAACCTCTGACCTAACGCTAACAGTCCCCACTAAACCATTTCCCTAAGCTCTACATCTAAACGTCTTTTGAAGACTTCCAGGGATGGTGACTCCACCACTTCCCTGGGCAGCCTGTTCCAGTGCCTCACAACCCTTTCAGTGAAGAAGTTCTTCCTAACATCTAACCTAAAACTCCCCTGGCTCAACTTAAGCCCATTCCCCCTCGTCCTGTCACCAGGCACATGGGAGAACAGGCCAACTCCCACCTCACTACAGCCTCCCTTGAGGTACCTATAAAGAGCGATAAGGTCGCCCCTGAGCCTCCTCTTCTCCAGGCTGAACAAGCCCAGCTCCCTCAGCCGCTCCTCATAGGACTTGTTCTCCAGGCCCCTCACCAGCTTCGTCGCCCTTCTCTGGACCCGCTCAAGCACCTCGATGTCCTTCTTGTAGCGAGGGGCCCAAAACTGAACACAGTACTCGAGGTGCGGCCTCACCAGAGCTGAGTACAGGGGGACGATCACCTCCCTAGCCCTGCTGGTCACACTGTTTCTGATACAAGCCAGGATGCCGTTGGCCTTCTTGGCCACCTGAGCGCACTGCTGGCTCATATTCAGCTGACTATCCACCATCACTCCCAGGTCCTTCTCTGCCTGGCAGCTCTCCAACCATTCCTCTCCCAGCCTGTAGCTCTGCTTGGGGTTATTGCGCCCCAGGTGCAGGACCCGGCACTTGACCTTGTTGAACTTCATGCAGTTGACCTCAGCCCATCGGTCCAGCCTATCCAGATCCTCCTGCAGAGCTTTCCTACCCTCAAGCAGATCGACACATGCACCTAACTTGGTGTCATCTGCGAACTTACTGAGGGTGCACTCGATGCCCTCGTCCAGATCATTGATGAAGATATTAAAGAGGACCGGCCCCAGCACCGAGCCCTGGGGGACGCCACTAGTGACTGGCCTCCAACTGGACTTGGCTCCATTCACCATGACTCTTTGGGCCCGGCTATCCAGCCAGTTTCTAACCCAACGAAGCGTGCGCCAGTCCAAGCCAAGAGCAGCCAGTTTCTTGAGGAGAATGCTGTGTGAGACGTTGTCAAAAGCCTTGCTGAAGTCAAGGTAGACCACATCCACAGCCTTTCCCTCATCCACCCAGCGCGTCACTTTGTCATAGAAGGAGATCAGGTTCGTCAGGCATGACCTGCCTTTCATAAACCCATGCTGACTGGGCCTGATCGCCTGCTTCCCCTGCAAGTGCTGCGTGATGACTCTCAGGAGGATCTGCTCCATGAGCTTCCCTGGCACTGAGGTCAAACTGACAGGCCTGTAATTTCCCGGGTCTGCCCTCCGGCCCTTCTTGTAGATGGGCGTCATGTTTGTTAGCATCCAGTCAATTGGGACCTCCCCCGATAGCCAGGACTGCTGATAAATGATGGATAGTGGCTTGGCCAGCTCCTCTGCCAGTTCCCTCAGTACCCTTGGGTGGATCCCATCCGACCCCATCGACTTGTGCACATCTAAGTGCCGTAGCAGGTCACCAACCAGTTCTTCATGGATAATGAGGGCCACATCCTGCTCCCCATCCCCTTCCACCAGCTCAGGGTACTGAGTATCCAGAGAACATCCGGTATTGCCGCTAAAGACTGAGGCAAAGAAGGCATTGAGCAAACAATTTGCCAAACAACTTGGCAAAGTGTCAGTTTTGTTTTGGTGGTGGTGGCAACGGTGTTGGTGGTATTTTATTTTTATTTTTTTTGGTTTGGTTTGTTCTTTTCACTACTGCCTATATGATATCACTTATATTTTTGAGACTTGTTGGGATTAGTTCTACAATTGGACTTCTGGGATGGAGGGCTATTGGAGGGGTAGGCAAGGTGGAGCTCTTGCACTGTACATAAGGGAGAGATTCAACTGTATAGCCCTTGCCATTAGGGCCAACAGAGCTGGAACCTTTGGGTGAGGTTTAAGGGAATGGATAGCAAAGCAGATATCATTGTGAGTGTCTGCTATCAACTACCCACCCAGGACAATGTCAATCAGGAGCTATTCTTTAGGCAATTAGGGGAAGTCTTGGGATCATTCACCCTTGTCCTTATGGAATACTTCAATTTGACAAGTAAAAATTGGAAATATCATACTGCTGTATCATGTATGTCTGAGAAATTCCTAAAATATGTTGACGATAACTTTCTGTCACAGGTACTAAGTGTGACAACTAGGAAAGGTGTCATCTGTTTGAGAGTAGGGAAGGCCTTTTGGGAGAAATGATGGTAGGTGGCTGTCTTGGCCACTGTGATCATGAATTACTTGAGTTCAGAGGATATGGTGTTAGAAGAAAAAAGTTAACCAGAGTTGCCACCCTGGACATTAAAAGAGCAAACTTTAAGCTTCTCAGGGAGCTAGTTAGCAATGCTCCCTAGAAATCAACTCTAGACAGTCCATTAGAGCTGGTTTCTTTTCTAAAACCACCTTTTAAAAGCCCAGCATCAGGGAATCCCACTGTGCTTTGAGTCAAGGAAGCAGGGCAGAAGGCCAGGTTGACTGAACAGGGAGCTCTGTCTGGAACCTGTGTAGAAAATATATTTCCTCTGGAAGAAAGGTCAGGCTTCACAGGGAGAGTATAGAGCTGGAGTTTGAATCTGCAGGGAGAAAACAAGAAAAGCCAAAGCTCAACTTGAGTTGACACTGGCCAGTGAGGTGTCAGACAGCAAAAAAAAGATTTTTCAAGTATGTCAGAAGCAAGAGGAGGTCAAAGGAAAACATCAGACTGAAGTCTGAAGCAGATGGTAACCTAAGAAGTAGGGATGAGGAAACAGCAGAGGTATTTAATACCTTCCCCCCCCCCCCCCCCCCCCCCCCCCCTTCGGTATGTAATAGTAACGACAGATATTTGGCTTCCTGGACCTCAGAGTTGCAGAACCATGACTAGGGGAGCAGTGACTTTCCATCTGTGCTAACTGGTCACTAAAATTCTGAAAACTGGTCTAAAAACTGGTCACTAAGGAAACATTTATATCTGCTCTATGGTCATAAATCCTTGGGGCATAACAGGATTCACTCCAGAATTCGCCACTCAGTACCTGGAAAAAAAAAAAAAAATTGTCCTTGGGGACATTGAAAGGTATTTAAAGAACAAAGCTATTATCATGCATAGTCAACATGGGTTCAAGGAAAAGTCCTACCTTAGTAATTTGATCTCCTTCTATGAAAAGGTCACCTGCTTAGTGGATGAAGGGAAGGCAGTGGAAGTAATCTTTTCGGAGTTTAGTAAGACATTTAATACTGCCCCTCCCTTCATCCCTCTAGACAATTTGTCTAACTGTGAGATAAACAGGTTTGTGTTGCTGAGTGATGAACTGGTTCAACAGTTGAAATCAAAGATTTGTAGTAAAGGGGGGTGCATCGTGCTGGCAACCGGTCACTAGTGGTGTTCCCCAGTGCTCAATTAGAGGGCCAGTTCTTTTCAATGTTTTTATGAATGATTTGGATGCAGAAGTGGAATGTATCCTGAGCATGTTTGCTGCTGTCACTCTAACTGCGAGGTGCTGTTGACTCCCTGGGGGGACAAGAGCCCTTGCAGAGGGATCTATATCGATTGGAATATTAGGCAATCAGCAACAGCCTGAAGATCAACAGAAGAAAATGCCAGGTTCAGCACCTTTGAAGGTGCACATCATAGACACAGTAATGCAGTAATACCAGACGCAGGTATAAACTGTGAGATGAGTGGCTTGAGAGTAGCTCGACAGAAAGGGTTCTGGTTGACAGGAGGCTCAGCATAAGTCAGCAGTGTGCAATAGCAACCAAGAAGGCAAACCATATTTTGGGTTACATTAAACACAAAATACCAAGCTGGTCAAAAGAGGTGATTCTCATACTGTGTAGAATTGGTGTGAGTGCTCTCGTGTTGAATATTGTGTGCAGTTCTAGTCTCCATAATAAAAAAAATAAAATAAAAAAAAAAAAATAAATAAAAACTTGAAAGTGTCCAGAGGAGGGCAGCAAATCTGGTAGAAAGGCTGGAAGTCATGCCTTATGAGGAGAGGCTGAGGGTACTTAGGTTGTCTAGTCTGGAGAAAAAGAGGCTAAGAGGAGCCTCATTGCTCTCTATAGCTTCCTGTGGAGGGGAAACAGAGAAGGAGATGCTGGTCTCTTCTCCCTTGTAGCTAATAGCGAGATGTGCAAAAACAGCACAAAGCTGTGCCAGGTGAGGTGCAGACTGGACATTTGGAAAATTTTCTTTACAGTGAGGGTGGTCAAACACTGTAACAGATTTCCTAGACAACTGATCCCCATGCCTATGATTGTTCAAGAGGCAATTGGATAATGCCTTCAATATGCTTTAACTTTTAGTTAGCTTTGAAGTGACAGTTGGACTGCCACTTTGTGATGGACTGTTAAAGTCCCCTCCAAGTGAACGATCCTATTCTATCATCTTACTCCTGTATAGCCTGCAGCTTTTGTAAAATTTCATAAAGGAGAAGAGAAAAAAAGAAAGCACTACAAGCACAGAGGAAAAAAAAAATAAAATTAAAAAAAAATGGCTTACTGCTATATGGAAACCATAAGGGATTATCATAGAATCATATTATAACATAATGGTTTGGGTTGGAATGGACCTTAAAGATCATCCAATTCCAATCTCCTTGCCATGGGTAGGGGCACTACTTCCACACCAAGCTGACTAAGGCCTCATCCGTCCTGGCCTTGAACATCTCCAATGATGGGAGGGCAGCCTGTTCCAGTGCTTCACTGCCCTCTGAGTGAAGAATTTCCTTCTAATATTTAATCTAAATCTCCCCTCTTTGTAGAGGGTATTTACCCTCAATATAGCAATAACCCAATTGCCAAATTGAACTTTTGACTGCCATCATGTTGGTGACAGGGAAAGGGAAGATGGCAAAGAATAAAACTAATGATGAAGACAGATAGAAGGAGAAAATCCAATTTAATAAAACTAACATTTTCAGATATAAATTTTTTTATATCTATTTTTATTTTATATAAATTTATGACATTTTCAGTCATAAATTGCTTTTCTAGTTCAAAGCATTAGTTACAAAAGGTCACTAGAGCTTTGGGCCAAAAATAAAACCTGCTTGTCTTATGCAGCCTCTTCCTGCATGAAGACCTTGTGCTACCATATTAGTGACAGTCTGCCTGCCTGTTTCCAGTACGATTGTATTACAAATACATATATATTTACTTTTACTAGATGAATCAAACTATTTTCAAAATATGTGCACACTTTTTTTTTTTTTTTTTTTTTTTTTTACATATTGACACAGGAAATTATCTATCTATCTATATAAACATGTGTATATGCATATATTTAATATTTTATGAATTTATGAAATATTTAATTTCAGAATGTGAAAAATTTCATTCAGAGTGAGCTGTAATATTTGTGCTTGTGTGGTGGTACTAGATATAAACAAATATAGGCAAATAAATTTGTCTCCAGGGAGTATTTTAAGATCTAATTATTTAATTCTGCAAAGATATGAACAAGTGTTGTTATTTTCCATTTCATTTCACTTTGTACAATATGTAAGTTTAAATACATAACATGTTGACCTCTGATTTAAATTCTGAGAGCATGGTACTTGCCAAAATACTTTTATTAAGTTCATCTAACTTTACTTATCTTTTGCAATTCTTACTTTCACTGTTATTTCATAAATTGCCAGTAAAATGTCTGCTTTTTACTTTAGTGGTAATACTTGCATGATCAAAATTTCTTTGGTGTTCAGAATTAACCTGTCATTTTGTTCTGCATCTAGAATGTAGTCTGATAAATGAGTGATTACTGGGCAAAAAGGCTGGGTTTTGTTTTGGTTTGTTTTGTTTGTTTTGTTTTTGACCTCAGGGATATGTTGGAAAAATATTGAGTTGAGTAATATTTTCTCCAGATTTCTTCATCTTATCTGATAGGAAACTGAACTGGCCAGCAGCTATTAAAATAAAAAAAAAAAAAAAAAAAAAAAACATATTTTAAAGTGACAAGTCTAATTTGTAAATAAACCCTCTGGGTTCTCCTTGACATTCCTATATTTTGAGGACTTGACCTTCCACTGAGATTCCCTGTAATCAAATATTTCTCAACAGATTTTTCATTTCCTCAGAAACAGGATGAAAACTTGATGAGAAACCGTAGTGGCTGCCTTGACTAAATGAAGTGTTGAAGTGGAAGCAGGTGTAGAAAGAAGTAATTTTAGTGAAACCTTCAAGTTGTATACATTTTTGAACCACTGAGTGTTAATATTGAAGATTTCTGGAGTATCTAACCTCTAAGCCCAGGTCTACTGTACTATAAGGATTTACAATTACCTTGTTGACATTGGAAATATTATATACTTGACATACTGTAGTGGGTTTACGTGGCAAGGTTTTGGTAGCAGGGGGCCATAGGGGTGGTTTCTGTGAGAAAGATCTAGAAGCTGCCCCATGTTTGGGAAGGGCCCCATTGTTTTCCAGAACTGAGCCAATAAGTGATGTTGTTTTGCGCCTCTGTGAGAGCATATTTAAGAGGGAAAAAAACGCTGCGCCACACAGCAGCCGGGAGAGTGAAGGGAGTGAGGAATGGCACCAAGGTCAGTGTAGAAGGAGGAGGAGAGGTGCTCCAGGCGCCGAAGTCCCCTGCGGCCTGTGGTGAGGACCATGGTGAAGCAGGATGTCCCCCTGCAGCCCATGGAGTACCACGGTGGAGCAGGTGGCCCTGCACCGATGGAGGCTGCCGCCTGTGGAAGACCCCTGCCGGAGCAGATTCTGGGCCGGACCTGTAGCCCGTGAAGAGGAGCCCACGCAGGAGCAGGTGACCTGGCAGGAGCTGCTGCCCGTAGGGGAGCCAGGTTGGAGCAGTTTTCTCCTGAGGGATGGACCCCTTGGTACGGCCCCATATCTGGAGCAGTTCTGAAAGAGCTGCTGCCTGTGGGAAGCCCACGCCGGATCAGTTCATCAAGGACTGCATCCCGTGGGTGGGACCCCACAGCACAGGGGACGAGAGTGACCGAGAAGGAGCGGCAGAGAAGAAGTGCTGTACACTGACCATAACCCCCATTCTCCCGTTCCCCTGCGCCGCTCGGGGGGAGGAGGTGGAAGAGGGTGGATGGGAGGGGAAGGTGCTTTCGGTTTCTTTCCTTTGTTTCTCACTTCTCTAGCTTGTTAGTAATGAGCAATAAGTCTTACTATCTTCTTATGCTGAGTCTGTTTTGCCTGTTACAATAATTATTGCATGATTTTCTCGTCCTTATCTCAACCCTTGAGCCCTTTTCACATATTTTCTCCCCATTCCTCTTTGAGGAGGGGGAGTGAGAGAGCAGCTGTGGTGGAGCTCGGCTGCCCACTCGAGCGGAACCATGACACATACTCAGAGCTGTGAAGACTTTTTCTTTTTGTTGGTGGTGATGTTTTTGTTTTGTTTTGTTTTGTTGTCGTTGTTTGTTTGTTTTTCCATGCCTAGAATATCATACACTCATCTTGTTTGGGCATGATTATGTGTTTTAACCATAATTCCAAGCTGACACTCTCATCATCTTGACTTAATTCTCACCAATCAGGGGAGAAAGAGATAGTACTGAGTTATTCCAAAAGTTCATACTAAATGGTTTATGTTCCATTAATCTTGAGCTTTGTTCTTCTCTCTTCACCTTTAAGGTTGTAATCTATTATTTGTTGTTTGTTGCACATTATGTAAATTATTTTAATGCCTCTTAGTTTTAATTTCACTGTGCAACATAACATTTTATTTTCTGAGATTGAAGATTAAGTTTACTTCTAACTTTTCTTTTAATGTGAAATCAAATTATATTACACAACACTGGGTTCTCCATCTTACCCTGATCTCAAAGTCAAGCTCCTTTCTGTAAGCTCTCACTTTCACAAAAATTTTATGCATATTACCTACTAATAATTTTTTTTTTAGAAATGGAGCTTCAACTCGTTCTGTCTTCCAGCATAAATAGCCTATAGGTTTGGGATGAAAACCTTCCTTGAAATGTGAAAAGAATTATTCCTTGCCCCCTCAGGCTGAGAGCACCCTGGTCACAAAAGCCTTGGATGTGTATTAGCCACTATGCAATTCCATAAGGAATGGTTACCGCCTCATCCAGAAATAAACAAAACAAAACAAGACAACTGTTAATGCTCAGTTATTTGGTACACTAGCTTTGAAACTAGTGTTTTAATTACAAAGCATTTGCTGGAAAAAATCTGTAGACTCTTCATTATTGTGCCTTCTTTCTTCAGAGCTCTCTCTCCTATTTCTGTATTATTCATCTCTTTTCATAGCTACTGTCTCTAGACTTTGAAGCAGAAGTTCTCTACACTTGTCCATGTTAGATTCTTAATCCCTGGTCTAAGTCAATGTCCCCACTTACTATATATCAAACTGATCTATTTTAAAGGATTACTATGAACATTGAGAGGTATTGTGAATCAGCAATTGCTGATGCTCAAAGATATTAATATGAAAATGCTATGAAAATGCTGAAATATCAACTGAGCTAGGCATCTCAATATACAGCAGTCACTGAGGGTCTTGTTTTTGTTGTTGTTATTTCTTATAATCACATTTTATAGTAAAGCACCTGAATGTCTATATTTAAGGATCTATGTCTATATTTAAGGATCTGACCACCTAATCTGATCTGGCCTGGTTGGCCACCAAAGACCTCAAACTTTATGTCATGACCTTTCATGATTTTTGTGCTCTTTAGACATCAGCTCATAAAAACCTACAGCTATCCAAGAAAGACAGTTCAGAAAACAACACTCTAAGTAAACTACTTTATTATGATTTGCAACTAACAACTGAAAATTTTTAAACAACAACAAAATATGCATTGTTAATGTTGCCTTTAGAATGTTTCCAATAACAATGAGCAAGTGGATTAAATAAAAATGTATTTTTCAAATAGGAATTTCAGCATAATACGTATGATGTATCCAAATTTTTTATCATTCCATATTATATGCAATCGGTTTTATAACACTTTTTGAAGACTATTTATTAGCATGGGTAGAGATTTAAAAACAAAAACAAAACAAAACAAAACAAAACAAAAACAAACAAACAAAAAAACCTTGAGCTGAACTGTTAACTATTTCATTTCCCAAATGGAATCAGTTTAGGAGCTGATATAGAATATCAGCTTTAGGAGCTGATATAGAATATTTTCTAGGACATGTGTATGGAACCTAATTCAATCAGTAACAGGTCAGATTCTGTTGACATAGAGGAAGGAAAAGCTAACTGGACTCCATAAGAATCCATTCTACCAAATCTCAAGGTGATAGTAGAATATTTTAAAAAATAAAATAAAAAAATCCCAACTTTCAGATTAGTTTTAAATATAGGTCTTATAAAATTAGTTATGTTCCTTCTAAGGTTAGAACTAAGCATTCACTAGAGATGCATCATTTTACTGACAGAGGTTGTAGACAGTTGCAGCTATTGGGTTCTGTCTTCTATTTGACTGGTTTTATATAGATATTTTAAAATATTTTCGTAGATTTTAAAACTTGATTAAGATGGTTGTAAGGTTTTACTGTGGAGATAAGTGTTTATGGGGAGATAAGTGTTGCTTTCCGTGCTACCAGAGCTGCATAGTATCTAAAAACAAGACACAGTACTTTTAGTAATGCTGAAAGAATTCCAGGCAAGAACCATATCTTATAAGCTGATAAAATTTATCTTTCCCTGCTTCTAAAAGCAGCCAATTTTATCTCCAGCTAATAGCTCAAACTTGAAGAAGACTCTTGTTCTACATCTTTAACAAGAATACTTTCTCTTTGATATAGAATTATAGCATATACTTTACTGTCACAAAATGAACCAGAACAGAAAGCTAGTAAAAAGCCTCCTGAATGCTAAAAAGAAGCATAAAAATATTTACATTGAAATGTTCTCAGATGCTTTAAAAGTGCAGCATGTGTTGTTATTACCTATTTACCTTAAAAGTAAGTCCAGGTTGAAATAAAATTTGGACTTTCTTTTCCTTTCTTGCAAATTGATGTAAGTGATCTAGCATCTCTCTGTCTTGTAGGGGAGTGTGAATAGTGGATGAATATAATTAAACCCATGAAACTACTTTTTTTGGGAAAAAAAAAAAATAATCTGAATAGCAGAACCATAATTTATCAAGAAAAAAAGAATTTTCACATGATAAAAGTTTTACATCTATAACCAATTATGTGAAGTTATAGTAAGCTTATATATTCTGGATATACTACATATTGAGACTGGGATCTAAGCTTTGTGACAAAAGTCTGTTTTCTTTAGAGCTGTAGTTCTGTCTGATGAATAGCATAAGCTTCTATTACAACAGATATTTCCAGTTTATTTATTTATAGCCTATAAAAATACATTCCTTGTAGAATCACTCTCTGTGTTCTCCTACAGACTGTCTCCCACAAATCACTTTTATATTAGTTTCTCGTTGAAGTTTCCATACTGGAGAACATGCCTTCTTTACACTTCCCTTCTGTCACTTGCTGTCCCTTTCCCTCTTCCTTGTTCACATGTCAGCTACTGGGACAATATGAAAATGTACAGAGAAGAACACTGCTCATTGTAATTTCACAGGTAATATTCGTAAAAGAGATCATTTCAAGCTTTTGACCATTTCTCTGTCTATGCTTAAGTAGCTCTGCTGTATTTAACAACCTGTAATCATACAGAAAAACAAACAAACAAACAAACAAACAAACAAAAACATAATAACTCAGCAAACTGATGTACAAAGCCTTTATTTCTGCATGCGTTTTACTTGGCAAAATGAGCAGCAAATCACATCTTTCATTTGTATGCAATGTTTCTACATCAAGTTTTATGTTTTATGAGCATGAATGAGTGACTGTATAAAATGTATTTATTCCTGAGGCTTATAAAAGGTTCTTTCTGAGGTCTTGAATCATATATTGCCATTGTGTTGTAATGATACTTGTTTCACCTGAACATCACCTCCTTCCTGCATCCTATTAGTCAGATCATGTTATTAATAATATCCACTGAGGGAACAATCACTCTCTAAGATCAAAAATAGTTGATACATAATGATGAAACTAAAGAATTTGGAGGGATCAACTTTTTAAATATCAGAATCAAATAATGTTTTGAGTTGTTCAGTTATAAAACCATAAATTATTCTTAATAAATTTTGTTGAGTGTATTTATTAATACTTCAGGTAGATATGTGCTTTCATTTATAGTTTTACATGGAGAATTGGAATCTCAGAGGAAAAAGATGGATATTTATATTCTCTGTTACACTGCAGGCAATTTCCCATAGCAGTCACCAAAGAAAAATTCCCCCGAGTACAGTGAAAAACATAAGTTGCATTTTAACCTTGATATTCATACATAATTTTAATCTTCAGTGTCATGCTGACATAGGCATGTAGTAGAAATTTGCTCTGACCTGGCTAAGAATACTTACCAAAGGTTATTATATGACATAGTACTCAATTTATGTCAACAATCCTCTAAAAACATGAATTCTAAAGAACACATAAACTATTACAAATTATTATTTTTAACACTGATTAACTATGCTGCATCATCTGTGTCTGACTTTCAAATATACACCTGCCTAGAATGTGTGCATCTCTTCTATAGTGTATGGGCATAGCTAGCAGTCAAATGAAGCAATCCACAAAGACAAGCTAGAAGAAAAGGAAATAGAACAATGAAGTCAAATGCAGAATAAATGGTTAATTCCTTGCTGAAATGGAAGATCTATGAGAGAAAATTACTCATAAGTAGTTGTCTTGAGATTCTGGACAACAAACTGTACTTTGGATTTGAGTTCTTGTTCTTATTTATCATGTTACAAAATTCAAGGAAGACAGATCACTACAGTAGTTAACAACTTGATATCCCAAGTACTTTACAGGATTAGATTAACAATTTCAAACTCACGTGTCCTGGGAAAATACAGTGGCTAACAAAATATTGGGATAAAACTTCATCTGATTGAATTACATTTTATGTAACAAGGACAGTGGTTAACTCACTGATTAAGCCACCAACTGATATACTGATTTCTCACAGATTAAAGTTGACTTAGTATCTTATATATAAACTAAACTCATATATTAAACTAAAGGTTCCAGTGAAATGATTAAAAGTTCCCACAAGATCCGTGGGAACTTCTACGTAAGTTAAAGTGTTCTGAGTGTCCCGATGACAAGGATGTGTATTTTCTGGTCATGATTTAAGGAAAGGACTCTGGCTCAAGAGGTGCCTGGTTGTGAGCAATTTATTGACAGCATTAGGACTTTATTAACTGCATGCCACCAGTTGGCAACCACATGGTTGCCTAAAGGACATGTAATAGTTGAAGGAATATTGGAACAATTAAAAGACATACATAAGCACACAAATCCTTCTGAGTTTCTGGGCAAGACTTCTCACCAACTTCTACAGGATATCAGTTGTGGAAAAGCAACTGAATCAGTTCTTCTTGGCCTCTGACTAACATCTGACAAGTAGATCATTCTTTCATCTGTGCTTTCTGGATTCTAATGTCTTGGTAATTTTCTGTTTCTCTCAGAAATGCAAAAGAGATGACTGAAACTGAAGAAGGAGCCTGGCCTCCGAAGGACAGTGAAAAAATTATACAGATAATAATATCTTTACTTTTCTAAATCTCAAAGAGAAATGCAAGCTACAATATTTGTATATTTGTATAGCATATACTTGCAACCTAGCATGACTCTTATGGTAAAAAAAAAAAAAAAAAAAAAAGGAGAAAAAAATAAAGAAATAAAAACTATGTGATTTCACACACAGTAATGAGACTGAACCAACTCAAAATCATTGTTGAGAAACTGTGTTTAAAATTATCATCCAGAACTTCTGCAAAATCACTTTCCAGTCTCACAGACTACAAATAAGCTTGATACAGTGCATGTTTGCCAAAATGGCAAGTGTTTGATTGATAGAAAAGTTGACTACCAATTTCTGCAACTCAGAAATTAATTCCAGAAATTTGAAAATGATATGAAAAATATCTCATAATGGAGAATAGGTATCACACGGGAAGTTCAGTAAAAAGGGTTAATTGTAGACTCCCTCTAGAATATTCTTTTATTCTAATCACTGTTGTTAATAAATCAAGTTTGTTAAGAAAATTACATGTTTATCAAGTTTGTTTTGGTTCCTATGACATGTTATTGATTTATTTGCATTCAAAATATTCATTTTAGACATTTTCTTGTACAGATAAATGTCCAGTTTTGACATCTGTTAGGCATCTCTTGCATAACTTCATATATCTAAGTGGCCAGAAAATAAAAAGCAATGGGAATAAAATGCACATACATATTTTTATACTCAAATGTTTTTGTTAAAAGTTAATTTGCAACTTCACGTGGGATATATGCACTAGTATTATTTTTGTTATGAAAGAATAATTAAAAACAAAATGCAATGTAATACATACAGCACCAGCACACTTAAGGAATCAAGGTGAAACTTCACAGAACAAAACCTATGTCTCAAGGCTAAAGTTCTTGTTAATCCTGTATCCTCAAATTTTCCTCAAAGCACATAAGCATGCATGGTGTCAACTTCAGTGGCTTCTTGCAAAAGTAATAATCCTACAATTAAGCATCCGAGAGGTAATAGTTATAAGAGAGAGTAATAGCATGTTCCATGTAACCTGAGGAATCAATATACATTACTGATATACATCAGTATACATTCCACAGATTAGATTATAATAATAATCTAATAATCTAATAATAATATACCCCATAATAATAAAACTTCTCTGCTTTCTTTGTTTCTTATATATTGAACTGTAAAGTGTCTCTCATCTAAGTATTGCTGCCAAATAAAAAGGGAGATTCTAGGAATAATCCATTGTGCACAATTTAAAGTCAGTAGTAAGTGTCTTTTATCATCATTTGCTTGTTCCATCACCACAAAATAACCTTCACCTTTGTTTTTTAGCTTTTGTGAGCAGTGGCCTGCCTGAGCTAAATTCACTAATTCAGTGCAGAGGGGAGTGGATTAGCTATTGTTAGAGGAGCCAATAGTCTTTGCTTTCATACAACACTGCAGTGCTTTTCTTATGATGGAAGACTAATTAAACAATAATAGAGTACAACTGCTATGAGCAAATGTCCTTGCATATTAGTTTCTGAAATGCAAATTATAATTGGCAGCAGCATAACTACTCAAATATCGAAACTGTCTTCCTACCATCAGTTCCATCAGTTCAGAGTTTACCTTCTTTTCTTTTCTCTTCTCCTTTCCTTTCCTTTCCTTTCCTTTCCTTTCCTTTCCTTTCCTTTCCTTTCCTTTCCTTTCCTTTCCTTTCCTTTCCTTTCCTTTCCTTTCCTTTCCTTTCCTTTCCTTTCCTTTCCTTTCCTTTCCTTTCCTTTCCTTTCCTTTCCTTTCCTTTCCTTTCCTTTCCTTTCCTTTCCTTTCCTTTCCTTTCCTTTCCTTTCCTTTCCTTTCCTTCCTTTCCTTTCCTTTCCTTTCCTTTCCTTTCCTTTCCTTTCCTTTCCTTTCCTTTCCTTTCCTTTCCTTTCCTTTCCTTTCCTTTCCTTTCCTTTCCTTTCCTTTCCTTTCCTTTCCTTTCCTTTCCTTTCCTTTCCTTTCCTTTCCTTCCCTTCCCTTCCCTTCCCTTCCCTTCCCTTCCCTTCCCTTCCCTTCCCTTCCCTTCCCTTCCCTTCCCTTCCCTTCCCTTCCCTTCCCTTCCCTTCCCTTCCCTTCCCTTCCCTTCCCTTCCCTTCCCTTCCCTTCCCTTCCCTTCCCTTCCCTTCCCTTCCCTTCCCTTCCCTTCCCTTCCCTTCCCTTTTTTCCATCAAAAATATATTGCTGCTTCCCTTGATACATCTGCTGCATAAATTCCTGGTGCTAAGAGTAATGAGTGGTTTGCAATGTCAGTTAGAGATGAGAGGGTACAAAGTCAAATGGAAGCCTGTGAACACAAATCTCATGATACCCTGGCAACACTTAGAAGTCCTGTCCCTCTTGAATCCTGACAGGAAGATTAATGATTAAAAGATCAGTTGTGGCATTCATTTATTACAAAGCCTGTATGCATTCACACATATACACACTAGAAACTTGCACCCAGAAATGTTAAATTGCGCTTTTCCATTTCAGCCTTTCTTAGTAAAGTTCTATAAACCACAGACATTTTTACTTATTTAGCATTAAGACAAATTGTGAGGATTAGAAATTGTGTACTGTCTTTTTCCCTTTAAATTCTGTTGCCAGTTTTACCTAACTAATCTTAATGGTTAATATTGAAACAGTTTTTGTGACAACACTTTGCTATATTCTCATGTATAGAACAAAATAAAATAGTTCAGTTGGAAGGGACCTTATAAGATCATCCAGTGCAACTTCCTGACCAATTTAGGGCTAAACAAAAGTTAAAGCGTATTAAGGTCATTATCCAGTTGTTTCCTGAACACTCACAGACACAGGGCATCATCAATCTCTCTAGAAAGCCTGTTCCAGTGTTTGACCACCCTCATGGTGAATAAATTTTTTGTAATGTCCAGTCTGAAGCTCTCCTAGTGCATCTTAGTGCTCTTTTTGTGCATCCTGTCATCAGTTACAAAGGAAAAGAGACCAACACCTTCTTCTCCACTTCTCATCCACAGGAAGTGGTACACTAAAAACGAAACAAAAAACAAACAAACAAAAAACCATAAACATTGACAAATTTATAACCTTTGAAATTAATTGTGGATGGTACATAAAAATGCATAAAATATTATAGGATTAATATAAATATATTAATTTTCTAATAATGTTTCAAAATCAGTAATGTTTGCATTGTGGTTTAACCTGGAAGGCAGCTAAGTACCACACAGCCACTCGCTAAGTCCACTTCCCCCTACAGTGGAACGGGAGAGAGAATGGGTGGGGAAAAAAAGCAAAAACTTATGGGTTGAAATAAAGATAGTTTAACAGGACAGAAAAGACATTAAAGTATATTAATATTAATGATGATGATAAAAGAATTTTCAAAGCAAGTGATGCATAATGCAGTTGCACACCACCTGCTGACCAAATGCTCAGCCTGTCCTTGAGAAGGAGCTCCCTCCATATATGAATTTGAGCCAAGCCCCCAGATTTGTTTTCAGCATGACACCATATTGTATGGAATTCCCTTTGGCCAATTTTGGTCAGCTGTTTGGGTCTGGTTCTGGCCCCTCTCTACATCTGTGCTTCTATTAAAGGGTGAACAAATCTTGCTGATCACTCCTTGGTGCTCCAGTCAACAAATCCGCTTATGAATGGGAATAAGGGAGTCGAGTTTGTACAATGTTGCCGTTGGTGCACTGTTGTGGCTATTGGCACCAGCTGTTCTTCAGTCCTCAGAAATCCCACAACAGAAGAGTCGATCCTCTGAGAAACCTGGCAAGGTAGACAACTTTAATTTCCTCCATCTCCAAAGCAGCTATGCCAAAAGCCTGCTGGTACCATTTTGGGTCCTTGAAATACCCTTTCCTGATGTAGTCTGTAGCAAGGATATATGGAGCCTCCATGCCAGTAAAAGTGCCACTAATTCCCTGTTAGACTCACTTTAGCCTCCAATACAGTTAACTGTTAGGATCCCCCTGTCACTCCAGAAATACAAAAGAGTTCTGCCCCTGTCTTGGTTTCAGCTAGGATAGAAATATTTTTCTTCCTAGTAGCTGGTAGTGTGTTGTGTTTTGGATTTAGAATGAAAATAATGCTAATAATACACTGATGTTTTAATTGTTGCAGTGCAGTGCTCACAGTCAAGGACTTTTCAGATTCTTCTGCTGACATACAAGGAGGCTGGGGGTGCACAAGAAGCTGGGAGGGGAGAGAACCAGGACAGCTGACCCAAGCCGACCAAAGGGAAATTCCATGCCATATGACATCATGCTGAAAAATAAATATGGAGTGACTGTCCAGGGCTGGAGGGGACTGCTGCTTGGAGATGGGATAGGCATTTGTCAGTGGCTGGTGAGCAATTGCTTTGTGCATCACTTCCTTTATACATGTATATTCTTGTATCATTATTTTCCCTTCTTTTCATGTCCTTTTAAACTATCTTAATCTCAACCCACAATTTTTATTTATATATATTGGTTTGTTTGTTTTGTATTTTTTCCCACTTTTTCCCCCACTGCAGGGAAATTGGAGAGTGAGCAAACATCTGTGTGGTGCTTATCTGCCCGTTGGGTTAAACCACAACAGCCCCTTTATAACTTGATGGCATTAGGGTACACTGTGCACCAATTTCCATGACAGCCTTATACTTCTGAGGGTCTGATGTGCTAGGCTATCAAATCTACATAGTCCAATAAACCCAGATGTTCCTTTCCTCCCCTTAGCAGGAGGTAGGACCCCTCTGGTCCTGGTTATAGCAGTCATTACTTTGGGGAACTACCTGCTGGAAACTAGAGCAGCAGTTTTCCTGGAAGAACCCCCTTTTTCACTTGTTTTTCCTTGCAACTCACGTACCCATGTCTTTAAGGTCAAGATAGATTTCCCATCCTATTTCCTCATTTCCTCTCTGTGATCACACAGATAAAACCACAGGGTGGCATGTAGTGTGTACACACTATATCTTTCTTGAACAGAGGGATGCTTACTCCTGATAGCTGAGATACTGGTTTGTAGAGGTAGGAAGGAAAATATATTCTCTTTATGCTGATTGACCTCTTGAGAAAGCTTCTCCACAGCTGACATGCAGGCCTGTAGGGAAGAAGAGAGACTTTCTTTGTACTGCTTCAGTTGACCAGTCAAATTAATGCGCTTCTCTCCGTCTTTCCAGGTAATTATTGCCAATGAGATGGCATATTGTGATGGTGTGCTCCATACAAACTTCTACCACATGGGTCAGATGCACTTCACTTCATCTGGATCTTTGGATAGCTGGTCATTGTCTATGTCATTGTAAGTAACCTCCAGCATGGCTAATTCTTTAGGTACTGTATGCCCTTCTCCACAGTGCTTCACTTGCCTGGTTGACATACAAGATCTTCACTACAGGAATACCTTTTCTTCATGCCTGACAGGAGTCACCTCCAGAAGGTAAGGACTTGTGTCCCTTTTTGTCAGTGTTCCATTCCCAAGAGAAGGAACCCAGCTTCAGGGCTTCCCTGCCCTCTAATTCCAGGCTACTGGGCCCATTATCCCAGAATCAGGGTAGCCAGATGACAATGTGCTTGCCTGGACAAGGACTGAAAATTTTTTCATGTCTTGTAAGCTCAGACAAGGAGAGAAATCAGGTAATTACTGCCTCTTTTGTGATATCTTCCTTTTCTTCCTCCTATTCCCATGATGGCCCTGCTGTGGAGTAGCCTGCCTTGTCTTCTTATTCCTCCTTCTTTGTCTGAGTAGATGTTTCTTTCCTTACTAAATGAGGTGACTTTAACATCCATTGTTTCACCTATTATAAAGGTCAACTGATACTGGCATGAGTTGGTTCTCTGCCTTTGTGCCTGTCAAGTTTTGGGGTGGCTTCAGGGCCTGCTGCAGGGTTGGAATATCTGGAGGGCCTGTCCCAGGATTTGGAGAGGCTAAAAGGCCTGTCACAGGGGTTGGAGTAGCCCTGTTATTTGTTATAGGATTTGGAGTAACCATGAGACCCATGGCAGTGGTTGGAGTTAAGTTAATAGGGGCCAATAACAGGCCAAGTCCCAACACGTTGCAGTGATCTGTGTCTCTTTGGTGATGACACAGTTTTTTCAAGCATTCTGCAAGTTTTTTTTAAGATTCTGCACTTGTTCAGGGGTGGAGTTCCAAAGCATTGGAGGTATCCCCTGCTTTAAGTTTCTACCCATATCCTCCTAAACTTCTTGGCTCTCATAACTATCCTCCCTTGGGACAGATCTCTAAATAGCATTCTTAGGTAGTTGTTTAATCTTAAACAAAACCTGAAGTGAATATGCAGGAGACATAACAATAGAAACACCCTAGTTTGAGTTTACAGTATGTAGCAGAAAAGTAGCAAAACAGAATTATTAAAGAGAAATATTCAAATAATCCCGCTTTTTCAGGAAAAAAAAAAAAAAAAAAAAAAAAAAAGAGAGAGAGAGAAATGTTTGTACATAAAATTAAGCAATATACACTCTAATATAAAATAAACATCTCTATGGTAACTAATTGCTACCCTCTCTTTGACTGATAACTAGTTTTCTGTCATAGGTATTTCTTAGTTTTACTTTTAACTAATATTCTGAAAGATCAATATTGCATGCATGCTTCTAATCACTTATACATTTGTACAGATATAATATAAAAACAAGCATCAAAGAGTTTTCTTCTCATTCTATATCCAGTTAATATAGCAGATCTGAAAATCTGTATTTTTTTTACATTTGTACTGTTGATTGCAGTAATAATAAAACTAATTGCCTGTAATCCAGTAAAGTATAATTATACCTAGCTTGATTTAGACAAAGATGTGGATATCTCAGAATTAGATACCACAAAGTATTGTATGAATAATTCATAAGGAAAATGATTAATGAAACCATTTCATAGACTTAGTCTGAACAAATATTCCAACTGAGTTGTGGGCACATTGTGTGGGATTCATCTTATCTCACTTTATCTGTTTAACAAACAGTAATCTAAGTCTAAATTGGTGCCTTAAAGTGTCTCATCAGAAATGAAGAATAACCAACAACACAAAAGGCAGGGGAAATTACTGCTGAGGTTTTATAGGTAGCCTTTATATGAGAGCATTAATTGCCACCTGAAAACATCTAGACTATAAAAATACTCTGGCAATACTTGGCATCAGATATTAAATAATATTTTCCAACACCTTTGGAATGTTTTTTAAGACCTGAAAAAGCATCTCTTGACTAGCATACAGGTGTTTTAGATCCATCAGTTTTGTAATAGTAAGTACTTGGTATCACAATTATGATTAAATGAAAGAAACATCAGTTAGACAGGTCCTGAATTTGAATCTGATAACTGATAGTGGTGGTAATAGTTAAGACTTGAAAGAATCAATTATTTTAGAAGGAGCCATTGCTTCTAAGCAAAGATGCTCTATATTGGATATACATTGTAAGATAATTTGATACAAAATTTGTAAAACTCAATTGTTTAAGCACATTCTAATTTTAATATTCTAAGTAAAGAAAGAATTGGTTTGCTTAATTATTTTCATGGCATTTGAAAAATTCTGAATGAAAATAGTTGTAAAATCTATCATTAAAAAAAAAAAAAACTTTCTTAATAAAACAGATTATTAAATATATATGTATATTTTAAAGTCAGCAGACTTCTAATTTTGTCATCTTTGCATGGCTTAAGGAATTAGTTCCTAGGGCTACTAAAAGGCAAGAAGAGTTTATGTAAATATGCTAAGACCATGAAAGCATAATAAACGTTAGGCACAGAGAAAATGTGCAAAGATAAAATAAGAACAACATAATGTTAGCAAATGGGTCAGTGTAGAGGGGAGTTCTTAACCACCCAGTCTATCCAGCAGCTGGACCCTTGGCTGTGGTCTCTCCATCGCCTCATAAACAAAGACGCACAGACATGCACATGGGTTTTGCTGGTAGCTCCTCCAGACTACAACCTTCACATAAACTGACCCTAGGCACTGTTCACACTGGTGGCTAGGCTGGGTTCCCAGTGCCCCAGGGACCAGCTGGCCGAGCTCTGCCATGTGGCAGCCCAACATCCAACCCCAAGCCTTCCACATCCCCACTGGCTTCTCCAGCTGGTACTCACCTCCAGCCACACTACCATACACACACACACACTCCACACACCCTCAGTCTCTTCCAGCTTGGCCCTAGCCTTGGCCTCAGATTTAGACCTGTCCCTGTCCCTGGCTCTTTGGCAGGGCCATGCTTGTCTCTGCTAGTCACAACTCACAGGCAGCCATTGCTCAGAAGAGCCTGAGGCACCAGGAGGGTTCAGGCCAGGGGCTTCACTGCCCCTATAAATCTTCTGCGGCCCCCACCGCTGGTCCTCTCTGCACCTATCAGTGTATGTGGGGATCAGCCTTTTGTCATTCAACCTAACACTCACCTCTGAACACTACTGAACACTACTATGTGAACTACATGTGTGACTGTCAGGGAACTGCTGCCTGTTCAAGGATCAATCTCACAGGAGCTGCACAATCACGAAGAGAAACCAGGACAAGTAAAGAATTGGGGGAGGGTGAATGCATTAGGGCTGTTTATTTGTTTGTGTGTTTCCTACCATAAGGATTTTTATTTTATTTTATTTTATTTTATTTTATTTTATTTTATTTTATTTTATTTTATTTTATTTTATTTTATTTTATTTTATTTTATTTCATTTCATTTCATTTCATTTCATTTTAATTTTAATTTATTTTTTCTCCTAAGAGGAGACTATATATTAAGACTTTGAGAAATATTTGTTAATGGGATTATTCAGTTTTCAAATGAGTTTCTTGGGTCACCAAGACCTCCTTCTGACAAACATCCATGCACAGCTTTTGTTCACATTATTCATGACTGTTGATTTGGTTCCTTTACATACTGTACAATCAGCAGATACCTCCTTCAGGAAATGTCATAGAGAAAATCCTGTAGCTAGTTGTGTTAAGCCAACACCTGCTTTGAGGTTTGGTTCTACTAAGATGTAAACCATATTTAGGAGGCTTAATATGAGATCAGCAGAAGCAGCTTACATTCTTGTCTCCCTCCCCTTCCACTTCCAAGTTTCCAAAATAGGTGTGTGTGCTTTTTCTATGGTCTTTTTGTGGTATCTATTGAAAATTAATCATCTAGAGTTTAACTGCCTTTCTTTTACCTCTTTGACACAGTCTTCAGTAGGCTCCAATTTATGTTCAATACATTGAAGGGATTAACATAACAGCTTTAGCCTGTATCAAATATTTTAAACATTCTAAGTGAATATTTTAGAGAGAAAAAAAGTCACACTCATCCGTATGAAAAACAAACATCATAATTAGGGTACAATGAAAGTAATATTTTCCAGTTTTGTAGTTACATATACATGATCACAATTTCATTTTTCAATGAAAATTTCCTGTTTTGCTTTTCATGGGTGTTCAGCTGTTTAGAAAGTGTGAGCAAAAATAGGTCTGTAAATTTTGAATGCAGAATGAAGAAAATATGCTATTACCATCACAGGGCTAGAAGGGGATGGAAGAAGCCTCTAACTTTTTTATGAACAGCCTTCGAGCTAAAATGGATGAGAACTGCAAGCTGAAATTTGGCATGAAAATAGCTCTCATTTAAAAGAAGTAACATTGCTTTCAAAGAAAAATGGTTTTCACTTTTCCAAGGTATGAGTTTTTGAATATTGAATACTGACTACAGTTATAAGGCTTTGAGCCTCTTTTCCCTTTTTCTATTCTCTTCCTTCTCTCAGTTAATTTTTGTTCCATGTACATGGAACATGTAATTTTTGTTCCATGTACATGTTTAAAGTAAATTTTTGTTCCATGTGAACATTAAAAAGTATACAATACCAGTCCAACAAATAGTGAACTAACATATATTGCTGCACATTGGTAGTATCCTGTTTATTTCAGATATGAAAATCTTTTAAACTCTCTGGTGTTTTTGTTTGTTTTGTTATAGCACTTACAAATTATACTCTTTTCACTGCCTTCTCCCTCATCTAGAAACCACTGACATTTATCTGAAATGGCTTTTCAGTTCAGAAACTTGTCAATCCTATATCACATGTATCTAATTTGCAGAGGTGTGAGTATGGTTTTATTCACAAAATTGAAACTCCTATCAGTATGGTTGTGACAGAAAAACCTCTTTCTGCAAGAGACCTTTATTTATCTCACATAATCTTGGATTGGATTCCAATTATCCTTTTAATAAATATAGCTATTTCAGCAAACTCCAGCCTTGGTTAACTGGTAGTCATTAAGAATAGAACACTCCTATTAAGTGATTTCATAACCGATGACAGTCTTGCCATGCTGGAGACAGTCTGGATTCAAATTGTTTTCAGGCTGCTGAAAAGGTCAATTTTCCTGTTCATTCTTTATTCTTGCATGACCCCTCTATCTGAATTGGGTAGGAAGGTTACTCTGGGGGTTTTCTTGCATGAGAAAAGTCTTTGGGAACATCTTTCTATGTTGAGAGCCCAAGATTACTTCATATTGACTGGACCTATTATTTTCTTCCTAAACCAATCTACTGTTTCTCAAGAACTTTCAGAACTTTTACCTTCATTGATCCTTTCAAAGGAGCTATCATTATTTTTTAGGAATGCAACATTTTTCTAGCTGCTACATCCACAAAGCACACCACGTTTTACACATTTACTGAAGTATTTGTTTATTATAAAATGAATTTTCATTTGAATAAACATGTACATTAATATCTTTTTAGTAGTTCAGGATAATATGCAGAAATAGGCAAGTGAGGACTTTCAAATAAAAATTAAATTATGTGGACTGTATCACAATTCAGAAAATAGATCCAGAATTTCTGTCAGTAAATGGGATTTTTTTAATGAAATTCATAATACCATGTCAAACTGACACCAATTTCTGTCTTTAATTTTTTAAAACATAAACCCTTTAAAACCTTTAAAAACATAAATCCAATTTCATTGCAAAATATGGATATCAGGATATTTTTTCAAAGGATCAAGTGACATTAAAGTCTGAGGCTAAACTCTAAAAGACTTTCAAAGAACAAGCAAACTTTGGATCGCTGAAAATCTCTCCCAAAGTTTTCTTTCAACTGTGCTTGTTCAAAACGTGTTTGTTCAATTGCAAGACAATTAGTGCAGCTAATAAATTAGAGCTTTTCTCCTAAAAGAACTTGTTCAGATAGTCAAGAATAAATGGTGATTAGACATTCTTCTCTCTTTGATTTAGACCACTAGGCTACAAATATGGTTGTTGCAGTTCAGTATATATATAATACTGAGGCAGAGTAAAACAGTTCCACATCAGGCTATATCCTCATCTGACAATAAACAGATTATGCTTCTTGAGGAAGCATGGGTCCTTTTTGGTCCAACAGAAATTCAAAGAGCAGAACACGGAAACTAGAAAATATTTTTCTCTCCTGGTGTGAAGTGTCAAGATTCATACAAGATTTGCTAATAACATTACTTTTTTTTTTAACCTAAGATTGTTTAATAAAAAAGTCTGACAAATCATTTCTTGGCAAATATAAGAATTGACATTGCAACTTCCCTCTCTATTTACCAGCTGTACATTTTTTTTGTTGTTTGGTTTGGTTGCTTTTTGTTTGTTCATGGCTTTTTGTTGTGTTTTGTTTGTTTGTTTGTTTGTTTGTTTTAGCTGTCATAACCTTCAAAATCACATAGGTGTTTATTTCACTTAGTAGTGGAACAAAGACATACATCTGGGCTATCCAATCCAAATCTTGTTTCTTTTTCCTTAATCTTACACTGTATTTCATACTGTCACTCTGAAATTTTATCTGCATTGTAAAATTGCAGACACCTCTGATACAAAAATAAATGGTTGGATTTTTACCTTTATAACTTCTATCATGTCTTAAATAAATTTAGTTAAATAATTTAAGCAAGTTAGTGGAAAGAGGTTGTACCTTTCATAAGACTATTATAGCTGGAAATATACAATTTTTCTACATCAAAGAAGTTCATGGGCATATTATTATTCCATAGGCATTGGAATAGGCTCCCCAGGGAAGTGGTTGAGACCATTCCTGGAGGTCTTTAAAAGACGTTTAGATTTAGAGCTTAGTAATTGGTTTAGTGGAGGACTTGTTAGTGTTAGGTCAGAGGTTAGACTAGATGATCTTGGAGGTCTCTTCCAACCTAGATGGTTCTGTGATTCTGTGATAGTGTAGTATGCTCTCATTAGTTGTTACTTTCATAAAACTACCTAGTTAAATACTATATCTTTCATGGTCATCAAAAGTCTGAAGTTTACTAGCTCATTGACTTCTGGAAAAACTCCCTGTACTCTTCATAAATTTTTCTCTTGTGCTTTGTGAAGACAAGGGGGCTCTGAAAATAATTGACAGATTTGCATTGCTAACATATTGACAGTTAAATGCAGCAGAAAGTCATTTTTTGATACAGCCTCACTTAGACATTTTTAATATTTCCTGCCAACATCTAACAGTAAGAAATTATTCCTATGTCTTGGTGCAGTAATAGCAGGTGTGCCTAAGGTAGCTTTGGTTAAATGTAGATTTCTGTTCTATCTGACTTTGGAAAAGTGGGCAGGCCACTCAGAAGGATTATAAGGATGTTGTAAGGATTTGTAGGGACAAAATCAGAAAGGCCAAAGCTCATCTGGAGCTCAATCTGACTACTGCTGGTAAAGACAACAGAAAATGTTTTACAAATACATTAACATAAAAAGGAGAACTAAGGAGAAACTCCATTACTTTACTGGATGCAGGGGGGAAACTGATGAGAGAAAATTTACTGGATGTTGGGGGAAAGTGATGAGAGATGAGGAAAAGGCTGAGGTGCTTAATGCCTTCTTTGCCTCAGTCTTTAGCAGCAAGGCCCATTGTTCTCTAGATAGCCAGTACCCTGAGCTGGTGGAAGGGGATGGGGAGCAGGATGTGGCCCTCACAATCCACGAGGAAATGGTTGGTGACCTGCTACAGCACTTGGATATATGCAAGTCAATGGGGCCAGATAGAATCCACACGAGGGTGCTGAGAGATCTGGCGGAAGAACTGGCCAAGCTGCTTTCCATCATTTATCAACAGTCCTGGCTATCAGGGGAGGTCCCAGTCGACTGGCAGGTAGCAAATGTGATGCCCATCTACAAGAAGGGCTGGAAGGTAGACCCAGGGAACGATAGGCCTGTTAGTTTGACCTCAGTGCCAGGGAAGCTCACGGAGTAGATAATCTCTAGTGTCATCACGCGGCACTTACAAGAAAACCGGGTGATTAGCCCCAGTCAGCATAGGTTTTTGAAAGGCAGTTCCTGCTTGACGAACCTGATCTCCTTCTATGACAAAGTGACATGCTGGGTGGATGAGGGAAAGGCTGTGGATGTGGTTTACCTTGACTTCAGTAAGGCTTTTGTCACTGTTTCCCACGGCATTCTCCTCAAGAAACTGACTGCTCTTAGCTTGGACTGGCATATGCTTCATTGGGTTAGAAACTGGCTGGATAGCCAACCCAAAGAGTTGTGGTAAATGGAGTTAAATCCAGCTGGAGGCCAATCACAAGTGGAGTCCCCCAGGGCTCAGTAATAGGGTCAGTTCCCTTTAACATCTTTATCGATGATCTGGATGAGAGGATCGAGTGCACCCTCAGTACGTTTGCAGATGACACCAAGTTAGGTATGTGTGTCAATGTTCTCGAGGGTAGGAAGGTTCTGCAGGTGGATCTGGATAGGCTGGACTGATGGGCTGAGGCCAACTGCATGAAGTTCAACAAGGGTAAATGCTGGGTCCTGCACCTGGGGCACAACAACCCCAAGCAGAGCTACAGGCTGGGAGATGAGTGGTTGGAAAGCTGCCTGACAGAGAAGGACCAGGAGTATTAGTTGATAGTCGGCTGAATATGAGCCAGCAGTGTGCTCAGGTGGCCAAGAAGGCCAACAGCATCCTGGCTTGCATAAGAAGCAGTGTGGCCAGCAGGGATAGGGAAGTGATTGTCCCCCTTTACTTGGCTCTGGTGAGGCCGCACCTCGAGTACTGTGTTCAGTTTTGGGCCTCTTACTACAAGAAGGACATGGAGGTGCTTGAAAGAGTCCAGAGTTGGGCAATGAAGCTGGTGAGGGGTCTGGAGAACACGTCTTACAAGGAGCGGCTGAGGGAGCTGGGCTTGTTCAGCCTGGAGAAAAGGAGGCTCAGGGGTGACCATATTGCTCTTTATAAGTACCTTAAAGGAGGCTGTAGCGAGGTGGGGGTTGGTCTATTCTCCCACGTGCCTGGTGACAGGACAAGGGGGAACGGGCTAAAGTTGCACCAGGGCTGTTTTAGGTTGGATATTAGGAAGAACTTCTTTACTGAGAGGGTTGTTAGGCATTGGAATGGGCTGCCAAGGGAAGTGGTTGAGTCACCATCCCTGGAAGTCTTTAAAAGACATTTAGATGTAGAGCTTAGTGGTATGGCTTAGTGGAGGACTGGTTAATGTTAGGTCAGAGGTTGGACTAGGTGATCTTGGAGGTCTCTTTCAACCTAGATGATTTTGTGATTTTGTGACATACACTATTCACACTAATTTCAGCAGAAGCAAAGTAAATTAAAGGTTGTTGTTACCACACTTATTGACAAGAAGGACAGAGGGTTTTTTACTTTGATCTGTGATATCAGAGGAGCTGAAACATGGTTCCTCACAGCAAAAACTTATGCTTAGTTCTTTCTATCCTGTAGGGGAAGAAAAAAAAAAAAAATAAAATAAATAAAAAAAAAATAAAGGAAATGAAAAAGATTGAAATCTATGTTTTATGTAATTCTATTTCTTAACACTTTCTTAGTAAATGGCAATGCAAATTCTTTAGAAAAGCAGAGTAGTTCAGCCTATCAAGATTCACAGATCCCTTCAGTATATAAATATGTGGTTTAGGGTATAAGCATAAATGATGATATTCAGGACAAACAAATATTCTGTACCTCTTGTAGTGGACAGCAAGGTTAGATGGGTCTTTGGTATCCCCCCAGAAGTCTGCCTGTTGATGCAAATAGAATTATTTGTTTGCTCCTCTGAGTCGTCTGCTGCCTTATGTAATTAACTGTGCTTTCTATACAACCTTCAGTTATATAGGGAGAAAGAGGGGAAAGAGTGTCTGAAAGAAATATAAAAAAAGGAGGCATAGAGAGAAGTGAAAGAATGATGTCTGAAAGAGCAAAAAACTCTAAAAGATGAGAGGGAGTTTTATACTTTGAAGTATGAAGTTGTGGCACCCTCAAAAGTTCACTGTAGGTAATGGAAAGATTCTTATTGACTTTATTGGTCTTTGAATTCAGCAGTCTAAAGTGTCACAACAAACCTTCCTCCTTTTTGCCATCATCTCCTTAGTTGCATTCTCTCGTTCTTTCCAGAAACAGTCATACTAAATAGACAAGACAGTGTTAGGTGTAAAGTTAGAAACATTTAGTTCTATTTGAAAAATGAGAAAAATGAATTTATTTTGAAAATTATATGTGTCATTTTGTTCCAGTGAATTTAGTGGTGATAGATATTTTAGGTACTGTTTCAAATGTCTACGTAGTATTTTTTTTTCCCCTCTGGAAAAATGTGGAACAGCTCTTGTACACATATTTTGTAGAGATAACACAGATTTTCAAAACAATAGAACACTTAGTTTCTTTACTATATTTTGTCTCTTTATTCTTTCTAAGGCACTTCTAGTGCCTAACTAACTTTTTTTAACTAACAAAATATTTTAATTTTAATTGCAAAGAATCTGAATCTCAAATAACCAACCCGATTTATTTCATGGACCAACTTTCCAATTCTTTTGGAGAATTTCTGAATGAGGCCTTTTAAAGATAACAAGCAGCTATAATGTCATTGTACCTATTCTACATCTGTAGTGTCCCATTACCTTTCAAAGTTTTAAAGAGACTTTTAGTTCAAGTAGCATTTATCTACAAATAATAAAGACTGCAAAGTAACTTGGTACCACAACTGAGCCATCAGATAACTTTGGTTTTATTAGTTCAGATGCAAATAAGACTAATTGACTGTGCATTCCCCTTACTTCTACACACAAAGGCTTAAAAATCTTTTTGAGTTAAACAGTCTTCAAATCATGCCCATAGCTGAGTTTCTGAATTAGTCAAATCTGGAGTCCTTTTGCTCATTTGTTTTGTTTTGTTTGCTTGTTTTGTTAGCTTTTATTTATTTATTTATTTATTCCTGAGTGTGTGGGGGTGTGTGTGTTGATGTTTCTGTCTTTAACAGACATTAATAGTATGAGAGGTCTCCATCAGTTGAAACAATTTCATTACTACAAAATAACTATGGGTGGTAGCATTCCTGCGTTCCTCAGCAAGGACTTAAAGAAACCACCACAATAAAAGGATTACTTTATATAAACAGTAAGTATGAGGTAAAGACAGATTATATTTGCCCAGAGTATCACTTCCCATTACAGCATACCTAGCTGAGACACTTCTGTGAAACTTTCCTTCAGCATTTTAATTACATCAGCATTTGAATTATTTTTTTCAGTTTTTAAAGTCAATAATTATCATCAATAGTGGTATTTATAAAAGAAGGACCTAGAGTTAATTCTGTTTTGTAATCATACACTTTGGATAAGTGCCCCTCAGTATGCCCCTAGAATTACTCTGATGTGTACAAGGGAATATTTGTACATCTCTGCACATACAGAAGATGACTGCAGTTCCCAGGTGAGACTTATTACTCAGTTTTCCTTGCATGGAAACTGTAGCATAATATAAGCAACCTTTTTTAGTCTCCAAAAGAGCAGCAAGCTTTGTTCTTTCTGCTCTTCTAGCAAAGATTATATATATTTTAAAAAAACATCTGTGAAAAAATAGGGCATTTAAGTGTTATAAATGAAGTCTTGTCTCAATTTGAATTTAATAATATTTATAAAATAATATTTCTAAAATGTATAAAAGGCAAGTAAACAGCACTGGGTGTGCAGGGAGTCTACGCTCCACCAACATGCACACACAAACATCAGACATTCTAAATATACAGATCATTGCTTTTACATACTAAACCTGAGTATGCCTATACAATCAGAAAAGGTAACAAACAATCCTTTAAGTTCCATGACTTAACAGTCTCCATTTTCCATTCCTTTTGAACAATATGTCTCGCTTTAAGTTGTCAAGCAACTTGGTCTTTGGGCCTTATGTATCCCGTTCCTCCCCAATCAAAGAAAAGCATATCCATCTCGTTTTCAAGGCCAATAGGGCCTGGGTCAAAAGGCACGTCCAGGTCACTAGGGGGCGTAACAGCAAAAGCCTTCGATGACAGTAGTGGCGGAGGGGCCAATGGCGTAGCAGTCGGATCAGTAAAGGAGCCCGCAGCTCCCTCACTGTGGTAAACCACAGGTTTGTGATTGTGGCCCTACGTGGCTCTTTAAGGCCTCAGAGACTGCTCACCAGGTGCTGAGCAATCCCGCAGCTACCTTGTTGGTTTTAGTAGCAGAGTCCCACACCTTGACCTCAACTTTTCATTGGTCAAACAACTTTGAATATAACAACAGCAAACACCCGGAAACTTCCATGCCTTAATGGCTGGAGAACAAGCAACCCAGACTGCATGGAGTCTCCTGAATCACCTTTCTTTGTTCCCTCTAAACTCTTTTACACTCCTGATGGCCTCATCATTAAGAGTCTGATGTTATCATCGACCACATGGCTTTCCTACCCCCATGGCCACACTCCCACATCTCCCACTTCTTTATTAGAAGAGCAAGTGCCGGGTCCTGCACCTGGGACGGGGAAACCCTGGCTGCACGTACAGACTGGGTGATGAGACGCTGGAGAGCAGCCTAGAAGAGAGGGATCTGGGGGTCGTGATAGACAGCAAGTTGAATATGAGCCAGCAGTGTGCCCTGGCAGCCAGGAGGGCCAACCGTGTCCTGGGGTGCATCAAGCACGGCATCGCTAGTAGGTCAAGGGAGGTGATTGTCCCGCTCTACTCTGCACTGGTGCGGCCTCACCTCGAGTACTGTGTGCAGTTCTGGGCACCACAGTATAAAAAGGACATGAAACTGTTGGAGAGTGTCCAGACAAGGGCTACTAAGATGGTGAAAGGCCTGGAGGGGAAGACGTACGAAGAACGGCTGAGGTCACTGGGCCTGTTCAGCCTGGAGAAGAGGAGGCTGAGGGGAGACCTCATCACAGTCTACAACTTCCTCGTAAGGGGGTGTCGAGAGGCAGGAGACCTTTTCTCCATTAACACCAGTGACAGGACCCGCGGGAACGGGGTTAAGCTGAGGCAGGGGAAATTTAGGCTTGACATCAGGAGGGGGTTCTTCACAGAGAGGGTGGTTGCACACTGGAACAGGCTCCCCAGGGAAGTGGTCACTGCACCGAGCCTGTCTGAATTTAAGAAGAGATTGGACTGTGCACTTAGTCACATGGTCTGAACTTTTGGGTAGACCTGTGCGGTGTCAAGAGTTGGACTTGATGATCCTTAAGGGTCCCTTCCAACTCAGGATATTCTATGATTCTATGATTCTATGATTAATATCAACTATTTTTTTGACACAAATTACCACTCCATATATAACATAAGTGAAATGAAGGAGCTAACTATTCTAAATATGAACCCAGCTAAAGGCTAATGGACAAACAGAATGAACCTTTTCATAAGTTGTCCCCCTCCCCAAAAGGAAACAAACAAACAAACAAACAAACCAGTTTTCCTAGTGTGGAATTCAAAATAGTCCTGAAGGAACCTCTCATTGTGAATCTTCTCTTCAGACTCATGAGGTGGGATTTAGCTCTGCATTCTGACACCTCTGTTCAGGTGCCTAAATTTAAATATCACCCTAAGCAGAAAATTATTTATTGTTAACTGACATCTCTGTGACATCTCTGGGGTCTGTTTAGTGAACTGGTAATCTTTCCATTAAGTAATAATAGTGGTTTGGAGACCTAGCTTATATAAAAAGGTGACACTAAGAGGTAAATTTGCTGAATCTGGAGCTGAATCTTTCCAAATTGCCTCCCAAGTTCTTCTGCAAGGATGTCATAATGACCATTACCATGTGTTATAAGTTAGACCACACAATTTACTGGTCTATTGAAATTATTTTATTAATCATGTAAGCAGACACAAGCAAAACAGCGCTGGGCGGCCTGGGAGTCTCCGCTCCACCATGGCACGCAACTTCCCCTTTCCAGTGTCGCTGTTTTATAGCACTGAAGTTCCGGCTTGTTGAGACTTGTCGAGACCTGTCGAGACCTGTCGACTTGTCGAGACTTGTCGATTTGTCGACTTGTCGAGACCTGTTGACTTGTCAAGACCTGTCAGCTTGTCGAGACCTGTCCTGAGACTGCGCAGTCTGTTGTTGGGGGTCGTTATTCTTCCTCTGGTGATCATGCGTTGTGCTTGTGTTCAGGTGGGGGCAAAACAGGATGTCTTGTGGTGGGTGGGTGGTATCTTACAAAATCTTTGTTTTAACAAGGATGTTCACCCAACCCCACTTCCCCATTTGTCCCCATGTTACAATGCCGTGAGTTGTGAAACCTTATCTCCTCAGTAGATTCTTTAAATTCTCAAGGACAATGAACAAACCCCTACTAATTTATCACACCATGTACATTTTCTCGGGTAAATTGTGAGGGTTTTCTAGGTCTGCTACAAGTTCAGACCTAAACCTTTGCATTTTCAAGTAGCTAAACACCAAACATCTCTGAAGATTCAGAAGCTACAGTTTATAAATTAGTTTTACTTTTGTGGTTTGTTCAGCAGGCTTCCTGTCCTTCACTGAACTCAGAAGCAACATCCCATGTATTCCGAAAATTCTAATTGTGAAAACATGCATTCTGAGTGCCAGGTGCTCATATTATTCCCTTTCCTATCTGAGCACATCAAATATGCACTCCAGAAGGCCAACTGTATCCTGGGCTGCATCAACAGAGGCATTGCCAGCAGGTCATGGGAGGTGATTGTCCCCCTCTACTCTGCCCCCGTGAAGCACAACTTGAAGTACTGCATCCAAGTCTGGGGCCTCCAGCACAAGAAAGATGTGGACCTGTTATTGTGGGTCTAGAGGAGGGCCAGAAGGAGTTTCCCTGTGCATGCTGATAGAAGTAAAGGCATCAAATTGTGCATCTATAGTTTATAACAGGAAAAATATAATCTGTAATTTAGGCTTGGCAACAATTGGTGTGAAAGTGTGTAGTTCTGTTAAACTATGCTTTTACCCTAGTAAGGCCTAAAATAATCTATTAAAGGTGGTCTAATCATTTCTAGCTACATGGGATCTTGTAGCTTAATCTAAAGAAAGTTATTTTGTTTTTGTTTTTGTTTTTTTAATAATTAAGTTTATTTGGGGAATTTTGTTACTAGTGACAAAATAATTTCTTAATATATCAGTATCCCTGATACCAAGAGAAACTGTGTACCCAGGACTTGTTTTCAGGCTTATTCAGGTAGGCTGGTTTTCATTTCTTTTCCATTTTGTCTCTTTTGATTGAGAATTATGTTGTAATTCCTCTGATTATTAATCTACTTATTTTCCATTCTGTCTCTTTTCATTAAGAATTAAGTTCAAACTACTCCATTTCTGAATCCAGTAGCAAGAATAAATATGATTTTTCCAGTCTGTAAGTTTTCCAAAGCTTAAAGCTTGTGTTTGTTTTTATTTGTTTGTTTGTTTGTTTTTAGTATACAGTGTTTATTGTTTGTTTGCTTTATTGTTTTGTTTGTTTTTATAAGTAAATGAAGTATAATTTTATTTTTTCCCTTCTCCTCCTCCCTTCCTTCTTTATCTTCAGATATGGAAACATGTGATCATGCTGTTTTCAGCCAATTAGTTTCTTCTCCTGTGCTCAGTACTTTGTTAACTCATTGACTGTTTCAACTTGATACAAATGATGATTGAGGGTTTGCATGTGTGTTTACTTCTCAAGATGTTTTGTAAAAAATGAATTTACATGTATATTGTGGGAGGAGAGAGGACAGAAATTGATCTAACAGAACTAAAATCCTAGTCTTAAACTCATACCTTGGAAGGCTTCAGATAATTCATATGACAAAAAGGAAGGTGTCTCAGTCATGAGAAAACTCTTCACTCAGAGTTTATATATATCATGCAACAGGGAACACAAGTGAAAAGAAAATAAAATGTATGGCAAACATCACTTGGGGCTTCAGTTGCATGAAGCATTGAATGTGGCAGTTGTCAGTCCATGTCAGGTCTGGGCGACTGAGCTTTACTTAGCTGCCTTATAAGAGTCAAGCAAGAGGCTAGGAACCATCCTGTTAGCCTGGTGGTTTCTTTCTTTGTAAAATCTATCACTTGTTTTTATTTTTCCCGTCTGTCACTTGATGATAGTTGTACTAAATCTCACTCATGCTGCTGTCTTAGTTTTGATTTATTTTACCTCATTATTGCAAAGTGTATCCATAGGTTCTGACTCCTGCCTCTGCTCTTTGTCCTTACCATAATCTTGCTTGCTCCTTGTCCTGATTGCTACTGATTTCTTACCTTTCTGTTCCAGGAATGTGGACAGCTGTTCCAACAATGTTGTCTTTTCCTTCAGTTCAATATGTGTCGATGGTTTTTTTTTGTTGTTGTTTTTTGTTTTGTTTTGTTTTGTTTGTTTTCCTGGTTGGCTGGTTGTTTTTTGTTTGTTTGCTTGGTTGGTTTGCTTGTTTTGGTTTGTTTTGGTTTTGTTTGTTTGTTTGCTTGCTTGTTTGTTTTCCTAGGATCTTGCAGCTTTTCCCATACTGTTTTCTGTTTTATTGTTCCCATACTGCTTTCCCATACTGTACATAACTGTTGGCTTGGCATAACCCTTGGTTTCTTTGGGTTGTTATCTCATCTGCTGCATTATACCAGACTCTCATCCCCTCTCTTAATTCCAGTCTGTCCATAATAGCTTGGAACGACGGCCTGCATCCTGCTGATCTCTGCTTAACAGAAGTAATTCTCTGCTGTCCAGATACCATGCTAACAGAAGGTTGTAAGGGTAAGGAAGAGAAGAAGATGAGAAAGTGAACAGTTGTAGTTTGGTACTAGAGGTGTTTGACTCTGATGAAGAGTATGCCCTGAGGAAGTGACCTGTTAAAGTTGAGGAGCTAACATTACACAATTGTTAATAACTGAATAGTTTGTTCACTTAATAAGCTTTAAATAGATTACATATACTCAGTGGTCTAGCAAATGATTTGGTTACAGCAGTATAAAATGAATATGGCATCATAAAGGTAATAAACTCATGAGGCACAAATTCATAAAGCCAAGCTTCAGAATTTCAAGTTAATATGTCCTTTCTCTGTGGATTTCTCAGAGAAAGATCTCTGTGGATCTTTTTAACTTATTCTTGAGTGAAAAGAAGCTGCCTCTGAGATACAAAAATTGGTAATCTTCTGTGTGTGAAGATTATCCTCATCAGATATAGGATCCTCTGTGTTGTCTAATTCAGTGTTGAGACTGAATTAGAAATTAATTATTTAGCTTCATAGTTTTCATGGTTATTTTTTACCAGAAACCAGGGATGTCGCAGATCAGAAAATGTGTTTAATAGGGAACTTCTGGTTTGTTTTTGTTTACTTGTTTTCTAACTTACAGTTAAAAATTTTGCATCTACTTTAATAATATAGTGTCCTCGTTTCAGATAGGATAGAGTTCCTCCTGTAGTTGCTATGGTGCTGTGTTTTGGATTTAGGGTGAGGATAATGTTAATAACATCCTGATGTTTTAATTTTTGCAGAGCAGTGCTTAGACTAAGCCAAGGACTTTTCAGCATCTCACACTGCCCTGCCAGTGAGCAGGCTGGGGTTTCACAAGGAGCTAGGAGAGGACAGACCTAGGACAGCTGACTCAAACTGGCCAAAGGGGTGTTCCATACCATATGGTGTCATGCTGAACAATTAATATGGGGGGGCTGGCCGGGGTGGGGGGACCAGCTGCTCAGAGATAGGCTGGTCAGCAGGTGGTAAGCAATTGCATTGTGCATCACTTGCTTCATACATATTGCTACTACTATATTATTATTGTTGTTGTTGTTGTTATTATTATTATTATTATTATTATTATTTCTCTTTCTTTTCTGTCTTATTAAACTGTCTTTATCTCAACCCACAAGCTTTTACTTTTTTTTCCCTGATTCTCTCCCCCATCCCACTGTGGGGAGGGGAGGGTAAGCAAACAGCTGTGTGGTGCTTAGCCTTTGACTGTGTTAAACCACAACATATAGTCAACAAATGTAGGTAAGATGTATACACTAATGAAATGATCCAATAATTTGATAACTCGTGGCCAGACATCTTATTTTTATTTTTATTTTTATTTTTATTTTTATTTTTATTTTTATTTTTATTTTTATTTTTATTTGTTTACTTTTTTTTTATGACTGGAGTCCAGGAGCTTGGACTGGATTAAGAACAAGAGATTGAGCATGTTGGTCATTTCCTCACTCATATATATATAAATATATATATCTACAGTTACTAGCAACTGCATACTGAATTTAAGAGCTACTTTTCTTTTATCTGCCTTTCTCCTGGACATTCTGTGAAAATTTTTTATAGCAGCAGAGAAAAAAAAAAAGAAGTAGGAAAGTCAATTATTTGCTTAAAGAAAGTAAAAAGTAGGTAAAGGATACACCTAGATGTTTTTACGAACCATATTAATGTGGTAGTTTTACCCTGCTGGGCAGCTAAACTCCACCACAATTGCTTTCTCACTCCCCATCCTCAGAAGAAGAGGGGAAGAAGAAAGTAAGCTGGAAAGAAAAGAAAAAAGAAAAGGCTCACAGACTGAGATAAGGGTAATTTAATTAAATGGGAATTAAAGGGGAAAAACAAGCAAACAAAACAAAAACAAACAAACAAACAAAAAAGAAGGCCATACAGAAGCACAGAGAGAGGGAAAAAATATTCTCTACCTCCCATCCATGAGCAATGTTCAGCCACATTCTAGGAAACTGCCTTGATCCACGTAGCAGTTGTCTGTGAGATGTCTTCATAGCAACAGGCACCCTCTCCTTCCCCTTTCCCACCTTTTATTACCATCATAAGGCATGGAATATTTCCGTTGGTTTGTTTAGGTCAGCTTCCCTGGTGATGTGCCCCCCTGCCCTGGCATGTCTTGCGCACCCCAAGCCTACTGGTTCCTGGGAGGGTTGTTGGAGGGAGTCCTGATGCTGTGTCAGCACTGCTCAACAATAGACAAAACACTGGTGTCATACCAGTGCTGTTCTAGCTGCAAGTGCAGAGCACAGCATTATATGGGCTGCTGCAGGGAAAGTTAACTCCATCCCAGGTGTGCTGGGTACAATTAAGAAGGAAAACAAAATGACACAGAATGAAAGAGGCAGAGTTACTCAATAGTAAGCAAAAATATTTATATACAAATTTAAATAACTTACTTTAAAATACTAAGTGTGTTTATAATACATAAAGTTATAACATATGGTTTAAATTTGGTCTACTTGATTTAATAAATAATATATACACAAGTATTCTGTAATATATGGATATGATATACACATCTCTTCAAACATGGAAAAAAATCAGCATTCTCTGCAGTAGAATATGATTATAAGACTAATAATAATAATCATAACCTAATTTAGGCTATGATTACACGATAATCATGCCCAGGCGAAGACCATGTATCTGCTTAACATTTACTTTTCATTGCTTATATATGTCACTGTTTAATAGATATTTTCTCATATAAGTCTGAATTAAAGCCAGAGTTTTTAATAACAGAGTTATGGATAAATACTTAGTAGCATGTATGCATTAAACATAGCAAGTGAAAATAGAGATATTAACACAAATATCAAGGTTTGGAAACAAGATTTTTATGGACCATTTCAACTCTGAAATAGAAGTCTTAGAAAGAGTATTAATATTTACAGGTTATCTTTAGGTGTTTTTAAGGTAAAAATTTCATAGTTTAGGGAAAACAGATTTTAAGTAGCTATTTTGTGGAGTGGAACATTGAACCTAATGGTACTCGTTCAATGACAACAATACCTGTCACTAGAATAAATACAAAGTAGTTGCACAATTTACAATAAAATACAATATTTCTTATGTTATCAACATTTTCCTTGCTTATCCTTTACATAGAATATGGTTATAGGGAAACCCTGTTACACACAGGCTGTCTAGGAAGTAAGGGAATCTGTTTTGATTTGTATATAAGGTACACATTAAAGTACTTATTCATGATAGCTTGATATTGAATTGTATTGAAAGAACAGCTTAGAAACAACTTGATAAAACTAAAAAGATTTGCTGCATAAAAAGCACATCAACAAACAGACAAAAAACAAACAAACAAACAAACAAAACTAAACTAAACTAAACAAACAAAAAAAATGACAAAAAGGAGAGGGAAAAGGAAAGGGAAAAGAAAAAACAGAGAAAAAAAAAAGGAAACGGAAACAGAAAAATGAAAGGGAAAGGGAAAGGGATAGGGAGAGGGAGAGGGAGAGGGAGAGGGAGAGGGAGAGGAAGAGGAAGAGGAAGAGGAAGAGGATGTCTTAGTCACTATAAATAACTGTGTTTATATACAGCCAGTATTTCTTAGCGTTTATTATTAGCAAAGCTAAGGAATTGGTAATTAACCACCTCCCCCTCCCCCCCCCCCCAGTTAGTAAATGCAACTAACCATTAAATGTAAACATCTATGACATAATAAAATTCATAGAACCTTAATGTCCCCTATCTGTACATTGAAAATATTGTCTTCATTAACTCAAAGCACATTCTGTAAAATCACTGGTTTTTCTTTCTTAACATATGGCCTTTGGATGACTATACATTCATTTTACAAGCTTAACTCTTTGCTGAGGGACAGGCAATAACAACTCATTTGTGGATAGCCCTCCCACTTTTTCCTCTACTAAACCAGTAAGTAGAATTCTTTTTTCTTCTGCCCAGATTTCAACTGACTTATTCTAATTTACTCATTCGTTCTTCAGGAGTCTGTATTAGGACCAGTGCTATTTAACATCTTTGTTGGCAGCAGGGACAGTGGGATTAAGCACACCCTTGACAAATTCACAGATGACACCAAGCTGAGTCATGCAGTTGACATACTGCATGTGCAGCATGAAAGGATGCCATCCCATCAGGAAGGACCCTGACACAGTGGGCCCATGGACTCTCATGAAGTTCAACATGGCCAATGTTCTGCACCTGGGTCAGGGTAATCCCAAAGACAAACACAGTCTCATGAGACAGGATGAGAAGACTGAGAGCATTCCTGCAGTGAAGGCTTTGGGGGTGTAGTATTGGTGGATGAAAAGATTGACATGAGACAGCAATGTGCACTTGCAGCCCAGAAAACTGTCTGTATCCTGTGCTGCATCAAAAGAAACGTGTCCAGCAGGTCAAGGGGGGTGATTGTTCCACTCTGCTCTTGTGAGACTCCTGGAGTACTATGTTCAGCTCCGGGGCCTCATTGCAAGAGAGACCTCGAGTTATTAGAGCAGGTCCAGAGGAGGTCCATGAGGATGATCAGAGGTTAGAGCACCTCTCTCCTATGAACAAAGGCTGAGAGATTTGGGGTTGTTTAACCTGGAGAAGAGATGGGTCCAAGGAGACCTTATGGTGGGGGCCTTTGGGTAAGAGGGGGAAGTCTTTATCAGGGAATGTAATGATAGAACAAAGGGTAACAGTTTTAAACTGAAAGAAGGTAGATAGATGTAGAGCTTAGGGATATGGTTTAGTGGGGACTGTTAGCGTTAGGTCAGAGGTTGGACTCGATGATCTTGAGGTCTCTTCCAACCTAGAAATTCTGTGATTCTGTGATTTAGATTAGACATTAAGAAGCAATTCTTCACTCTCAGGGTAGTTGAGTGACTGGAACAGGTTACCCAGAGAAGGTGTGGGTGCCCCATCTGAGAAAGTGTTCAAGACCTGGTTGGCTGAGGTTAAACAACCTGGTCTAGTGTTAGGTGTCCCTGCCCATGTCAAAGTGGTTGGAACTGGATGTTCTTTAAGGTCCCTTCCAACCCATTCTATGATTCTACTTCAGTAGAATATAGAGGGTATTTTTTACTTTATTTTTTTCCTGTCCAAAACCAGAGAAATTTCATTCTATTTCATTCACAACTTTATGCTTTTCATTCCCCCATTGTGTTTCATTTCCTAAGTAAGATAAATGAGTTCTTGCTTTAATTTCTAAGTCATTCCCAATATTAACACCTGATTAATTAAAGTTTATAGTATCTAAGCAATGAGGAAAATAACAGAACTGTTAACTCATCTGAGTTTTGATTTGTGCTACAGGTGTCTAAGAAAGCAGCAACATTTTCATAACTGAGAAAAATTCGTGTTTGCTGTTCTGTTATAGCCTTTGCCAGATTTCAGTGTTGACTTGCTAACTTTTTACAAACTTATAATCTACATATTTTGAATGAACAGTTCTGTCACTAAACTACTTGACAGGCTATTTCTAGTATTTATTTATTCAAGTTAGTTTAAATTAATTTGTCTTAGAGAACAATTCTATCATGTCTATGACATTCCTGATCTTTGTTTTCTGTTCTCCCAAAGGGTTGTATGGAATTTCCCCATGTGAATCTTATTTCGGAAGGAGGGGAAAAATTGTTTCTCCACATTATTTCCTTTCTTCTATTTCTATATTTCTATTTCTATTTCTATTTTCTATTAATTTTTCTATTTAATTAATAAATTTTCTATTCTTTCTATTTCTCCACTGCCTTTCTGTTCTCTCAGCTGAAGTTGCGAGCAGGAAGGAACAAAAGAATTTTCATGATTCCAGCATACTTGATGAAATGTGGCAGTTTAACCAAACAAAATTGCTTCAGTACCAAATGCTCCAGGTACTGCCACTCACATACTAAGGGCTTCAGCAGTGATTCCACTAGAAACACCAACAAATTCAGCTACAGAAAATAGTATTAAAAAAAAAAAAAAAAGTTATATTTTGAAAAGACTACTTAAATTGCTATAATATTAAACGATAAATTTCATTTTTTTTTCTCTCAGGAATAATGCTTCATTCACTTGACCTTTTTTTTCTGATTTTTTCTCCTGAGAAAGGACAGTTTACAGCAGATTCAATTTCTTTATATTAAGCAACAATCTTGTGTAATCAGTTTTTACGGTCTTGTTTTTCTAGACAGCAGCTTAATTTAGTGAAAGATTAATTTCTTTAATAGCATTGTACCAATACCATTTAGTTGTAAAACTGATACATTTATAAGTATTGGATAGGATAGCAATTCTGTAATACATCAGTGACAAAGAGACTTGCTATAAAGAACATAAGCTTTCCAAGTTCAGTGCTGGAAGTATAAGTGACACTTCTTGGCACAGTGCAAAAGCCCCATGGATTTTTGATGCCACAACCTAATTTCCTTTCCCTTTTTTCTCTACCTTCCACAGAAGCGTCTCTTTTTCTCCTTTTCACTGCATTCACTAATTGGACCCAGACACCTAGAAAACGGTTAAATGCCAGTCTTATAAGTGGCAGTGTCTTTCTAATAAAGATACAGGAATTTAGAAGTGATGCTCGTTTAAATGTTTTCATATCAAGTGACAAGAATAATTTAATTGTTTACAATTGTTTACAGGTAGAAAAATGCAGGTATAAATCAGCATTGTCAGAAACAAGTAAATACACATAACACATTTGTGTTTGTGATATATTCACTTGACAACTTCAGAAGTGAATGTACAAGTTTGAGTATGTTTACTAATGTCTCATGCAAGAATGATTTATATTTGTTTATTTTTGTGAAATAATTACATCAGGACTGATAATTGGTTCTTTTAGTTAACCATACTTGGACTTTCAACACTGCCTGGTTTTGTTCCTTATAGAAGTTCTTCTATATCAATTATAGGGGCTGAGACTGTAAAAATTCTGCTTTGTTCTCAGTTAAGATGATCAGCTATTTATCATTATCCTTGATTTAAAAAATAAGAATGACATGGAAGCAAGGGTAAGGTTTATCAGGTAAGAGAAACTCATTCTTCCCTCTTACACCATCCCAAAAAAAAGAGAGGAAACTGGCAGACTTCATCTCCAATAATCAGGCTAAAGAGGCATAAGGGTAATGAACTGCCAAGACTATTTTTCTGGCCTTTCATCTATCCACAGTAAAAGATATAGAAATTATAGAATTTTGTTTCAATGTAATATAGCTACCTGATGCACTTCCAATTACATATTGTTGACATACTAGTGTAAAATTATGAAATTAATACCATATAAAATTTAGGATCTGTCACATTTAATTTGTTTTGTGACTCAAAATGAGAATCATTTAACATTATTTTAGCCCTTCTGAAAACTAGTCATCTTAAGGACATGTTGTTAATTAGATTGCTTCTCTCTTCATGCAAAGGAAATAAGCTTTTTCAGAAAGTAATTTATCTTATCCTAAAAATTTTCTAATCAGTGCATTGAGGCTTCTCTTCAGTGTCTGTTGGGGGAACCTAGCCATCCTAGCTTAAGTGAGACCTTTAATTTTTAGATAACAGGTGGGAAGTGAATCTCATTCTCAAATGCAACATTCATATTTATAATATTCTTTTAGTGTTTCTAATATAATGTCACCATCCCAAGTCAAATACATGTTAAAAACACTGGAATCTACCTGAAAAAAAAAATAAAAAATAAAAAAATCCCATATTGATTTATAAATAATCTTAAAAATTATATGATTTTTTCTTGGTAACACTCAGGACCAGCAACTTAATACAATAATATCTTCTTTCATTCTAAGCCATATTACACAAGTAAAATAAGTTTTATGATGTACCTTCACAAGAAATTCAGTTTTTCTTTTATAAGAAAGAAAAAAGACAACCTCACACACCTTCAATTTGAACAAGTCTATAATCAGTCAGCAAAAATGATTGCTAGATCAGACCTAGAAAAATGGCTGAGTGAATAGTTATGACTGTAGTGAAACCCATTCAGGGAATTTTCACTGGCTAGGGCCAGTGATGAGAGAAAGCAGATGAAAAAGTTTCTCATGAGTACAATTTTATAGTGTTTCAGTTTGTTGCTGGCCTGACTGGAGGGGAAAATGAGGCATAAAACATACAGGTCTGCCCACAAAATGTTAATATTAAATGCCTGCACTGAGAAATAACATCTGTCAAAGAAAGAAGTGTGTTTAAATTAGAGTCAAAGACCTCTACAATTATAAAGAGTAAACATAGCAAAATGCAATTTCCAATAAGCCTGAGCTCAAATGCAGTATTTTTTGTAGATCTATATGAAATGTGAATGTTTCGAAATGTGAAAGTATATCACATACTTATCCCATAAGCTAAAATTTAGATAACATTCAAGTCTCATGAAAACAGATTGATACTCATAGCAAATCTTTATATTACCTAGAAGAGTATTCCAGTTAAAAAAAAAAAAAAAGTCAAAGAAAGAACAGCTACACAGAAAAAAAAAAAAAAAAAAAAAAAAAGTTTTGTATTTATTAGTAGAGCTACATTTCAGAACTCTTAATTTCTGTTCCCTGCTGAAACCTAGCTCAGCATGGTTCTGATCTATTTAAAGGCATGTGCCAATACATTATTTTTTTGTGAGTAGTACAGTACAGTACTACATCAGAACTTAGCTAATAATTGGAAATTAAGATATTCTGCTATGCATAAATGCAAATCAGAAAACAATTAAAATATATCAGTTTTGCTTTTTTAAAAATTCATATGAAGTGTAAGAACTGAGGAAAAATTCAAGAACATTAATATGGCAACTCAATAAAAACTTTGGCTCAATAGGCAGAAGTTTTCAAAATTTAAAGAGATGTTGAGCTGTATTGAATGGAGAATGTATTATAATGTTCTTATACTAATGGCATCTCATCGTACTCATGCAGGATTGAAGTACAGAAAAATCTAAGGAAGCACATGCAGCATTGATCTGAAGAGATTCTCTTAGGAGAACTAAAAGGGTTGAATCAAAAAAAAAAAAAAAAGGTGAAAATAGGAGTTGACATGAAAAAAGATATTTTTTTAAAGTAAAATATGTCAATCCCTTTTATCTTGCTAATTTCTGTTCAAAAGAAAAACCAGAAATGATACTTAGGAGTTGGACATGGATTTTGATTGGATTAAGTAGAATTAAAGAGCTTTCCTTGCTCTTTACTTTATTCTTTTATACATTGCAACTTACTGTGTTTATTTCCAGTTTGCCTCTCCAGTCATTGTATTTCATCTGACAAAAAGTGACTCAGGACTTTTCAAGACAGAGGAGGAAACAGGACCCAAGGGTAGATTTACATTTTTTTTTACTAGTTTAGTCATGATCATTGGACCCCCTCCACTAGAAACATGAGAGGTGGAGAGCCTCCCATTAAAATTTGCAGAAGTTTACATGCAGTTTGCAATAAAACACTAAGCAAACACATCCAGTCATATTATCACACCATTCCTAACTCTGTAAATCATCTTCTCTCATTTACATACATAGCTGAACTCCCAACGTGGAACAGGTAAGGTTTTTAGGTTGCTTCTAGTCCTCTGTGTTTCCCTGAGACTTTGCTTTTATCAGAAGCTGAAGTAATCTCAGAACAGGATTTTTAGTACTTTAGTCATATAGTGGTTTGTTGCTCCTAGTACATTCTGGAAAGTGCTTGGGATCAACAATCTGGACAGCCACAAAGAAAGCATTTATTAATTTATATGAAGAACAGTTAAACCTTTGGTTAACTGTTAACACTTTCCTCACACTATTACAGTTATTTTCACTTCAGTTTAATCTGAAATCTCTCAGAGACAACAGTGATACTCCCATCAATTTTTTATTTGATTATATACAAGTATATCTAATATATTTTAAGCGAATGCACCACAAAGAGAAAAAAAATTGACTGACATCAGAGTTTTCTAGGAGATAATAGTAAGTGGTAACATACAAGACCATATTTTCCTCTATTGTTGGGAAAGCTCATCAGAATAACTTCCAATTACCTTAGAATTGCACAGTTTAGGAAAGGGAAAACCTTTCAGCATAGAGAGTTTAAAATAATTTATTGCATAATACTAATAGTATTATTAGTATTATGCAATGATAATTTAGCAGTGATAAATTGAAAGCAAACCTTCCCTCCAACCACCCTCTTCCACCTCCTTCTCTTAAGCGGTGCAGGGGAATGGGGAAAGGGGGCTGTGGTCAGTCCCTAATGCTTTGTCTCTGCCACTCCTTCATGGTCACTCTGCCCCTGCTCCATGTGGGCTCTCACAGGATGCCGTCCTTTCCAAACTGAGCCTGCAGGGCTGCCCACAGGCAGCAGCTCTTCAAGAACTGCTCCCACATGGCTCCATACCACTGGGTCCATCCATCAGGAGCAAACTTCTCTAGCACGGGTCCTCCACGGGTGGCAGCTCCCCCCAGACCTCCTGTGTGGGCTCTCTCCACAGGCTGCAGCTGCGGCCCGGGACCTGCTCCTGTGGGGGCTCTCCATTGGCTGCAGCCTCCTCCAGGCCACATCCACCTGCTCCACCAGAGGATCCTCCACAGGCTGCAGCGTGGGGATCTGCTCCATGTGGGACCCATGGGCTGCAGGGGGACAGCCGGCTCCATCAGGGGCCTCTCCACATGCCGCAGGGGAACTGCTGCTCCAGCACCTTACAACTACGAATGAAAGGAGTTACATCACTATTAAAAACTATTAAAAATAGTTTATTGCATTGTGTCTCTCATTTAAAAAAAAAATAAAATAAAAATCAAGAACTTAAAAATTTCATAGCTGATAGTAGTAATGAGCTTTGTTGTTAATTGGTATTGAAGAACTAGTTATGCCCATAAGAATATATTGTAAGTATTAGGAAAAATGCCATCTGGAGGCCCCCTTTTAGACAATCTTTCAAGGCAAACTATAAATAGCTTTACAAAGGTGGTGAAATAATAAGTAAATAAATACATAAAAAAAAAAAAAAAAAAAAAAAAAGAATAAATTTTATTTGTAGTGATAGCTTGGATTGAGTTAGTGGCCCAGAGCAAGATGTTTCTCTGTTATCTAATTATGCCAAATTGTTTACACATTACCACTACATACATACATTTTCTTGGGTTTGATTCAGTGGTATGCTGGTCAATACACATTTGCTATCTTGTAAGAATAGAGTAATAAAGAAAGAGGGACAAAAATGTAACCAAGAATAACCATAACACCATACACCCTGTCAGACTACTATTAATTAGCATTTATCTTTGAACTATAACTTCTCTCTAAACTAGATAGACCCAGGCTTGTGGTGAGAAGTTGTTACACTGCTCCAGAAAATCTAGTTTCTTGTGTTCCTTTGTTACTTGAACCCTGAACTGCAAGAAAGACTTGACAAGACTGATCACAAAGTTAATGAAGAGCAGCATAAAATTAAATTCTGTAATTGTACATTTCTATGATAAACTTTATGATAAACTTTAAAAAAAATAATAAAATTAGTTTTTAGATCTTCTCTTGCATAGAATTCAAACAATTCTCTTCACATCAACTAGACCCATGGAGGCATATTCATTTGTTAGTATGGATATCTCTGTTAAGATGCAGAATATATTAAGAATAGTAAGATCAGTGTGACTTTCAAGTTTATAACATTTTATATGAACTACAGTTAAGTACTTTGTTGTCATAACTCCCTTGCAATATTGCAGTGTGTGTATTAGATGAAGATGTAATGCTGAAAGATTTTATTTTAAGGCTAGTTTAAGAGTCTGTAAATATCATTACATGTTTTTTATTTTAATTCTTCAGCAAGTATAGGCCCATACCTCAGCAAGTTTTGCTCTTAAATTTCATAAATCTGTAGATGTTTCATATACAGTTAGTACTACTGAGGAAGCACATCTAAAATCTGTCAAAACAAATCACTTTGACAATATAAGCACATACTACATGAAAAGTTACAATTTCAGTTTTATTGCCCTGCAGAAATCTTCTTCTGTAGAACATTATGGAAAATGGAAGGGAGAAATAAAAGTCATTAGAGAGCCTAAGAGGGGGCTTATGCCCACCAGAAAGGTTTATTGAGGCACTAAATAGAAACTAACAAAACCAAAACAACAACAACAATGAAACAGAAACTAAGGCAGAAATAATAAATTAGGCAATATGCCCATGAATATATATATATATATATATACATGTATATATACATATATATATTCATACCTTCCTGCAGGAAACAGTTCATTAGTTACAAGTTTGCTGTAGCCATGATGCAGAATCAGGTCAGAAGAAGAGAATTACTTGTCAGCTTGGTGGTCTACATGTCCTCCAGCACAAAGGGTCAGCAATAAGCTCAGAATTTGTCAAAATAACCTTTTGACATTTGAAAATTTCACTTTTGGTATTTGCTTACAGTGATTTATAATATGCACTACTGTATCTGAGAATCTTCACTAAGTCCTTAAAAGAAAAAAATGAAATGTTAGTTTTAAATTTTAATTTTTACCAGGAAGTTTGTTGGTATGGTTACCTATGTTACTGAGTATTTGTTCTTTAGAACAGAATATAAGACTAAATGACTGGCAAGGTGGCAGGCCCTGAAGTATTTTCCCTCCTCTAAAAATGAAATATGTATTGACAGACTGTGAAGAATATACCTTAACAATTATCTATGAGATTTAACTCCCAGACTGAAATGTACTCATCTGTTAGTCCAGACTGCTAGTCCACAACTAATAAATAAGGAAGGACAAAATATACCCTTTTCAAAGTTCAGATTGTTGAGATAATATTCCATGAACACTCTATAATCACTTTTCAACATTGCAGATAAAAAATATGTTAGTTTTAAAATATACTAGTTTTAAAACAGTGTTTTCATTTGTGTTTCTATAAAAAATTACAGGTTACAAATGATTAGCAGTCTTTATCAGTTACTACATTGTATACATGATGAATTATAAACTTAACTAAAAATATAAGAATAAAAAATAAACAAAGAATTCTTACTTGTCTTTGGGGTCTTCACAGAATCACAGAACCATCTAGGTTGGAAGAGACCTCCAAGATCACCTAGTCCAACCTCTGACCTAACACTAACAAGTCCTCCACTAAACCATATCACTAAGTTCTACATTTAAACATCTTTTAAAGACCTCCAGGGATGGTGACTCCACCACTTTCCTGGGCAGCCTATTCCAATGCCCAAGAACCCTTCCGGTAAAGAAGTTCTTCCTAATATCCAACCTAAACCTCCCCTGGCACAACTTTAGCCCATTTCCCCTTGTCCTAACTTACATTAAAAAGAAGTCTTATTGTGTACATTCTCATTTACAGAACCTTAACTGTGCTTCCAATCTGATATGTAAAATATTTAAATATTTCTGCTTAAATATTTCTGAGGTGTTGGATTTAGAAACTAATAGATAATTTAAAATTATCTCTTTAATATTAGATTTTATTAGAACGTTAGCAAAATTATGGCTTTTTTTTTTTTTTTTTTTTAAATGTAGCTGTAGTATCAATTTTTATATATCAATGTTCAATTGTTTTGAAGCACGGTTACAAACAATATGGACAAAGTGCAATCATCTCCCTCATTGTTCCTTGTGCAACAGCTGCCTTAGGTTACTTTCAAGTTTACAAAAAGAGGCTAAGTCTGCAATATGACTATACAAAAGTAGAGATTTTTTAGAAAGAACAGCCAGTAAATGATAAGAAATCTTCCCTTGGAAATGAAATGCAAAAGTTGGAAAGACAGAGACCTGTTCAAATTTATCTATGTATTGATAATAAAGAGAAACAAACAACGACAGCAACAACCCACTTCTGTCTATAATCTCTGTAGAGTATTTCTGTAAAGTCTGGATGTACAACACATCAGAAATAAGAAAGTACATGAAGCCATTTATTTAACACAAATGAGTACTAAGGCAAATTAAAAAAAAAAAAAAAAAAAAAAAGCTCTTAATTGAAAGTTAAGATGCTCTTAATTGAAAGTCTGGTTTTGGTAGCATGAGGGCTATAGGGGTGGCCTCTGTGAGCCAAGCCCAGCAGCTGTCCCCTGTCAGATCAGAGCCAGCTCCATCTGGTTCCAAAAGGGACCCACTGCTGACAAGAGCCAAGAACGTGAGTAACATTGGTTGGGCCTCTGGGAGAGCAGATTTAAGGAAGGAATAAAACTGCTGTGCAACAGCATCTGGGAGTGAGAAGTGAGAAACAGCCCTGCAGACACCAAGGTCAGGTTGTAATAAATGGCTCAGTCTTCAAAATAGGACTATAATCAAAGTTTACAATTTATTAAAGGAATAGAGGTAAGCAAACAGTGCTGGATGCTCCGGGAGTCTTTGCTCCACCAAGACGCCCCCCAGTTACATAAAGCAGCTGATTTTTATGCTCCTAGGCTAATACATATTCATTACTACTTCTAAAAAAACAGGGTTATTTTAATTAGTTTCCAGAATCCAAACCCTCCTACTGGAGCATGCGTATCAGTCTCCAGTGGTCCCTCTGGTGGTCTCTCGTGCTGAAGGCTCATAGTCTTCCTCCCTTTTGTCCTTTTCCTTTGTCCAACTTAGCTGTATGTCAGAGACTTGTGCAATGTCCCCTGCAAGCTTTGTCTTTTAGTCATTCTTCAGCTCTCCCCGTCTCCTTAATCTCCTGGCCAGATATCAGAGACTTGCATAGTGTCCCATGCAATAGTCAAAATAGTTAGCAGTTATCTGAAACCCCACAGATATCAGAGACTTCAAGGAAAAGCCTACAAATATATTTCCCTTCAAGCTCTCTATTGACATTGTTATAAATGGCTCAGGATTCAAATTAGGATTAAATAAAAAAATAAGATTTATTAAAAGAATATAAAGGAATAGAGGTAAGCAAACAGCGCTGGGTGCACCGGGAGTCTCCGCTCCACCAGGACACACACCAGTTACATCAAGCAGCTGATTTTTATTCTCCTAGACTAATACATATTCATTACTACTTCTAAAAAAATAGATTATTATAATTAGCTTCCGGGGTCCAGTCCCTCCTACTGGAGCATGCGCAGTCTCCTCTGGGGGTCTCTTCTGGGGGTCTCTAGGGGTCTTTCATGCTGAAGGCTCGTAGTCTTCCTCTCCCCCTTTGTACTTACTTGGCACCATGCCAAGTTTATAGAACATTCTCTGCAAGTCTTGTCTCCCAGCCGTCCTTCAGCTTCTTTTTCCTTCCTCTTAATCTCTCGGCCCCCCTAACCAGATACCAAAGATCCGCATAGTATCCCATAACAGTCACTAGTTGTTATCAGTTGTTCTGAAACTCCCAGACATCAAACACAAACAGCTTTCTTATTTGACGCTTCACAAGTAATTAAAACATTCTTCCCCAGCCATTCACAGACACATCTATAGCAGTGTTAAGTTAATCTCGAAGAAGACAGGAAAAAAAAAGGCTGTAACTGTTAGAAATAGAAGTCCGGAATAACAAAAGCAAACAGGTTCATAAATTTAAGGAGTATTTTCTGAAGACTTGATAAATTTACTAGAATGAGGGGGAGACTGGGACACACTGCATCTGTGGTTCAAGAATTAAATTGCCAGTGCAGGGCCCAGAAGCAGACAGGATTCAAACAGAATTGTTCTTTATGGACACGAATTGTTAAAACATTCCTCACAACATGAATTGCTAAAACATTCCTTTGCAAGATACAAGAGCTATATACATTAACCACTCTGTTTTTCTTAGACTTGTAGTTATACAAGGGTATGTAAGACAGAAGGTCACATTCATCATACCATGCGGCCCTAGCATTGTTCCATACTGACACGAATCAGATGAACATATTTCACAAGGTGTCTCCTAACAAAGGTTTCTGAAAAAAGTTTCTACCCTTTCTCTTTGAGGAGGGGGAGTTAGAGAGTGGTTATGGTAGATTTCAGCAGTGCAGCAGAGTAAAACAACTACAGACAGGAAAGCATAATAAAACCAAGATATTTTTAAGAAAGTTGTGTAATCTTTATTGTTGGAAGTGTAAGAAAAATGTTGGCTAAAATCCATCCAGCAACTCTATGCTGTTGCACTACTTAACTTTGATGTAGAGATGAAGACTCTCTGAGTTCTCTTCTAGTCCTATTTTTGTGTTTATAGGATTAGTGATTTCTACAGAGAAACACTGTAGACTCGACTAGAATTCTTATTGACATGTTTCCAGGTTGTGAGGCTTCACAAATTGGGATCAGTCTGGCAGCAGTCGTTTTAGGTGGTTGCACACTTTTTCTGTGAATTATGTCCTTGGGGTACTAGGCATACTTGTTCTTTCCGGACAAAATGGCACTTTATTTTCTTTGTAGTGTTTTTCATAAAGCTTTTCAGACTTAATGACAAATTCACTGATTTTCCTCATTTCTATATCATTCTGTTATTTATAGACAGATCTGTTTAAAGGATGCACTTAATGTTATCAAGTGTCAATCAAGAATACTATATCTGAAAGCTGATTTTTCAGTTACAGTTAGCAAAAGGTTATAATGTCCAATTCTGTTCTCTGAATTGGAGGCTTCCATGTCAAAGTAAAACTGTTAACATATTTTTTTGTTGCTTGAAAAAAAAATATGTATTATATAAATATATATTATATGTATATACAAATATTATAGCACTTGTTCATGAATCACAGAATCACAGAAATGTAGGGGTTAGAAGGGACCTTGAAAGATCATCAGATCCAACCCCCCTGCCAAAGCAGGTTCCTTAGAGCAGGCTGCCCAGATAGGTGTCCAGACGGGCCTTGAATATCTCTAGAGAAGGAGACTCCACAACCTCCCTGGGCAGCCTGTTCCAGTGCTCTGTCACCCTCACCGTGAAGAAGTTCTTGTGACCATTACCCCTTGTCCTGTCTCCACAAACCACTGAAAAGAGGTTGGCCAAATCCCTCTGTCTCCCACACCTCAGATATTTATACACATTAATGAGATCCCCTCTCAGTCTTCTTTTCTCCAGGCTGAACACACACAGGTCTCTTAGCCTTTCTTCATAGGGAAGATGCTCCAGGTCCTGTATCTTCTTTGTGGCCCTCTGCTGGACTCTTTCCAGGAGATCCCTGTTTTTGTTTTTTTTGTACCGGGGAGCCCAGAACTGGACACAGTACACCAGGTGAGGCCTGACCAGGGCAGAGTAGAGAGGGAGGATCACCTCCCTTGACCTGCTGGCCACACTCCTTTTAATGCACACCATGATCCCATTGGCCCTCTTGGCCACAAGGGCACAATGCTTGCTCACGGTCAACCTGTTGTCCACCAGAACCCCCAGGTCCTTCTCCGCAGAGTTCCTCTCCAGCAGGTCACCCTGCAGCCTGTACTGATACGTTTGATTGTTCCTTCCCAGGTGCAGGACTCTACATCTCACAGAATCACAGAATTTCTAGGTTGGAAGAGACCTCAAGATCATCGAGTCCAACCTCTGACCTAACACTAACAGTCCCCACTAAACCATATCCCTAAGCTCTACATCTAAATGTCTTTTAAAGACTTCCAGGGATGGTGACTCCACCACTTCCCTGGGCAGCCTGTTCCAGTGTCTAACAACCCTTTCAGTAAAGAAGTTCTTCCTAAGATCCAACCTAAAACTCCCCTGGCGCAACTTAAGCCCATTCCCCCTCGTCCTGTCACCAGGCACGTGGGAGAATAGACCAACCCCCACCTCGCTACAGCCTTCTTTAAGGTATCTGTATTTGCTCTTATTAAACCTCATTTGGTTTCTTCCTTCCCATCTCTCCAGCTGGTCCAGGTCTTGCTAAATAGCAGCACAGCCTTCTGGCATGTCAGCCACTCCTTCCAGCTTTGTGTCATCAGCATACTTGCTGAGGGCAGACACTATTCCCTCATCAAGGTCGTCAATGAAGATGTTGAACAGGACTGGACCCAGCACCGACCCTTGAGGAACACCGCTAGTCACAGGTTTCCAGCTGTACTCTGTGCTGCTTATAACCACCCTCTGAGCTTGGCCAGTCAGCCAGTTCTCAACCCACCTTACTGTCCACTCCTCTATCCCACAATGGTTCTACAAAACACATTTCTCAACAAAACAAAAACTGATAGACTTTTAATCTTCTATATAGTTTGCAGTTTGCAAAGCTTTCTCAAGAGACCCCAAACTTTACTGATTCATGTCATAGACTGTACTTACCCTGAGCTGATTACATTCTGCTTTATAGTTGCCAATTAAAGTAACCAATTACACTTCCAAACTATATTAACAGAGATTGACCTAATTTGATCCTTGTTAATCAGTTACATAAAAAAATTCTGTTTATATAACAAATTGATTTTGAGTTAAAAAATATACATTACACACTATAAATTTCAGTCTGTAATTTAGCTATAAGAAATGTAATAAAATGTGTTATTTAGAATGATATCACAGTGCAAAGAGGTGCCCTGAAAAGAAAGCATGCTTTGAGAATTACAAAGCTTAATACGGTAGCTGTTATTATCTCCTGAGAATCATTTTCATTGAGCTGTTTTCTAAGAAATAATAAACTATAACTTAAGCTCCTTTTTCTGTTGTTGTTATCCAAAGAGATTTAGGAATATAGTTTTAAAATAGTATTTTGAAAGTTTATTTTATTATTAGAATTAGTAAGGGAATGGGCACCCATCTGCCAAATATGGAAGCTATTTAGCAACTTTGGATTTTTTTTTTTTTTAAAGAGCATTATACTGTGACTGGCCTATGGTATTTTGGAATTCTCAGCAGCTGGTGGCATTCACAAAGAGCATAAGTTTAGAGTGACATATAAAATGTAAAAAGTCCACATACTTTGTTTCTATTGGATAGCAAAAGTTAGATATCAACTCAAACACAGTACCAAACTTGGGCAACAAACAAACAGGAACAACTACCCCTGGAACCACTGGAGACAGAGCCTGATGGCAGAGGAAGAGATGCTACCCAAGCCTTCTTTCACAGTTAGTAAACTGTGATCCTAACAGTTAGTTAGGATCACAGTTAGTAAAGCTTCTGTTTTAAGCTTAAAACTTCTGTCTTGACCTGTCTTAAATTGAACTTTCCGTGTCACATGCTTGGGGTCCCAATATTCTCTGACAGCTGTAATCAGAATAATTTAGACATACTTACTCTGGGCATAACCAATATATTTGAAAATATATATCATACAAGAAATTGTCACAGTGCATTATTTTTTTCTAGATTCTTTGCTTGACCACGATCAAAAATCAATGATAGAATTTGCACTTACATTAAAGATGGAAGTATACTTAAGCGAACTATGTACATAAATGTCTCTACTAGTAATTTAAACTGGATGTACTCCTTGGCAGTGACACAAGCCAGTACCAAACAGCCTGAATTCACATAGGTAAAACAGGCATTTGATTGGCTCTGTACCACCTGCATCCTGGAAACTACTATCCCCAATAGCAATACGTCCAGGGATCTGATCTCCCATATATGATGGAGACCAAGTGAGCAAGCTGTATGCTCTCAGAAAAGACAACTATACCCCACCTAGATAATATATTGGGTCAACTTGAGAGAATAAACACCATTTTAGTGTTCCAGTCTGAATATATAGGTTTAAATGGGTGGATGAATCATACTTATAAACAAACTTTCAGGAGATCCCAGATACCCATTTAGGTCTAATGAAATAAATTCTAGAGTTTCATTAAATAATGTCTCTCTATGTGTTCTTTTGTTTATAATTCTTATTACTGATAGTTAGAATTTTTTTTTTACAAAGTACAGACCATATTTATCTTACTTGATTTATCTACCTATCTTGTGTTGGCTGTGGGATGATGATAAAATATGTGAGTTTGGTCTCCATAGCAATGATGATATTTCAGTAAGTTTAACTTTAACATCTGTGTTTTCTATGCGTAAATTCTATCTTTACTGCATTGGTTGGTTCATGTTGTCACACTTGGTTTACTGAAACTGGATAATAAATAAATAAATAAATAAATAAATAAATAAATAAAAACATACTGAGGGATAAGTTTTGCTTTGTTCTTCTATGAATTATTACCCTAAGCATCAGAAACATTCACTTTACCACTACCAATCAAATTAGCTCAACTCTGAAGAATTCCTTCAATTAAACAGGTGATTTCAGTACATGGATTGAAGTAGTAAAGACAAAATATAGAGGAAAGCCAAACATGCAGTTGCAATGTTTTATGGTTATTTACGAAAGAGGCCAGTAAGAATTCATGGCAAGTATTGCAATCATCCTGATTTATTTGGCTTACATTCCTATAACCATCTCTAGAC